>NW_027423501.1:1251666-2490833 GCF_048934315.1 Petromyzon marinus
GGGAGTCTCACTGATTAACACTGAACCCTGTGGGAGTCTCACTGATTAACACTGAACCCTATGGGAATCTCGCTGATTAACACTGAACCCTGTGGGAGTCTCACTGATTAACACTGAACCCTATGGGAGTCTCACTGATTAACACTGAACCCTGTGAGAGTCTCACTGATTAACACTGGACGCTATGGGAGTCTCACTGATTAACACTGAACCTTGTGGGAGTCTCACTGATTAACACTGAACCCTATGGGAATCTCGCTGATTAACACTGAACCCTGTGGGAGTCTCACTGATTAACACTGAACCCTATGGGAGTCTCACTGATTAACACTGAACCCTGTGAGAGTCTCACTGATTAACACTGAACCCTATGGGAGTCTCACTGATTAACACTGAACCCTATGGGAGTCTCACTGATTAACACCGAACCCTATGGGAGTCTCACTGATTAACAATGAACCCTATGGGAGTCTCACTGATTAAAACTGAACCCTATGGGAGTCTCACTGATTAAAACTGAACCCTATGGGAGTCTCACTGATTAACACCGAACCCAATGGGAGTCTCAGTGATTTACACTGAACACTATGGGAGACTCACTGATAAACACTGAACCCTGTGGGAGTCTCACTGATTAACACTGAACCCTATGGGAGTCTCACTGATTAACACTGAACCCTGTGGGAGTCTCACTGATTAACACTGAACCCTGTGGGAATTTCACTGATTAACACTGAACCCTGTGGTAGTCTCACTGATTAACACTGAACCCTATGGGAGTCTCACTGATTAACACTGAACCCTAGGGGAGTCTCACCGATTAATACTGACCCAATGGGAGTCTCACTGATTAACACTGAACCCTGTGGGAGTCTCACTGATTAACACTGAACCCTATGGGAATCTCGCTGATTAACACTGAACCCTGTGGGAGTCTCACTGATTAACACTGAACCCTATGGGAGTCTCACTGATTAACACTGAACCCTGTGAGAGTCTCACTGATTAACACTGGACCCTATGGGAGTCTCACTGATTAACACTGAACCTTGTGGGAGTCTCACTGATTAACACTGAACCCTATGGGAATCTCGCTGATTAACACTGAACCCTGTGGGAGTCTCACTGATTAACACTGAACCCTATGGGAGTCTCACTGATTAACACTGAACCCTGTGAGAGTCTCACTGATTAACACTGAACCCTATGGGAGTCTCACTGATTAACACTGAACCCTATGGGAGTCTCACTGATTAACACCGAACCCTATGGGAGTCTCACTGATTAACAATGAACCCTATGGGAGTCTCACTGATTAAAACTGAACCCTATGGGAGTCTCACTGATTAAAACTGAACCCTATGGGAGTCTCACTGATTAACACCGAACCCAATGGGAGTCTCAGTGATTTACACTGAACACTATGGGAGACTCACTGATAAACACTGAACCCTGTGGGAGTCTCACTGATTAACACTGAACCCTATGGGAGTCTCACTGATTAACACTGAACCCTGTGGGAGTCTCACTGATTAACACTGAACCCTGTGGGAATTTCACTGATTAACACTGAACCCTGTGGTAGTCTCACTGATTAACACTGAACCCTATGGGAGTCTCACTGATTAACACTGAACCCTAGGGGAGTCTCACCGATTAATACTGACCCAATGGGAGTCTCACTGATTAACACTGAACCCTGTGGGAGTCTCACTGATTAACACTGAACCCTATGGGAATCTCGCTGATTAACACTGAACCCTGTGGGAGTCTCACTGATTAACACTGAACCCTATGGGAGTCTCACTGATTAACACTGAACCCTGTGAGAGTCTCACTGATTAACACTGGACCCTATGGGAGTCTCACTGATTAACACTGAACCTTGTGGGAGTCTCACTGATTAACACTGAACCCTATGGTAGTCTCACTGATTAACACAGAACCCTGTGGGTGTCTCACTGATTAACACTGAACCCTGTGGGAGTCTCACTGATTAACACTGAACCCTATGGGAGTCTCACTGATTAACACTGAACCCTATGGGAGTCTCACTGATTAACACCGAACCCTATGGGAGTCTCACTGATTAACAATGCACCCTATGGGAGTCTCACTGATTAAAACTGAACCCTATGGGAGTCTCATTGATTAACACTGAACCCTGTGGGAGTCTCACTGATTAACACTGAACCCTGAGGGAGTCTCACTGATTAACACATGAACCATGTGGGAGTCTCACTGATTAACACTGAACCCTATTGAAGTCTCACTGATTAACACTGAACCCTATGGGAGTCTCACTGATTAACACCGAACCCTATGGGAGTCTCACTGATTAACACTGAACCATATGGGAGTCTCACTGATTAACACTGAACCCTATGGGAGTCTCATTGATTGACACCGAACCCTATGGGAGTCTCACTGATTAACACTGGGCCCTGTGGGAGTCTCACTGATTAACACTGAACCCTGTGGAAGTCTCACTGATTAACACTGAACCGTATGGGAGTCTCACTGATTAACACTGAACCTTATGGGAGACTCACTGATAAACACTGAACCCTGTGGGAGTCTCACTGATTAACACTGAACCCTATGGGAGTCTCACTGATTAACACTGAACCCTGTGGGAGTCTCACTGATTAACACTGAACCCTGTGGGAATTTCACTGATTAACACTGAACCCTGAGGGAGTCTCACTGATTAACACATGAACCCTGTGGGAGTCTCACTGATTAACACTGAACCCTATGGGAGTCTCACTGATTAACACTGAACCCTATGGGAATCTCGCTGATTAACACTGAACCCTGTGGGAGTCTCACTGATTAACACTGAACCCTATGGGAGTCTCACTGATTAACACTGAACCCTGTGAGAGTCTCACTGATTAACACTGAACCCTATGGGAGTCTCACTGATTAACACTGAACCCTATGGGAGTCTCACTGATTAACACCGAACCCTATGGGAGTCTCACTGATTAACAATGAACCCTATGGGAGTCTCACTGATTAAAACTGAACCCTATGGGAGTCTCACTGATTAAAACTGAACCCTATGGGAGTCTCACTGATTAACACCGAACCCAATGGGAGTCTCAGTGATTTACACTGAACACTATGGGAGACTCACTGATAAACACTGAACCCTGTGGGAGTCTCACTGATTAACACTGAACCCTATGGGAGTCTCACTGATTAACACTGAACCCTGTGGGAGTCTCACTGATTAACACTGAACCCTGTGGGAATTTCACTGATTAACACTGAACCCTGTGGTAGTCTCACTGATTAACACTGAACCCTATGGGAGTCTCACTGATTAACACTGAACCCTAGGGGAGTCTCACCGATTAATACTGACCCAATGGGAGTCTCACTGATTAACACTGAACCCTGTGGGAGTCTCACTGATTAACACTGAACCCTATGGGAATCTCGCTGATTAACACTGAATCCTGTGGGAGTCTCACTGATTAACACTGAACCCTATGGGAGTCTCACTGATTAACACTGAACCCTGTGAGAGTCTCACTGATTAACACTGGACCCTATGGGAGTCTCACTGATTAACACTGAACCTTGTGGGAGTCTCACTGATTAACACTGAACCCTATGGTAGTCTCACTGATTAACACAGAACCCTGTGGGTGTCTCACTGATTAACACTGAACCCTGTGGGAGTCTCACTGATTAACACTGAACCCTATGGGAGTCTCACTGATTAACACTGAACCCTATGGGAGTCTCACTGATTAACACCGAACCCTATGGGAGTCTCACTGATTAACAATGCACCCTATGGGAGTCTCACTGATTAAAACTGAACCCTATGGGAGTCTCATTGATTAACACTGAACCCTGTGGGAGTCTCACTGATTAACACTGAACCCTGAGGGAGTCTCACTGATTAACACATGAACCATGTGGGAGTCTCACTGATTAACACTGAACCCTATTGAAGTCTCACTGATTAACACTGAACCCTATGGGAGTCTCACTGATTAACACCGAACCCTATGGGAGTCTCACTGATTAACACTGAACCATATGGGAGTCTCACTGATTAACACTGAACCCTATGGGAGTCTCATTGATTGACACCGAACCCTATGGGAGTCTCACTGATTAACACTGGGCCCTGTGGGAGTCTCACTGATTAACACTGAACCCTGTGGAAGTCTCACTGATTAACACTGAACCGTATGGGAGTCTCACTGATTAACACTGAACCTTATGGGAGACTCACTGATAAACACTGAACCCTGTGGGAGTCTCACTGATTAACACTGAACCCTATGGGAGTCTCACTGATTAACACTGAACCCTGTGGGAGTCTCACTGATTAACACTGAACCCTGTGGGAATTTCACTGATTAACACTGAACCCTGAGGGAGTCTCACTGATTAACACATGAACCCTGTGGGAGTCTCACTGATTAACACTGAACCCTATGGGAGTCTCACTGATTAACACTGAACCCTATGGGAATCTCGCTGATTAACACTGAACCCTGTGGGAGTCTCACTGATTAACACTGAACCCTATGGGAGTCTCACTGATTAACACTGAACCCTGTGAGAGTCTCACTGATTAACACTGAACCCTATGGGAGTCTCACTGATTAACACTGAACCCTATGGGAGTCTCACTGATTAACACCGAACCCTATGGGAGTCTCACTGATTAACAATGAACCCTATGGGAGTCTCACTGATTAAAACTGAACCCTATGGGAGTCTCACTGATTAAAACTGAACCCTATGGGAGTCTCACTGATTAACACCGAACCCAATGGGAGTCTCAGTGATTTACACTGAACACTATGGGAGACTCACTGATAAACACTGAACCCTGTGGGAGTCTCACTGATTAACACTGAACCCTATGGGAGTCTCACTGATTAACACTGAACCCTGTGGGAGTCTCACTGATTAACACTGAACCCTGTGGGAATTTCACTGATTAACACTGAACCCTGTGGTAGTCTCACTGATTAACACTGAACCCTATGGGAGTCTCACTGATTAACACTGAACCCTAGGGGAGTCTCACCGATTAATACTGACCCAATGGGAGTCTCACTGATTAACACTGAACCCTGTGGGAGTCTCACTGATTAACACTGAACCCTATGGGAATCTCGCTGATTAACACTGAACCCTGTGGGAGTCTCACTGATTAACACTGAACCCTATGGGAGTCTCACTGATTAACACTGAACCCTGTGAGAGTCTCACTGATTAACACTGGACCCTATGGGAGTCTCACTGATTAACACTGAACCTTGTGGGAGTCTCACTGATTAACACTGAACCCTATGGGAATCTCGCTGATTAACACTGAACCCTGTGGGAGTCTCACTGATTAACACTGAACCCTATGGGAGTCTCACTGATTAACACTGAACCCTGTGAGAGTCTCACTGATTAACACTGAACCCTATGGGAGTCTCACTGATTAACACTGAACCCTATGGGAGTCTCACTGATTAACACCGAACCCTATGGGAGTCTCACTGATTAACAATGAACCCTATGGGAGTCTCACTGATTAAAACTGAACCCTATGGGAGTCTCACTGATTAAAACTGAACCCTATGGGAGTCTCACTGATTAACACCGAACCCAATGGGAGTCTCAGTGATTTACACTGAACACTATGGGAGACTCACTGATAAACACTGAACCCTGTGGGAGTCTCACTGATTAACACTGAACCCTATGGGAGTCTCACTGATTAACACTGAACCCTGTGGGAGTCTCACTGATTAACACTGAACCCTGTGGGAATTTCACTGATTAACACTGAACCCTGTGGTAGTCTCACTGATTAACACTGAACCCTATGGGAGTCTCACTGATTAACACTGAACCCTAGGGGAGTCTCACCGATTAATACTGACCCAATGGGAGTCTCACTGATTAACACTGAACCCTGTGGGAGTCTCACTGATTAACACTGAACCCTATGGGAATCTCGCTGATTAACACTGAACCCTGTGGGAGTCTCACTGATTAACACTGAACCCTATGGGAGTCTCACTGATTAACACTGAACCCTGTGAGAGTCTCACTGATTAACACTGGACCCTATGGGAGTCTCACTGATTAACACTGAACCTTGTGGGAGTCTCACTGATTAACACTGAACCCTATGGTAGTCTCACTGATTAACACAGAACCCTGTGGGTGTCTCACTGATTAACACTGAACCCTGTGGGAATCTCACTGATTAACACTGAACCCTATGGGAGTCTCACTGATTAACACTGAACCCTATGGGAGTCTCACTGATTAACACCGAACCCTATGGGAGTCTCACTGATTAACAATGCACCCTATGGGAGTCTCACTGATTAAAACTGAACCCTATGGGAGTCTCATTGATTAACACTGAACCCTGTGGGAGTCTCACTGATTAACACTGAACCCTGAGGGAGTCTCACTGATTAACACATGAACCATGTGGGAGTCTCACTGATTAACACTGAACCCTATTGAAGTCTCACTGATTAACACTGAACCCTATGGGAGTCTCACTGATTAACACCGAACCCTATGGGAGTCTCACTGATTAACACTGAACCATATGGGAGTCTCACTGATTAACACTGAACCCTATGGGAGTCTCATTGATTGACACCGAACCCTATGGGAGTCTCACTGATTAACACTGGGCCCTGTGGGAGTCTCACTGATTAACACTGAACCCTGTGGAAGTCTCACTGATTAACACTGAACCGTATGGGAGTCTCACTGATTAACACTGAACCTTATGGGAGACTCACTGATAAACACTGAACCCTGTGGGAGTCTCACTGATTAACACTGAACCCTATGGGAGTCTCACTGATTAACACTGAACCCTGTGGGAGTCTCACTGATTAACACTGAACCCTGTGGGAATTTCACTGATTAACACTGAACCCTGTGGTAGTCTCACTGATTAACACTGAACCCTATGGGAGTCTCACTGATTAACACCGAACCCTATGGGAGTCTCACTGATTAACACTGAACCATATGGGAGTCTCACTGATTAACACTGAACCCTATGGGAGTCTCATTGATTGACACCGAACCCTATGGGAGTCTCACTGATTAACACTGGGCCCTGTGGGAGTCTCACTGATTAACACTGAACCCTGTGGAAGTCTCACTGATTAACACTGAACCGTATGGGAGTCTCACTGATTAACACTGAACCCTATGGGAGACTCACTGATAAACACTGAACCCTGTGGGAGGCTCGCTGATTAACACTGAACCCTATGGGAGTCTCACTGATTAACACTGAACCCTGTGGGAGTCTCACTGATTAACACTGAACCCTGTGGGAATTCCACTGATTAACACTGAACCCTGTGGTAGTCTCACTGATTAACACTGAACCCTATGGGAGTCTCACTGATTAACACTGAACCCTAGGGGAGTCTCACCGATTAATACTGACCCAATGGGAGTCTCACTGATTAACACTGAACCCTGTGGGAGTCTCACTGATTAACACTGAACCCTATGGGAATCTCGCTGATTAACACTGAACCCTGTGGGAGTCTCACTGATTAACACTGAACCCTATGGGAGTCTCACTGATTAACACTGAACCCTGTGAGAGTCTCACTGATTAACACTGGACCCTATGGGAGTCTCACTGATTAACACTGAACCTTGTGGGAGTCTCACTGATTAACACTGAACCCTATGGGAGTCTCACTGATTAACACAGAACCCTGGGGGTGTCTCACTGATTAACACTGAACCCTGTGGGAGTCTCACTGATTAACACTGAACCCTATGGGAGTCTCACTGATTAACACTGAACCCTATGGGAGTCTCACTGATTAACACCGAACCCTATGGGAGTCTCACTGATTAACAATGAACCCTATGGGAGTCTCACTGATTAAAACTGAACCCTATGGGAGTCTCACTGATTAAAACTGAACCCTATGGGAGTCTCACTGATTAACACCGAACCCAATGGGAGTCTCAGTGATTTACACTGAACACTATGGGAGTCTCACTGATTAACACTGAACCCTGTGGGAATCTCACTGATTAACACTGAACGCTGTTGGAGTCTCACTGATTAACACTGAACCCTGTTAGAGTCTCACTGATTAACACTGAACCCTATGGGAGTCTCATTGATTAACACTGAACCCTATGGGAGTCTCACTGATTAACACATGAACCCTGTGGGAGTCTCACTGATTAACACTGAACCCTATGGGAGTCTCACTGATTAACACTGAACACTATGGGAGTCTCACTGATTAACACCGAACCCTATGGGAGTCTCACTGATTAACACTGAACCCTATGGGAGTCTCACCGATTAATACTGAACCCTGTGGGAGTCTCATTGATTAAAACTGAACCCTGTGGGAGTCTCACTGATTAACACTGAACCCTGTGGAAGTCTCACTGATTAACACTGAACCGTATGGGAGTCTCACTGATTAACACTGAACCCTATGGGAGACTCACTGATAAACACTGAACCCTGTGGGAGGCTCGCTGATTAACACTGAACCCTATGGGAGTCTCACTGATTAACACTGAACCCTGTGGGAGTCTCACTGATTAACACTGAACCCTGTGGGAATTTCACTGATTAACACTGAACCCTGTGGTAGTCTCACTGATTAACACTGAACCCTATGGGAGTCTCACTGATTAACACTGAACCCTAGGGGAGTCTCACCGATTAATACTGACCCAATGGGAGTCTCACTGATTAACACTGAACCCTGTGGGAGTCTCACTGATTAACACTGAACCCTATGGGAATCTCGCTGATTAACACTGAACCCTGTGGGAGTCTCACTGATTAACACTGAACCCTATGGGAGTCTCACTGATTAACACTGAACCCTGTGAGAGTCTCACTGATTAACACTGGACCCTATGGGAGTCTCACTGATTAACACTGAACCTTGTGGGAGTCTCACTGATTAACACTGAACCCTATGGGAGTCTCACTGATTAACACAGAACCCTGTGGGTGTCTCACTGATTAACACTGAACCCTGTGGGAGTCTCACTGATTAACACTGAACCCTATGGGAGTCTCACTGATTAACACTGAACCCTATGGGAGTCTCACTGATTAACACCGAACCCTATGGGAGTCTCACTGATTAACAATGAACACTATGGGAGTCTCACTGATTAAAACTGAACCCTATGGGAGTCTCACTGATTAAAACTGAACCCTATGGGAGTCTCACTGATTAACACCGAACCCAATGGGAGTCTCAGTGATTTACACTGAACACTATGGGAGTCTCACTGATTAACACTGAACCCTGTGGGAATCTCACTGATTAACACTGAACGCTGTTGGAGTCTCACTGATTAACACTGAACCCTGTTAGAGTCTCACTGATTAACACTGAACCCTATGGGAGTCTCATTGATTAACACTGAACCCTATGGGAGTCTCACTGATTAACACATGAACCCTGTGGGAGTCTCACTGATTAACACTGAACCCTATGGGAGTCTCACTGATTAACACTGAACACTATGGGAGTCTCACTGATTAACACCGAACCCTATGGGAGTCTCACTGATTAACACTGAACCCTATGGGAGTCTCACCGATTAATACTGAACCCTGTGGGAGTCTCATTGATTAAAACTGAACCCTGTGGGAGTCTCACTGATTAACACTGAACCCTGTGGGAGTCTCACTGATTAACACTGAACCCTATGGGAGTCTCACTGATTAACAATGAACCCTATGGGAGTCTCATTGATTAACACTGAACCCTGTGGAGTCTCACTGATTAACACTGAACCCTGTGGGAGTCTCACTGATTAACACTGAACCCTGTGGGAGTCTCACTGATTAACACTGAACCCTATGGGAGTCTCACTGATTAACACCGAACCCTATGGGAGTCTCACTGATTAACACTGAACCCTATGGGAGTCTCACTGATTAACACTGAACCCTGTGGGAGTCTCACTGATTAACACTGAACCCTATGGGAGTCTCACTGATTAACACCGAACCCTATGGGAGTCTCACTGATTAACACTGAACCCTATGGGAGTCTCACTGATTAACACCGAACCCTATGGGAGTCTCACTGATTAACACTGAACCCTATGGGAGTCTCACCGATTAATACTGAACCCTGTGGGAGTCTCATTGATTAAAACTGAACCCTGTGGGAGTCTCACTGATTAACACTGAACCCTGTGGGAGTCTCACTGATTAACACTGAACCCTATGCGAGTCTCACTGATTAACACTGAACCCTATGGGAGTCTCATTGATTAACACTGAACCCTGTGGGAGTCTCACTGATTAACACTGAACCCTGAGGGAGTCTCACTGATTAACACATGAACTGTGTGGGAGTCTCACTGATTAACACTGAACCCTATGGAAGTCTCACTGATTAACACTGAACCCTATGGGAGTCTCACTGATTAACACCGAACCCTATGGGAGTCTCACTGATTAACACTGAACCATATGGGAGTCTCACTGATTAACACTGAACCCTATGGGAGTCTCATTGATTGACACCGAACCCTATGGGAGTCTCACTGATTAACACTGGGCCCTGTGGGAGTCTCACTGATTAACACTGAACCCTGTGGGAGTCTCACTGATTAACACTGGACCCTGTGGGAGTCTCACTGATTAACACTGAACCCTGTGGAAGTCTCACTGATTAACACTGAACCGTATGGGAGTCTCACTGATTAACACTGAACCCTATGGAAGACTCACTGATAAACACTGAACCCTGTGGGAGTCTCACTGATTAACACTGAACCCTATGGGAGTCTCACTGATTAACACTGAACCCTGAGGGAGTCTCACTGATTAACACTGAACCCTGTGGGAATTTCACTGATTAACACTGAACCCTGTGGTAGTCTCACTGATTAACACTGAACCCTATGGGAGTCTCACTGATTAACACTGAACCCTAGGGGAGTCTCACCGATTAATACTGACCCAATAGGAGTCTCACTGATTAACACTGAACCCTGTGGGAGTCTCACTGATTAACACTGAACCCTATGGGAATCTCGCTGATTAACACTGAACCCTGTGGGAGTCTCACTGATTAACACTGAACCCTATGGGAGTCTCACTGATTAACACTGAACCCTGTGAGAGTCTCACTGATTAACACTAGACCCTATGGGAGTCTCACTGATTAACACTGAACCTTGTGGGAGTCTCACTGATTAACACTGAACCCTATGGGAGTCTCACTGATTAACACAGAACCCTGTGGGTGTCTCACTGATTAACACTGAACCCTGTGGGAGTCTCACTGATTAACACTGAACCCTATGGGAGTCTCACTGATTAACACTGAACCCTATGGGAGTCTCACTGATTAACACCGAACCCTATGGGAGTCTCACTGATTAACAATGAACCCTATGGGAGTCTCACTGATTAAAACTGAACCCTATGGGAGTCTCACTGATTAAAACTGAACCCTATGGGAGTCTCACTGATTAACACCGAACCCAATGGGAGTCTCAGTGATTTACACTGAACACTATGGGAGTCTCACTGATTAACACTGAACCCTGTGGGAATCTCACTGATTAACACTGAACGCTGTTGGAGTCTCACTGATTAACACTGAACCCTGTTAGAGTCTCACTGATTAACACTGAACCCTATGGGAGTCTCATTGATTAACACTGAACCCTATGGGAGTCTCACTGATTAACACATGAACCCTGTGGGAGTCTCACTGATTAACACTGAACCCTATGGGAGTCTCACTGATTAACACTGAACCCTGTGAGAGTCTCACTGATTAACACTGGACCCTATGGGAGTCTCACTGATTAACACTGAACTTTGTGGGAGTCTCACTGATTAACACTGAACCCTATGGGAGTCTCACTGATTAACACTGAACCCTATGGGAGTCTCACTGATTAACACTGAACCCTGTGGGAGTCTCACTGATTAACACTGAACCCTGTGGGAATTTCACTGATTAACACTGAACCCTGTGGTAGTCTCACTGATTAACACTGAACCTTATGGGAGTCTCACTGATTAACACTGAACCCTAGGGGAGTCTCACCGATTAATACTGACCCAATGGGAGTCTCACTGATTAACACTGAACCCTGTGGGAGTCTCACTGATTAACACTGAACCCTATGGGAATCTCGCTGATTAACACTGAACCCTGTGGGAGTCTCACTGATTAACACTGAACCCTATGGGAGTCTCACTGATTAACACTGAACCCTGTGAGAATCTCACTGATTAACACTGGACCCTATGGGAGTCTCACTGATTAACACTGAACCTTGTGGGAGTCTCACTGATTAACACTGAACCCTATGGGAGTCTCACTGATTAACACAGAACCCTGTGGGTGTCTCACTGATTAACACTGAACCCTGTGGGAGTCTCACTGATTAACACTGAACCCTATGGGAGTCTCACTGATTAACACTGAACCCTATGGGAGTCTCACTGATTAACACCGAACCCTATGGGAGTCTCACTGATTAACAATGAACCCTATGGGAGTCTCACTGATTAAAACTGAACCCTATGGGAGTCTCACTGATTAAAACTGAACCCTATGGGAGTCTCACTGATTAACACCGAACCCAATGGGAGTCTCAGTGATTTACACTGAACACTATGGGAGTCTCACTGATTAACACTGAACCCTGTGGGAATCTCACTGATTAACACTGAATGCTGTTGGAGTCTCACTGATTAACACTGAACCCTGTTAGAGTCTCACTGATTAACACTGAACCCTATGGGAGTCTCATTGATTAACACTGAACCCTATGGGAGTCTCACTGATTAACACATGAACCCTGTGGGAGTCTCACTGATTAACACTGAACCCTATGGGAGTCTCACTGATTAAAACTGAACCCTATGGGAGTCTCACTGATTAAAACTGAACCCTATGGGAGTCTCACTGATTAACACCGAACCCAATGGGAGTCTCAGTGATTTACACTGAACACTATGGGAGTCTCACTGATTAACACTGAACCCTGTGGGAATCTTACTGATTAACACTGAACGCTGTTGGAGTCTCACTGATTAACACTGAACCCTATGGGAGTCTCATTGATTAACACTGAACCCTATGGGAGTCTCACTGATTAACACATGAACCCTGTGGGAGTCTCACTGATTAACACTGAACCCTATGGGAGTCTCACTGATTAACACTGAACCCTGTGAGAGTCTCACTGATTAACACTGGACCCTATGGGGGTCTCACTGATTAACACTGAACCTTGTGGGAGTCTCACTGATTAACACTGAACCCTATGGGAGTCTCACTGATTAACACAGAACCCTGTGGGTGTCTCACTGATTAACACTGAACCCTGTGGGAGTCTCACTGATTAACACTGAACCCTATGGGAGTCTCACTGATTAACACTGAACCCTATGGGAGTCTCACTGATTAACACCGAACCCTATGGGAGTCTCACTGATTAACAATGAAC
Source organism: Petromyzon marinus (assembly GCF_048934315.1). Classification (NCBI taxonomy): domain Eukaryota; kingdom Metazoa; phylum Chordata; class Hyperoartia; order Petromyzontiformes; family Petromyzontidae; genus Petromyzon; species Petromyzon marinus. Next base: position 1,265,179 of record NW_027423501.1, read on the forward strand.
CCAATGGGAGTCTCAGTGATTTACACTGAACACTATGGGAGTCTCACTGATTAACACTGAACCCTGTGGGAATCTCACTGATTAACACTGAACGCTGTTGGAGTCTCACTGATTAACACTGAACCCTGTTAGAGTCTCACTGATTAACACTGAACCCTATGGGAGTCTCATTGATTAACACTGAACCCTATGGGAGTCTCACTGATTAACACATGAACCCTGTGGGAGTCTCACTGATTAACACTGAACCCTATGGGAGTCTCACTGATTAACACTGAACACTATGGGAGTCTCACTGATTAACACCGAACCCTATGGGAGTCTCACTGATTAACACTGAAACCTATGGGAGTCTCACCGATTAATACTGAACCCTGTGGGAGTCTCATTGATTAAAACTGAACCCTGTGGGAGTCTCACTGATTAACACTGAACCCTGTGGGAGTCTCACTGATTAACAATGAACCCTATGGGAGTCTCATTGATTAACACTGAACCCTGTGGAGTCTCACTGATTAACACTGAACCCTGTGGGAGTCTCACTGATTAACACTGAACCCTGTGGGAATCTCAGTGATTAACACTGAACGCTGTTGGAGTCTCACTGATTAACACTGAACCCTGTGGGAGTCTCACTGATTAACACTGAACCCTGTGGGAATCTCACTGATTAACACTGAACGCTGTTGGAGTCTCACTGATTAACACTGAACCCTGTTAGAGTCTCACTGATTAACACTGAACCCTATGGGAGTCTCATTGATTAACACTGAACCCTATGGGAGTCTCACTGATTAACACTGAACCCTGTGGGAGTCTCACTGATTAACACTGAACCCTGTGGGAATCTCACTGATTAACACTGAACACTGTTGGAGTCTCACTGATTAACACTGAACCCTGTTAGAGTCTCACTGATTAACACTGAACCCTATGGGAGTCTCACTGATTAACACTGAACACTATGGGAGTCTCACTGATTAACACCGAACCCTATGGGAGTCTCACTGATTAACACTGAAACCTATGGGAGTCTCACCGATTAATACTGAACCCTGTGGGAGTCTCATTGATTAAAACTGAACCCTGTGGGAGTCTCACTGATTAACACTGAACCCTGTGGGAGTCTCACTGATTAACAATGAACCCTATGGGAGTCTCATTGATTAACACTGAACCCTGTGGAGTCTCACTGATTAACACTGAACCCTGTGGGAGTCTCACTGATTAACACTGAACCCTGTGGGAGTCTCACTGATTAACAATGAACCCTATGGGAGTCTCATTGATTAACACTGAACCCTGTGGCGTCTCACTGATTAACACTGAACCCTGTGGGAGTCTCACTGATTAACACTGAACCCTGTGGGAGTCTCACTGATTAACACTGAACCCTATGGGAGTCTCATTGATTAACACTGAACCCTATGGGAGTCTCACTGATTAACACATGAACCCTGTGGGAGTCTCACTGATTAACACTGAACCCTATGGGAGTCTCACTGATTAACACTGAACCCTATGGGAGTCTCACTGATTAACACCGAACCCTATGGGAGTCTCACTGATTAACACTGAACCCTATGGGAGTCTCACTGATTAACACCGAACCCTATGGGAGTCTCACTGATTAACACTGAACCCTATGGGAGTCTCACCGATTAATACTGAACCCTGTGGGAGTCTCATTGATTAAAACTGAACCCTGTGGGAGTCTCACTGATTAACACTGAACCCTGTGGGAGTCTCACTGATTAACACTGAACCCTATGGGAGTCTCACTGATTAACACCGAACCCTATGGGAGTCTCACTGATTAACACTGAACCCTATGGGAGTCTCACTGATTAACACCGAACCCTATGGGAGTCTCACTGATTAACACTGAACCCTATGGGAGTCTCACCGATTAATACTGAACCCTGCGGGAGTCTCATTGATTAAAACTGAACCCTGTGGGAGTCTCACTGATTAACACTGAACCCTGTGGGAGTCTCACTGATTAACACTGAACCCTATGCGAGTCTCACTGATTAACACTGAACCCTATGGGAGTCTCATTGATTAACACTGAACCCTGTGGGAGTCTCACTGATTAACACTGAACCCTGAGGGAGTCTCACTGATTAACACATGAACCGTGTGGGAGTCTCACTGATTAACACTGAACCCTATGGAAGTCTCACTGATTAACACTGAACCCTATGGGAGTCTCACTGATTAACACCGAACCCTATGGGAGTCTCACTGATTAACACTGAACCATATGGGAGTCTCACTGATTAACACTGAACCCTATGGGAGTCTCATTGATTGACACCGAACCCTATGGGAGTCTCACTGATTAACACTGGGCCCTGTGGGAGTCTCACTGATTAACACTGAACCCTGTGGGAGTCTCACTGATTAACACTGGACCCTGTGGGAGCCTCACTGATTAACACTGAACCCTGTGGAAGTCTCACTGATTAACACTGAACCGTATGGGAGTCTCACTGATTAACACTGAACCCTATGGAAGACTCACTGATAAACACTGAACCCTGTGGGAGTCTCACTGATTAACACTGAACCCTATGGGAGTCTCACTGATTAACACTGAACCCTGTGGGAGTATCACTGATTAACACTGAACCCTGTGGGAATTTCACTGATTAACACTGAACCCTGTGGTAGTCTCACTGATTAACACTGAACCCTGTGGGAATTTCACTGATTAACACTGAACCATAGGGGAGTCTCACCGATTAATACTGACCCAATGGGAGTCTCACTGATTAACACTGAACCCTGTGGGAGTCTCACTGATTAACACTGAACCCTATGGGAATCTCGCTGATTAACACTGAACCCTGTGGGAGTCTCACTGATTAACACTGAACCCTATGGGAGTCTCACTGATTAACACTGAACCCTGTGAGAGTCTCACTGATTAACACTATACCCTATGGGAGTCTCACTGATTAACACTGAACCTTGTGGGAGTCTCACTGATTAACACTGAACCCTATGGGAGTCTCACTGATTAACACAGAACCCTGTGGGTGTCTCACTGATTAACACTGAACCCTGTGGGAGTCTCACTGATTAACACTGAACCCTATGGGAGTCTCACTGATTAACACTGAACCCTATGGGAGTCTCACTGATTAACACCGAACCCTATGGGAGTCTCACTGATTAACAATGAACCTTATGGGAGTCTCACTGATTAAAACTGAACCCTATGGGAGTCTCACTGATTAAAACTGAACCCTATGGGAGTCTCACTGATTAACACCGAACCCAATGGGAGTCTCAGTGATTTACACTGAACACTATGGGAGTCTCACTGATTAACACTGAACCCTGTGGGAATCTCACTGATTAACACTGAACGCTGTTGGAGTCTCACTGATTAACACTGAACCCTGTTAGAGTCTCACTGATTAACACTGAACCCTATGGGAGTCTCATTGATTAACACTGAACCCTATGGGAGTCTCACTGATTAACACATGAACCCTGTGGGAGTCTCACTGATTAACACTGAACCCTATGGGAGTCTCACTGATTAACACTGAACCCTGTGAGAGTCTCACTGATTAACACTGGACCCTATGGGAGTCTCACTGATTAACACTGAACCTTGTGGGAGTCTCACTGATTAACACTGAACCCTATGGGAGTCTCACTGATTAACACTGAACCCTATGGGAGTCTCACTGATTAACACTGAACCCTGTGGGAGTCTCACTGATTAACACTGAACCCTGTGGGAATTTCACTGATTAACACTGAACCCTGTGGTAGTCTCACTGATTAACACTGAACCCTATGGGAGTCTCACTGATTAACACTGAACCCTAGGGGAGTCTCACCGATTAATACTGACCCAATGGGAGTCTCACTGATTAACACTGAACCCTGTGGGAGTCTCACTGATTAACACTGAACCCTATGGGAATCTCGCTGATTAACACTGAACCCTGTGGGAGTCTCACTGATTAACACTGAACCCTATGGGAGTCTCACTGATTAACACTGAACCCTGTGAGAGTCTCACTGATTAACACTGGACCCTATGGGAGTCTCACTGATTAACACTGAACCTTGTGGGAGTCTCACTGATTAACACTGAACCCTATGGGAGTCTCACTGATTAACACAGAACCCTGTGGGTGTCTCATTGATTAACACTGAACCCTGTGGGATTCTCACTGATTAACACTGAACCCTATGGGAGTCTCACTGATTAACACTGAACCCTATGGGAGTCTCACTGATTAACACCGAACCCTATGGGAGTCTCACTGATTAACAATGAACCCTATGGGAGTCTCACTGATTAAAACTGAACCCTATGGGAGTCTCACTGATTAAAACTGAACCCTATGGGAGTCTCACTGATTAACACCGAACCCAATGGGAGTCTCAGTGATTTACACTGAACACTATGGGAGTCTCACTGATTAACACTGAACCCTGTGGGAATCTCACTGATTAACACTGAACGCTGTTGGAGTCTCACTGATTAACACTGAACCCTGTTAGAGTCTCACTGATTAACACTGAACCCTATGGGAGTCTCATTGATTAACACTGAACCCTATGGGAGTCTCACTGATTAACACATGAACCCTGTGGGAGTCTCACTGATTAACACTGAACCCTATGGGAGTCTCACTGATTAACACTGAACCCTGTGAGAGTCTCACTGATTAACACTGGACCCTATGGGAGTCTCACTGATTAACACTGAACCTTGTGGGAGTCTCACTGATTAACACTGAACCCTATGGGAGTCTCACTGATTAACACTGAACCCTGTGAGAGTCTCACTGATTAACACTGGACCCTATGGGAGTCTCACTGATTAACACTGAACCTTGTGGGAGTCTCACTGATTAACACTGAACCCTATGGGAGTCTCACTGATTAACACTGAACCCTATGGGAGTCTCACTGATTAACACTGAACCCTGTGGGAGTCTCACTGATTAACACTGAACCCTGTGGGAATTTCACTGATTAACACTGAACCCTGTGGTAGTCTCACTGATTAACACTGAACCCTATGGGAGTCTCACTGATTAACACTGAACCCTAGGGGAGTCTCACCGATTAATACTGACCCAATGGGAGTCTCACTGATTAACACTGAACCCTGTGGGAGTCTCACTGATTAACACTGAACCCTATGGGAATCTCGCTGATTAACACTGAACCCTGTGGGAGTCTCACTGATTAACACTGAACCCTATGGGAGTCTCACTGATTAACACTGAACCCTGTGAGAGTCTCACTGATTAACACTGGACCCTATGGGAGTCTCACTGATTAACACTGAACCTTGTGGGAGTCTCACTGATTAACACTGAACCCTATGGGAGTCTCACTGATTAACACAGAACCCTGTGGGTGTCTCATTGATTAACACTGAACCCTGTGGGATTCTCACTGATTAACACTGAACCCTATGGGAGTCTCACTGATTAACACTGAACCCTATGGGAGTCTCACTGATTAACACCGAACCCTATGGGAGTCTCACTGATTAACAATGAACCCTATGGGAGTCTCACTGATTAAAACTGAACCCTATGGGAGTCTCACTGATTAAAACTGAACCCTATGGGAGTCTCACTGATTAACACCGAACCCAATGGGAGTCTCAGTGATTTACACTGAACACTATGGGAGTCTCACTGATTAACACTGAACCCTGTGGGAATCTCACTGATTAACACTGAACGCTGTTGGAGTCTCACTGATTAACACTGAACCCTGTTAGAGTCTCACTGATTAACACTGAACCCTATGGGAGTCTCATTGATTAACACTGAACCCTATGGGAGTCTCACTGATTAACACATGAACCCTGTGGGAGTCTCACTGATTAACACTGAACCCTATGGGAGTCTCACTGATTAACACTGAACCCTGTGAGAGTCTCACTGATTAACACTGGACCCTATGGGAGTCTCACTGATTAACACTGAACCTTGTGGGAGTCTCACTGATTAACACTGAACCCTATGGGAGTCTCACTGATTAACACAGAACCCTGTGGGTGTCTCACTGATTAACACTGAACCCTGTGGGAGTCTCACTGATTAACACTGAACCCTATGGGAGTCTCACTGATTAACACTGAACCCTATGGGAGTCTCACTGATTAACACCGAACCCTATGGGAGTCTCACTGATTAACAATGAACCCTATGGGAGTCTCACTGATTAAAACTGAACCCTATGGGAGTCTCACTGATTAAAACTGAACCCTATGGGAGTCTCACTGATTAACACCGAACCCAATGGGAGTCTCAGTGATTTACACTGAACACTATGGGAGTCTCACTGATTAACACTGAACCCTGTGGGAATCTCACTGATTAACACTGAACGCTGTTGGAGTCTCACTGATTAACACTGAACCCTGTTAGAGTCTCACTGATTAACACTGAACCCTATGGGAGTCTCATTGATTAACACTGAACCCTATGGGAGTCTCACTGATTAACACATGAACCCTGTGGGAGTCTCAATGATTAACACTGAACCCTATGGGAGTCTCACTGATTAACACTGAACACTATGGGAGTCTCACTGATTAACATCGAACCCTATGGGAGTCTCACTGATTAACACTGAACCCTATGGGAGTCTCACCGATTAATACTGAACCCTGTGGGAGTCTCATTGATTAAAACTGAACCCTGTGGGAGTCTCACTGATTAACACTGAACCCTGTGGGAGTCTCACTGATTAACACTGAACCCTATGGGAGTCTCACTGATTAACAATGAACCCTATGGGAGTCTCATTGATTAACACTGAACCCTGTGGAGTCTCACTGATTAACACTGAACCCTGTGGGAGTCTCACTGATTAACACTGAACCCTGTGGGAGTCTCACTGATTAACACTGAACCCTGAGGGAGTCTCACTGATTAACACATGAACCCTGTGGGAGTCTCACTGATTAACACTGAACCCTGTGGGAGTCTCACTGATTAACACTGAACCCTGTGGGAGTCTCACTGATTAACACTGAACCCTGAGGGAGTCTCACTGATTAACACATGAACCCTGTGGGAGTCTCACTGATTAACACTGAACCCTATGGGAGTCTCACTGATTAACACTGAACCCTATGGGAGTCTCACTGATTAACACTGAACCCTATGGGAGTCTCACTGATTAACACTGAACCCTATGGGAGTCTCACTGATTAACACTGAACCATATGGGAGTCTCACTGATTAAAACTGAACCCTATGGGAGTCTCACTGATTAACACCGAACCCAATGGGAGTCCTGGGATTTACACTGAACACTATGGGAGTCTCACTGATTAACACTGAACCCTGTGGGAATCTCACTGATTAACACTGAACGCTGTTGGAGTCTCACTGATTAACACTGAACCCTGTTAGAGTCTCACTGATTAACACTGAACCCTATGGGAGTCTCATTGATTAACACTGAACCCTATGGGAGTCTCACTGATTAACACATGAACCCTGTGGGAGTCTCACTGATTAACACTGAACCCTATGGGAGTCTCACTGATTAACACTGAACCCTATGGGAGTCTCACTGATTAACACCGAACCTTATGGGAGTCTCACTGATTAACACTGAACCCTATGGGAGTCTCACTGATTAACACCGAACCCTATGGGAGTCTCACTGATTAACACAGAATCCTATGGGAGTCTCACCAATTAATACTGAACCCTGTGGGAGTCTCATTGATTAAAACTGAACCCTGTGGGAGTCTCACTGATTAACACTGAACCCTGTGGGAGTCTCACTGATTAACACTGAACCCTATGGGAGTCTCACTGATTAACAATGAACCCTATGGGAGTCTCATTGATTAACACTGAACCCTGTGGAGTCTCACTGATTAACACTGAACCCTGTGGGAGTCTCACTAATTAACACTGAACCCTGTGGGAGTCTCACTGATTAACACATGAACCCTGTAAAAGTCTCACTGATTAACACTGAACCCTGTGGGAGTCTCACTGATTAACACTGAACCCTATGGGAGTCTCACTGATTAACACTGAACCATATGGGAGTCTCACTGATTAACACCGAACCCTATGGGAGTCTCACTGATTAACACATGAACCCTGTGGGAGTCTCACTGATTAACACTGAACCCTGTGGGAGTCTCACTGATTAACACTGAACCCTGTGGGAGTCTCACTGATTAACACTGAACCCTGAGGGAGTCTCACTGATTAACACATGAACCCTGTGGGAGTCTCACTGATTAACACTGAACCCTATGGGAGTCTCACTGATTAACACTGAACCCTATGGGAGTCTCACTGATTAACACTGAACCCTATGGGAGTCTCACTGATTAACACTGAACCCTATGGGAGTCTCACTGATTAACACTGAACCATATGGGAGTCTCACTGATTAAAACTGAACCCTATGGGAGTCTCACTGATTAACACCGAACCCAATGGGAGTCCTGGGATTTACACTGAACACTATGGGAGTCTCACTGATTAACACTGAACCCTGTGGGAATCTCACTGATTAACACTGAACGCTGTTGGAGTCTCACTGATTAACACTGAACCCTGTTAGAGTCTCACTGATTAACACTGAACCCTATGGGAGTCTCATTGATTAACACTGAACCCTATGGGAGTCTCACTGATTAACACATGAACCCTGTGGGAGTCTCACTGATTAACACTGAACCCTATGGGAGTCTCACTGATTAACACTGAACCCTATGGGAGTCTCACTGATTAACACCGAACCTTATGGGAGTCTCACTGATTAACACTGAACCCTATGGGAGTCTCACTGATTAACACCGAACCCTATGGGAGTCTCACTGATTAACACAGAATCCTATGGGAGTCTCACCAATTAATACTGAACCCTGTGGGAGTCTCATTGATTAAAACTGAACCCTGTGGGAGTCTCACTGATTAACACTGAACCCTGTGGGAGTCTCACTGATTAACACTGAACCCTATGGGAGTCTCACTGATTAACAATGAACCCTATGGGAGTCTCATTGATTAACACTGAACCCTGTGGAGTCTCACTGATTAACACTGAACCCTGTGGGAGTCTCACTAATTAACACTGAACCCTGTGGGAGTCTCACTGATTAACACATGAACCCTGTAAAAGTCTCACTGATTAACACTGAACCCTGTGGGAGTCTCACTGATTAACACTGAACCCTATGGGAGTCTCACTGATTAACACTGAACCATATGGGAGTCTCACTGATTAACACCGAACCCTATGGGAGTCTCACTGATTAACACTGAACCCTATGGGAGTCTCACTGATTAACACCGAACCCTATGGGAGTCTCAATGATTAACACTGAACCCTATGGGAGTCTCACCGATTAATACTGAACCCTGTGGGAGTCTCATTGATTAAAACTGAACCCTGTGGGAGTCTCACTGATTAACACTGAACCCTGTGGGAGTCTCACTGATTAACACTGAACCCTATGGGAGTCTTATTGACTAACACTGAACCCTGTGGGAGTCTCACTGATTAACACTGAACCCTGTGGGAGTCTCACTGATTAACAATGGACCCTGTGGGAGTCTCACTGATTAACACTGAACCCTGTGGGAGTCTCACTGATTAACACTGAACCCTGTGGGAGTCTCACTGATTAACACTGAACCCTGTGGGAGTCTCATTGATTAACACTGAAACCCTGTGGGAGTCTCACTGATTAACACTGAAGCTTATGGGAGTCTCAGTGATTAACACTGAACCCTATGGAAGTCTCACTGATTAACACTGAACCCTATGGAAGTCTCACTGATTACCACTGAACCCTGTGGGAGTCTCACTGATTAACACTGAACCCTGTGGGAGTCTCACTGATTAACAATGAACCCTATGGGAGTCTCACTGATTAACACTGAACCCTGTGGGAGCCCCACTGATTAACAGTGAACCCTATGGGAGTCTCACAGATTAACACTGAACACTGTGGGAGCCCCACTGATTAACACTGAACCCTATGGGAGTCTCACTGATTAACACTGAACCCGATGGGAGTCTCACTGATTAACACTGAACCCTATGGGAGTCTCACTGATGAACACTGAACCCTGTGGGAGTCTCACTGATTAACACTGAACCCTATGGGAGTCTCACTGATTAACACTGAACCCTATGGGAGTCTCACCGATTAATACTGAACCCTATGGGAGTCTCACTGATTAACACTGAACCCTGTGGGAATCTCACTGATTAACACTGAACCCTATGGGAATCTCGCTGATTAATACTGAACCCTGTGGGAGCCCCACTGATTAACACTGAACCCTGTGGGAGTTTCACTGATTTACACTGAACCTTATGGGAGTCTCAGTGATTAACACTGAACCCTATGGGAGTCTCACTGATTAACACTGAACCCTGTGGGAGTCTCACTGATTAACACTGAACCCTATGGGAGTCTCACTGATTAACACTGAACCATATGGGAGTCTCACTGATTAACACCGAACCCAATGGGAGTCTCAGTGATTTACACTGAACACTATGAGAGTCTCAATGATTAACACTGAACCCTGTGGGAATCTCACTGATTAACACTGAACGCTGTTGGAGTCTCACTGATTAACATTGAACCCTATGGGAGTCTCAATGATTAAAACTGAACCCTATGGGAGTCTCACTGATTAACACCAAACCCAATGGGAGTCTCAGTGATTTACACTGAACACTATGGGAGTCTCACTGATTAACACTGAACCCTGTTGGAGTCTCACAGATTAACACTGTACCCTATGGGAGTCTCATTGATTAACACTGAACCCTATGGGAGTCTCACTGATTAACACATGAACCCTGTGGGAGTCTCTCTGATTAACACTGAACCCTACGGGAGTCTCACTGATTAATACTGAACCCTATGGGAGTCTCACTGATTAACACCGAACCCTATGGGAGTCTCACTGATTAACACTGAACCCTATGGGAGTCTCACTGATTAACACCGAACCCTATGGGAGTCTCACTGATTAACACTGAACCCTATGGGAGTCTCACCGATTAATACTGAACCCTGTGGGAGTCTCATTGATTAAAACTGAACCCTGTGGGAGTCTCACTGATTATCACTGAACCCTGTGGGAGTCTCACTGATTAACACTGAACCCTATGGGAGTCTCACTGATTAACACCGAACCTTATGGGAGTCTCACTGATTAACACTGAACCCTATGGGAGTCTCACTGATTAACACCGAACCCTATTGGAGTCTCACTGATTAACACTGAACCCTATGGGAGTCTCACCGATTAATACTGAACCCTGTGGGAGTCTCATTGATTAAAACTGAACCCTGTGGGAGTCTCACTGATTAACACTGAACCCTGTGGGAGTCTCACTGATTAACACTGAACCCTATGCGAGTCTCACTGATTAACACTGAACCCTATGGGAGTCTCATTGATTAACACTGAACCCTGTAGGAGTCTCACTGATTAACACTGAACCCTGAGGGAGTCTCACTGATTAACACATGAACCCTGTGGGAGTCTCACTGATTAACACTGAACCCTATGGAAGTCTCACTGATTAACACTGAACCCTATGGGAATCTCACTGATTAACACCGAACCCTATGGGAGTCTCACTGATTAACACTGAACCATATGGGAGTCTCACTGATTAACACTGAACCCTATGGGAGTCTCATTGATTGACACCGAACCCTATGGGAGTCTCACTGATTAACACTGGGCCCTGTAGGAGTCTCACTGATTAACACTGAACCCTGTGGGAGTCTCACTGATTAACACTGGACCCTGTGGGAGTCTCACTGATTAACACTGAACCCTGTGGAAGTCTCACTGATTAACACTGAACCATATGGGAGTCTCACTGATTAACACTGAACCCTATGGGAGACTCACTGATAAACACTGAACCCTGTGGGAGTCTCACTGATTAACACTGAACCCTATGGGAGTCTCACTGATTAACACTGAACCCTGTGGGAGTCTCACTGATTAACACTGAACCCTGTGGGAATTTCACTGATTAACACTGAACCCTGTGGTAGTCTCACTGATTAACACTGAACCCTATGGGAGTCTCACTGATTAACACTGAACCCTAGGGGAGTCTCACCGATTAATACTGACCCAATGGGAGTCTCACTGATTAACACTGAACCCTGTGGGAGTCTCACTGATTAACACTGAACCCTATGGGAATCTCGCTGATTAACACTGAACCCTGTGGGAGTCTCACTGATTAACACTGAACGCTATGGGAGTCTCACTGATTAACACTGAACCCTGTGAGAGTCTCACTGATTAACACTGGACCCTATGGGAGTCTCACTGATTAACACTGAACCTTGTGGGAGTCTCACTGATTAACACTGAACCCTATGGGAGTCTCACCGATTAATACTGAACCCTGTGGGAGTCTCATTGATTAAAACTGAACCCTGTGGGAGTCTCACTGATTATCACTGAACCCTGTGGGAGTCTCACTGATTAACACTGAACCCTATGGGAGTCTCACTGATTAACACCGAACCTTATGGGAGTCTCACTGATTAACACTGAACCCTATGGGAGTCTCACTGATTAACACCGAACCCTATGGGAGTCTCACTGATTAACACTGAACCCTATGGGAGTCTCACCGATTAATACTGAACCCTGTGGGAGTCTCATTGATTAAAACTGAACCCTGTGGGAGTCGCACTGATTAACACTGAACCCTGTGGGAGCCTCACTGATTAACACTGAACCCTATGCGAGTCTCACTGATTAACACTGAACCCTATGGGAGTCTCATTGATTAACACTGAACCCTGTGGGAGTCTCACTGATTAACACTGAACCCTGAGGGAGTCTCACTGATTAACACATGAACCCTGTGGGAGTCTCACTGATTAACACTGAACCCTATGGAAGTCTCACTGATTAACACTGAACCCTATGGGAGTCTCACTGATTAACACCGAACCCTATGGGAGTCTCACTGATTAACACTGAACCATATGGGAGTCTCACTGATTAACACTGAACCCTATGGGAGTCTCATTGATTGACACCGAACCCTATGGGAGTCTCACTGATTAACACTGGGCCCTCTAGGAGTCTCACTGATTAACACTGAACCCTGTGGGAGTCTCACTGATTAACACTGGACCCTGTGGGAGTCTCACTGATTAACACTGAACCCTGTGGAAGTCTCACTGATTAACACTGAACCGTATGGGAGTCTCACTGATTAACACTGAACCCTATGGGAGACTCACTGATAAACACTGAACCCTGTGGGAGTCTCACTGATTAACACTGAACCCTATGGGAGTCTCACTGATTAACACTGAACCCTGTGGGAGTCTCACTGATTAACACTGAACCCTGTGGGAATTTCACTGATTAACACTGAACCCTGTGGTAGTCTCACTGATTAACACTGAACCCTATGGGAGTCTCACTGATTAACACTGAACCCTAGGGGAGTCTCACCGATTAATACTGACCCAATGGGAGTCTCACTGATTAACACTGAACCCTGTGGGAGTCTCACTGATTAACACTGAACCCTATGGGAATCTCGCTGATTAACACTGAACCCTGTGGGAGTCTCACTGATTAACACAGAACCCTGTGGGTGTCTCACTGATTAACACTGAACCCTGTGGGAGTCTCACTGATTAACAATGAACCATATGGGAGTCTCACTGATTAACACTGAACCATATGGGAGTCTCACTGATTAACACCGAACCCAATGGGAGTCTCAGTGATTTACACTGAACACTATGAGAGTCTCAATGATTAACACTGAACCCTGTGGGAATCTCACTGATTAACACTGAACGCTGTTGGAGTCTCACTGATTAACATTGAACCCTATGGGAGTCTCAATGATTAAAACTGAACCCTATGGGAGTCTCACTGATTAACACCAAACCCAATGGGAGTCTCAGTGATTTACACTGAACACTATGGGAGTCTCACTGATTAACACTGAACCCTGTTGGAGTCTCACAGATTAACACTGTACCCTATGGGAGTCTCATTGATTAACACTGAACCCTATGGGAGTCTCACTGATTAACACATGAACCCTGTGGGAGTCTCTCTGATTAACACTGAACCCTACGGGAGTCTCACTGATTAATACTGAACCCTATGGGAGTCTCACTGATTAACACCGAACCCTATGGGAGTCTCACTGATTAACACTGAACCCTATGGGAGTCTCACTGATTAACACCGAACCCTATGGGAGTCTCACTGATTAACACTGAACCCTATGGGAGTCTCACCGATTAATACTGAACCCTGTGGGAGTCTCATTGATTAAAACTGAACCCTGTGGGAGTCTCACTGATTATCACTGAACCCTGTGGGAGTCTCACTGATTAACACTGAACCCTATGGGAGTCTCACTGATTAACACCGAACCTTATGGGAGTCTCACTGATTAACACTGAACCCTATGGGAGTCTCACTGATTAACACCGAACCCTATTGGAGTCTCACTGATTAACACTGAACCCTATGGGAGTCTCACCGATTAATACTGAACCCTGTGGGAGTCTCATTGATTAAAACTGAACCCTGTGGGAGTCTCACTGATTAACACTGAACCCTGTGGGAGTCTCACTGATTAACACTGAACCCTATGCGAGTCTCACTGATTAACACTGAACCCTATGGGAGTCTCATTGATTAACACTGAACCCTGTAGGAGTCTCACTGATTAACACTGAACCCTGAGGGAGTCTCACTGATTAACACATGAACCCTGTGGGAGTCTCACTGATTAACACTGAACCCTATGGAAGTCTCACTGATTAACACTGAACCCTATGGGAATCTCACTGATTAACACCGAACCCTATGGGAGTCTCACTGATTAACACTGAACCATATGGGAGTCTCACTGATTAACACTGAACCCTATGGGAGTCTCATTGATTGACACCGAACCCTATGGGAGTCTCACTGATTAACACTGGGCCCTGTAGGAGTCTCACTGATTAACACTGAACCCTGTGGGAGTCTCACTGATTAACACTGGACCCTGTGGGAGTCTCACTGATTAACACTGAACCCTGTGGAAGTCTCACTGATTAACACTGAACCATATGGGAGTCTCACTGATTAACACTGAACCCTATGGGAGACTCACTGATAAACACTGAACCCTGTGGGAGTCTCACTGATTAACACTGAACCCTATGGGAGTCTCACTGATTAACACTGAACCCTGTGGGAGTCTCACTGATTAACACTGAACCCTGTGGGAATTTCACTGATTAACACTGAACCCTGTGGTAGTCTCACTGATTAACACTGAACCCTATGGGAGTCTCACTGATTAACACTGAACCCTAGGGGAGTCTCACCGATTAATACTGACCCAATGGGAGTCTCACTGATTAACACTGAACCCTGTGGGAGTCTCACTGATTAACACTGAACCCTATGGGAATCTCGCTGATTAACACTGAACCCTGTGGGAGTCTCACTGATTAACACTGAACGCTATGGGAGTCTCACTGATTAACACTGAACCCTGTGAGAGTCTCACTGATTAACACTGGACCCTATGGGAGTCTCACTGATTAACACTGAACCTTGTGGGAGTCTCACTGATTAACACTGAACCCTATGGGAGTCTCACCGATTAATACTGAACCCTGTGGGAGTCTCATTGATTAAAACTGAACCCTGTGGGAGTCTCACTGATTATCACTGAACCCTGTGGGAGTCTCACTGATTAACACTGAACCCTATGGGAGTCTCACTGATTAACACCGAACCTTATGGGAGTCTCACTGATTAACACTGAACCCTATGGGAGTCTCACTGATTAACACCGAACCCTATGGGAGTCTCACTGATTAACACTGAACCCTATGGGAGTCTCACCGATTAATACTGAACCCTGTGGGAGTCTCATTGATTAAAACTGAACCCTGTGGGAGTCGCACTGATTAACACTGAACCCTGTGGGAGCCTCACTGATTAACACTGAACCCTATGCGAGTCTCACTGATTAACACTGAACCCTATGGGAGTCTCATTGATTAACACTGAACCCTGTGGGAGTCTCACTGATTAACACTGAACCCTGAGGGAGTCTCACTGATTAACACATGAACCCTGTGGGAGTCTCACTGATTAACACTGAACCCTATGGAAGTCTCACTGATTAACACTGAACCCTATGGGAGTCTCACTGATTAACACCGAACCCTATGGGAGTCTCACTGATTAACACTGAACCATATGGGAGTCTCACTGATTAACACTGAACCCTATGGGAGTCTCATTGATTGACACCGAACCCTATGGGAGTCTCACTGATTAACACTGGGCCCTCTAGGAGTCTCACTGATTAACACTGAACCCTGTGGGAGTCTCACTGATTAACACTGGACCCTGTGGGAGTCTCACTGATTAACACTGAACCCTGTGGAAGTCTCACTGATTAACACTGAACCGTATGGGAGTCTCACTGATTAACACTGAACCCTATGGGAGACTCACTGATAAACACTGAACCCTGTGGGAGTCTCACTGATTAACACTGAACCCTATGGGAGTCTCACTGATTAACACTGAACCCTGTGGGAGTCTCACTGATTAACACTGAACCCTGTGGGAATTTCACTGATTAACACTGAACCCTGTGGTAGTCTCACTGATTAACACTGAACCCTATGGGAGTCTCACTGATTAACACTGAACCCTAGGGGAGTCTCACCGATTAATACTGACCCAATGGGAGTCTCACTGATTAACACTGAACCCTGTGGGAGTCTCACTGATTAACACTGAACCCTATGGGAATCTCGCTGATTAACACTGAACCCTGTGGGAGTCTCACTGATTAACACAGAACCCTGTGGGTGTCTCACTGATTAACACTGAACCCTGTGGGAGTCTCACTGATTAACAATGAACCATATGGGAGTCTCACTGATTAACACTGAACCCTATGGGAGTCTCATTGATTGACACCGAACCCTATGGGAGTCTCACTGATTAACACTGGGCCCTGTAGGAGTCTCACTGATTAACACTGAACCCTGTGGGAGTCTCACTGATTAACACTGGACCCTGTGGGAGTCTCACTGATTAACACTGAACCCTGTGGAAGTCTCACTGATTAACACTGAACCGTATGGGAGTCTCACTGATTAACACTGAACCCTATGGGAGACTCACTGATAAACACTGAACCCTGTGGGAGTCTCACTGATTAACACTGAACCCTATGGGAGTCTCACTGATTAACACTGAACCCTGTGGGAGTCTCACTGATTAACACTGAACCCTGTGGGAATTTCACTGATTAACACTGAACCCTGTGGTAGTCTCACTGATTAACACTGAACCCTATGGGAGTCTCACTGATTAACACTGAACCCTAGGGGAGTCTCACCGATTAATACTGACCCAATGGGAGTCTCACTGATTAACACTGAACCCTGTGGGAGTCTCACTGATTAACACTGAACCCTATGGGAATCTCGCTGATTAACACTGAACCCTGTGGGAGTCTCACTGATTAACACTGAACCCTATGGGAGTCTCACTGATTAACACTGAACCCTGTGAGAGTCTCACTGATTAACACTAGACCCTATGGGAGTCTCACTGATTAACACTGAACCTTGTGGGAGTCTCACTGATTAACACTGAACCCTATGGGAGTCTCACTGATTAACACAGAACCCTGTGGGTGTCTCACTGATTAACACTGAACCCTGTGGGAGTCTCACTGATTAACACTGAACCCTATGGGAGTCTCACTGATTAACACTGAACCCTATGGGAGTCTCACTGATTAACACCGAACCCTATGGGAGTCTCACTGATTAACAATGAACCCTATGGGAGTCTCACTGATTAAAACTGAACCCTATGGGAGTCTCACTGATTAAAACTGAACCCTATGGGAGTCTCACTGATTAACACCGAACCCAATGGGAGTCTCAGTGATTTACACTGAACACTATGGGAGTCTCACTGATTAACACTGAACCCTGTGGGAATCTCACTGATTAACACTGAACGCTGTTGGAGTCTCACTGATTAACACTGAACCCTGTTAGAGTCTCACTGATTAACACTGAACCCTATGGGAGTCTCATTGATTAACACTGAACCCTATGGGAGTCTCACTGATTAACACATGAACCCTGTGGGAGTCTCACTGATTAACACTGAACCCTATGGGAGTCTCACTGATTAACACTGAACACTATGGGAGTCTCACTGATTAACACCGAACCCTATGGGAGTCTCACTGATTAACACTGAACCCTATGGGAGTCTCACCGATTAATACTGAACCCTGTGGGAGTCTCATTGATTAAAACTGAACCCTGTGGGAGTCTCACTGATTAACACTGAACCCTGTGGGAGTCTCACTGATTAACACTGAACCCTATGGGAGTCTCACTGATTAACAATGAACCCTATGGGAGTCTCATTGATTAACACTGAACCCTGTGGAGTCTCACTGATTAACACTGAACCCTGTGGGAGTCTCACTGATTAACACTGAACCCTGTGGGAGTCTCACTGATTAACACTGAACCCTGAGGGAGTCTCACTGATTAACACATGAACCCTGTGGGAGTCTCACTGATTAACACTGAACCCTATGGGAGTCTCACTGATTAACAATGAACCCTATGGGAGTCTCACTGATTAACACCAAACCCTATGGGAGTCTCACTAATTAACACTGAACCCTATGGGAGTCTCACTGATTAAAACTGAACCCTATGGGAGTCTCACTGATTAACACCGAACCCAATGGGAGTCTCAGTGATTTACACTGAACACTATGGGAGTCTCACTGATTAACACTGAACCCTGTGGGAATCTCACTGATTAACACTGAACGCTGTTGGAGTCTCACTGATTAACACTGAACCCTATGGGAGTCTCACTGATTAATACTGAACCCTATGGGAGTCTCACAGATTAACACTGAACACTGTGGGAGCCCCACTGATTAACACTGAACCCTATGGGAGTCTCACTGATTAACACTGAACCCGATGGGAGTCTCACCGATTAATACTGAACCCTATGGGAGTCTCACCGATTAACACTGAACCCTGTGGGAATCTCACTGATTAACACTGAACCCTATGTGAATCTCGCTGATTAACACTGAACCCTGTGGGAGCCCCACTGATTAACACTGAACCCTGTGGGAGTCTCACTGATTAACACTGAACCTTATGGGAGTCTCAGTGATTAACACTGAACCCTATGGGAGTCTCACTGATTAACACTGAACCCTATGGAAGTCTCACTGATTACCACTGAACCCTGTGGGAGTCTCACTGATTAACACTGAACCCTGTGGGAGTCTCACTGATTAACAATGAACCCTATGGGAGTCTCACTGATTAACAATGGACCCTGTGGGAGTCTCACTGATTAACACTGAACCCTGTGGGAGTCTCACTGATTAACACTGAACCCTGTGGGAGTCTCACTGATTAACACTGAACACTGTGGGAGCCCCACTGATTAACACTGAACCCTATGGGAGTCTCACTGATTAACACTGAACCCGATGGGAGTCTCACTGATTAACACTGAAGCTTATGGGAGTCTCAGTGATTAACACTGAACCCTGTGGGAGTCTCACTGATTAACACTGAACACTATGGGAGTCTCACTGATTAACACCGAACCCTATGGGAGTCTCACTGATTAACACTGAACCCTGTGGGAGTCTCACTGATTAACAATGAACCCTATGGGAGTCTATCTGATTAACACTGAACCCTATGGGAATCTCGCTGATTAACACTGAACCCTGTGCGTGTCTCACTGATTAACACTGAACACTGTGGGAGCCCCACTGATTAACACTGAACCCTATGGGAGTCTCACTGATTAACACTGAACCCTGTGGGAGTCTCACTGATTAACACTGAACCCTGTGGGAGTCTCACTGATTACCACTGAACCCTGTGGGAGTCTCAATGATTAACACTGAACCCTATGGAAGTCTCACTGATTACCACTGAACCCTGTGGGAGTCTCAATGATTAACAATGAACCCTATGGGAGTCTCACTGATTAACACTGAACCCTGTGGGAATCTCACTGATTAACACTGAACCCTATGGGAATCTCGCTGATTAACACTGAACCCTTTGGGAGCCCCACTGATTAACACTGAACCCTGTGGGAGTCTCACTGATTAACACTGAACCTTATGAGAGTCTCAGTGATTAACACTGAACCCTATGGGAGTCTCACTGATTAACACTGAACCCTATGGAAGTCTCACTGATTACCACTGAACCCTGTGGGAGTCTCAATGATTAACAATGAACCCTGTGGAAGTCTCACTGATTAACAATGAACCCTATGGGAGTCTCACTGATTAACAGTGAACCCTGTGGGAGCTCCACTGATTAACACTGAACCCTATGGGAGTCTCACAGATTAACACTGAACACTGTGGGAGCCCCACTGATTAACACTGAACCCTATGGGAGTCTCACTGATTAACACTGAACCCGATGGGAGTCTCACCGATTAATACTGAACCCTATGGGAGTCTCACTGATTAACACTGAACCCTGTGGGAATCTCACTGATTAACACTGAACCCTATGTGAATCTCGCTGATTAACACTGAACCCTGTGGGAGCCCCACTGATTAACACTGAACCCTGTGGGAGTCTCACTGATTAACACTGAACCTTATGGGAGTCTCAGTGATTAACACTGAACCCTATGGGAGTCTCACTGATTAACACTGAACCCTATGGAAGTCTCACTGATTACCACTGAACCCTGTGGGAGTCTCACTGATTAACACTGAACCCTGTGGGAGTCTCACTGATTAACAATGAACCCAATGGGAGTCTCACTGATTAACAATGGACCCTGTGGGAGTCTCACTGATTAACACTGAACCCTGTGGGAGTCTCACTGATTAACACTGAACACTGTGGGAGCCCCACTGATTAACACTGAACCCTATGGGAGTCTCACTGATTAACACTGAACCCGATGGGAGTCTCACTGATTAACACTGAAGCTTATGGGAGTCTCAGTGATTAACACTGAACCCTGTGGGAGTCTCACTGATTAACACTGAACACTATGGGAGTCTCACTGATTAACACCGAACCCTATGGGAGTCTCACTGATTAACACTGAACCCTGTGGGAGTCTCACTGATTAACAATGAACCCTATGGGAGTCTATCTGATTAACACTGAACCCTATGGGAATCTCGCTGATTAACACTGAACCCTGTGCGTGTCTCACTGATTAACACTGAACACTGTGGGAGCCCCACTGATTAACACTGAACCCTATGGGAGTCTCACTGATTAACACTGAACCCTATGGGAGTCTCACTGATTAACACTGAACCCTGTGGGAGTCTCACTGATTAACAATGAACCCTGTGGGAGTCTCACTGATTAACACTGAACCCCATGGGAGTCTCACTGATTAACACAGAACCCTGTGGGAGTCTCACTGATTAACACTGAACCCTGTGGGAGTCTCACTGATTAACACTGAACCCTATGGGAGTCTCACTGATTTAGACTGATCCCTATGGGAGTCTCACTGATTAACAATGAACCCTGTGGGAGTGTCACTGATTAACACTGAACCCTGTGGGAGTTTCACTGATTAACACTGAACCCTATGGGAGTCTCACTGATTAACAATGAACCCTGTGGGAGTCCCACTGATTAACACTGAACCCTGTGGGAATCTCACTGATTAACACTGAACGCTGTTGGAGTCTCACTGATTAACACTGAACCCTGTGGGACTCTCACTGATTAACACCGAACCCTGTGGGAGTCTCACTGATTAACACTGAACCCTATGGGAGTCTCACTGATTAACACATGAACCCTGTGGGAGTCTCGCTGATTAACACTGAACCCTATGGGAGTCTCACAGATTAACACTGAACACTGTGGGAGCCCCACTGATTAACACTGAACCCTATGGGAGTCTCACTGATTAACACTGAACCCGATGGGAGTCTCACTGATTAACACTGAACCCTATGGGAGTCTCACTGATTAACACTGAACCCTGTGAGAGTCTCACTGATTAACACTGAACCCTATGGGAGTCTCACTGATTAACACTGAACCCTATGGGAGTCTCACCGATTAATACTGAACCCTATGGGAGTATCACTGATTAACACTGAACCCTGTGGGAATCTCACTGATTAACACTGAACCCTATGTGAATCTCGCTGATTAACACTGAACCCTGTGGGAGCCCCACTGATTAACACTGAACCCTGTGGGAGTCTCACTGATTAACACTGAACCTTATGGGAGTCTCAGTGATTAACACTGAACCCTATGGGAGTCTCACTGATTAACACTGAACACTATGGAAGTCTCACTGATTACCACTGAACCCTGTGGGAGTCTCACTGATTAACACTGAACCCTGTGGGAGTCTCACTGATTAACAATGAACCCTATGGGAGTCTCACTGATTAACAATGGACCCTGTGGGAGTCTCACTGATTAACACTGAACCCTGTGGGAGTCTCACTGATTAACACTGAACACTGTGGGAGCCCCACTGATTAACACTTAACCCTATGGGAGTCTCACTGATTAACACTGAACCCGATGGGAGTCTCACTGATTAACACTGAAGCT
Source organism: Petromyzon marinus (assembly GCF_048934315.1). Lineage (NCBI taxonomy): Eukaryota > Metazoa > Chordata > Hyperoartia > Petromyzontiformes > Petromyzontidae > Petromyzon > Petromyzon marinus. The sequence continues at coordinate 1,287,881 of NW_027423501.1, forward strand.
TATGGGAGTCTCAGTGATTAACACTGAACCCTATGGGAGTCTCACTGATTAACACTGAACACTATGGAAGTCTCACTGATTACCACTGAACCCTGTGGGAGTCTCACTGATTAACACTGAACCCTGTGGGAGTCTCACTGATTAACAATGAACCCTATGGGAGTGTCACTGATTAACAATGGACCCTGTGGGAGTCTCACTGATTAACACTTAACCCTGTGGGAGTCTCACTGATTAACACTGAACACTGTGGGAGCCCCACTGATTAACACTTAACCCTATGGGAGTCTCACTGATTAACACTGAACCCGATGGGAGTCTCACTGATTAACACTGAAGCTTATGGGAGTCTCAGTGATTAACACTGAACCCTGTGGGAGTCTCACTGATTAACACTGAACACTATGGGAGTCTCACTGATTAACACCGAACCCTATGGGAGTCTCACTGATTAACACTGAACCCTGTGGGAGTCTCACTGATTAACAATGAACCCTATGGGAGTCTCACTGATTAACACTGAACCCTATGGGAATCTCGCTGATTAACACTGAACCCTGTGCGTGTCTCACTGATTAACACTGAACACTGTGGGAGCCCCACTGATTAACACTGAACCCTATGGGAGTCTCACTGATTAACACTGAACCCTATGGTAGTCTCACTGATTAACACTGAACCCTGTGGGAGTCTCACTGATTAACACTGAACCCTGTGGGAGTCTCACTGATTAACACTGAACCCCATGGGAGTCTCACTGATTAACACAGAACCCTGTGGGAGTCTCACTGATTAACACTGATCCCTATGGGAGTCTCACTGATTAACAATGAACCCTGTGGGAGTGTCACTGATTAACACTGAACCCTGTGGGAGTTTCACTGATTAACACTGAACCCTATGGAAGTCTCACTGATTACCACTGAACCCTGTGGGAGTCTCAATGATTAACAATGAACCCTGTGGAAGTCTCACTGATTAACAATGAACCCTATGGGAGTCTCACTGATTAACAGTGAACCCTGTGGGAGCTCCACTGATTAACACTGAACCCTATGGGAGTCTCACAGATTAACACTGAACACTGTGGGAGCCCCACTGATTAACACTGAACCCTATGGGAGTCTCACTGATTAACACTGAACCCGATGGGAGTCTCACCGATTAATACTGAACCCTATGGGAGTCTCACTGATTAACACTGAACCCTGTGGGAATCTCACTGATTAACACTGAACCCTATGTGAATCTCGCTGATTAACACTGAACCCTGTGGGAGCCCCACTGATTAACACTGAACCCTGTGGGAGTCTCACTGATTAACACTGAACCTTATGGGAGTCTCAGTGATTAACACTGAACCCTATGGGAGTCTCACTGATTAACACTGAACCCTATGGAAGTCTCACTGATTACCACTGAACCCTGTGGGAGTCTCACTGATTAACACTGAACCCTGTGGGAGTCTCACTGATTAACAATGAACCCTATGGGAGTCTCACTGATTAACAATGGACCCTGTGGGAGTCTCACTGATTAACACTGAACCCTGTGGGAGTCTCACTGATTAACACTGAACACTGTGGGAGCCCCACTGATTAACACTGAACCCTATGGGAGTCTCACTGATTAACACTGAACCCGATGGGAGTCTCACTGATTAACACTGAAGCTTATGGGAGTCTCAGTGATTAACACTGAACCCTGTGGGAGTCTCACTGATTAACACTGAACACTATGGGAGTCTCACTGATTAACACCGAACCCTATGGGAGTCTCACTGATTAACACTGAACCCTGTGGGAGTCTCACTGATTAACAATGAACCCTATGGGAGTCTATCTGATTAACACTGAACCCTATGGGAATCTCGCTGATTAACACTGAACCCTGTGCGTGTCTCACTGATTAACACTGAACACTGTGGGAGCCCCACTGATTAACACTGAACCCTATGGGAGTCTCACTGATTAACACTGAACCCTATGGGAGTCTCACTGATTAACACTGAACCCTGTGGGAGTCTCACTGATTAACAATGAACCCTGTGGGAGTCTCACTGATTAACACTGAACCCCATGGGAGTCTCACTGATTAACACAGAACCCTGTGGGAGTCTCACTGATTAACACTGAACCCTGTGGGAGTCTCACTGATTAACACTGAACCCTATGGGAGTCTCACTGATTTAGACTGATCCCTATGGGAGTCTCACTGATTAACAATGAACCCTGTGGGAGTGTCACTGATTAACACTGAACCCTGTGGGAGTTTCACTGATTAACACTGAACCCTATGGGAGTCTCACTGATTAACAATGAACCCTGTGGGAGTCCCACTGATTAACACTGAACCCTGTGGGAATCTCACTGATTAACACTGAACGCTGTTGGAGTCTCACTGATTAACACTGAACCCTGTGGGAGTCTCACTGATTAACACCGAACCCTGTGGGAGTCTCACTGATTAACACTGAACCGTATGGGAGTCTCACTGATTAACACATGAACCCTGTGGGAGTCTCGCTGATTAACACTGAACCCTATGGGAGTCTCACAGATTAACACTGAACACTGTGGGAGCCCCACTGATTAACACTGAACCCTATGGGAGTCTCACTGATTAACACTGAACCCGATGGGAGTCTCACTGATTAACACTGAACCCTATGGGAGTCTCACTGATTAACACTGAACCCTGTGAGAGTCTCACTGATTAACACTGAACCCTATGGGAGTCTCACTGATTAACACTGAACCCTATGGGAGTCTCACCGATTAATACTGAACCCTATGGGAGTATCACTGATTAACACTGAACCCTGTGGGAATCTCACTGATTAACACTGAACCCTATGTGAATCTCGCTGATTAACACTGAACCCTGTGGGAGCCCCACTGATTAACACTGAACCCTGTGGGAGTCTCACTGATTAACACTGAACCTTATGGGAGTCTCAGTGATCAACACTGAACCCTATGGGAGTCTCACTGATTAACACTGAACACTATGGAAGTCTCACTGATTACCACTGAACCCTGTGGGAGTCTCACTGATTAACAGTGAACCCTGTGGGAGCTCCACTGATTAACACTGAACCCTATGGGAGTCTCACAGATTAACACTGAACACTGTGGGAGCCCCACTGATTAACACTGAACCCTATGGGAGTCTCACTGATTAACACTGAACCCGATGGGAGTCTCACCGATTAATACTGAACCCTATGGGAGTCTCACTGATTAACACTGAACCCTGTGGGAATCTCACTGATTAACACTGAACCCTATGTGAATCTCGCTGATTAACACTGAACCCTGTGGGAGCCCCACTGATTAACACTGAACCCTGTGGGAGTCTCACTGATTAACACTGAACCTTATGGGAGTCTCAGTGATTAACACTGAACCCTATGGGAGTCTCACTGATTAACACTGAACCCTATGGAAGTCTCACTGATTACCACTGAACCCTGTGGGAGTCTCACTGATTAACACTGAACCCTGTGGGAGTCTCACTGATTAACAATGAACCCAATGGGAGTCTCACTGATTAACAATGGACCCTGTGGGAGTCTCACTGATGAACACTGAACCCTGTGGGAGTCTCACTGATTAACACTGAACACTGTGGGAGCCCCACTGATTAACACTGAACCCTATGGGAGTCTCACTGATTAACACTGAACCCGATGGGAGTCTCACTGATTAACACTGAAGCTTATGGGAGTCTCAGTGATTAACACTGAACCCTGTGGGAGTCTCACTGATTAACACTGAACACTATGGGAGTCTCACTGATTAACACCGAACCCTATGGGAGTCTCACTGATTAACACTGAACCCTGTGGGAGTCTCACTGATTAACAATGAACCCTATGGGAGTCTATCTGATTAACACTGAACCCTATGGGAATCTCGCTGATTAACACTGAACCCTGTGCGTGTCTCACTGATTAACACTGAACACTGTGGGAGCCCCACTGATTAACACTGAACCCTATGGGAGTCTCACTGATTAACACTGAACCCTATGGGAGTCTCACTGATTAACACTGAACCCTGTGGGAGTCTCACTGATTAACAATGAACCCTGTGGGAGTCTCACTGATTAACACTGAACCCCATGGGAGTCTCACTGATTAACACAGAACCCTGTGGGAGTCTCACTGATTAACACTGAACCCTGTGGGAGTCTCACTGATTAACACTGAACCCTATGGGAGTCTCACTGATTTAGACTGATCCCTATGGGAGTCTCACTGATTAACAATGAACCCTGTGGGAGTGTCACTGATTAACACTGAACCCTGTGGGAGTTTCACTGATTAACACTGAACCCTATGGGAGTCTCACTGATTAACAATGAACCCTGTGGGAGTCCCACTGATTAACACTGAACCCTGTGGGAATCTCACTGATTAACACTGAACGCTGTTGGAGTCTCACTGATTAACACTGAACCCTGTGGGACTGTCACTGATTAACACCGAACCCTGTGGGAGTCTCACTGATTAACACTGAACCCTATGGGAGTCTCACTGATTAACACATGAACCCTGTGGGAGTCTCGCTGATAAACACTGAACCCTATGGGAGTCTCACAGATTAACACTGAACACTGTGGGAGCCCCACTGATTAACACTGAACCCTATGGGAGTCTCACTGATTAACACTGAACCCGATGGGAGTCTCACTGATTAACACTGAACCCTATGGGAGTCTCACTGATTAACACTGAACCCTGTGAGAGTCTCACTGATTAACACTGAACCCTATGGGAGTCTCACTGATTAACACTGAACCCTATGGGAGTCTCACCGATTAATACTGAACCCTATGGGAGTATCACTGATTAACACTGAACCCTGTGGGAATCTCACTGATTAACACTGAACCCTATGTGAATCTCGCTGATTAACACTGAACCCTGTGGGAGCCCCACTGATTAACACTGAACCCTGTGGGAGTCTCACTGATTAACACTGAACCTTATGGGAGTCTCAGTGATTAACACTGAACCCTATGGGAGTCTCACTGATTAACACTGAACACTATGGAAGTCTCACTGATTACCACTGAACCCTGTGGGAGTCTCACTGATTAACACTGAACCCTGTGGGAGTCTCACTGATTAACAATGAACCCTATGGGAGTCTCACTGATTAACAATGGACCCTGTGGGAGTCTCACTGATTAACACTGAACCCTGTGGGAGTCTCACTGATTAACACTGAACACTGTGGGAGCCCCACTGATTAACACTTAACCCTATGGGAGTCTCACTGATTAACACTGAACCCGATGGGAGTCTCACTGATTAACACTGAAGCTTATGGGAGTCTCAGTGATTAACACTGAACCCTATGGGAGTCTCACTGATTAACACTGAACACTATGGAAGTCTCACTGATTACCACTGAACCCTGTGGGAGTCTCACTGATTAACACTGAACCCTGTGGGAGTCTCACTGATTAACAATGAACCCTATGGGAGTGTCACTGATTAACAATGGACCCTGTGGGAGTCTCACTGATTAACACTTAACCCTGTGGGAGTCTCACTGATTAACACTGAACACTGTGGGAGCCCCACTGATTAACACTTAACCCTATGGGAGTCTCACTGATTAACACTGAACCCGATGGGAGTCTCACTGATTAACACTGAAGCTTATGGGAGTCTCAGTGATTAACACTGAACCCTGTGGGAGTCTCACTGATTAACACTGAACACTATGGGAGTCTCACTGATTAACACCGAACCCTATGGGAGTCTCACTGATTAACACTGAACCCTGTGGGAGTCTCACTGATTAACAATGAACCCTATGGGAGTCTCACTGATTAACACTGAACCCTATGGGAATCTCGCTGATTAACACTGAACCCTGTGCGTGTCTCACTGATTAACACTGAACACTGTGGGAGCCCCACTGATTAACACTGAACCCTATGGGAGTCTCACTGATTAACACTGAACCCTATGGTAGTCTCACTGATTAACACTGAACCCTGTGGGAGTCTCACTGATTAACACTGAACCCTGTGGGAGTCTCACTGATTAACACTGAACCCCATGGGAGTCTCACTGATTAACACAGAACCCTGTGGGAGTCTCACTGATTAACACTGATCCCTATGGGAGTCTCACTGATTAACAATGAACCCTGTGGGAGTGTCACTGATTAACACTGAACCCTGTGGGAGTTTCACTGATTAACACTGAACCCTATGGAAGTCTCACTGATTACCACTGAACCCTGTGGGAGTCTCAATGATTAACAATGAACCCTGTGGAAGTCTCACTGATTAACAATGAACCCTATGGGAGTCTCACTGATTAACAGTGAACCCTGTGGGAGCTCCACTGATTAACACTGAACCCTATGGGAGTCTCACAGATTAACACTGAACACTGTGGGAGCCCCACTGATTAACACTGAACCCTATGGGAGTCTCACTGATTAACACTGAACCCGATGGGAGTCTCACCGATTAATACTGAACCCTATGGGAGTCTCACTGATTAACACTGAACCCTGTGGGAATCTCACTGATTAACACTGAACCCTATGTGAATCTCGCTGATTAACACTGAACCCTGTGGGAGCCCCACTGATTAACACTGAACCCTGTGGGAGTCTCACTGATTAACACTGAACCTTATGGGAGTCTCAGTGATTAACACTGAACCCTATGGGAGTCTCACTGATTAACACTGAACCCTATGGAAGTCTCACTGATTACCACTGAACCCTGTGGGAGTCTCACTGATTAACACTGAACCCTGTGGGAGTCTCACTGATTAACAATGAACCCTATGGGAGTCTCACTGATTAACAATGGACCCTGTGGGAGTCTCACTGATTAACACTGAACCCTGTGGGAGTCTCACTGATTAACACTGAACACTGTGGGAGCCCCACTGATTAACACTGAACCCTATGGGAGTCTCACTGATTAACACTGAACCCGATGGGAGTCTCACTGATTAACACTGAAGCTTATGGGAGTCTCAGTGATTAACACTGAACCCTGTGGGAGTCTCACTGATTAACACTGAACACTATGGGAGTCTCACTGATTAACACCGAACCCTATGGGAGTCTCACTGATTAACACTGAACCCTGTGGGAGTCTCACTGATTAACAATGAACCCTATGGGAGTCTATCTGATTAACACTGAACCCTATGGGAATCTCGCTGATTAACACTGAACCCTGTGCGTGTCTCACTGATTAACACTGAACACTGTGGGAGCCCCACTGATTAACACTGAACCCTATGGGAGTCTCACTGATTAACACTGAACCCTATGGGAGTCTCACTGATTAACACTGAACCCTGTGGGAGTCTCACTGATTAACAATGAACCCTGTGGGAGTCTCACTGATTAACACTGAACCCCATGGGAGTCTCACTGATTAACACAGAACCCTGTGGGAGTCTCACTGATTAACACTGAACCCTGTGGGAGTCTCACTGATTAACACTGAACCCTATGGGAGTCTCACTGATTTAGACTGATCCCTATGGGAGTCTCACTGATTAACAATGAACCCTGTGGGAGTGTCACTGATTAACACTGAACCCTGTGGGAGTTTCACTGTTTAACACTGAACCCTATGGGAGTCTCACTGATTAACAATGAACCCTGTGGGAGTCCCACTGATTAACACTGAACCCTGTGGGAATCTCACTGATTAACACTGAACGCTGTTGGAGTCTCACTGATTAACACTGAACCCTGTGGGAGTCTCACTGATTAACACCGAACCCTGTGGGAGTCTCACTGATTAACACTGAACCCTATGGGAGTCTCACTGATTAACACATGAACCCTGTGGGAGTCTCGCTGATTAACACTGAACCCTATGGGAGTCTCACAGATTAACACTGAACACTGTGGGAGCCCCACTGATTAACACTGAACCCTATGGGAGTCTCACTGATTAACACTGAACCCGATGGGAGTCTCACTGATTAACACTGAACCCTATGGGAGTCTCACTGATTAACACTGAACCCTGTGAGAGTCTCACTGATTAACACTGAACCCTATGGGAGTCTCACTGATTAACACTGAACCCTATGGGAGTCTCACCGATTAATACTGAACCCTATGGGAGTATCACTGATTAACACTGAACCCTGTGGGAATCTCACTGATTAACACTGAACCCTATGTGAATCTCGCTGATTAACACTGAACCCTGTGGGAGCCCCACTGATTAACACTGAACCCTGTGGGAGTCTCACTGATTAACACTGAACCTTATGGGAGTCTCAGTGATTAACACTGAACCCTATGGGAGTCTCACTGATTAACACTGAACACTATGGAAGTCTCACTGATTACCACTGAACCCTGTGGGAGTCTCACTGATTAACACTGAACCCTGTGGGAGTCTCACTGATTAACAATGAACCCTATGGGAGTCTCACTGATTAACAATGGACCCTGTGGGAGTCTCACTGATTAACACTGAACCCTGTGGGAGTCTCACTGATTAACACTGAACACTGTGGGAGCCCCACTGATTAACACTTAACCCTATGGGAGTCTCACTGATTAACACTGAACCCGATGGGAGTCTCACTGATTAACACTGAATCTTATGGGAGTCTCAGTGATTAACACTGAACCCTATGGGAGTCTCACTGATTAACACTGAACACTATGGAAGTCTCACTGATTACCACTGAACCCTGTGGGAGTCTCACTGATTAACACTGAACCCTGTGGGAGTCTCACTGATTAACAATGAACCCTATGGGAGTCTCACTGATTAACAATGGACCCTGTGGGAGTCTCACTGATTAACACTGAACCCTGTGGGAGTCTCACTGATTAACACTGAACACTGTGGGAGCCCCACTGATTAACACTTAACCCTATGGGAGTCTCACTGATTAACACTGAACCCGATGGGAGTCTCACTGATTAACACTGAAGCTTATGGGAGTCTCAGTGATTAACACTGAACCCTGTGGGAGTCTCACTGATTAACACTGAACACTATGGGAGTCTCACTGATTAACACCGAACCCTATGGGAGTCTCACTGATTAACACTGAACCCTGTGGGAGTCTCACTGATTAACAATGAACCCTATGGGAGTCTCACTGATTAACACTGAACCCTATGGGAATCTCGCTGATTAACACTGAACCCTGTGCGTGTCTCACTGATTAACACTGAACACTGTGGGAGCCCCACTGATTAACACTGAACCCTATGGGAGTCTCACTGATTAACACTGAACCCTATGGTAGTCTCACTGATTAACACTGAACCCTGTGGGAGTCTCACTGATTAACACTGAACCCTGTGGGAGTCTCACTGATTAACACTGAACCCCATGGGAGTCTCACTGATTAACACAGAACCCTGTGGGAGTCTCACTGATTAACACTGATCCCTATGGGAGTCTCACTGATTAACAATGAACCCTGTGGGAGTGTCACTGATTAACACTGAACCCTGTGGGAGTTTCACTGATTAACACTGAACCCTATGGGAGTCTCACTGATTAACAATGAACCCTGTGGGAGTCCCACTGATTAACACTGAACCCTGTGGGAATCTCACTGATTAACACTGAACGCTGTTGGAGTCTCACTGATTAACACTGAACCCTGTGGGAGTCTCACTGATTAACACCGAACCCTGTGGGAGTCTCACTGATTAACACTGAACCCTATGGGAGTCTCACTGATTAACACATGAACCCTGTGGGAGTCTCGCTGATTAACACTGAACCCTTTGGGAGCCCAACTGATTAACACTGAACCCTGTGGGAGTCTCACTGATTAACACTGAACCTTATGAGAGTCTCAGTGATTAACACTGAACCCTATGGGAGTCTCACTGATTAACACTGAACCCTATGGAAGTCTCACTGATTACCACTGAACCCTGTGGGAGTCTCACTGATTAACAATGAACCCTGTGGAAGTCTCACTGATTAACAATGAACCCTATGGGAGTCTCACTGATTAACAGTGAACCCTGTGGGAGCTCCACTGATTAACACTGAACCCTATGGGAGTCTCACAGATTAACACTGAACACTGTGGGAGCCCCACTGATTAACACTGAACCCTATGGGAGTCTCACTGATTAACACTGAACCCGATGGGAGTCTCACTGATTAACACTGAACCCTATGGGAGACTCACTGATGAACAATGAACCCTGTGGGAGTCTCACTGATTAACACTGAACCCTATGGGAGTCTCACTGATTAACACTGAACCCTATGGGAGTCTCACCGATTAATACTGAACCCTATGGGAGTCTCACTGATTAACACTGAACCCTGTGGGAATCTCACTGATTAACACTGAACCCTATGTGAATCTCGCTGATTAACACTGAACCCTGTGGGAGCCCCACTGATTAACACTGAACCCTGTGGGAGTCTCACTGATTAACACTGAACCTTATGGGAGTCTCAGTGATTAACACTGAACCCTATGGGAGTCTCACTGATTAACACTGAACCCTATGGAAGTCTCACTGATTACCACTGAACCCTGTGGGAGTCTCACTGATTAACACTGAACCCCATGGGAGTCTCACTGATTAACACAGAACCCTGTGGGAGTCTCACTGATTAACACTGAACTCTGTGGGAGTCTCACTGATTAACACTGAACCCTATGGGAGTCTCACTGATTTAGACTGATCCCTATGGGAGTCTCACTGATTAACTATGAACCCTGTGGGAGTGTCACTGATTAACACTGAACCCTGTGGGAGTTTCACTGATTAACACTGAACCCTATGGGAGTCTCACTGATTAACAATGAACCCTGTGGGAGTCCCACTGATTAACACTGAACCCTGTGGGAATCTCACTGATTAACACTGAACGCTGTTGGAGTCTCACTGATTAACACTGAACCCTGTGGGAGTCTCACTGATTAACACCGAACCCTGTGGGAGTCTCACTGATTAACACTGAACCCTATGGGAGTCTCACTGATTAACACATGAACCCTGTGGGAGTCTCGCTGATTAACACTGAACCCTTTGGGAGCCCCACTGATTAACACTGAACCCTGTGGGAGTCTCACTGATTAACACTGAACCTTATGAGAGTCTCAGTGATTAACACTGAACCCTATGGGAGTCTCACTGATTAACACTGAACCCTATGGAAGTCTCACTGATTACCACTGAACCCTGTGGGAGTCTCACTGATTAACAATGAACCCTGTGGAAGTCTCACTGATTAACAATGAACCCTATGGGAGTCTCACTGATTAACACTGAACCCTATGGGAGTCTCACTGATTAACACTGAACCCTATGGGAGTCTCACCGATTAATACTGAACCCTATGGGAGTCTCACTGATTAACACTGAACCCTGTGGGAATCTCACTGATTAACACTGAACCCTATGTGAATCTCGCTGATTAACACTGAACCCTGTGGGAGCCCCACTGATTAACACTGAACCCTGTGGGAGTCTCACTGATTAACACTGAACCTTATGGGAGTCTCAGTGATTAACACTGAACCCTATGGGAGTCTCACTGATTAACACTGAACCCTATGGAAGTCTCACTGATTACCACTGAACCCTGTGGGAGTCTCACTGATTAACACTGAACCCTGTGGGAGTCTCACTGATTAACACTGAACACTGTGGGAGCCCCACTGATTAACACTGAACCCTATGGGAGTCTCACTGATTAACACTGAACCCTGTGGGAGCTCCACTGATTAACACTGAACCCTATGGGAGTCTCACAGATTAACACTGAACACTGTGGGAGCCCCACTGATTAACACTGAACCCTATGGGAGTCTCACTGATTAACACTGAACCCGATGGGAGTCTCACTGATTAACACTGAACCCTATGGGAGACTCACTGATGAACACTGAACCCTGTGGGAGTCTCACTGATTAACACTGAACCCTATGGGAGTCTCACTGATTAACACTGAACCCTATGGGAGTCTCACCGATTAATACTGAACCCTATGGGAGTCTCACTGATTAACACTGAACCCTGTGGGAATCTCACTGATTAACACTGAACCCTATGTGAATCTCGCTGATTAACACTGAACCCTGTGGGAGCCCCACTGATTAACACTGAACCCTGTGGGAGTCTCACTGATTAACACTGAACCTTATGGGAGTCTCAGTGATTAACACTGAACCCTATGGGAGTCTCACTGATTAACACTGAACCCTATGGAAGTCTCACTGATTACCACTGAACCCTGTGGGAGTCTCACTGATTAACACTGAACCCTGTGGGAGTCTCACTGATTAACAATGAACCCTATGGGAGTCTCACTGATTAACAATGGACCCTGTGGGAGTCTCACTGATTAACACTGAACCCTATGGGAGTCTCACTGATTAACACTGAACACTGTGGGAGCCCCACTGATTAACACTGAACCCTATGGGAGTCTCACTGATTAACACTGAACCCGATGGGAGTCTCACTGATTAACACTGAAGCTTATGGGAGTCTCAGTGATTAACTCTGAACCCTGTGGGAGTCTCACTGATTAACACTGAACCCTATGGGAGTCTCACTGATTAACACTGAACCCTATGGGAGTCTCACCGATTAATACTGAACCCTGTGGGAGTCTCACTGATTAACAATGAACCCTATGGGAGTCTCCCTGATTAACACTGAACCCTATGGGAATCTCGCTGATTAACACTGAACCCTGTGCGCGTCTCACTGATTAACACTGAACACTGTGGGAGCCCCACTGATTAACACTGAACCCTATGGGAGTCTCACTGATTAACACTGAACACTGTGGGAGCCCCACTGATTAACACTGAACCCTATGGGAGTCTCACTGATTACCACTGAACCCTATGGGAGTCTCACTGATTAACACTGAACCCTGTGGGAGTCTCACTGATTAACACTGAACCCTGTGGGAGTCTCACTGATTAACACTGAACCCCATGGGAGTCTCACTGATTAACACAGAACCTTGTGGGTGTCTCACTGATTAACACTGAACCCTGTGGGAGTCTCACTGATTAACACTGAACCCTATGGGAGTCTCACTGATTTAGACTGATCCCTATGGGAGTCTCACTGATTAACAATGAACCCTGTGGGAGTGTCACTGATTAACACTGAACCCTGTGGGAGTCTCACTGATTAACACTGAACCCTATGGGAGTCTCACTGATTAACAATGAACCCTGTGGGAGTCCCACTGATTAACACTGAACCCTGTGGGAGTCTCACTGATTAACACTGAACCCTGTAAGAGTCTCACTGATGAACACTGAACCCTGTGGGAGTCTCACTGATTAACACCGAACCCTGTGGGAGTCTCACTGATTAACACTGAACCCTATGGGAGTCTCACTGATTAACACATGAACCCTGTGGGAGTCTCACTGATTAACACTGAACCCTATGGGAGTCTGACTGATTAACACTGAACCCTAAGGGAGTCTCACTGATTAACACCGAACCCTATGGGAGTCTCACTGATTAAGACTGAACCCTATGGGAGTCTCATTGATTAACACCGAACCCTATGGGAGTCTCACTGATTAACACTGGGCCCTGTGGGAGTCTCACTGATTAACACTGATCCCTGTGGGAGTCTCACTGATTAACACTGGACCCTGTGGGAGTCTTACTGATTAACACTGAACCCTGTGGGAGTCTCACTGATTAACACTGAACCCTATGGGAGTCTCACTGATTAACACTGAACCCTATGGGAGTCTCACTGATAAACACTGAACCCTGTGGGAGTCTCACTGATTAACACTGAACCCTATGGGAGTCTCACTGATTAACACTGAACGCTGTGGAAGTCTCACTGATTAACAATGAACCTTATGGGAGTCTCACTGATTAACACTGAACCCTATGGGAGTCTCACCGATTAATACTGACCCAATGGGAGTCTCACTGATTAACACTGAACCCTGTGGGAGTCTCACTGATTAACACTGAACTCTATGGGAATCTCGCTGATTAACACTGAACCCTGTGGGAGTCTCAATGATTAACACTGAACCCTATGGGAGTCTCACTGATTAACACTGCACCCTGTGAGAGTCTCACTGATTAACACTGGAAACTATGGGAGTCTCACTGATTAACACTGAACCCTGTGGGAGTCTCACTGATTAACACTGAACCCTATGGGAGTCTCACTGATTAACACAGAACCCTGAGGGTGTCTCACTGATTAACACTGAACCCTGTGGGAGTCTCACTGATTAACACTGAACCCTATGGGAGTCTCACTGATTAACACTGAACCCTATGGGAGTCTCACTGATTAACACTGAACCCTATGGGAGTCTCAATGATTAACACTGAACCCTGTGGGAGTCTCACTGATTAACACTGAACCCTATGGGAGTCTCACTGATTAACACTGAACCCTATGGGAGTCTCACCGATTAATACTGAACCCTATGGGAGTCTCACTGATTAACACTGAACCCTGTGGGAATCTCACTGATTAACACTGAACCCTATGTGAATCTCGCTGATTAACACTGAACCCTGTGGGAGCCCCACTGATTAACACTGAACCCTGTGGGAGTCTCACTGATTAACACTGAACCTTATGGGAGTCTCAGTGATTAACACTGAACCCTATGGGAGTCTCACTGATTAACACTGAACCCTATGGAAGTCTCACTGATTACCGCTGAACCCTGTGGGAGTCTCACTGATTAACACTGAACCCTGTGGAAGTCTCACTGATTAACAATGAACCCTATGGGAGTCTCACTGATTAACAATGGACCCTGTGGGAGTCTCACTGATTAACACTGAACCCTGTGGGAGTCTCACTGATTAACACTGAACACTGTGGGAGCCCCACTGATTAACACTGAACCCTATGGGAGTCTCACTGATTAACACTGAACCCGATGGGAGTCTCACTGATTAACACTGAAGCTTATGGGAGTCTCAGTGATTAACTCTGAACCCTGTGGGAGTCTCACTGATTAACACTGAACCCTATGGGAGTCTCACTGATTAACACTGAACCCTATGGGAGTCTCACCGATTAATACTGAACCCTGTGGGAGTCTCACTGATTAACAATGAACCCTATGGGAGTCTCCCTGATTAACACTGAACCCTATGGGAATCTCGCTGATTAACACTGAACCCTGTGCGTGTCTCACTGATTAACACTGAACACTGTGGGAGCCCCACTGATTAACACTGAACCCTATGGGAGTCTCACTGATTACCACTGAACCCTATGGGAGTCTCACTGATTAACACTGAACCCTGTGGGAGTCTCACTGATTAACACTGAACCCTGTGGGAGTCTCACTGATTAACACTGAACCCCATGGGAGTCTCACTGATTAACACAGAACCCTGTGGGTGTCTCACTGATTAACACTGAACCCTGTGGGAGTCTCACTGATTAACACTGAACCCTATGGGAGTCTCACTGATTTAGACTGATCCCTATGGGAGTCTCACTGATTAACAATGAACCCTGTGGGAGTGTCACTGATTAACACTGAACCCTGTGGGAGTCTCACTGATTAACACTGAACCCTATGGGAGTCTCACTGATTAACAATGAACCCTGTGGGAGTCCCACTGATTAACACTGAACCCTGTGGGAGTCTCACTGATTAACACTGAACCCTGTAAGAGTCTCACTGATGAACACTGAACCCTGTGGGAGTCTCACTGATTAACACCGAACCCTGTGGGAGTCTCACTGATTAACACTGAACCCTATGGGAGTCTCACTGATTAACACATGAACCCTGTGGGAGTCTCACTGATTAACACTGAACCCTATGGGAGTCTGACTGATTAACACTGAACCCTAAGGGAGTCTCACTGATTAACACCGAACCCTATGGGAGTCTCACTGATTAAGACTGAACCCTATGGGAGTCTCATTGATTAACACCGAACCCTATGGGAGTCTCACTGATTAACACTGGGCCCTGTGGGAGTCTCACTGATTAACACTGATCCCTGTGGGAGTCTCACTGATTAACACTGGACCCTGTGGGAGTCTTACTGATTAACACTGAACCCTGTGGGAGTCTCACTGATTAACACTGAACCCTATGGGAGTCTCACTGATTAACACTGAACCCTATGGGAGTCTCACTGATAAACACTGAACCCTGTGGGAGTCTCACTGATTAACACTGAACCCTATGGGAGTCTGACTGATTAACACTGAACGCTGTGGAAGTCTCACTGATTAACACTGAACCCTGTGGGAATTTCACTGATTAAAACTGAACCCTGTGGTAGTCTCACTGATTAACAATGAACCCTATGGGAGTCTCACTGATTAACACTGAACCCTATGGGAGTCTCACCGATTAATACTGACCCAATGGGAGTCTCACTGATTAACACTGAACCCTGTGGGAGTCTCACTGATTAACACTGAACCCTATGGGAATCTCGCTGATTAACACTGAACCCTGTGGGAGTCTCACTGATTAACACTGAACCCTATGGGAGTCTCACTGATTAACACTGCACCCTGTGAGAGTCTCACTGATTAACACTGGAAACTATGGGAGTCTCACTGATTAACACTGAACCCTGTGGGAGTCTCACTGATTAACACTGAACCCTATGGGAGTCTCACTGATTAACACAGAACCCTGAGGGTGTCTCACTGATTAACACTGAACCCTGTGGGAGTCTCACTGATTAACACTGAACCCTATGGGAGTCTCACTGATTAACACTGAACCCTATGGGAGTCTCACTGATTAACACTGAACCCTATGGGAGTCTCAATGATTAACACTGAACCCTATGGGAGTCTCACTGATTAAAACTGAACCCTATGGGAGTCTCACTGATTAAAACTGAACCCTATGGGAGTCTCACTGATTAACACCGAACCCAATGGGAGTCTCAGTGATTTACACTGAACATTATGGGAGTCTCACTGATTAACACTGCACCCTGTCGGAATCTCACTGATTAACACTGAACCCTGTGGGAGTCTCACTGATTAACACTGAACCCTGTTGGAGTCTCACTGATTAACACTGAACCCTATGGGAGTCTCATTGATTAACACTGAACCCTATGGGAGTCTCACTGATTAACACATGAACCCTGTGGGAGTCTCACTGATTAACACTGAACCCTATGGGAGTCTCACTGATTAACACTGAACCCTATGGGAGTCTCACTGATTAACACTGAACCCTATGGGAGTCTCACTGATTAACACTGAACCCTATGGGAGTCTCACTGATTAACACCGAACCATATGGGAGTCTCACTGATAAACACTGAACCCTATGGGAGTCTCACCGATTAATACTGAACCCTGTGGGATTTTCATTGATTAAAACTGAACCATGTGGGAGTCTCACTGATTAACACTGAACCCTGTGGGAGTCTCACTGATTAACACTGAACCCTGTGGGAATCTCACTGATTAACACTGAACCCTATGGGAATCTCGCTGATTAACACTGAACCCTGTGCGTGTCTCACTGATTAACACTGAACCCTATGCGAGTCTCACTGATTAACACTGAACCCTGTGGGAGTCTCACTGATTAACACTGAACCCTATGGGAGTCTCACTGATTAACACTGAACCCTGTGGGAGTCTCACTGATTAACACTGAACCCTGTGGGAGTCTCACTGATTAACACTGAACCCTATGGGAGTCTCACTGATTAACACAGAACCCTGTGGGTGTCTCACTGATTAACACTGAACCCTGTGGGAGTCTCACTGATTAACACTGAACCCTATGGGAGTCTCACTGATTTAGACTGAACCCTATGGGAGTCTCACTGATTAACAATGAACCCTGTGGGAGTGTCACTGATTAACACTGAACCCTGTGGGAGTCTCACTGATTAACACTGAACCCTATGGGAGTCTCACTGATTAACAATGAACCCTGTGGGAGTCCCACTGATTAACACTGAACCCTGTGGGAGTCTCACTGATTAACACTGAACCCTGTAAGAGTCTCACTGATTAACACTGAACCCTGTGGGAGTCTCACTGATTAACACCGAACCCTGTGGGAGTCTCACTGATTAACACTGAACCCTATGGGAGTCTCACTGATTCACACATGAACCCTGTGGGAGTCTCACTGATTAACACTGAACCCTATGGGAGTCTGACTGATTAACACTGAACCCTAAGGGATTCTCACTGATTAACACCGAACCCTATGGGAGTCTCACTGATTAAGACTGAACCCTGTGGGAGTCCCACTGATTAACACTGAACCCTGTGGGAGTCTCACTGATTAACACTGAACCCTGTAAGAGTCTCATTGATGAACACTGAACCCTGTGGGAGTCTCACTGATTAACACCGAACCCTGTGGGAGTCTCACTGATTAACACTGAACCCTATGGGAGTCTCACTGATTAACACATGAACCCTGTGGGAGTCTCACTGATTAACACTGAACCCTATGGGAGTCTGACTGATTAACACTGAACCCTAAGGGAGTCTCACTGATTAACACCGAACCCTATGGGAGTCTCACTGATTAAGACTGAACCCTATGGGAGTCTCATTGATTAACACCGAACCCTATGGGAGTCTCACTGATTAACACTGGGCCCTGTGGGAGTCTCACTGATTAACACTGATCCCTGTGGGAGTCTCACTGATTAACACTGGACCCTGTGGGAGTCTTACTGATTAACACTGAACCCTGTGGGAGTCTCACTGATTAACACTGAACCCTATGGGAGTCTCACTGATTAACACTGAACCCTATGGGAGTCTCACTGATAAACACTGAACCCTGTGGGAGTCTCACTGATTAACACTGAACCCTATGGGAGTCTCACTGATTAACACTGAACGCTGTGGAAGTCTCACTGATTAACACTGAACCCTGTGGGAATTTCACTGATTAAAACTGAACCCTGTGGTAGTCTCACTGATTAACAATGAACCCTATGGGAGTCTCACTGATTAACACTGAACCCTATGGGAGTCTCACCGATTAATACTGACCCAATGGGAGTCTCACTGATTAACACTGAACCCTGTGGGAGTCTCACTGATTAACACTGAACCCTATGGGAATCTCGCTGATTAACACTGAACCCTGTGGGAGTCTCACTGATTAACAATGAACCCTATGGGAGTCTCACTGATTAACACTGCACCCTGTGAGAGTCTCACTGATTAACACTGGACCCTATGGGAGTCTCACTGATTAACACTGAACCCTGTGGGAGTCTCACTGATTAACACTGAACCCTATGGGAGTCTCACTGATTAACACAGAACCCTGAGGGTGTCTCACTGATTAACACTGAACCCTGTGGGAGTCTCACTGATTAACACTGAACCCTATGGGAGTCTCACTGATTAACACTGAACCCTATGGGAGTCTCACTGATTAACACTGAACCCTATGGGAGTCTCAATGATTAACACTGAACCCTATGGGAGTCTTACTGATTAAAACTGAACCCTATGGGAGTCTCACTGATTAAAACTGAACCCTATGGGAGTCTCACTGATTAACACCGAACCCAATGGGAGTCTCAGTGATTTACACTGAACATTATGGGAGTCTCACTGATTAACACTGCACCCTGTCGGAATCTCACTGATTAACATTGAACCCTGTGGGAGTCTCACTGATTAACACTGAACCCTGTTGGAGTCTCACTGATTAACACTGAACCCTATGGGAGTCTCATTGATTAACACTGAACCCTATGGGAGTCTCACTGATTAACACATGAACCCTGTGGGAGTCTCACTGATTAACACTGAACCCTATGGGAGTCTCACTGATTAACACTGAACCCTATGGGAGTCTCACTGATTAACACTGAACCCTATGGGAGTCTCACTGATTAACACCGAACCATATGGGAGTCTCACTGATAAACACTGAACCGTATGGGAGTCTCACCGATTAATACTGAACCCTGTGGGATTTTCATTGATTAAAACTGAACCATGTGGGAGTCTCACTGATTAACACTGAACCCTGTGGGAGTCTCACTGATTAACACTGAACCCTGTGGGAATCTCACTGATTAACACTGAACCCTATGGGAATCTCGCTGATTAACACTGAACCCTGTGCGTGTCTCACTGATTAACACTGAACCCTATGCGAGTCTCACTGATTAACACTGAACCCTGTGGGAGTCTCACTGATTAACACTGAACCCTATGGGAGTCTCACTGATTAACACTGAACCCTGTGGGAGTCTCACTGATTAACACTGAACCCTGTGGGAGTCTCACTGATTAACACTGAACCCTATGGGAGTCTCACTGATTAACACAGAACCCTGTGGGTGTCTCACTGATTAACACTGAACCCTGTGGGAGTCTCACTGATTAACACTGAACCCTATGGGAGTCTCACTGATTTAGACTGAACCCTATGGGAGTCTCACTGATTAACAATGAACCCTGTGGGAGTGTCACTGATTAACACTGAACCCTGTGGGAGTCTCACTGATTAACACTGAACCCTATGGGAGTCTCACTGATTAACAATGAACCCTGTGGGAGTCCCACTGATTAACACTGAACCCTGTGGGAGTCTCACTGATTAACACTGAACCCTGTAAGAGTCTCACTGATTAACACTGAAACCTGTGGGAGTCTCACTGATTAACACCGAACCCTGTGGGAGTCTCACTGATTAACACTGAACCCTATGGGAGTCTCACTGATTCACACATGAACCCTGTGGGAGTCTCACTGATTAACACTGAACCCTATGGGAGTCTGACTGATTAACACTGAACCCTAAGGGAGTCTCACTGATTAACACCGAACCCTATGGGAGTCTCACTGATTAAGACTGAACCCTATGGGAGTCTCATTGATTAACACCGAACCCTATGGGAGTCTCACTGATTAAAACTGGGCCCTGTGGGAGTCTCACTGATTAACACTGAACCCTGTGGGAGTCTCACTGATTAACACTGGACCCTGTGGGAGTCTTACTGATTAACACTGAACCCTGTGGGAGTCTCACTGATTAACACTGAACCCTATGGGAGTCTCACTGATTAACACTGAACCCTATGGGAGTCTCACTGATAAACACTGAACCCTGTGGGAGTCTCACTGATTAACACTGAACCATATGGGAGTCTCACTGATTAACACTGAACGCTGTGGGAGTCTCACTGATTAACACTGAACCCTGTGGGAATTTCACTGATTAACACTGAACACTGTGGTAGTCTCACTGATTAACAATGGACCCTATGGGAGTCTCACTGATTAACACTGAACCCTATGGGAGTCCACCGATTAATACTGACCCAATGGGAGTCTCACTGATTAACACTGAACCCTGTGGGAGTCTCACTGATTAACACTGAACCCTATGGGAATCTCGCTGATTAACACTGAACCCTGTGGGAGTCTCACTGATTAACACTGAACCCTATGGGAGTCTCACTGATTAACACTGCACCCTGTGAGAGTCTCACTGATTAACACTGGACCCTATGGGAGTCTCACTGATTAACACTGAACCCTGTAGGAGTCTCACTGATTAACACTGAACCCTATGGGAGTCTCACTGATTAACACAGAACCCTGAGGGTGTCTCACTGATTAACACTGAACCCTGTGGGAGTCTCACTGATTAACACTGAACCCTATGGGAGTCTCACTGATTAACACTGAACCCTATGGGAGTCTCACTGATTAACACTGAACCCTATGGGAGTCTCAATGATTAATACTGAACCCTATGGGAGTCTCACTGATTAAAACTGAACCCTATGGGAGTCTCACTGATTAAAACTGAACCCTATGGGAGTCTCACTGATTAACACCGAACCCAATGGGAGTCTCAGTGATTTACACTGAACATTATGGGAGTCTCACTGATTAACACTGCACCCTGTGGGAATCTCACTGATTAACACTGAACCCTGTGGGAGTCTCACTGATTAACACTGAACCCTGTTGGAGTCTCACTGATTAACACTGAACCCTATGGGAGTCTCATTGATTAACACTGAACCCTATGGGAGTCTCACTGATTAACACATGAACCCTGTGGGAGTCTCACTGATTAACACTGAACCCTATGGGAGTCTCACTGATTAACACTGAACCCTATGGGAGTCTCACTGATTAACACCGAACCCTATGGGAGTCTCACTGATTAACACTGAACCCTACGGGAGTCTCACTGATTAACACCGAACCCTATGGGAGTCTCACTGATAAACACTGAACCCTATGAGAGTCTCACCGATTAATACTGAACCCTGTGGGATTTTTATTGATTAAACTGAACCATGTGGGAGTCTCACTGATTAACACTGAACCCTGTGGGAGTCTCACTGATTAACACTGAACCCTATGGGAGTCTCACTGATTAACACTGAACCCTATGGGAGTCTCATTGATTAACACTGAACCCTGTGGGAGTCTCACTGATTAACACTGAACCCTGAGGGAGTCTCACTGATTAACACTGAACCCTATGGGAGTCTCACTGATTAACACTGAACCCTATGGGAGTCTCACTGATTAACACCGAACCCTATGGGATTCTCACTGATTAACACTGAACCCTATGGGAGTCTCACTGATTAACACCGAACCCTATGGGAGTCTCACTGATTAACACTGAACCCTATGGGAGTCTCACCGATTAATACTGAACCCTGTGGGAGTCTCATTGATTAAAACTGAACCCTGTGGGATTCTCACTGATTAACACTGAACCCTGTGAGAGTCTCACTGATTAACACTGAACCCTATGGGAGTCTCACTGATTAACACTGAACCCTATGGGAGTCTCATTGGCTAACACTGAACCCTGTGGGAGTCTCACTGAATAAAACTGAACCCTATGGGAGTCTCACTGATTAACACTGAACCCTATGGGAGTCTCACTGATTAACACAGAACCCTGAGGGTGTCTCACTGATTAACACTGAACCCTGTGGGAGTCTCACTGATTAACACTGAACCCTGTGGGAATCTCACTGATTAACACTGAACCCTATGGGAATCTCGCTGATTAACACTGAACCCTGTGCGTGTCTCACTGATTAACACTGAACCCTATGCGAGTCTCACTGATTAACACTGAACCCTGTGGGAGTCTCACTGATTAACACTGAACCCTATGGGAGTCTCACTGATTAACACTGAACCCTGTGGGAGTCTCACTGATTAACACTGAACCCTGTGGGAGTCTCACTGATTAACACTGAACCCTATGGGAGTCTCACTGATTAACACAGAACCCTGTGGGTGTCTCACTGATTAACACTGAACCCTGTGGGAGTCTCACTGATTAACACTGAACCCTATGGGAGTCTCACTGATTTAGACTGAACCCTATGGGAGTCTCACTGATTAACAATGAACCCTGTGGGAGTGTCACTGATTAACACTGAACCCTGTGGGAGTCTCACTGATTAACACTGAACCCTATGGGAGTCTCACTGATTAACAATGAACCCTGTGGGAGTCCCACTGATTAACACTGAACCCTGTGGGAGTCTCACTGATTAACACTGAACCCTGTAAGAGTCTCACTGATTAACACTGAACCCTGTGGGAGTCTCACTGATTAACACCGAACCCTGTGGGAGTCTCACTGATTAACACTGAACCCTATGGGAGTCTCACTGATTCACACATGAACCCTGTGGGAGTCTCACTGATTAACACTGAACCCTATGGGAGTCTGACTGATTAACACTGAACCCTAAGGGAGTCTCACTGATTAACACCGAACCCTATGGGAGTCTCACTGATTAAGACTGAACCCTGTGGGAGTCCCACTGATTAACACTGAACCCTGTGGGAGTCTCACTGATTAACACTGAACCCTGTAAGAGTCTCATTGATGAACACTGAACCCTGTGGGAGTCTCACTGATTAACACCGAACCCTGTGGGAGTCTCACTGATTAACACTGAACCCTATGGGAGTCTCACTGATTAACACATGAACCCTGTGGGAGTCTCACTGATTAACACTGAACCCTATGGGAGTCTGACTGATTAACACTGAACCCTAAGGGAGTCTCACTGATTAACACCGAACCCTATGGGAGTCTCACTGATTAAGACTGAACCCTATGGGAGTCTCATTGATTAACACCGAACCCTATGGGAGTCTCACTGATTAACACTGGGCCCTGTGGGAGTCTCACTGATTAACACTGATCCCTGTGGGAGTCTCACTGATTAACACTGGACCCTGTGGGAGTCTTACTGATTAACACTGAACCCTGTGGGAGTCTCACTGATTAACACTGAACCCTATGGGAGTCTCACTGATTAACACTGAACCCTATGGGAGTCTCACTGATAAACACTGAACCCTGTGGGAGTCTCACTGATTAACACTGAACCCTATGGGAGTCTCACTGATTAACACTGAACGCTGTGGAAGTCTCACTGATTAACACTGAACCCTGTGGGAATTTCACTGATTAAAACTGAACCCTGTGGTAGTCTCACTGATTAACAATGAACCCTATGGGAGTCTCACTGATTAACACTGAACCCTATGGGAGTCTCACCGATTAATACTGACCCAATGGGAGTCTCACTGATTAACACTGAACCCTGTGGGAGTCTCACTGATTAACACTGAACCCTATGGGAATCTCGCTGATTAACACTGAACCCTGTGGGAGTCTCACTGATTAACAATGAACCCTATGGGAGTCTCACTGATTAACACTGCACCCTGTGAGAGTCTCACTGATTAACACTGGACCCTATGGGAGTCTCACTGATTAACACTGAACCCTGTGGGAGTCTCACTGATTAACACTGAACCCTATGGGAGTCTCACTGATTAACACAGAACCCTGAGGGTGTCTCACTGATTAACACTGAACCCTGTGGGAGTCTCACTGATTAACACTGAACCCTATGGGAGTCTCACTGATTAACACTGAACCCTATGGGAGTCTCACTGATTAACACTGAACCCTATGGGAGTCTCAATGATTAACACTGAACCCTATGGGAGTCTCACTGATTAAAACTGAACCCTATGGGAGTCTCACTGATTAAAACTGAACCCTATGGGAGTCTCACTGATTAACACCGAACCCAATGGGAGTCTCAGTGATTTACACTGAACATTATGGGAGTCTCACTGATTAACACTGCACCCTGTCTGAATCTCACTGATTAACATTGAACCCTGTGGGAGTCTCACTGATTAACACTGAACCCTGTTGGAGTCTCACTGATTAACACTGAACCCTATGGGAGTCTCATTGATTAACACTGAACCCTATGGGAGTCTCACTGATTAACACATGAACCCTGTGGGAGTCTCACTGATTAACACTGAACCCTATGGGAGTCTCACTGATTAACACTGAACCCTATGGGAGTCTCACTGATTAACACTGAACCCTATGGGAGTCTCACTGATTAACACCGAACCATATGGGAGTCTCACTGATAAACACTGAACCGTATGGGAGTCTCACCGATTAATACTGAACCCTGTGGGATTTTCATTGATTAAAACTGAACCATGTGGGAGTCTCACTGATTAACACTGAACCCTGTGGGAGTCTCACTGATTAACACTGAACCCTGTGGGAATCTCACTGATTAACACTGAACCCTATGGGAATCTCGCTGATTAACACTGAACCCTGTGCGTGTCTCACTGATTAACACTGAACCCTATGCGAGTCTCACTGATTAACACTGAACCCTGTGGGAGTCTCACTGATTAACACTGAACCCTATGGGAGTCTCACTGATTAACACTGAACCCTGTGGGAGTCTCACTGATTAACACTGAACCCTGTGGGAGTCTCACTGATTAACACTGAACCCTATGGGAGTCTCACTGATTAACACAGAACCCTGTGGGTGTCTCACTGATTAACACTGAACCCTGTGGGAGTCTCACTGATTAACACTGAACCCTATGGGAGTCTCACTGATTTAGACTGAACCCTATGGGAGTCTCACTGATTAACAATGAACCCTGTGGGAGTGTCACTGATTAACACTGAACCCTGTGGGAGTCTCACTGATTAACACTGAACCCTATGGGAGTCTCACTGATTAACAATGAACCCTGTGGGAGTCCCACTGATTAACACTGAACCCTGTGGGAGTCTCACTGATTAACACTGAACCCTGTAAGAGTCTCACTGATTAACACTGAAACCTGTGGGAGTCTCACTGATTAACACCGAACCCTGTGGGAGTCTCACTGATTAACACTGAACCCTATGGGAGTCTCACTGATTCACACATGAACCCTGTGGGAGTCTCACTGATTAACACTGAACCCTATGGGAGTCTGACTGATTAACACTGAACCCTAAGGGAGTCTCACTGATTAACACCGAACCCTATGGGAGTCTCACTGATTAAGACTGAACCCTATGGGAGTCTCATTGATTAACACCGAACCCTATGGGAGTCTCACTGATTAAAACTGGGCCCTGTGGGAGTCTCACTGATTAACACTGAACCCTGTGGGAGTCTCACTGATTAACACTGGACCCTGTGGGAGTCTTACTGATTAACACTGAACCCTGTGGGAGTCTCACTGATTAACACTGAACCCTATGGGAGTCTCACTGATTAACACTGAACCCTATGGGAGTCTCACTGATAAACACTGAACCCTGTGGGAGTCTCACTGATTAACACTGAACCATATGGGAGTCTCACTGATTAACACTGAACGCTGTGGGAGTCTCACTGATTAACACTGAACCCTGTGGGAATTTCACTGATTAACACTGAACACTGTGGTAGTCTCACTGATTAACAATGGACCCTATGGGAGTCTCACTGATTAACACTGAACCCTATGGGAGTCCACCGATTAATACTGACCCAATGGGAGTCTCACTGATTAACACTGAACCCTGTGGGAGTCTCACTGATTAACACTGAACCCTATGGGAATCTCGCTGATTAACACTGAACCCTGTGGGAGTCTCACTGATTAACACTGAACCCTATGGGAGTCTCACTGATTAACACTGCACCCTGTGAGAGTCTCACTGATTAACACTGGACCCTATGGGAGTCTCACTGATTAACACTGAACCCTGTAGGAGTCTCACTGATTAACACTGAACCCTATGGGAGTCTCACTGATTAACACAGAACCCTGAGGGTGTCTCACTGATTAACACTGAACCCTGTGGGAGTCTCACTGATTAACACTGAACCCTATGGGAGTCTCACTGATTAACACTGAACCCTATGGGAGTCTCACTGATTAACACTGAACCCTATGGGAGTCTCAATGATTAATACTGAACCCTATGGGAGTCTCACTGATTAAAACTGAACCCTATGGGAGTCTCACTGATTAAAACTGAACCCTATGGGAGTCTCACTGATTAACACCGAACCCAATGGGAGTCTCAGTGATTTACACTGAACATTATGGGAGTCTCACTGATTAACACTGCACCCTGTGGGAATCTCACTGATTAACACTGAACCCTGTGGGAGTCTCACTGATTAACACTGAACCCTGTTGGAGTCTCACTGATTAACACTGAACCCTATGGGAGTCTCACTGATAAACACTGAACCCTGTGGGAGTCTCACTGATTAACACTGAACCATATGGGAGTCTCACTGATTAACACTGAACGCTGTGGGAGTCTCACTGATTAACACTGAACCCTGTGGGAATTTCACTGATTAACACTGAACACTGTGGTAGTCTCACTGATTAACAATGGACCCTATGGGAGTCTCACTGATTAACACTGAACCCTATGGGAGTCCACCGATTAATACTGACCCAATGGGAGTCTCACTGATTAACACTGAACCCTGTGGGAGTCTCACTGATTAACACTGAACCCTATGGGAATCTCGCTGATTAACACTGAACCCTGTGGGAGTCTCACTGATTAACACTGAACCCTATGGGAGTCTCACTGATTAACACTGCACCCTGTGAGAGTCTCACTGATTAACACTGGACCCTATGGGAGTCTCACTGATTAACACTGAACCCTGTAGGAGTCTCACTGATTAACACTGAACCCTATGGGAGTCTCACTGATTAACACAGAACCCTGAGGGTGTCTCACTGATTAACACTGAACCCTGTGGGAGTCTCACTGATTAACACTGAACCCTATGGGAGTCTCACTGATTAACACTGAACCCTATGGGAGTCTCACTGATTAACACTGAACCCTATGGGAGTCTCAATGATTAATACTGAACCCTATGGGAGTCTCACTGATTAAAACTGAACCCTATGGGAGTCTCACTGATTAAAACTGAACCCTATGGGAGTCTCACTGATTAACACCGAACCCAATGGGAGTCTCAGTGATTTACACTGAACATTATGGGAGTCTCACTGATTAACACTGCACCCTGTGGGAATCTCACTGATTAACACTGAACCCTGTGGGAGTCTCACTGATTAACACTGAACCCTGTTGGAGTCTCACTGATTAACACTGAACCCTATGGGAGTCTCATTGATTAACACTGAACCCTATGGGAGTCTCACTGATTAACACATGAACCCTGTGGGAGTCTCACTGATTAACACTGAACCCTATGGGAGTCTCACTGATTAACACTGAACCCTATGGGAGTCTCACTGATTAACACCGAACCCTATGGGAGTCTCACTGATTAACACTGAACCCTACGGGAGTCTCACTGATTAACACCGAACCCTATGGGAGTCTCACTGATAAACACTGAACCCTATGGGAGTCTCACCGATTAATACTGAACCCTGTGGGATTTTTATTGATTAAACTGAACCATGTGGGAGTCTCACTGATTAACACTGAACCCTGTGGGAGTCTCACTGATTAACACTGAACCCTATGGGAGTCTCACTGATTAACACTGAACCCTATGGGAGTCTCATTGATTAACACTGAACCCTGTGGGAGTCTCACTGATTAACACTGAACCCTGTGGGAGTCTCACTGATTAACACTGAACCCTGTGGGAGTCTCACTGATTAACACTGAACCCTGAGGGAGTCTCACTGATTAACACTGAACCCTATGGGAGTCTCACTGATTAACACTGAACCCTATGGGAGTCTCACTGATTAACACCGAACCCTATGGGATTCTCACTGATTAACACTGAACCCTGTGGGAGTCTCACTGATTAACACCGAACCCTATGGGAGTCTCACTGATTAACACTGAACCCTATGGGAGTCTCACCGATTAATACTGAACCCTGTGGGAGTCTCATTGATTAAAACTGAACCCTGTGGGATTCTCACTGATTAACACTGAACCCTGTGAGAGTCTCACTGATTAACACTGAACCCTATGGGAGTCTCACTGATTAACACTGAACCCTATGGGAGTCTCATTGGCTAACACTGAACCCTGTGGGAGTCTCACTGAATAAAACTGAACCCTATGGGAGTCTCACTGATTAACACTGAACCCTATGGGAGTCTCACTGATTAACACAGAACCCTGAGGGTGTCTCACTGATTAACACTGAACCCTGTGGGAGTCTCACTGATTAACACTGAACCCTATGGGAGTCTCACTGATTAACACTGAACCCTATGGGAGTCTCACTGATTAACACTGAACCCTATGGGAGTCTCAATGATTAACACTGAACCCTATGGGAGTCTCACTGATTAAAACTGAACCCTATGGGAGTCTCACTGATTAAAACTGAACCCTATGGGAGTCTCACTGATTAACACCGAACCCAATGGGAGTCTCAGTGATTTACACTGAACATTATGGGAGTCTCACTGATTAACACTGCACCCTGTGGGAATCTCACTGATTAACACTGAACCCTGTGGGAGTCTCACTGATTAACACTGAACCCTGTTGGAGTCTCACTGATTAACACTGAACCCTATGGGAGTCTCATTGATTAACACTGAACCCTATGGGAGTCTCACTGATTAACACATGAACCCTGTGGGAGTCTCACTGATTAACACTGAACCCTATGGGAGTCTCACTGATTAACACTGAACCCTATGGGAGTCTCACTGATTAACACCGAACCCTATGGGAGTCTCACTGATTAACACTGAACCCTACGGGAGTCTCACTGATTAACACCGAACCCTATGGGAGTCTCACTGATAAACACTGAACCCTATGGGAGTCTCACCGATTAATACTGAACCCTGTGGGATTTTCATTGATTAAACTGAACCATGTGGGAGTCTCACTGATTAACACTGAACCCTGTGGGAGTCTCACTGATTAACACTGAACCCTATGGGAGTCTCACTGATTAACACTGAACCCTGTGGGATTTTCATTGATTAAACTGAACCATGTGATAGTCTCACTGATTAACACTGAACCCTATGGGAGTCTCATTGATTAACACTGAACCCTGTGGGAGTCTCACTGATTAACACTGAACCCTGTGGGAGTCTCACTGATTAACACTGAACCCTGTGGGAGTCTCACTGATTAACACTGAACCCTGAGGGAGTCTCACTGATTAACACTGAACGCTATGGGAGTCTCACTGATTAACACTGAACCCTATGGGAGTCTCACTGATTAACACCGAACCCTATGGGATTCTCACTGATTAACACTGAACCCTATGGGAGTCTCACTGATTAACACCGAACCCTATGGGAGTCTCACTGATTAACACTGAACCCTATCGGAGTCTCACCGATTAATACTGAACCCTGTGGGAGTCTCATTGATTAAAACTGAACCCTGTGGGATTCTCACTGATTAACACTGAACCCTGTGGGAGTCTCACTGATTAACACTGAACCCTATGGGAGTCTCACTGATTAACACTGAACCCTATGGGAGTCTCATTGGCTAACACTGAACCCTGTGGGAGTCTCACTGATTAAAACTGAACCCTATGGGAGTCTCACTGATTAACACTGAACCCTATGGGAGTCTCACTGATTAACACTGAACGCTGTGGGAGTCTCACTGATTAACACTGAACCCTGTGGGAATTTCACTGATTAACACTGAACCCTGTGGTAGTCTCACTGATTAACAATGAACCCTATGGGAGTCTCACTGATTAACACTGAACCCTATGGGAGTCTCACCGATTAATACTGACCCAATGGGAGTCTCACTGATTAACACTGAACCCTGTGGGAGTCTCACTGATTAACACTGAACCCTATGGGAATTTCGCTGATTAACACTGAACCCTGTGGGAGTCTCACTGATTAACACTGAACCCTATGGGAGTCTCACTGATTAACACTGCACCCGGTGAGAGTCTCACTGATTAACACTGGACCCTATGGGAGTCTCACTGATTAACACTGAACCCTGTGGGAGTCTCACTGATTAACACTGAACCCTATGGGAGTCTCACTGATTAACACAGAACCCTGAGGGTGCCTCACTGATTAACACTGAACCCTGTGGGAGTCTCACTGATTAACACTGAACCCTATGGGAGTCTCACTGATTAACACTGAACCCTATGGGAGTCTCACTGATTAACACTGAACCCTATGGGAGTCTCAATGATTAACACTGAACCCTATGGGAGTCTCACTGATTAAAACTGAACCCTATGGGAGTCTCACTGATTAAAACTGAACCCTATGGGAGTCTCACTGATTAACACCGAACCCAATGGGAGTCTCAGTGATTTACACTGAACATTATGGGAGTCTCACTGATTAACACTGCACCCTGTGGGAATCTCACTGATTAACACTGAACCCTGTGGGAGTCTCACTGATTAACACTGAACCCTGTTGGAGTCTCACTGATTAACACTGAACCCTATGGGAGTCTCATTGATTAACACTGAACCCTATGGGAGTCTCACTGATTAACACATGAACCCTGTGGGAGTCTCACTGATTAACACTGAACCCTATGGGAGTCTCACTGATTAACACTGAACCCTATGGGAGTCTCACTGATTAACACTGAACCCTATGGGAGTCTCACTGATTAACACATGAACCCTGTGGGAGTCTCACTGATTAACACTGAACCCTATGGGAGTCTCATTGATTAACACTGAACCCTGTGGGAGTCTCACTGATTAACACTGAACCCTATGGGAGT
This sequence comes from Petromyzon marinus, assembly GCF_048934315.1. Lineage (NCBI taxonomy): Eukaryota > Metazoa > Chordata > Hyperoartia > Petromyzontiformes > Petromyzontidae > Petromyzon > Petromyzon marinus. The sequence goes on from NW_027423501.1 coordinate 1,319,919, forward strand.
CTCACTGATTAACACTGAACCCTGTGGGATTTTCATTGATTATACTGAACCATGTGGGAGTCTCACTGATTAACACTGAACCCTGTGGGATTCTCACTGATTAACACTGAACCCTGTGGGAGTCTCACTGATTAACACTGAACCCTATGGGAGTCTCACTGATTAACACTGAACCCTATGGGAGTCTCATTGGCTAACACTGAACCCTGTGGGAGTCTCACTGATTAACACTGAACGCTGTGGGATTCTCACTGATTAACACTGAACCCTGTGGGAGTCTCACTGATTAACACTGAACCCTATGGGAGTCTCACTGATTAACACTGAACCCTATGGGAGTCTCACTGATTAACACTGAACGCTGTGGGAGTCTCACTGATTAACACTGAACCCTGTGGGAATTTCACTGATTAACACTGAACCCTGTGGTAGTCTCACTGATTAACAATGAACCCTATGGGAGTCTCACTGATTAACACTGAACCCTATGGGAGTCTCACCGATTAATACTGACCCAATGGGAGTCTCACTGATTAACACTGAACCCTGTGGGAGTCTCACTGATTAACACTGAACCCTATGGGAATCTCACTGATTAACACTGAACCCTGTGGGAGTCTCACTGATTAACACTGAACCCTATGGGAGTCTCACTGATTAACACTGCACCCGGTGAGAGTCTCACTGATTAACACTGGACCCTATGGGAGTCTCACTGATTAACACTGAACCCTGTGGGAGTCTCACTGATTAACACTGAACCCTATGGGAGTCTCACTGATTAACACAGAACCCTGAGGGTGCCTCACTGATTAACACTGAACCCTGTGGGAGTCTCACTGATTAACACTGAACCCTATGGGAGTCTCACTGATTAACACTGAACCCTATGGGAGTCTCACTGATTAACACTGAACCCTATGGGAGTCTCAATGATTAACACTGAACCCTATGGGAGTCTCACTGATTAAAACTGAACCCTATGGGAGTCTCACTGATTAAAACTGAACCCTATGGGAGTCTCACTGATTAACACCGAACCCAATGGGAGTCTCAGTGATTTACACTGAACATTATGGGAGTCTCACTGATTAACACTGCACCCTGTGGGAATCTCACTGATTAACACTGAACCCTGTGGGAGTCTCACTGATTAACACTGAACCCTGTTGGAGTCTCACTGATTAACACTGAACCCTATGGGAGTCTCATTGATTAACACTGAACCCTATGGGAGTCTCACTGATTAACACATGAACCCTGTGGGAGTCTCACTGATTAACACTGAACCCTATGGGAGTCTCACTGATTAACACTGAACCCTATGGGAGTCTCACTGATTAACACCGAACCCTATGGGAGTCTCACTGATTAACACTGAAACCTATGGGAGTCTCACTGATTAACACCGAACCATATGGGAGTCTCACTGATAAACACTGAAACCTATGGGAGTCTCACCGATTAATACTGAACCCTGTGGGATTTTCATTGATTAAAACTGAACCATGTGGGAGTCTCACTGATTAACACTGAACCCTGTGGAGTCTCACTGATTAACACTGAACTCTGTGGGAATCTCAATGATTAACACTGAACCCTATGGGAATCTCGCTGATTAACACTGAACCCTGTGCATGTCTCACTGATTAACACTGAACCCTATGTGAGTCTCACTGATTAACACTGAACCCTGTGGGAGTCTCACTGATTAACACTGAACCCTATGGGAGTCTCACTGATTAACACTGAACCCTGTGGGAGTCTCACTGATTAACACTGAACCCTGTGGGAGTCTCACTGATTAACACTGAACCCTATGGGAGTCTCACTGATTAACACAGAACCCTGTGGGTGTCTCACTGATTAACACTGAACCCTGTGGGAGTCTCACTGATTAACACTGAACCCTATGGGAGTCTCACTGATTTAGACTGAACCCTATGGGAGTCTCACTGATTAACAATGAACCCTGTGGGAGTGTCACTGATTAACACTGAACCCTGTGGGAGTCTCACTGATTAACACTGAACCCTATGGGAGTCTCACTGATTAAAAATGAACCCTGTGGGAGTCCCACTGATTAACACTGAACCCTGTGGGAGTCTCACTGATTAACACTGAACCCTGTAAGAGTCTCACTGATTAACACTGAACCCTGTGGGAGTCTCACTGATTAACACCGAACCCTGTGGGAGTCTCACTGATTAACACTGAACACTATGGGAGTCTCACTGATTCACACATGAACCCTGTGGGAGTCTCACTGATTAACACTGAACCCTATGGGAGTCTGACTGATTAACACTGAACCCTAAGGGAGTCTCACTGATTAACACCGAACCCTATGGGAGTCTCACTGATTAAGACTGAACCCTATGTGAGTCTCATTGATTAACACCGAACCCTATGGGAGTCTCACTGATTAACACTGGGCCCTGTGGGAGTCTCACTGATTAACACTGAACCCTGTGGGAGTCTCACTGATTAACACTGGACCCTGTGGGAGTCTTACTGATTAACACTGAACCCTGTGGGAGTCTCACTGATTAACACTGAACCCTATGGGAGTCTCACTGATTAACACTGAACCCTATGGGAGTCTCACTGATTAACACCGAACCCTATGGGAGTCTCACTGATTAACACTGAACCCTACGGGAGTCTCACTGATTAACACCGAACCCTATGGGAGTCTCACTGATAAACACTGAACCCTATGGGAGTCTCACCGATTAATACTGAACCCTGTGGGATTTTCATTGATTAAACTGAACCATGTGGGAGTCTCACTGATTAACACTGAACCCTGTGGGAGTCTCACTGATTAACACTGAACCCTATGGGAGTCTCACTGATTAACACTGAACCCTATGGGAGTCTCATTGATTAACACTGAACCCTGTGGGAGTCTCACTGATTAACACTGAACCCTGTGGGAGTCTCACTGATTAACACTGAACCCTGAGGGAGTCTCACTGATTAACACTGAACCCTATGGGAGTCTCACTGATTAACACTGAACCCTATGGGAGTCTCACTGATTAACACCGAACCCTATGGGATTCTCACTGATTAACACTGAACCCTATGGGAGTCTCACTGATTAACACCGAACCCTATGGGAGTCTCACTGATTAACACTGAACCCTATCGGAGTCTCACCGATTAATACTGAACCCTGTGGGAGTCTCATTGATTAAAACTGAACCCTGTGGGATTCTCACTGATTAACACTGAACCCTGTGGGAGTCTCACTGATTAACACTGAACCCTATGGGAGTCTCACTGATTAACACTGAACCCTATGGGAGTCTCATTGGCTAACACTGAACCCTGTGGGAGTCTCACTGATTAAAACTGAACCCTATGGGAGTCTCACTGATTAACACTGAACCCTATGGGAGTCTCACTGATTAACACTGAACGCTGTGGGAGTCTCACTGATTAACACTGAACCCTGTGGGAATTTCACTGATTAACACTGAACCCTGTGGTAGTCTCACTGATTAACAATGAACCCTATGGGAGTCTCACTGATTAACACTGAACCCTATGGGAGTCTCACCGATTAATACTGACCCAATGGGAGTCTCACTGATTAACACTGAACCCTGTGGGAGTCTCACTGATTAACGCTGAACCCTATGGGAGTCTCACTGATTAACACTGCACCCGGTGAGAGTCTCACTGATTAACACTGGACCCTATGGGAGTCTCACTGATTAACACTGAACCCTGTGGGAGTCTCACTGATTAACACTGAACCCTATGGGAGTCTCACTGATTAACACAGAACCCTGAGGGTGCCTCACTGATTAACACTGAACCCTGTGGGAGTCTCACTGATTAACACTGAACCCTATGGGAGTCTCACTGATTAACACTGAACCCTATGGGAGTCTCACTGATTAACACTGAACCCTATGGGAGTCTCAATGATTAACACTGAACCCTATGGGAGTCTCACTGATTAAAACTGAACCCTATGGGAGTCTCACTGATTAAAACTGAACCCTATGGGAGTCTCACTGATTAACACCGAACCCAATGGGAGTCTCAGTGATTTACACTGAACATTATGGGAGTCTCACTGATTAACACTGCACCCTGTGGGAATCTCACTGATTAACACTGAACCCTGTGGGAGTCTCACTGATTAACACTGAACCCTGTTGGAGTCTCACTGATTAACACTGAACCCTATGGGAGTCTCATTGATTAACACTGAACCCTATGGGAGTCTCACTGATTAACACATGAACCCTGTGGGAGTCTCACTGATTAACACTGAACCCTATGGGAGTCTCACTGATTAACACTGAACCCTATGGGAGTCTCACTGATTAACACCGAACCCTATGGGAGTCTCACTGATTAACACTCAACCCTATGGGAGTCTCACTGATTAACACCGAACCATATGGGAGTCTCACTGATAAACACTGAACCCTATGGGAGTCTCACCGATTAATACTGAACCCTGTGGGATTTTCATTGATTAAAACTGAACCATGTGGGAGTCTCACTGATTAACACTGAACCCTGTGGAGTCTCACTGATTAACACTGAACCCTGTGGGAATCTCACTGATTAACACTGAACCCTATGGGAATCTCGCTGATTAACACTGAACCCTGTGCGTGTCTCACTGATTAACACTGAACCCTATGTGAGTCTCACTGATTAACACTGAACCCTGTGGGAGTCTCACTGATTAACACTGAACCCTATGGGAGTCTCACTGATTAACACTGAACCCTGTGGGAGTCTCACTGATTAACACTGAACCCTGTGGGAGTCTCACTGATTAACACTGAACCCTATGGGAGTCTCACTGATTAACACAGAACCCTGTGGGTGTCTCACTGATTAACACTGAACCCTGTGGGAGTCTCACTGATTAACACTGAACCCTATGGGAGTCTCACTGATTTAGACTGAACCCTATGGGAGTCTCACTGATTAACAATGAACCCTGTGGGAGTGTCACTGATTAACACTGAACCCTGTGGGAGTCTCACTGATTAACACTGAACCCTATGGGAGTCTCACTGATTAAAAATGAACCCTGTGGGAGTCCCACTGATTAACACTGAACCCTGTGGGAGTCTCACTGATTAACACTGAACCCTGTAAGAGTCTCACTGATTAACACTGAACCCTGTGGGAGTCTCACTGATTAACACCGAACCCTGTGGGAGTCTCACTGATTAACACTGAACACTATGGGAGTCTCACTGATTCACACATGAACCCTGTGGGAGTCTCACTGATTAACACTGAACCCTATGGGAGTCTGACTGATTAACACTGAACCCTAAGGGAGTCTCACTGATTAACACCGAACCCTATGGGAGTCTCACTGATTAAGACTGAACCCTATGTGAGTCTCATTGATTAACACCGAACCCTATGGGAGTCTCACTGATTAACACTGGGCCCAGTGGGAGTCTCACTGATTAACACTGAACCCTGTGGGAGTCTCACTGATTAACACTGGACCCTGTGGGAGTCTTACTGATTAACACTGAACCCTGTGGGAGTCTCACTGATTAACACTGAACCCTATGGGAGTCTCACTGATTAACACTGAACCCTATGGGAGTCTCACTGATAAACACTGAACCCTATGGGAGTCTCACTGATTAACACTGAACCCTATGGGAGTCTCACTGATTAACACTGAACGCTGTGGGAGTCTCACTGATTAACACTGAACCCTGTGGGAATTTCACTGATTAACACTGAACCCTGTGGTAGTCTCACTGATTAACAATGAACCCTATGGGAGACTCACTGATTAACACTGAACCCTATGGGAGTCTCACCGATTAATACTGACCCAATGGGAGTCTCACTGATTAACACTGAACCCTGTGGGAGTCTCACTGATTAACACTGAACCCTATGGGAATCTCGCTGATTAACACTGAACCCTGTGGGAGTCTCACTGATTAACACTGAACCCTATGGGAGTCTCACTGATTAACACTGCACCCTGTGAGAGTCTCACTGATTACACTGGACCCTATGGGAGTCTCACTGATTAACACTGAACCCTGTAGGAGTCTCACTGATTAACACTGAACCCTATGGGAGTCTCACTGATTAACACAGAACCCTGAGGGTGTCTCACTGATTAACACTGACCCCTATGGGAGTCTCAATGATTAACACTGAACCCTATGGGAGTCTCACTGATTAAAACTGAACCCTATGGGAGTCTCACTGATTAAAATTGAACCCTATGGGAGTCTCACTGATTAACACCGAACCCAATGGGAGTCTCAGTGATTTACACTGAACATTATGGGAGTCTCACTGATTAACACTGCACCCTGTGGGAATCTCACTGATTAACACTGAACCCTGTGGGAGTCTCACTGATTAACACTGAACCCTGTTGGAGTCTCACTGATTAACACTGAACCCTATGGGAGTCTCATTGATTAACACTGAACCGTATGGGAGTCTCACTGATTAACACATGAACCCTGTGGGAGTCTCACTGATTAACACTGAACCCTATGGGAGTCTCACTGATTAACACTGAACCCTATGGGAGTCTAACTGATTAACACCGAACCCTATGGGATTCTCACTGATTAACACTGAACCCTATGGGAGTCTCACTGATTAACACCGAACCCTATGGGAGTCTCACTGATAAACACTGAACCCTATGGGAGTCTCACCGATTAATACTGAACCCTGTGGGATTTTCATTGATTAAAACTGAACCATGTGGGAGTCTCACTGATTAACACTGAACCCTGTGGGAGTCTCACTGATTAACACTGAACCCTATGGGAGTCTCACTGATTAACACTGAACCCTATGGGAGTCTCATTGATTAACACTGAACCCTGTGGGAGTCTCACTAATTAACACTGAACCCTATGGGAGTCTCACTGATGAACACTGAACCCAATGGGAGTCTCAGTGATTTACACTGAACCCTATGGGAGTCTCACTGATTAACACTGAACCCTGTGGGAGTCTCACTGATTAACACCGAACCCTGTAGGAGTCTCACTGATTAACATTGAACCCTGTGGGAGTCTCACTGATTAACACTGCACCCTATGGGAGTCTCACTGATTAACACTGAACCCTATGGGAGTCTCACTGATTAACACTGAACCCTGTGGGAGTCTCACTAATTAACACTGAACCCTATGGGAGTCTCACTGATGAACACTGAACCCATTGGGAGTCTCAGTGATTTACACTGAACCCTATGGGAGTCTCACTAATTAACACTGCACCCTATGGGAGTCTCACTGATGAACACTGAACGCAATGGGAGTCTCAGTGATTTACACTGAACACTATGGGATTCTCACTGATTAACACTGAACCCTATGGGAGTCTCACTGATTAACACTGAACCTTGTAGGAGTCTCACTGATTAACACTGAACCCTGTGGGAGTCTCACTGATTAACACTGAACCCTATGGGAGTCTCACTGATTAACACTGAACCCTGAGGGAGTCTCACTGATTAACACTGAACCCTAAGGGAGTCTCACTGATTAACACTGAACCCTGAGGGAGTCTCACTGATTAACACTGAACCCTATGGGAGTCTCACTGATTAACACTTAACCCTATGGGAGTCTCACTGATTAACACTGCACCCTGTGGAAGTCTCACTGATTAACATTGAACCCTGTGGGAGTCTCACTGATTACCCCTGAACCCTGTGAGAGTCTCACTGATTAACACTGAACCCTGTGGGAGTCTGACTGATTAACACTGAACCCTGTGGGAGTCTCACTGATTAACACTGAACCCTGTGGGAGTCTCACTGATTAACACTGAACCCTATGGGAGTCTCACTGATTAACACTGAACCCTGGGGGAGTCTCACTGATTAACACTGAACCCTATGGGAGTCTCACTGATTAACACTGAACGCTATGGGAGTCTCACTGATTAACACTTAACCCTATGGGAGTCTCACTGATTAACACTGAACCCTGAGGGAGTCTCACTGATTAACACTGAACCCTATGGGAGTCTCACTGATTAACACTGAACCCTATGGGAGTCCCATTGATTAACACTGAACCCTGTGGGAGTCTCACTGATTTACACTGAACCCTGTGGGAGTCTCACTGATTAACACTGAACCCTATGGGAGTCTCACTGATTAACAATGAACCCTATGGGAGTCTCACTGATTAACACTGAACTCGATGGGATTATCACTGATTAACACTGAACCCTATGGGAGTCTCACTGATTAACACTGAACCCTATGGGAGTCTCACTGATTAACACTGAATCCTGAGGGAGTCTCACTGATTAACACTGAACCCTATGGGAGTCTCACTGATTAACACTTAACCCTATGGGAGTCTCACTGATTAACACTGAACCCTGAGGAAGTCTCACTGATTAACACTGAACCCTATGAGAGTCTCACTGATTAACACTGAACCCTGTGGGAGTCTCACTGATTAACACTGAACCCTGTGGGAGTCGCACTGATTACCCCTGAACCCTGTGGGAGTTTCACTGATTAACACTGAACCCTGTGGGAGTCTGACTGATTAACACTGAACCCTGTGGGCGTCTCACTGATTAACACTGAACCCTGTGGGAGTCTCACTGATTAACACTGAACCCTGAGGGAGTCTCACTGATTAACACTGAACCCTAAGGGAGTCTCACTCATCAACACTGAACCCTGAGAGGGTCTCACTGATTAACACTTAACCCTATGGGAGTCTCACTGATTAACACTGAACCCTGAGGGAGTCTCACTGATTAACACTGAACCCTAAGGGAGTCTCACTGATTAACACTGAACCCTGAGGGAGTCTCACTGATTAACACTGAACCCTATGGGAGTCTCACTGATTAACACGTAACCCTATGGGAGTCTCACTGATTAACACTGAACCCTGTGGGAGGCTCACTGATTAACACTGAACCCTGTGGGAGTCTCACTGATTACCCCTGAACCCTGGGAGAGTCTCACTGATTAACACTGAACCCTGTGGGAGTCTCACTGATTAACACTGAACCATGTGGGAGTCTCACTGATTAACACTGAACCCTGTGGGAGTCTGACTGATTAACACTGAATCCTGTGGGAGTCTCACTGATTACCCCTGAACCCTGTGAGAGTCTCACTGATTAACACTGAACCCTGTGGGTGTCTCACTGATTAACACTGAGCCATGTGGGAGTCTCACTGATTAACACTGAACCCTGTGGGAGTCTGACTGATTAACACTGAACCCTGTGGGAGTCTCACTGATTAACACTGAACCCTGTGGGAGTCTCACTGATTAACACTGAACCCTATGGGAGTCTCACTGATTAACACTGAACCCTGGGGGAGTCTCACTGATTAACACTGAACCCTATGGGAGTCTCACTGATTAACACTGAACGCTATGGGAGTCTCACTGATTAACACTTAACCCTATGGGAGTCTCACTGATTAACACTGAACCCTGAGGGAGTCTCACTGATTAACACTGAACCCTATGGGAGTCTCACTGATTAACACTGAACCCTATGGGAGTCCCATTGATTAACACTGAACCCTGTGGGAGACTCACTGATTTACACTGAACCCTGTGGGAGTCTCACTGATTAACACTGAACCCTATGGGAGTCTCACTGATTAACAATGAACCCTATGGGAGTCTCACTGATTAACACTGAACTCGATGGGATTCTCACTGATTAACACTGAACCCTATGGGAGTCTCACTGATTAACACTGAACCCTATGGGAGTCTCACTGATTAACACTGAATCCTGAGGGAGTCTCACTGATTAACACTGAACCCTATGGGAGTCTCACTGATTAACACTTAACCCTATGGGAGTCTCACTGATTAACACTGAACCCTGAGGAAGTCTCACTGATTAACACTGAACCCTATGAGAGTCTCACTGATTAACACTGAACCCTGTGGGAGTCTCACTGATTAAGACTGAACCCTGTGGGAGTCGCACTGATTACCCCTGAACCCTGTGGGAGTTTCACTGATTAACACTGAACCCTGTGGGAGTCTGACTGATTAACACTGAACCCTGTGGGCATCTCACTGATTAACAATGAACCCTGTGGGAGTGTCACTGATTAACACTGAACCCTGTGGGAGTCTCACTGATTAACACCGAACCCTATGGGAGTCTCACTGATTAACACTGAACCCTATCGGAGTCTCACCGATTAATACTGAACCCTGTGGGAGTCTCATTGATTAAAACTGAACCCTGTGGGATTCTCACTGATTAACACTGAACCCTGTGGGAGTCTCACTGATTAACACTGAACCCTATGGGAGTCTCACTGATTAACACTGAACCCTATGGGAGTCTCATTGGCTAACACTGAACCCTGTGGGAGTCTCACTGATTAAAACTGAACCCTATGGGAGTCTCACTGATTAACACTGAACCCTATGGGAGTCTCACTGATTAACACTGAACGCTGTGGGAGTCTCACTGATTAACACTGAACCCTGTGGGAATTTCACTGATTAACACTGAACCCTGTGGTAGTCTCACTGATTAACAATGAACCCTATGGGAGTCTCACTGATTAACACTGAACCCTATGGGAGTCTCACCGATTAATACTGACCCAATGGGAGTCTCACTGATTAACACTGAACCCTGTGGGAGTCTCACTGATTAACACTGAACCCTATGGGAATCTCGCTGATTAACACTGAACCCTGTGGGAGTCTCACTGATTAACGCTGAACCCTATGGGAGTCTCACTGATTAACACTGCACCCGGTGAGAGTCTCACTGATTAACACTGGACCCTATGGGAGTCTCACTGATTAACACTGAACCCTGTGGGATTCTCACTGATTAACACTGAACCCTATGGGAGTCTCACTGATTAACACAGAACCCTGAGGGTGCCTCACTGATTAACACTGAACCCTGTGGGAGTCTCACTGATTAACACTGAACCCTATGGGAGTCTCACTGATTAACACTGAACCCTATGGGAGTCTCACTGATTAACACTGAACCCTATGGGAGTCTCAATGATTAACACTGAACCCTATGGGAGTCTCACTGATTAAAACTGAACCCTATGGGAGTCTCACTGATTAAAACTGAACCCTATGGGAGTCTCACTGATTAACACCGAACCCAATGGGAGTCTCAGTGATTTACACTGAACATTATGGGAGTCTCACTGATTAACACTGCACCCTGTGGGAATCTCACTGATTAACACTGAACCCTGTGGGAGTCTCACTGATTAACACTGAACCCTGTTGGAGTCTCACTGATTAACACTGAACCCTATGGGAGTCTCATTGATTAACACTGAACCCTATGGGAGTCTCACTGATTAACACATGAACCCTGTGGGAGTCTCACTGATTAACACTGAACCCTATGGGAGTCTCACTGATTAACACTGAACCCTATGGGAGTCTCACTGATTAACACCGAACCCTATGGGAGTCTCACTGATTAACACTCAACCCTATGGGAGTCTCACTGATTAACACCGAACCATATGGGAGTCTCACTGATAAACACTGAACCCTATGGGAGTCTCACCGATTAATACTGAACCCTGTGGGATTTTCATTGATTAAAACTGAACCATGTGGGAGTCTCACTGATTAACACTGAACCCTGTGGAGTCTCACTGATTAACACTGAACCCTGTGGGAATCTCACTGATTAACACTGAACCCTATGGGAATCTCGCTGATTAACACTGAACCCTGTGCGTGTCTCACTGATTAACACTGAACCCTATGTGAGTCTCACTGATTAACACTGAACCCTGTGGGAGTCTCACTGATTAACACTGAACCCTATGGGAGTCTCACTGATTAACACTGAACCCTGTGGGAGTCTCACTGATTAACACTGAACCCTGTGGGAGTCTCACTGATTAACACTGAACCCTATGGGAGTCTCACTGATTAACACAGAACCCTGTGGGTGTCTCACTGATTAACACTGAACCCTGTGGGAGTCTCACTGATTAACACTGAACCCTATGGGAGTCTCACTGATTTAGACTGAACCCTATGGGAGTCTCACTGATTAACAATGAACCCTGTGGGAGTGTCACTGATTAACACTGAACCCTGTGGGAGTCTCACTGATTAACACTGAACCCTATGGGAGTCTCACTGATTAAAAATGAACCCTGTGGGAGTCCCACTGATTAACACTGAACCCTGTGGGAGTCTCACTGATTAACACTGAACCCTGTAAGAGTCTCACTGATTAACACTGAACCCTGTGGGAGTCTCACTGATTAACACCGAACCCTGTGGGAGACTCACTGATTAACACTGAACACTATGGGAGTCTCACTGATTCACACATGAACCCTGTGGGAGTCTCACTGATTAACACTGAACCCTATGGGAGTCTGACTGATTAACACTGAACCCTAAGGGAGTCTCACTGATTAACACCGAACCCTATGGGAGTCTCACTGATTAAGACTGAACCCTATGTGAGTCTCATTGATTAACACCGAACCCTATGGGAGTCTCACTGATTAACACTGGGCCCTGTGGGAGTCTCACTGATTAACACTGAACCCTGTGGGAGTCTCACTGATTAACACTGGACCCTGTGGGAGTCTTACTGATTAACACTGAACCCTGTGGGAGTCTCACTGATTAACACTGAACCCTATGGGAGTCTCACTGATTAACACTGAACCCTATGGGAGTCTCACTGATAAACACTGAACCCTATGGGAGTCTCACTGATTAACACTGAACCCTATGGGAGTCTCACTGATTAACACTGAATGCTGTGGGAGTCTCACTGATTAACACTGAACCCTGTGGGAATTTCACTGATTAACACTGAACCCTGTGGTAGTCTCACTGATTAACAATGAACCATGTGGGAGTCTCACTGATTAACACTGAACCCTATGGGAGTCTCACCGATTAATACTGACCCAATGGGAGTCTCACTGATTAACACTGAACCCTGTGGGAGTCTCACTGATTAACACTGAACCCTATGGGAATCTCGCTGATTAACACTGAACCCTGTGGGAGTCTCACTGATTAACACTGAACCCTATGGGAGTCTCACTGATTAACACTGCACCCTGTGAGAGTCTCACTGATTAACACTGGACCCTATGGGAGTCTCACTGATTAACACTGAACCCTGTAGGAGTCTCACTGATTAACACTGAACCCTATGGGAGTCTCACTGATTAACACAGAACCCTGAGGGTGTCTCACTGATTAACACTGAACCCTGTGGGAGTCTCACTGATTAACACTGAACCCTATGGGAGTCTCACTGATTAACACTGAACCCTATGGGAGTCTCACTGATTAACACTGACCCCTATGGGAGTCTCAATGATTAACACTGAACCCTATGGGAGTCTCACTGATTAAAACTGAACCCTATGGGAGTCTCACTGATTAAAATTGAACCCTATGGGAGTCTCACTGATTAACACCGAACCCAATGGGAGTCTCAGTGATTTACACTGAACATTATGGGAGTCTCACTGATTAACACTGCACCCTGTGGGAATCTCACTGATTAACACTGAACCCTGTGGGAGTCTCACTGATTAACACTGAACCCTGTTGGAGTCTCACTGATTAACACTGAACCCTATGGGAGTCTCATTGATTAACACTGAACCGTATGGGAGTCTCACTGATTAACACATGAACCCTGTGGGAGTCTCACTGATTAACACTGAACCCTATGGGAGTCTCACTGATTAACACTGAACCCTATGGGAGTCTAACTGATTAACAACGAACCCTATGGGAGTCTCACTGATTAACACTGAACCCTATGGGAGTCTCACTGATTAACACCGAACCCTATGGGAGTCTCACTGATAAACACTGAACCCTATGGGAGTCTCACCGATTAATACTGAACCCTGTGGGATTTTCATTGATTAAAACTGAACCATGTGGGAGTCTCACTGATTAACACTGAACCCTGTGGGAGTCTCACTGATTAACACTGAACCCTATGGGAGTCTCACTGATTAACACTGAACCCTATGGGAGTCTCATTGATTAACACTGAACCCTGTGGGAGTCTCAATGATTAACACTGAACCCTGTGGGAGTCTCACTGATTAACACTGAACCCTGTGGGAGTCTCACTGATTAATACTGAACCCTGTGGGAGTCTCACTGATTAACACTGGACCCTGTGGGAGTCTCACTGATTAACACTGAACCCTATGGGAGTCTCACTGATTAACACTGAACCCTGTGGGAATTTCACTGATTAACACTGATCCCTATGGGAGTCTCACTGATTAACACTGAACGCTGTGGGAGTCTCACTGATTAACACTGAACCCTGTGGGAATTTCACTGATTAACAATGAACCCTGTGGTAGTCTCACTTATTAACAATGAACCCTATGGGAGTCTCACTGATTAACACTGAACCCTATGGGAGTCTCACCGATTAATACTGACCCAATGGGAGTCTCACTGATTAACACTGAACCCTGTGGGAGTCTCACTGATTAACACTGAACCCTATGGGAATCTCGCTGATTAACACTGAACCCTGTGGGAGTCTCACTGATTAACACTGAACCCTATGGGAGTCTCACTGATTAACACTGCACCCTGTGAGAGTCTCACTGATTAACACTGGACCCTATGGGAGTCTCACTGATTAACACTGAACCCTGTGGGAGTCTCACTGATTAACACTGAACCCTATGGGAGTCTCACTGATTAACACTGAACCCTATGGGAGTCTCACTGATTAACACTGAACCCTATGGGAGTCTCAATGATTAACACTGAACCCTATGGGAGTCTCACTGATTAAAACTGAACCCTATGGGAGTCTCACTGATTAAAACTGAACCCTATGGGAGTCTCACTGATTAACACCGAACCCAATGGGAGTCTCCGTGATTTACACTGAACATTATGGGAGTCTCACTGATTAACACTGCTCCCTGTGGGAATCTCACTGATTAACACTGAACCCTGTGGGAGTCTCACTGATTAACACTGAACCCTGTTGGAGTCTCACTGATTAACACTGAACCCTATGGGAGTCTCATTGATTAACACTGAACCCTATGGGAGTCTCACTGATTAACACATGAACCCTGTGGGAGTCTCACTGATTAACACTGAACCCTATGGGAGTCTCACTGATTAACACTGAACCCTATGGGAGTCTCACTGATTAACACCGAACCCTATGGGAGTCTCACTGATTAACACTGAACCCTATGGGAGTCTCACTGATTAACACCGAACCCTATGGGAGTCTCACTGATAAACACTGAACCCTATGGGAGTCTCACCGATCAATACTGAACCCTGTGGGATTTTCATTGATTAAAACTGAACCATGTGGGAGTCTCACTGATTAACACTGAACCCTGTGGGAGTCTCACTGATTAACACTGAACCCTATGGGAGTCTCACTGATTAACACTGAACCCTATGGGAGTCTCATTGATTAACACTGAACCCTGTGGGAGTCTCACTGATTAACACTGAACCCTGTGGGAGTCTCACTGATTAACACTGAACCCTGTGGGAGTCTCACTGATTAACACTGAACCCTGAGGGAGTCTCACTGATTAACACTGAACCCTATGGGAGTCTCACTGATTAACACTGAACCCTATGGGAGTCTCACTGATTAAAACCAAACCCTATGGGATTCTCACTGATTAACACTGAACCCTATGGGAGTCTCACTGATTAACACCGAACCCTATGGGAGTCTCACTGATTAACACTGAACCCTATGGGAGTCTCACCGATTAATACTGAACCCTGTGGGAGTCTCATTGATTAAAACTGAACCCTGTGGGAGTCTCACTGATTAACACTGAACCCTGTGGGAGTCTCACTGATTAACACTGAACCCTATGGGAGTCTCACTGATTAACACTGAACCCTATGGGAGTCTCATTGGCTAACACTGAACCCTTTGGGAGTCTCACTGATTAACACTGAACCCTGTGGGAGTCTCACTGATTAACACTGAACCCTATGGGAGTCTCACTGATTAATACTGAACCCTGTGGGAGTCTCATTGATTAAAACTGAACCCTGTGTGAGTCTCACTGATTAACACTGAACCCTGTGGGAGTCTCATTGATTAACACTGAAACCCTGTGGGAGTCTCACTGATTAACACTGAACCTTATGGGAGTCTCAGTGATTAACACTGAACCCTATGGGAGTCTCAATGATTAACACTGAACCCTATGGGAGTCTCACTGATTAAAACTGAACCCTATGGGAGTCTCACTGATTAAAACTGAACCCTATGGGAGTCTCACTGATTAACACCGAACCCTATGGGAGTCTCACTGATAAACACTGAACCCTATGGGAGTCTCACCGATCAATACTGAACCCTGTGGGATTTTCATTGATTAAAACTGAACCATGTGGGAGTCTCACTGATTAACACTGAACCCTGTGGGAGTCTCACTGATTAACACTGAACCCTATGGGAGTCTCACTGATTAACACTGAACCCTATGGGAGTCTCATTGATTAACACTGAACCCTGTGGGAGTCTCACTGATTAACACTGAACCCTGTGGGAGTCTCACTGATTAACACTGAACCCTGTGGGAGTCTCACTGATTAACACTGAACCCTGAGGGAGTCTCACTGATTAACACTGAACCCTATGGGAGTCTCACTGATTAACACTGAACCCTATGGGAGTCTCACTGATTAAAACCGAACCCTATGGGATTCTCACTGATTAACACTGAACCCTATGGGAGTCTCACTGATTAACACCGAACCCTATGGGAGTCTCACTGATTAACACTGAACACTATGGGAGTCTCACCGATTAATACTGAACCCTGTGGGAGTCTCATTGATTAAAACTGAACCCTGTGGGAGTCTCACTGATTAACACTGAACCCTATGGGAGTCTCACTGATTAACACTGAACCCTATGGGAGTCTCACTGATTAAAACCGAACCCTATGGGATTCTCACTGATTAACACTGAACCCTATGGGAGTCTCACTGATTAACACCGAACCCTATGGGAGTCTCACTGATTAACACTGAACGCTGTGGGAGTCTCACTGATTAACACTGAACCCTGTGGGAATTTCACTGATTAACAATGAACCCTGTGGTAGTCTCACTTATTAACAATGAACCCTATGGGAGTCTCACTGATAAACACTGAACCCTATGGGAGTCTCACCGATTAATACTGACCCAATGGGAGTCTCACTGATTAACACTGAACCCTGTGGGAGTCTCACTGATTAACACTGAACCCTATGGGAATCTCGCTGATTAACACTGAACCCTGTGGGAGTCTCACTGATTAACACTGAACCCTATGGGAGTCTCACTGATTAACACTGCACCCTGTGAGAGTCTCACTGATTAACACTGGACCCTATGGGAGTCTCACTGATTAACACTGAACCCTGTGGGAGTCTCACTGATTAACACTGAACCCTATGGGAGTCTCACTGATTAACACTGAACCCTATGGGAGTCTCACTGATTAACACTGAACCCTATGGGAGTCTCAATGATTAACACTGAACCCTATGGGAGTCTCACTGATTAAAACTGAACCCTATGGGAGTCTCACTGATTAAAACTGAACCCTATGGGAGTCTCACTGATTAACACCGAACCCAATGGGAGTCTCAGTGATTTACACTGAACATTATGGGAGTCTCACTGATTAACACTGCTCCCTGTGGGAATCTCACTGATTAACACTGAACCCTGTGGGAGTCTCACTGATTAACACTGAACCCTGTTGGAGTCTCACTGATTAACACTGAACCCTATGGGAGTCTCATTGATTAACACTGAACCCTATGGGAGTCTCACTGATTAACACATGAACCCTGTGGGAGTCTCACTGATTAACACTGAACCCTATGGGAGTCTCACTGATTAACACTGAACCCTATGGGAGTCTCACTGATTAACACCGAACCCTATGGGAGTCTCACTGATTAACACTGAACCCTATGGGAGTCTCACTGATTAACACCGAACCCTATGGGAGTCTCACTGATAAACACTGAACCCTATGGGAGTCTCACCGATCAATACTGAACCCTGTGGGATTTTCATTGATTAAAACTGAACCATGTGGGAGTCTCACTGATTAACACTGAACCCTGTGGGAGTCTCACTGATTAACACTGAACCCTATGGGAGTCTCACTGATTAACACTGAACCCTATGGGAGTCTCATTGATTAACACTGAACCCTGTGGGAGTCTCACTGATTAACACTGAACCCTGTGGGAGTCTCACTGATTAACACTGAACCCTGTGGGAGTATCACTGATTAACACTGAACCCTGAGGGAGTCTCACTGATTAACACTGAACCCTATGGGAGTCTCACTGATTAACACTGAACCCTATGGGAGTCTCACTGATTAAAACCGAGCCCTATGGGATTCTCACTGATTAACACTGAACCCTATGGGAGTCTCACTGATTAACACCGAACCCTATGGGAGTCTCACTGATTAACACTGAACCCTATGGGAGTCTCACCGATTAATACTGAACCCTGTGGGAGTCTCATTGATTAAAACTGAACCCTGTGGGAGTCTCACTGATTAACACTGAACCCTGTGGGAGTCTCACTGATTAACACTGAACCCTATGGGAGTCTCACTGATTAACACTGAACCCTATGGGAGTCTCATTGGCTAACACTGAACCCTTTGGGAGTCTCACTGATTAACACTGAACCCTGTGGGAGTCTCACTGATTAACACTGAACCCTATGGGAGTCTCACTGATTAATACTGAACCCTGTGGGAGTCTCATTGATTAAAACTGAACCCTGTGTGAGTCTCACTGATTAACACTGAACCCTGTGGGAGTCTCATTGATTAACACTGAAACCCTGTGGGAGTCTCACTGATTAACACTGAACCTTATGGGAGTCTCAGTGATTAACACTGAACCCTATGGGAGTCTCAATGATTAACACTGAACCCTATGGGAGTCTCACTGATTAAAACTGAACCCTATGGGAGTCTCACTGATTAAAACTGAACCCTATGGGAGTCTCACTGATTAACACCGAACCCTATGGGAGTCTCACTGATAAACACTGAACCCTATGGGAGTCTCACCGATCAATACTGAACCCTGTGGGATTTTCATTGATTAAAACTGAACCATGTGGGAGTCTCACTGATTAACACTGAACCCTGTGGGAGTCTCACTGATTAACACTGAACCCTATGGGAGTCTCACTGATTAACACTGAACCCTATGGGAGTCTCATTGATTAACACTGAACCCTGTGGGAGTCTCACTGATTAACACTGAACCCTGTGGGAGTCTCACTGATTAACACTGAACCCTGTGGGAGTCTCACTGATTAACACTGAACCCTGAGGGAGTCTCACTGATTAACACTGAACCCTATGGGAGTCTCACTGATTAACACTGAACCCTATGGGAGTCTCACTGATTAAAACCGAACCCTATGGGATTCTCACTGATTAACACTGAACCCTATGGGAGTCTCACTGATTAACACCGAACCCTATGGGAGTCTCACTGATTAACACTGAACCCTATGGGAGTCTCACCGATTAATACTGAACCCTGTGGGAGTCTCATTGATTAAAACTGAACCCTGTGGGAGTCTCACTGATTAACACTGAACCCTATGGGAGTCTCACTGATTAACACTGAACCCTATGGGAGTCTCACTGATTAAAACCGAACCCTATGGGATTCTCACTGATTAACACTGAACCCTATGGGAGTCTCACTGATTAACACCGAACCCTATGGGAGTCTCACTGATTAACACTGAACCCTATGGGAGTCTCACCGATTAATACTGAACCCTGTGGGAGTCTCATTGATTAAAACTGAACCCTGTGGGAGTCTCACTGATTAACACTGAACCCTGTGGGAGTCTCACTGATTAACACTGAACCCTATGGGAGTCTCACTGATTAACACTGAACCCTATGGGAGTCTCATTGGCTAACACTGAACCCTTTGGGAGTCTCACTGATTAACACTGAACCCTGTGGGAGTCTCACTGATTAATACTGAACCCTGCTGGATTTTCATTGATTAAAACTGAACCATGTGGGAGTCTCACTGATTAACACTGAACCCTGTGGGAGTCTCACTGATTAACACTGAACCCTATGGGAGTCTCACTGATTAACACTGAACCCTATGGGAGTCTCATTGATTAACACTGAACCCTGTGGGAGTCTCACTGATTAACACTTAACCCTGTGGGAGTCTCACTGATTAACACTGAACCCTGTGGGAGTCTCACTGATTAACACTGAACCCTGAGGGAGTCTCACTGATTAACACTGAACCCTATGGGAGTCTCACTGATTAACACTGAACCCTATGGGAGTCTCACTGATTAACACCGAACCCTATGGGATTCTCACTGATTAACACTGAACCCTATGGGAGTCTCACTGATTAACACCGAACCCTATGGGAGTCTCACTGATTAACACTGAACCCTATGGGAGTCTCACCGATTAATACTGAACCCTGTGGGAGTCTCATTGATTAAAACTGAACCCTGTGGGATTCTCACTGATTAACACTGAACCCTGTGGGAGTCTCACTGATTAACACTGAACCCTATGGGAGTCTCACTGATTAACACTGAACCCTATGGGAGTCTCATTGGCTAACACTGAACGCTGTGGGAGTCTCACTGATTAACACTGAACCCTATGGGAGTCTCACTGATTAACACTGAACCCTATGGGAGTCTCACTGATAAACACTGAACCCTGTGGGAGTCTCACTGATTAACACTGAACCCTATGGGAGTCTCACTGATTAACACTGAACGCTGTGGGAGTCTCACTGATTAACACTGAACCCTGTGGGAATTTCACTGATTAACACTGAACCCTGTGGTAGTCTCACTGATTAACAATGAACCCTATGGGAGTCTCACTGATTAACACTGAACCCTATGGGAGTCTCACCGATTAATACTGACCCAATGGGAGTCTCACTGATTAACATTGAACCCTGTGGGAGTCTCACTGATTAACACTGAACCCTATGGGAATCTCGCTGATTAACACTGAACCCTGTGGGAGTCTCACTGATTAACACTGAACCCTATGGGAGTCTCACTGATTAACACTGCACCCTGTGAGAGTCTCACTGATTAACACTGGACCCTATGGGAGTCTCACTGATTAACACTGAACCCTGTGAGAGTCTCACTGATTAACACTGAACCCTATGGGAGTCTCACTGATTAACACAGAACCCTGAGGGTGTCTCACTGATTAACACTGAACCCTGTGGGAGTCTCACTGATTAACACTGAACCCTATGGGAGACTCATTGATTAACACTGAACCCTATGGGAGTCTCACTGATTAACACTGAACCCTGTGGGAGTCTCACTGATTAACACTGAACCCTATGGGAATCTCGCTGATTAACACTGAACCCTGTGGGAGTCTCACTGATTAACGCTGAACCCTATGGGAGTCTCACTGATTAACACTGCACCCGGTGAGAGTCTCACTGATTAACATTGGACCCTATGGGAGTCTCACTGATTAACACTGAACCCTGTGGGATTCTCACTGATTAACACTGAACCCTATGGGAGTCTCACTGATTAACACAGAACCCTGAGGGTGCCTCACTGATTAACACTGAACCCTGTGGGAGTCTCACTGATTAACACTGAACCCTATGGGAGTCTCACTGATTAACACTGAACCCTATGGGAGTCTCACTGATTAACACTGAACCCTATGGGAGTCTCAATGATTAACACTGAACCCTATGGGAGTCTCACTGATTAAAACTGAACCCTATGGGAGTCTCACTGATTAAAACTGAACCCTATGGGAGTCTCACTGATTAACACCGAACCCAATGGGAGTCTCAGTGATTTACACTGAACATTATGGGAGTCTCACTGATTAACACTGCACCCTGTGGGAATCTCACTGATTAACACTGAACCCTGTGGGAGTCTCACTGATTAACACTGAACCCTGTTGGAGTCTCACTGATTAACACTGAACCCTATGGGAGTCTCATTGATTAACACTGAACCCTATGGGAGTCTCACTGATTAACACATGAACCCTGTGGGAGTCTCACTGATTAACACTGAACCCTATGGGAGTCTCACTGATTAACACTGAACCCTATGGGAGTCTCACTGATTAACACCGAACCCTATGGGAGTCTCACTGATTAACACTCAACCCTATGGGAGTCTCACTGATTAACACCGAACCATATGGGAGTCTCACTGATAAACACTGAACCCTATGGGAGTCTCACCGATTAATACTGAACCCTGTGGGATTTTCATTGATTAAAACTGAACCATGTGGGAGTCTCACTGATTAACACTGAACCCTGTGGAGTCTCACTGATTAACACTGAACCCTGTGGGAATCTCACTGATTAACACTGAACCCTATGGGAATCTCGCTGATTAACACTGAACCCTGTGCGTGTCTCACTGATTAACACTGAACCCTATGTGAGTCTCACTGATTAACACTGAACCCTGTGGGAGTCTCACTGATTAACACTGAACCCTATGGGAGTCTCACTGATTAACACTGAACCCTGTGGGAGTCTCACTGATTAACACTGAACCCTGTGGGAGTCTCACTGATTAACACTGAACCCTATGGGAGTCTCACTGATTAACACAGAACCCTGTGGGTGTCTCACTGATTAACACTGAACCCTGTGGGAGTCTCACTGATTAACACTGAACCCTATGGGAGTCTCACTGATTTAGACTGAACCCTATGGGAGTCTCACTGATTAACAATGAACCCTGTGGGAGTGTCACTGATTAACACTGAACCCTGTGGGAGTCTCACTGATTAACACTGAACCCTATGGGAGTCTCACTGATTAAAAATGAACCCTGTGGGAGTCCCACTGATTAACACTGAACCCTGTGGGAGTCTCACTGATTAACACTGAACCCTGTAAGAGTCTCACTGATTAACACTGAACTCTGTGGGAGTCTCACTGATTAACACCGAACCCTGTGGGAGACTCACTGATTAACACTGAACACTATGGGAGTCTCACTGATTCACACATGAACCCTGTGGGAGTCTCACTGATTAACACTGAACCCTATGGGAGTCTGACTGATTAACACTGAACCCTAAGGGAGTCTCACTGATTAACACCGAACCCTATGGGAGTCTCACTGATTAAGACTGAACCCTATGTGAGTCTCATTGATTAACACCGAACCCTATGGGAGTCTCACTGATTAACACTGGGCCCTGTGGGAGTCTCACTGATTAACACTGAACCCTGTGGGAGTCTCACTGATTAACACTGGACCCTGTGGGAGTCTTACTGATTAACACTGAACCCTGTGGGAGTCTCACTGATTAACACTGAACCCTATGGGAGTCTCACTGATTAACACTGAACCCTATGGGAGTCTCACTGATAAACACTGAACCCTATGGGAGTCTCACTGATTAACACTGAACCCTATGGGAGTCTCACTGATTAACACTGAACGCTGTGGGAGTCTCACTGATTAACACTGAACCCTGTGGGAATTTCACTGATTAACACTGAACCCTGTGGTAGTCTCACTGATTAACAATGAACCCTATGGGAGTCTCACTGATTAACACTGAACCCTATGGGAGTCTCACCGATTAATACTGACCCAATGGGAGTCTCACTGATTAACACTGAACCCTGTGGGAGTCTCACTGATTAACACTGAACCCTATGGGAATCTCGCTGATTAACACTGAACCCTGTGGGAGTCTCACTGATTAACACTGAACCCTATGGGAGTCTCACTGATTAACACTGCACCCTGTGAGAGTCTCACTGATTAACACTGGACCCTATGGGAGTCTCACTGATTAACACTGAACCCTGTAGGAGTCTCACTGATTAACACTGAACCCTATGGGAGTCTCACTGATTAACACAGAACCCTGAGGGTGTCTCACTGATTAACACTGAACCCTGTGGGAGTCTCACCGATTAACACTGAACCCTATGGGAGTCTCACTGATTAACACTGAACCCTATGGGAGTCTCACTGATTAACACTGACCCCTATGGGAGTCTCAATGATTAACACTGAACCCTATGGGAGTCTCACTGATTAAAACTGAACCCTATGGGAGTCTCACTGATTAAAATTGAACCCTATGGGAGTCTCACTGATTAACACCGAACCCAATGGGAGTCTCAGTGATTTACACTGAACATTATGGGAGTCTCACTGATTAACACTGCACCCTGTGGGAATCTCACTGATTAACACTGAACCCTGTGGGAGTCTCACTGATTAACACTGAACCCTGTTGGAGTCTCACTGATTAACACTGAACCCTATGGGAGTCTCATTGATTAACACTGAACCGTATGGGAGTCTCACTGATTAACACATGAACCCTGTGGGAGTCTCACTGATTAACACTGAACCCTATGGGAGTCTCACTGATTAACACTGAACCCTATGGGAGTCTAACTGATTAACAACGAACCCTATGGGAGTCTCACTGATTAACACTGAACCCTATGGGAGTCTCACTGATTAACACCGAACCCTATGGGAGTCTCACTGATAAACACTGAACCCTATGGGAGTCTCACCGATTAATACTGAACCCTGTGGGATTTTCATTGATTAAAACTGAACCATGTGGGAGTCTCACTGATTAACACTGAACCCTGTGGGAGTCTCACTGATTAACACTGAACCCTATGGGAGTCTCACTGATTAACACTGAACCCTATGGGAGTCTCATTGATTAACACTGAACCCTGTGGGAGTCTCAATGATTAACACTGAACCCTGTGGGAGTCTCACTGATTAACACTGAACCCTGTGGGAGTCTCACTGATTAACACTGAACCCTGTGGGAGTCTCACTGATTAACACTGAACCCTATGGGAGTCTCACTGATTAACACTGAACCCTATGGGAGTCTCATTGGCTAACACTGAACCCTGTGGGAGTCTCACTGATTAACACTGAACCCTATGGGAGTCTCACTGATTAACACTGAACCCTGTGGGAGTCTCACTGATTAAAACTGAACCCTATGGGAGTCTCACTGATTAACACTGAACCCTATGGGAGTCTCACTGATAAACACTGAACCCTGTGGGAGTCTCACTGATTAACACTGATCCCTATGGGAGTCTCACTGATTAACACTGAACGCTGTGGGAGTCTCACTGATTAACACTGAACCCTGTGGGAATTTCACTGATTAACAATGAACCCTGTGGTAGTCTCACTTATTAACAATGAACCCTATGGGAGTCTCACTGATTAACACTGAACCCTATGGGAGTCTCACCGATTAATACTGACCCAATGGGAGTCTCACTGATTAACACTGAACCCTGTGGGAGTCTCACTGATTAACACTGAACCCTATGGGAATCTCGCTGATTAACACTGAACCCTGTGGGAGTCTCACTGATTAACACTGAACCCTATGGGAGTCTCACTGATTAACACTGCACCCTGTGAGAGTCTCACTGATTAACACTGGACCCTATGGGAGTCTCACTGATTAACACTGAACCCTGTGGGAGTCTCACTGATTAACACTGAACCCTATGGGAGTCTCACTGATTAACACTGAACCCTATGGGAGTCTCACTGATTAACACTGAACCCTATGGGAGTCTCAATGATTAACACTGAACCCTATGGGAGTCTCACTGATTAAAACTGAACCCTATGGGAGTCTCACTGATTAAAACTGAACCCTATGGGAGTCTCACTGATTAACACCGAACCCAATGGGAGTCTCAGTGATTTACACTGAACATTATGGGAGTCTCACTGATTAACACTGCTCCCTGTGGGAATCTCACTGATTAACACTGAACCCTGTGGGAGTCTCACTGATTAACACTGAACCCTGTTGGAGTCTCACTGATTAACACTGAACCCTATGGGAGTCTCATTGATTAACACTGAACCCTATGGGAGTCTCACTGATTAACACATGAACCCTGTGGGAGTCTCACTGATTAACACTGAACCCTATGGGAGTCTCACTGATTAACACTGAACCCTATGGGAGTCTCACTGATTAACACCGAACCCTATGGGAGTCTCACTGATTAACACTGAACCCTATGGGAGTCTCACTGATTAACACCGAACCCTATGGGAGTCTCACTGATAAACACTGAACCCTATGGGAGTCTCACCGATCAATACTGAACCCTGTGGGATTTTCATTGATTAAAACTGAACCATGTGGGAGTCTCACTGATTAACACTGAACCCTGTGGGAGTCTCACTGATTAACACTGAACCCTATGGGAGTCTCACTGATTAACACTGAACCCTATGGGAGTCTCATTGATTAACACTGAACCCTGTGGGAGTCTCACTGATTAACACTGAACCCTGTGGGAGTCTCACTGATTAACACTGAACCCTGTGGGAGTCTCACTGATTAACACTGAACCCTGAGGGAGTCTCACTGATTAACACTGAACCCTATGGGAGTCTCACTGATTAACACTGAACCCTATGGGAGTCTCACTGATTAAAACCGAACCCTATGGGATTCTCACTGATTAACACTGAACCCTATGGGAGTCTCACTGATTAACACAGAAACCTATGGGAGTCTCACTGATTAACACTGAACCCTATGGGAGTCTCACCGATTAATACTGAACCCTGTGGGAGTCTCATTGATTAAAACTGAACCCTGTGGGAGTCTCACTGATTAACACTGAACCCTGTGGGAGTCTCACTGATTAACACTGAACCCTATGGGAGTCTCACTGATTAACACTGAACCCTATGGGAGTCTCATTGGCTAACACTGAACCCTTTGGGAGTCTCACTGATTAACACTGAACCCTGTGGGAGTCTCACTGATTAACACTGAACCCTATGGGAGTCTCACTGATTAATACTGAACCCTGTGGGAGTCTCATTGATTAAAACTGAACCCTGTGTGAGTCTCACTGATTAACACTGAACCCTGTGGGAGTCTCATTGATTAACACTGAAACCCTGTGGGAGTCTCACTGATTAACACTGAACCTTATGGGAGTCTCAGTGATTAACACTGAACCCTATGGGAGTCTCAATGATTAACACTGAACCCTATGGGAGTCTCACTGATTAAAACTGAACCCTATGGGAGTCTCACTGATTAAAACTGAACCCTATGGGAGTCTCACTGATTAACACCGAACCCTATGGGAGTCTCACTGATAAACACTGAACCCTATGGGAGTCTCACCGATCAATACTGAACCCTGTGGGATTTTCATTGATTAAAACTGAACCATGTGGGAGTCTCACTGATTAACACTGAACCCTGTGGGAGTCTCACTGATTAACACTGAACCCTATGGGAGTCTCACTGATTAACACTGAACCCTATGGGAGTCTCATTGATTAACACTGAACCCTGTGGGAGTCTCACTGATTAACACTGAACCCTGTGGGAGTCTCACTGATTAACACTGAACCCTGTGGGAGTCTCACTGATTAACACTGAACCCTGAGGGAGTCTCACTGATTAACACTGAACCCTATGGGAGTCTCACTGATTAACACTGAACCCTATGGGAGTCTCACTGATTAAAACCGAACCCTATGGGATTCTCACTGATTAACACTGAACCCTATGGGAGTCTCACTGATTAACACCGAACCCTATGGGAGTCTCACTGATTAACACTGAACACTATGGGAGTCTCACCGATTAATACTGAACCCTGTGGGAGTCTCATTGATTAAAACTGAACCCTGTGGGAGTCTCACTGATTAACACTGAACCCTATGGGAGTCTCACTGATTAACACTGAACCCTATGGGAGTCTCACTGATTAAAACCGAACCCTATGGGATTCTCACTGATTAACACTGAACCCTATGGGAGTCTCACTGATTAACACCGAACCCTATGGGAGTCTCACTGATTAACACTGAACGCTGTGGGAGTCTCACTGATTAACACTGAACCCTGTGGGAATTTCACTGATTAACAATGAACCCTGTGGTAGTCTCACTTATTAACAATGAACCCTATGGGAGTCTCACTGATAAACACTGAACCCTATGGGAGTCTCACCGATTAATACTGACCCAATGGGAGTCTCACTGATTAACACTGAACCCTGTGGGAGTCTCACTGATTAACACTGAACCCTATGGGAATCTCGCTGATTAACACTGAACCCTGTGGGAGTCTCACTGATTAACACTGAACCCTATGGGAGTCTCACTGATTAACACTGCACCCTGTGAGAGTCTCACTGATTAACACTGGACCCTATGGGAGTCTCACTGATTAACACTGAACCCTGTGGGAGTCTCACTGATTAACACTGAACCCTATGGGAGTCTCACTGATTAACACTGAACCCTATGGGAGTCTCACTGATTAACACTGAACCCTATGGGAGTCTCAATGATTAACACTGAACCCTATGGGAGTCTCACTGATTAAAACTGAACCCTATGGGAGTCTCACTGATTAAAACTGAACCCTATGGGAGTCTCACTGATTAACACCGAACCCAATGGGAGTCTCAGTGATTTACACTGAACATTATGGGAGTCTCACTGATTAACACTGCTCCCTGTGGGAATCTCACTGATTAACACTGAACCCTGTGGGAGTCTCACTGATTAACACTGAACCCTGTTGGAGTCTCACTGATTAACACTGAACCCTATGGGAGTCTCATTGATTAACACTGAACCCTATGGGAGTCTCACTGATTAACACATGAACCCTGTGGGAGTCTCACTGATTAACACTGAACCCTATGGGAGTCTCACTGATTAACACTGAACCCTATGGGAGTCTCACTGATTAACACCGAACCCTATGGGAGTCTCACTGATTAACACTGAACCCTATGGGAGTCTCACTGATTAACACCGAACCCTATGGGAGTCTCACTGATAAACACTGAACCCTATGGGAGTCTCACCGATCAATACTGAACCCTGTGGGATTTTCATTGATTAAAACTGAACCATGTGGGAGTCTCACTGATTAACACTGAACCCTGTGGGAGTCTCACTGATTAACACTGAACCCTATGGGAGTCTCACTGATTAACACTGAACCCTATGGGAGTCTCATTGATTAACACTGAACCCTGTGGGAGTCTCACTGATTAACACTGAACCCTGTGGGAGTCTCACTGATTAACACTGAACCCTGTGGGAGTATCACTGATTAACACTGAACCCTGAGGGAGTCTCACTGATTAACACTGAACCCTATGGGAGTCTCACTGATTAACACTGAACCCTATGGGAGTCTCACTGATTAAAACCGAGCCCTATGGGATTCTCACTGATTAACACTGAACCCTATGGGAGTCTCACTGATTAACACCGAACCCTATGGGAGTCTCACTGATTAACACTGAACCCTATGGGAGTCTCACCGATTAATACTGAACCCTGTGGGAGTCTCATTGATTAAAACTGAACCCTGTGGGAGTCTCACTGATTAACACTGAACCCTGTGGGAGTCTCACTGATTAACACTGAACCCTATGGGAGTCTCACTGATTAACACTGAACCCTATGGGAGTCTCATTGGCTAACACTGAACCCTTTGGGAGTCTCACTGATTAACACTGAACCCTGGGGGAGTCTCACTGATTAACACTGAACCCTATGGGAGTCTCACTGATTAATACTGAACCCTGTGGGAGTCTCATTGATTAAAACTGAACCCTGTGTGAGTCTCACTGATTAACACTGAACCCTGTGGGAGTCTCATTGATTAACACTGAAACCCTGTGGGAGTCTCACTGATTAACACTGAACCTTATGGGAGTCTCAGTGATTAACACTGAACCCTATGGGAGTCTCAATGATTAACACTGAACCCTATGGGAGTCTCACTGATTAAAACTGAACCCTATGGGAGTCTCACTGATTAAAACTGAACCCTATGGGAGTCTCACTGATTAACACCGAACCCTATGGGAGTCTCACTGATAAACACTGAACCCTATGGGAGTCTCACCGATCAATACTGAACCCTGTGGGATTTTCATTGATTAAAACTGAACCATGTGGGAGTCTCACTGATTAACACTGAACCCTGTGGGAGTCTCACTGATTAACACTGAACCCTATGGGAGTCTCACTGATTAACACTGAACCCTATGGGAGTCTCATTGATTAACACTGAACCCTGTGGGAGTCTCACTGATTAACACTGAACCCTGTGGGAGTCTCACTGATTAACACTGAACCCTGTGGGAGTCTCACTGATTAACACTGAACCCTATGGGAGTCTCACTGATTAACACTGAACCCTATGGGAGTCTCACTGATTAAAACCGAACCCTATGGGATTCTCACTGATTAACACTGAACCCTATGGGAGTCTCACTGATTAACACCGAACCCTATGGGAGTCTCACTGATTAACACTGAACCCTATGGGAGTCTCACCGATTAATACTGAACCCTGTGGGAGTCTCATTGATTAAAACTGAACCCTGTGGGAGTCTCACTGATTAACACTGAACCCTATGGGAGTCTCACTGATTAACACTGAACCCTATGGGAGTCTCACTGATTAAAACCGAACCCTATGGGATTCTCACTGATTAACACTGAACCCTATGGGAGTCTCACTGATTAACACCGAACCCTATGGGAGTCTCACTGATTAACACTGAACCCTATGGGAGTCTCACCGATTAATACTGAACCCTGTGGGAGTCTCATTGATTAAAACTGAACCCTGTGGGAGTCTCACTGATTAACACTGAACCCTGTGGGAGTCTCACTGATTAACACTGAACCCTATGGGAGTCTCACTGATTAACACTGAACCCTATGGGAGTCTCATTGGCTAACACTGAACCCTTTGGGAGTCTCACTGATTAACACTGAACCCTGTGGGAGTCTCACTGATTAATACTGAACCCTGCTGGATTTTCATTGATTAAAACTGAACCATGTGGGAGTCTCACTGATTAACACTGAACCCTGTGGGAGTCTCACTGATTAACACTGAACCCTATGGGAGTCTCACTGATTAACACTGAACCCTATGGGAGTCTCATTGATTAACACTGAACCCTGTGGGAGTCTCACTGATTAACACTTAACCCTGTGGGAGTCTCACTGATTAACACTGAACCCTGTGGGAGTCTCACTGATTAACACTGAACCCTGAGGGAGTCTCACTGATTAACACTGAACCCTATGGGAGTCTCACTGATTAACACTGAACCCTATGGGAGTCTCACTGATTAACACCGAACCCTATGGGATTCTCACTGATTAACACTGAACCCTATGGGAGTCTCACTGATTAACACCGAACCCTATGGGAGTCTCACTGATTAACACTGAACCCTATGGGAGTCTCACCGATTAATACTGAACCCTGTGGGAGTCTCATTGATTAAAACTGAACCCTGTGGGATTCTCACTGATTAACACTGAACCCTGTGGGAGTCTCACTGATTAACACTGAACCCTATGGGAGTCTCACTGATTAACACTGAACCCTATGGGAGTCTCATTGGCTAACACTGAACGCTGTGGGAGTCTCACTGATTAACACTGAACCCTATGGGAGTCTCACTGATTAACACTGAACCCTATGGGAGTCTCACTGATAAAACACTGAACCCTGTGGGAGTCTCACTGATTAACACTGAACCCTATGGGAGTCTCACTGATTAACACTGAACGCTGTGGGAGTCTCACTGATTAACACTGAACCCTGTGGGAATTTCACTGATTAACACTGAACCCTGTGGTAGTCTCACTGATTAACAATGAACCATATGGGAGTCTCACTGATTAACACTGAACCCTATGGGAGTCTCACCGATTAATACTGACCCAATGGGAGTCTCACTGATTAACATTGAACCCTGTGGGAGTCTCACTGATTAACACTGAACCCTATGGGAATCTCGCTGATTAACACTGAACCCTGTGGGAGTCTCACTGATTAACACTGAACCCTATGGGAGTCTCACTGATTAACACTGCACCCTGTGAGAGTCTCACTGATTAACACTGGACCCTATGGGAGTCTCACTGATTAACACTGAACCCTGTGAGAGTCTCACTGATTAACACTGAACCCTATGGGAGTCTCACTGATTAACACAGAACCCTGAGGGTGTCTCACTGATTAACACTGAACCCTGTGGGAGTCTCACTGATTAACACTGAACCCTATGGGAGACTCATTGATTAACACTGAACCCTATGGGAGTCTCACTGATTAACACTGAACCCTATGGGAGTCTCAATGATTAACACTGAACCCTATGGGAGTCTCACTGATTAAAACTGAACCCTATGGGAGTCTCACTGATTAACACCGAACCCAATGGGAGTCTCAGTGATTTACACTGAACATTATGGGAGTCTCACTGATTAACACTGCACCCTGTGGGAATCTCACTGATTAACACTGAACCCTGTGGGAGTCTCACTGATTAACACTGAACCCTGTTGGAGTCTCACTGATTAACACTGAACCCTATGGGAGTCTCATTGATTAACACTGAACCCTATGGGAGTCTCACTGATTAACACATGAACCCTGTGGGAGTCTCACTGATTAACACTGAACCCTATGGGAGTCTCACTGATTAACACTGAACCCTATGGGAGTCTCACTGATTAACACCGAACCTTATGGGAGTCTCACTGATTAACACTGAACCCTATGGGAGTCTCACTGATTAACACCGAACCCTATGGGAGTCTCACTGATAAACACTGAACCCTATGGGAGTCTCACCGATTAATACTGAACCCTGCTGGATTTTCATTGATTAAAACTGAACCATGTGGGAGTCTCACTGATTAACACTGAACCCTGTGGGAGTCTCACTGATTAACACTGAACCCTATGGGAGTCTCACTGATTAACACTGAACCCTATGGGAGTCTCATTGATTAACACTGAACCCTGTGGGAGTCTCACTGATTAACACTTAACCCTGTGGGAGTCTCACTGATTAACACTGAACCCTGTGGGAGTCTCACTGATTAACACTGAACCCTGAGGGAGTCTCACTGATTAACACTGAACCCTATGGGAGTCTCACTGATTAACACTGAACCCTATGGGAGTCTCACTGATTAACACCGAACCCTATGGGATTCTCACTGATTAACACTGAACCCTATGGGAGTCTCACTGATTAACACCGAACCCTATGGGAGTCTCACTGATTAAAACTGAACCCTATGGGAGTCTCACTGATTAACACCGAACCCAATGGGAGTCTCAGTGATTTACACTGAACATTATGGGAGTCTCACTGATTAACACTGCTCCCTGTGGGAATCTCACTGATTAACACTGAACCCTGTGGGAGTCTCACTGATTAACACTGAACCCTGTTGGAGTCTCACTGATTAACACTGAACCCTATGGGAGTCTCATTGATTAACACTGAACCCTATGGGAGTCTCACTGATTAACACATGAACCCTGTGGGAGTCTCACTGATTAACACTGAACCCTATGGGAGTCTCACTGATTAACACTGAACCCTATGGGAGTCTCACTGATTAACACCGAACCCTATGGGAGTCTCACTGATTAACACTGAACCCTATGGGAGTCTCACT
Organism: Petromyzon marinus; assembly: GCF_048934315.1. NCBI lineage: Eukaryota > Metazoa > Chordata > Hyperoartia > Petromyzontiformes > Petromyzontidae > Petromyzon > Petromyzon marinus. The sequence continues at coordinate 1,353,563 of NW_027423501.1, forward strand.
GATTAACACCGAACCCTATGGGAGTCTCACTGATAAACACTGAACCCTATGGGAGTCTCACCGATCAATACTGAACCCTGTGGGATTTTCATTGATTAAAACTGAACCATGTGGGAGTCTCACTGATTAACACTGAACCCTGTGGGAGTCTCACTGATTAACACTGAACCCTATGGGAGTCTCACTGATTAACACTGAACCCTATGGGAGTCTCATTGATTAACACTGAACCCTGTGGGAGTCTCACTGATTAACACTGAACCCTGTGGGAGTCTCACTGATTAACACTGAACCCTGTGGGAGTCTCACTGATTAACACTGAACCCTGAGGGAGTCTCACTGATTAACACTGAACCCTATGGGAGTCTCACTGATTAACACTGAACCCTATGGGAGTCTCACTGATTAAAACCGAACCCTATGGGATTCTCACTGATTAACACTGAACCCTATGGGAGTCTCACTGATTAACACCGAACCCTATGGGAGTCTCACTGATTAACACTGAACCCTATGGGAGTCTCACCGATTAATACTGAACCCTGTGGGAGTCTCATTGATTAAAACTGAACCCTGTGGGAGTCTCACTGATTAACACTGAACCCTGTGGGAGTCTCACTGATTAACACTGAACCCTATGGGAGTCTCACTGATTAACACTGAACCCTATGGGAGTCTCATTGGCTAACACTGAACCCTTTGGGAGTCTCACTGATTAACACTGAACCCTGTGGGAGTCTCACTGATTAACACTGAACCCTATGGGAGTCTCACTGATTAATACTGAACCCTGTGGGAGTCTCATTGATTAAAACTGAACCCTGTGTGAGTCTCACTGATTAACACTGAACCCTGTGGGAGTCTCATTGATTAACACTGAAACCCTGTGGGAGTCTCACTGATTAACACTGAACCTTATGGGAGTCTCAGTGATTAACACTGAACCCTATGGGAGTCTCAATGATTAACACTGAACCCTATGGGAGTCTCACTGATTAAAACTGAACCCTATGGGAGTCTCACTGATTAAAACTGAACCCTATGGGAGTCTCACTGATTAACACCGAACCCAATGGGAGTCTCAGTGATTTACACTGAACATTATGGGAGTCTCACTGATTAACACTGCACCCTGTGGGAATCTCACTGATTAACACTGAACCCTGTGGGAGTCTCACTGATTAACACTGAACCCTGTTGGAGTCTCACTGATTAACACTGAACCCTATGGGAGTCTCATTGATTAACACTGAACCCTATGGGAGTCTCACTGATTAACACATGAACCCTGTGGGAGTCTCACTGATTAACACTGAACCCTATGGGAGTCTCACTGATTAACACTGAACCCTATGGGAGTCTCACTGATTAACAGCGAACCCTATGGGAGTCTCACTGATTAACACTGAACCCTATGGGAGTCTCACTGATTAACACCGAACCCTATGGGAGTCTCACTGATAAACACTGAATCCTATGGGAGTCTCACCGATTAATACTGAACCCTGCTGGATTTTCATTGATTAAAACTGAACCATGTGGGAGTCTCATTGATTAACACTGAAACCCTGTGGGAGTCTCACTGATTAACACTGAACCTTATGGGAGTCTCAGTGATTAACACTGAACCCTATGGGAGTCTCACTGATTAACACTGAACCCTATGGGAGTCTCATTGATTAACACTGAACCCTGTGGGAGTCTCACTGATTAACACTTAACCCTGTGGGAGTCTCACTGATTAACACTGAACCCTGTGGGAGTCTCACTGATTAACACTGAACCCTGAGGGAGTCTCACTGATTAACACTGAACCCTATGGGAGTCTCACTGATTAACACTGAACCCTATGGGAGTCTCACTGATTAACACCGAACTCTATGGGATTCTCACTGATTAACACTGAACCCTATGGGAGTCTCACTGATTAACACCGAACCCTATGGGAGTCTCACTGATTAACACTGAACCCTATGGGAGTCTCACCGATTAATACTGAACCCTGTGGGAGTCTCATTGATTAAAACTGAACCCTGTGGGATTCTCACTGATTAACACTGAACCCTGTGGGAGTCTCACTGATTAACACTGAACCCTATGGGAGTCTCACTGATTAACACTGAACCCTATGGGAGTCTCATTGGCTAACACTGAACGCTGTGGGAGTCTCACTGATTAACACTGAACCCTATGGGAGTCTCACTGATTAACACTGAACCCTATGGGAGTCTCACTGATAAACACTGAACCCTGTGGGAGTCTCACTGATTAACACTGAACCCTATGGGAGTCTCACTGATTAACACTGAACGCTGTGGGAGTCTCACTGATTAACACTGAACCCTGTGGGAATTTCACTGATTAACACTGAACCCTGTGGTAGTCTCACTGATTAACAATGAACCCTATGGGAGTCTCACTGATTAACACTGAACCCTATGGGAGTCTCACCGATTAATACTGACCCAATGGGAGTCTCACTGATTAACATTGAACCCTGTGGGAGTCTCACTGATTAACACTGAACCCTATGGGAATCTCGCTGATTAACACTGAACCCTGTGGGAGTCTCACTGATTAACACTGAACCCTATGGGAGTCTCACTGATTAACACTGCACCCTGTGAGAGTCTCACTGATTAACACTGGACCCTATGGGAGTCTCACTGATTAACACTGAACCCTGTGAGAGTCTCACTGATTAACACTGAACCCTATGGGAGTCTCACTGATTAACACAGAACCCTGAGGGTGTCTCACTGATTAACACTGAACCCTATGGGAGTCTCACTGATTAACACTGAACCCTATGGGAGTCTCATTGATTAACACTGAACCCTGTGGGAGTCTCACTGATTAACACTTAACCCTGTGGGAGTCTCACTGATTAACACTGAACCCTGTGGGAGTCTCACTGATTAACACTGAACCCTGAGGGAGTCTCACTGATTAACACTGAACCCTTTGGGAGTCTCACTGATTAACACTGAACCCTATGGGAGTCTCACTGATTAACACCGAACCCTATGGGATTCTCACTGATTAACACTGAACCCTATGGGAGTCTCACTGATTAACACCGAACCCTATGGGAGTCTCACTGATTAACACTGAACCCTATGGGAGTCTCACCGATTAATACTGAACCCTGTGGGAGTCTCATTGATTAAAACTGAACCCTGTGGGATTCTCACTGATTAACACTGAACCCTGTGGGAGTCTCACTGATTAACACTGAACCCTATGGGAGTCTCACTGATTAACACTGAACCCTATGGGAGTCTCATTGGCTAACACTGAACGCTGTGGGAGTCTCACTGATTAACACTGAACCCTATGGGAGTCTCACTGATTAACACTGAACCCTATGGGAGTCTCACTGATAAACACTGAACCCTGTGGGAGTCTCACTGATTAACACTGAACCCTATGGGAGTCTCACTGATTAACACTGAACGCTGTGGGAGTCTCACTGATTAACACTGAACACTGTGGGAATTTCACTGATTAACACTGAACCCTGTGGTAGTCTCACTGATTAACAATGAACCCTATGGGAGTCTCACTGATTAACACTGAACCCTATGGGAGTCTCACCGATTAATACTGACCCAATGGGAGTCTCACTGATTAACATTGAACCCTGTGGGAGTCTCACTGATTAACACTGAACCCTATGGGAATCTCGCTGATTAACACTGAACCCTGTGGGAGTCTCACTGATTAACACTGAACCCTATGGGAGTCTCACTGATTAACACTGCACCCTGTGAGAGTCTCACTGATTAACACTGGACCCTATGGGAGTCTCACTGATTAACACTGAACCCTGTGAGAGTCTCACTGATTAACACTGAACCCTATGGGAGTCTCACTGATTAACACAGAACCCTGAGGGTGTCTCACTGATTAACACTGAACCCTGTGGGAGTCTCACTGATTAACACTGAACCCTATGGGAGACTCATTGATTAACACTGAACCCTATGGGAGTCTCACTGATTAACACTGAACCCTATGGGAGTCTCAATGATTAACACTGAACCCTATGGGAGTCTCACTGATTAAAACTGAACCCTATGGGAGCCTCACTGATTAACACCGAACCCAATGGGAGTCTCAGTGATTTACACTGAACATTATGGGAGTCTCACTGATTAACACTGCACCCTGTGGGAATCTCACTGATTAACACTGAACCCTGTGGGAGTCTCACTGATTAACACTGAACCCTGTTGGAGTCTCACTGATTAACACTGAACCCTATGGGAGTCTCATTGATTAACACTGAACCCTATGGGAGTCTCACTGATTAACACATGAACCCTGTGGGAGTCTCACTGATTAACACTGAACCCTATGGGAGTCTCACTGATTAACACTGAACCCTATGGGAGTCTCACTGATTAACACCGAACCTTATGGGAGTCTCACTGATTAACAGTGAACCCTATGGGAGTCTCACTGATTAACACCGAACCCTATGGGAGTCTCACTGATAAACACTGAACCCTATGGGAGTCTCACCGATTAATACTGAACCCTGCTGGATTTTCATTGATTAAAACTGAACCATGTGGGAGTCTCACTGATTAACACTGAACCCTGTGGGAGTCTCACTGATTAACACTGAACCCTATGGGAGTCTCACTGATTAACACTGAACCCTATGGGAGTCTCATTGATTAACACTGAACCCTGTGGGAGTCTCACTGATTAACACTTAACCCTGTGGGAGTCTCACTGATTAACACTGAACCCTGTGGGAGTCTCACTGATTAACACTGAACCCTGAGGGAGTCTCACTGATTAACACTGAACCCTATGGGAGTCTCACTGATTAACACTGAACCCTATGGGAGTCTCACTGATTAACACCGAACCCTATGGGATTCTCACTGATTAACACTGAACCCTATGGGAGTCTCACTGATTAACACCGAACCCTATGGGAGTCTCACTGATTAACACTGAACCCTATGGGAGTCTCACCGATTAATACTGAACCCTGTGGGAGTCTCATTGATTAAAACTGAACCCTGTGGGATTCTCACTGATTAACACTGAACCCTGTGGGAGTCTCACTGATTAACACTGAACCCTATGGGAGTCTCACTGATTAACACTGAACCCTATGGGAGTCTCATTGGCTAACACTGAACGCTGTGGGAGTCTCACTGATTAACACTGAACCCTATGGGAGTCTCACTGATTAACACTGAACCCTATGGGAGTCTCACTGATAAACACTGAACCCTGTGGGAGTCTCACTGATTAACACTGAACCCTATGGGAGTCTCACTGATTAACACTGAACGCTGTGGGAGTCTCACTGATTAACACTGAACCCTGTGGGAATTTCACTGATTAACACTGAACCCTGTGGTAGTCTCACTGATTAACAATGAACCCTATGGGAGTCTCACTGATTAACACTGAACCCTATGGGAGTCTCACCGATTAATACTGACCCAATGGAAGTCTCACTGATTAACATTGAACCCTGTGGGAGTCTCACTGATTAACACTGAACCCTATGGGAATCTCGCTGATTAACACTGAACCCTGTGGGAGTCTCACTGATTAACACTGAACCCTATGGGAGTCTCACTGATTAACACTGCACCCTGTGAGAGTCTCACTGATTAACACTGGACCCTATGGGAGTCTCACTGATTAACACTGAACCCTATGGGAGACTCAATGATTAACACTGAACCCTATGGGAGTCTCACTGATTAACACCGAACCCAATGGGAGTCTCAGTGATTTACACTGAACATTATGGGAGTCTCACTGATTAACACTGCACCCTGTGGGAATCTCACTGATTAACACTGAACCCTGTGGGAGTCTCACTGATTAACACTGAACCCTGTTGGAGTCTCACTGATTAACACTGAACCCTATGGGAGTCTCATTGATTAACACTGAACCCTATGGGAGTCTCACTGATTAACACATGAACCCTGTGGGAGTCTCACTGATTAACACTGAACCCTATGGGAGTCTCACTGATTAACACTGAACCCTATGGGAGTCTCACTGATTAACACCGAACCTTATGGGAGTCTCACTGATTAACAGTGAACCCTATGGGAGTCTCACTGATTAACACCGAACCCTATGGGAGTCTCACTGATAAACACTGAACCCTATGGGAGTATCACCGATTAATACTGAACCCTGTGGGATTTTCATTGATTAAAACTGAACCATGTGGGAGTCTCACTGATTAACACTGAACCCCATGGGAGTCTCACTGATTAACACTGAACCCTATGGGAGTCTCACTGATTAACACTGAACCCTATGAGAGTCTCATTGATTAATACGGAACCCTGTGGGAGTCTCACTGATTAACACTGAACCCTGTGGGAGTCTCACTGATTAACACTGAACCCTGTGGGAGTCTCACTGATTAACACTGAACCCTGAGGGAGTCTCACTGATTAACACTGAACCCTATGGGAGTCTCACTGATTAAAACTGAACCCTGTGGGAGTCTCACTGATTAACACTGAACCCTATGGGAGTCTCACTGATTAACACTGAACCCTATGGGAGTCTCATTGGCTAACACTGAACCCTTTGGGAGTCTAACTGATTAACACTGAACCCTGTGGGAGTCTCACTGATTAACACTGAACCCTATGGGAGTCTCACCGATTAATACTGAACCCTCTGGGAGTCTCATTGATTAAAATTGAACCCTGTGTGAGTCTCACTGATTAACACTGAACCCTGTGGGAGTCTCATTGATTAACACTGAAACCCTGTGGGAGTCTCACTGATTAACACTGAACCTTATGGGAGTCTCAGTGATTAACACTGAACCCTATGGGAGTCTCACTGATTAACACTGAACCCTATGGGAGTCTCACCGATTAATACTGACCCAATGGGAGTCTCACTGATTAACACTGAACCCTGTGGGAGTCTCACTGATTAACACTGAACCCTATGGGAATCTCGCTGATTAACACTGAACCCTGTGGGAGTCTCACTGATTAACACTGAACCCTATGGGATTCTCACTGATTAACACTGCACCCTGTGAGAGTCTCACTGATTAACACTGTACCCTATGGGAGTCTCACTGATTAACACTGAACCCTGTGGGAGTCTCACTGATTAACACTGAACCCTGAGGGAGTCTCACTGATTAACACTGCACCCTATGGGAGTCTCACTGATTAACACTGAACCCTATGGGAGTCTCACTGATTAACACTGAACCCTATGGGAGTCTCAATGATTAACACTGAACCATATGGGAGTCTCACTGATTAAAACTGAACCCTATGGGAGTCTCACTGATTAAAACTGAACCCTATGGGAGTCTCACTGATTAACACCGAACCCAATGGGAGTCTCAGTGATTTACACTGAACATTATGGGAGTCTCACTGATTAACACTGCACCCTGTGGGAATCTCACTGATTAACACTGAACCCTGTGGGAGTCTCACTGATTAACACTGAACCCTGTTGGAGTCTCACTGATTAACAATGAACCCTATGGGAGTCTCACTGATTAACACTGAACCCTATGGGAGTCTCACCGATTAATACTGACCCAATGGGAGTCTCACTGATTAACATTGAACCCTGTGGGAGTCTCACTGATTAACACTGAACCCTATGGGAATCTCGCTGATTAACACTGAACCCTGTGGGAGTCTCACTGATTAACACTGAACCCTATGGGAGTCTCACTGATTAACACTGCACCCTGTGAGAGTCTCACTGATTAACACTGGACCCTATGGGAGTCTCACTGATTAACACTGAACCCTGTGGGAGTCTCACTGATTAACACTAAACCCTATGGGAGTCTCACTGATTAACACAGAACCCTGAGGGTGTCTCACTGATTAACACTGAACCCTGTGGGAGTCTCACTGATTAACACTGAACCCTATGGGAGTCTCATTGATTAACACTGAACCCTATGGGATTCTCACTGATTAACACTGAACCCTATGGGAGTCTCAATGATTAACACTGAACCCTATGGGAGTCTCACTGATTAAAACTGAACCCTATGGGAGTCTCACTGATTAACACCGAACCCAATGGGAATCTCAGTGATTTACACTGAACATTATGGGAGTCTCACTGATTAACACTGCACCCTGTGGGAATCTCACTGATTAACACTGAACCCTGTGGGAGTCTCACTGATTAACACTGAACCCTGTTGGAGTCTCACTGATTAACACTGAACCCTATGGGAGTCTCATTGATTAACACTGAACCCTATGGGAGTCTCACTGATTAACACATGAACCCTGTGGGAGTCTCACTGATTAACACTGAACCCTATGGGAGTCTCACTGATTAACACTGAACCCTATGGGAGTCTCACTGATTAACACCGAACCTTATGGGAGTCTCACTGATTAACACTGAACCCTATGGGAGTCTCACTGATTAACACCGAACCCTATGGGAGTCTCACTGATAAACACTGAACCCTATGGGAGTCTCACCGATTAATACTGAACCCTGTGGGATTTTCATTGATTAAAACTGAACCATGTGGGAGTCTCACTGATTAACACTGAACCCTGTGGGAGTCTCACTGATTAACACTGAACCCTATGGGAGTCTCACTGATTAACACTGAACCCTATGGGAGTCTCATTGATTAACACTGAACCCTGTGGGAGTCTCACTGATTAACACTGAACCCTGTGGGAGTCTCACTGATTAACACTGAACCCTGTGGGAGTCTCACTGATTAACACTGAACCCTGAGGGAGTCTCACTGATTAACACTGAACCCTATGGGAGTCTCACTGATTAACACTGAACCCTATGGGAGTCTCACTGATTAACACCGAACCCTATGGGAGTCTCACTGATTAACACTGAACCCTATGGGAGTCTCACCGATTAATACTGAACCCTGTGGGAGTCTCATTGATTAAAACTGAACCCTGTGGGAGTCTCACTGATTAACACTGAACCCTGTGGGAGTCTCACTGATTAACACTGAACCCTATGGGAGTCTCACTGATTAACACTGAACCCTATGGGAGTCTCATTGGCTAACACTGAACCCTTTGGGAGTCTCACTGATTAACACTGAACCCTGTGGGAGTCTCACTGATTAACACTGAACCCTGTGGGAGTCTCACTGATTAACACTGAACCCTGTGGGAGTCTCACTGATTAACACTGAACCCTGAGGGAGTCTCACTGATTAACACTGAACCCTATGGGAGTCTCACTGATTAACACTGAACCCTATGGGAGTCTCACTGATTAACACCGAACCCTATGGGAGTCTCACTGATTAACACTGAACCCTATGGGAGTCTCACCGATTAATACTGAACCCTGTGGGAGTCTCATTGATTAAAACTGAACCCTGTGGGAGTCTCACTGATTAACACTGAACCCTGTGGGAGTCTCACTGATTAACACTGAACCCTATGGGAGTCTCACTGATTAACACTGAACCCTATGGGAGTCTCATTGGCTAACACTGAACCCTTTGGGAGTCTCACTGATTAACACTGAACCCTGTGGGAGTCTCACTGATTAACACTGAACCCTATGGGAGTCTCACCGATTAATACTGAACCCTGTGGGAGTCTCATTGATTAAAACTGAACCCTGTGTGAGTCTCACTGATTAACACTGAACCCTGTGGGAGTCTCATTGATTAACACTGAAACCCTGTGGGAGTCTCACTGATTAACACTGAACCTTATGGGAGTCTCAGTGATTAACACTGAACCCTATGGGAGTCTCACTGATTAACACTGAACCCTATGGGAGTCTCACCGATTAATACTGACCCAATGGGAGTCTCACTGATTAACACTGAACCCTGTGGGAGTCTCACTGATTAACACTGAACCCTATGGGAATCTCGCTGATTAACACTGAACCCTGTGGGAGTCTCACTGATTAACACTGAACCCTATGGGATTCTCACTGATTAACACTGCACCCTGTGAGAGTCTCACTGATTAACACTGGACCCTATGGGAGTCTCACTGATTAACACTGAACCCTGTGGGAGTCTCACTGATTAACACTGAACCCTGAGGGAGTCTCACTGATTAACACTGAACCCTATGGGAGTCTCACTGATTAACACTGAACCCTATGGGAGTCTCACTGATTAACACTGAACCCTATGGGAGTCTCAATGATTAACACTGAACCATATGGGAGTCTCACTGATTAAAACTGAACCCTATGGGAGTATCAGTGATTTACACTGAACATTATGGGAGTCTCACTGATTAACACTGCACCCTGTGGGAATCTCACTGATTAACACTGAACCCTGTGGGAGTCTCACTGATTAACACTGAACCCTGTTGGAGTCTCACTGATTAACAATGAACCCTATGGGAGTCTCACTGATTAACACTGAACCCTATGGGAGTCTCACCGATTAATACTGACCCAATGGGAGTCTCACTGATTAACATTGAACCCTGTGGGAGTCTCACTGATTAACACTGAACCCTATGGGAATCTCGCTGATTAACACTGAACCCTGTGGGAGTCTCACTGATAATCAGTGAGACTCCCATAGGGTTCAGTGTTAAACACTGCACCCTGTGAGATTCTCACTAATTAACACTGGACCCTATGGGAGTCTCACTGATTAACACTGAACCCTGTGGGAGTCTCACTGATTAACACTGAACCCTATGGGAGTCTCACTGATTAACACAGAACCCTGAGGGTGTCTCACTGATTAACACTGAACCCTGTGGGAGTCTCACTGATTAACACTGAACCCTATGGGAGTCTCATTGATTAACACTGAACCCTATGGGAGTCTCACTGATTAACACTGAACCCTATGGGAGTCTCAATGATTAACACTGAACCCTATGGGAGTCTCACTGATTAAAACTGAACCCTATGGGAGTCTCACTGATTAACACCGAACCCAATGGGAGTCTCAGTGATTTACACTGAACATTATGGGAGTCTCACTGATTAACACTGCACCCTGTGGGAATCTCACTGATTAACACTGAACCCTGTGGGAGTCTCACTGATTAACACTGAACCCTGTTGGAGTCTCACTGATTAACACTGAACCCTATGGGAGTCTCATTGATTAACACTGAACCCTATGGGAGTCTCACTGATTAACACATGAACCCTGTGGGAGTCTCACTGATTAACACTGAACCCTATGGGAGTCTCACTGATTAACACTGAACCCTATGGGAGTCTCACTGATTAACACCGAACCTTATGGGAGTCTCACTGATTAACACTGAACCCTATGGGAGTCTCACTGATTAACACCGAACCCTATGGGAGTCTCACTGATAAACACTGAACCCTATGGGAGTCTCACCGATTAATACTGAACCCTGTGGGATTTTCATTGATTAAAACTGAACCATGTGGGAGTCTCACTGATTAACACTGAACCCTGTGGGAGTCTCACTGATTAACACTGAACCCTGTTGGAGTCTCACTGATTAACACTGAACCCTATGGGAGTCTCATTGATTAACACTGAACCCTATGGGAGTCTCACTGATTAACACATGAACCCTGTGGGAGTCTCACTGATTAACACTGAACCCTATGGGAGTCTCACTGATTAACACTGAACCCTGTGGGAGTCTCACTGATTAACACTGAACCCTATGGGAGTCTCACTGATTAACACTGAACCCTATGGGAGTCTCACTGATTAACACCGAACCCTATGGGATTCTCACTGATAAACACTGAACCCTATGGGAGTCTCACCGATTAATACTGAACCCTGTGGGATTTTCATTGATTAAAACTGAACCATGTGGGAGTCTCACTGATTAACACTGAACCCTGTGGGAGTCTCACTGATTAACACTGCACCCTATGGGAGTCTCACTGATTAACACTGAACCCTATGGGAGTCTCACTGATTAACACTGAACCCTATGGGAGTCTCAATGATTAACACTGAACCCTGTGGGAGTCTCACTGATTAACACTGAACCCTATGGGAGTCTCACTGATTAACACTGAACCCTATGGGAGTCTCACTGATTAACACTGAACCCAATGGGAGTCTCAGTGATTTACACTGAACATTATGGGAGTCTCACTGATTAACACTGCACCCTGTGGGAATCTCACTGATTAACACTGAACCCTGTGGGAGTCTCACTGATTAACACTGAACCCTGTTGGAGTCTCACTGATTAACAATGAACCCTATGGGAGTCTCACTGATTAACACTGAACCCTATGGGAGTCTCACCGATTAATACTGACCCAATGGGAGTCTCACTGATTAACATTGAACCCTGTGGGAGTCTCACTGATTAACACTGAACCCTATGGGAATCTCGCTGATTAACACTGAACCCTGTGGGAGTCTCACTGATTAACACTGAACCCTATGGGAGTCTCACTGATTAACACTGCACCCTGTGAGAGTCTCACTGATTAACACTGGACCCTATGGGAGTCTCACTGATTAACACTGAACCCTGTGGGAGTCTCACTGATTAACACTAAACCCTATGGGAGTCTCACTGATTAACACAGAACCCTGAGGGTGTCTCACTGATTAACACTGAACCCTGTGGGAGTCTCACTGATTAACACTGAACCCTATGGGAGTCTCATTGATTAACACTGAACCCTATGGGATTCTCACTGATTAACACTGAACCCTATGGGAGTCTCAATGATTAACACTGAACCCTATGGGAGTCTCACTGATTAAAACTGAACCCTATGGGAGTCTCACTGATTAACACCGAACCCAATGGGAGTCTCAGTGATTTACACTGAACATTATGGGAGTCTCACTGATTAACACTGCACCCTGTGGGAATCTCACTGATTAACACTGAACCCTGTGGGAGTCTCACTGATTAACACTGAACCCTGTTGGAGTCTCACTGATTAACACTGAACCCTATGGGAGTCTCATTGATTAACACTGAACCCTATGGGAGTCTCACTGATTAACACATGAACCCTGTGGGAGTCTCACTGATTAACACTGAACCCTATGGGAGTCTCACTGATTAACACTGAACCCTATGGGAGTCTCACTGATTAACACCGAACCTTATGGGAGTCTCACTGATTAACACTGAACCCTATGGGAGTCTCACTGATTAACACCGAACCCTATGGGAGTCTCACTGATAAACACTGAACCCTATGGGAGTCTCACCGATTAATACTGAACCCTGTGGGATTTTCATTGATTAAAACTGAACCATGTGGGAGTCTCACTGATTAACACTGAACCCTGTGGGAGTCTCACTGATTAACACTGAACCCTATGGGAGTCTCACTGATTAACACTGAACCCTATGGGAGTCTCATTAATTAACACTGAACCCTGTGGGAGTCTCACTGATTAACACTGAACCCTGTGGGAGTCTCACTGATTAACACTGAACCCTGTGGGAGTCTCACTGATTAACACTGAACCCTGAGGGAGTCTCACTGATTAACACTGAACCCTATGGGAGTCTCACTGATTAACACTGAACCCTATGGGAGTCTCACTGATTAACACCGAACCCTATGGGAGTCTCACTGATTAACACTGAACCCTATGGGAGTCTCACCGATTAATACTGAACCCTGTGGGAGTCTCATTGATTAAAACTGAACCCTGTGGGAGTCTCACTGATTAACACTGAACCCTGTGGGAGTCTCACTGATTAACACTGAACCCTATGGGAGTCTCACTGATTAACACTGAACCCTATGGGAGTCTCATTGGCTAACACTGAACCCTTTGGGAGTCTCACTGATTAACACTGAACCCTGTGGGAGTCTCACTGATTAACACTGAACCCTGTGGGAGTCTCACTGATTAACACTGAACCCTGTGGGAGTCTCACTGATTAACACTGAACCCTGAGGGAGTCTCACTGATTAACACTGAACCCTATGGGAGTCTCACTGATTAACACTGAACCCTATGGGAGTCTCACTGATTAACACCGAACCCTATGGGAGTCTCACTGATTAACACTGAACCCTATGGGAGTCTCACCGATTAATACTGAACCCTGTGGGAGTCTCATTGATTAAAACTGAACCCTGTGGGAGTCTCACTGATTAACACTGAACCCTGTGGGAGTCTCACTGATTAACACTGAACCCTATGGGAGTCTCACTGATTAACACTGAACCCTATGGGAGTCTCATTGGCTAACACTGAACCCTTTGGGAGTCTCACTGATTAACACTGAACCCTGTGGGAGTCTCACTGATTAACACTGAACCCTATGGGAGTCTCACCGATTAATACTGAACCCTGTGGGAGTCTCATTGATTAAAACTGAACCCTGTGTGAGTCTCACTGATTAACACTGAACCCTGTGGGAGTCTCATTGATTAACACTGAAACCCTGTGGGAGTCTCACTGATTAACACTGAACCTTATGGGAGTCTCAGTGATTAACACTGAACCCTATGGGAGTCTCACTGATTAACACTGAACCCTATGGGAGTCTCACCGATTAATACTGACCCAATGGGAGTCTCACTGATTAACACTGAACCCTGTGGGAGTCTCACTGATTAACACTGAACCCTATGGGAATCTCGCTGATTAACACTGAACCCTGTGGGAGTCTCACTGATTAACACTGAACCCTATGGGATTCTCACTGATTAACACTGCACCCTGTGAGAGTCTCACTGATTAACACTGGACCCTATGGGAGTCTCACTGATTAACACTGAACCCTGTGGGAGTCTCACTGATTAACACTGAACCCTGAGGGAGTCTCACTGATTAACACTGAACCCTATGGGAGTCTCACTGATTAACACTGAACCCTATGGGAGTCTCACTGATTAACACTGAACCCTATGGGAGTCTCAATGATTAACACTGAACCATATGGGAGTCTCACTGATTAAAACTGAACCCTATGGGAGTCTCAGTGATTTACACTGAACATTATGGGAGTCTCACTGATTAACACTGCACCCTGTGGGAATCTCACTGATTAACACTGAACCCTGTGGGAGTCTCACTGATTAACACTGAACCCTGTTGGAGTCTCACTGATTAACAATGAACCCTATGGGAGTCTCACTGATTAACACTGAACCCTATGGGAGTCTCACCGATTAATACTGACCCAATGGGAGTCTCACTGATTAACATTGAACCCTGTGGGAGTCTCACTGATTAACACTGAACCCTATGGGAATCTCGCTGATTAACACTGAACCCTGTGGGAGTCTCACTGATTAACACTGAACCCTATGGGAGTCTCACTGATTAACACTGCACCCTGTGAGATTCTCACTGATTAACACTGGACCCTATGGGAGTCTCACTGATTAACACTGAACCCTGTGGGAGTCTCACTGATTAACACTGAACCCTATGGGAGTCTCACTGATTAACACAGAACCCTGAGGGTGTCTCACTGATTAACACTGAACCCTGTGGGAGTCTCACTGATTAACACTGAACCCTATGGGAGTCTCATTGATTAACACTGAACCCTATGGGAGTCTCACTGATTAACACTGAACCCTATGGGAGTCTCAATGATTAACACTGAACCCTATGGGAGTCTCACTGATTAAAACTGAACCCTATGGGAGTCTCACTGATTAACACCGAACCCAATGGGAGTCTCAGTGATTTACACTGAACATTATGGGAGTCTCACTGATTAACACTGCACCCTGTGGGAATCTCACTGATTAACACTGAACCCTGTGGGAGTCTCACTGATTAACACTGAACCCTGTTGGAGTCTCACTGATTAACACTGAACCCTATGGGAGTCTCATTGATTAACACTGAACCCTATGGGAGTCTCACTGATTAACACATGAACCCTGTGGGAGTCTCACTGATTAACACTGAACCCTATGGGAGTCTCACTGATTAACACTGAACCCTATGGGAGTCTCACTGATTAACACCGAACCTTATGGGAGTCTCACTGATTAACACTGAACCCTATGGGAGTCTCACTGATTAACACCGAACCCTATGGGAGTCTCACTGATAAACAATGAACCCTATGGGAGTCTCACCGATTAATACTGAACCCTGTGGGATTTTCATTGATTAAAACTGAACCATGTGGGAGTCTCACTGATTAACACTGAACCCTGTGGGAGTCTCACTGATTAACACTGAACCCTGTTGGAGTCTCACTGATTAACACTGAACCCTATGGGAGTCTCATTGATTAACACTGAACCCTATGGGAGTCTCACTGATTAACACATGAACCCTGTGGGAGTCTCACTGATTAACACTGAACCCTATGGGAGTCTCACTGATTAACACTGAACCCTATGGAAGTCTCACTGATTAACACCGAACCTTATGGGAGTCTCACTGATTAACACTGAACCCTATGGGAGTCTCACTGATTAACACCGAACCCTATGGGAGTCTCACTGATAAACACTGAACCCTATGGGAGTCTCACCGATTAATACTGAACCCTGTGGGATTTTCATTGATTAAAACTGAACCATGTGGGAGTCTCACTGATTAACACTGAACCCTGTGGGAGTCTCACTGATTAACACTGAACCCTATGGGAGTCTCACTGATTAACACTGAACCCTATGGGAGTCTCATTGATTAACACTGAACCCTGTGGGAGTCTCACTGATTAACACTGAACCCTGTGGGAGTCTCACTGATTAACACTGAACCCTGTGGGAGTCTCACTGATTAACACTGAACCCTGAGGGAGTCTCACTGATTAACACTGAACCCTATGGGAGTCTCACTGATTAACACTGAACCCTATGGGAGTCTCACTGATTAACACCGAACCCTATGGGATTCTCACTGATTAACACTGAACCCTGTGGGAGTCTCACTGATTAACACTGAACCCTGTTGGAGTCTCACTGATTAACAATGAACCCTATGGGAGTCTCACTGATTAACACTGAACCCTATGGGAGTCTCACCGATTAATACTGACCCAATGGGAGTCTCACTGATTAACATTGAACCCTGTGGGAGTCTCACTGATTAACACTGAACCCTATGGGAATCTCGCTGATTAACACTGAACCCTGTGGGAGTCTCACTGATTAACACTGAACCCTATGGGAGTCTCACTGATTAACACTGCACCCTGTGAGAGTCTCACTGATTAACACTGGACCCTATGGGAGTCTCACTGATTAACACTGAACCCTGTGGGAGTCTCACTGATTAACACTAAACCCTATGGGAGTCTCACTGATTAACACAGAACCCTGAGGGTGTCTCACTGATTAACACTGAACCCTGTGGGAGTCTCACTGATTAACACTGAACCCTATGGGAGTCTCATTGATTAACACTGAACCCTATGGGAGTCTCACTGATTAACACTGAACCCTATGGGAGTCTCAATGATTAACACTGAACCCTATGGGAGTCTCACTGATTAAAACTGAACCCTATGGGAGTCTCACTGATTAACACCGAACCCAATGGGAGTCTCAGTGATTTACACTGAACATTATGGGAGTCTCACTGATTAACACTGCACCCTGTGGGAATCTCACTGATTAACACTGAACCCTGTGGGAGTCTCACTGATTAACACTGAACCCTGTTGGAGTCTCACTGATTAACACTGAACCCTATGGGAGTCTCATTGATTAACACTGAACCCTATGGGAGTCTCACTGATTAACACATGAACCCTGTGGGAGTCTCACTGATTAACACTGAACCCTATGGGAGTCTCACTGATTAACACTGAACCCTATGGGAGTCTCACTGATTAACACCGAACCTTATGGGAGTCTCACTGATTAACACTGAACCCTATGGGAGTCTCACTGATTAACACCGAACCCTATGGGAGTCTCACTGATAAACACTGAACCCTATGGGAGTCTCACCGATTAATACTGAACCCTGTGGGATTTTCATTGATTAAAACTGAACCATGTGGGAGTCTCACTGATTAACACTGAACCCTGTGGGAGTCTCACTGATTAACACTGAACCCTATGGGAGTGTCACTGATTAACACTGAACCCTATGGGAGTCTCATTGATTAACACTGAACCCTGTGGGAGTCTCACTGATTAACACTGAACCCTGTGGGAGTCTCACTGATTAACACTGAACCCTGTGGGAGTCTCACTGATTAACACTGAACCCTGAGGGAGTCTCACTGATTAACACTGAACCCTATGGGAGTCTCACTGATTAACACTGAACCCTATGGGAGTCTCACTGATTAACACCGAACCCTATGGGAGTCTCACTGATTAACACTGAACCCTATGGGAGTCTCACCGATTAATACTGAACCCTGTGGGAGTCTCATTGATTAAAACTGAACCCTGTGGGAGTCTCACTGATTAACACTGAACCCTGTGGGAGTCTCACTGATTAACACTGAACCCTATGGGAGTCTCACTGATTAACACTGAACCCTATGGGAGTCTCATTGGCTAACACTGAACCCTTTGGGAGTCTCACTGATTAACACTGAACCCTGTGGGAGTCTCACTGATTAACACTGAACCCTATGGGAGTCTCACCGATTAATACTGAACCCTGTGGGAGTCTCATTGATTAAAACTGAACCCTGTGTGAGTCTCACTGATTAACACTGAACCCTGTGGGAGTCTCATTGATTAACACTGAAACCCTGTGGGAGTCTCACTGATTAACACTGAACCTTATGGGAGTCTCAGTGATTAACACTGAACCCTATGGGAGTCTCACTGATTAACACTGAACCCTATGGGAGTCTCACCGATTAATACTGACCCAATGGGAGTCTCACTGATTAACACTGAACCCTGTGGGAGTCTCACTGATTAACACTGAACCCTATGGGAATCTCGCTGATTAACACTGAACCCTGTGGGAGTCTCACTGATTAACACTGAACCCTATGGGATTCTCACTGATTAACACTGCACCCTGTGAGAGTCTCACTGATTAACACTGGACCCTATGGGAGTCTCACTGATTAACACTGAACCCTGTGGGAGTCTCACTGATTAACACTGAACCCTGAGGGAGTCTCACTGATTAACACTGAACCCTATGGGAGTCTCACTGATTAACACTGAACCCTATGGGAGTCTCACTGATTAACACTGAACCCTATGGGAGTCTCAATGATTAACACTGAACCATATGGGAGTCTCACTGATTAAAACTGAACCCTATGGGAGTCTCACTGATTAAAACTGAACCCTATGGGAGTCTCACTGATTAACACCGAACCCAATGGGAGTCTCAGTGATTTACACTGAACATTATGGGAGTTTCACTGATTAACACTGCACCCTGTGGGAATCTCACTGATTAACACTGAACCCTGTGGGAGTCTCACTGATTAACACTGAACCCTGTTGGAGTCTCACTGATTAACAATGAACCCTAAGGGAGTCTCACTGATTAACACTGAACCCTATGGGAGTCTCACCGATTAATACTGACCCAATGGGAGTCTCACTGATTAACATTGAACCCTGTGGGAGTCTCACTGATTAACACTGAACCCTATGGGAATCTCGCTGATTAACACTGAACCTTGTGGGAGTCTCACTGATTAACACTGAACCCTATGGGAGTCTCACTGATTAACACTGCACCCTGTGAGATTCTCACTGATTAACACTGGACCCTATGGGAGTCTCACTGATTAACACTGAACCCTGTGGGAGTCTCACTGATTAACACTGAACCCTATGGGAGTCTCACTGATTAACACAGAACCCTGAGGGTGTCTCACTGATTAACACTGAACCCTGTGGGAGTCTCACTGATTAACACTGAACCCTATGGGAGTCTCATTGATTAACACTGAACCCTATGGGAGTCTCACTGATTAACACTGAACCCTATGGGAGTCTCAATGATTAACACTGAACCCTATGGGAGTCTCACTGATTAAAACTGAACCCTATGGGAGTCTCACTGATTAACACCGAACCCAATGGGAGTCTCAGTGATTTACACTGAACATTATGGGAGTCTCACTGATTAACACTGCACCCTGTGGGAATCTCACTGATTAACACTGAACCCTGTGGGAGTCTCACTGATTAACACTGAACCCTGTTGGAGTCTCACTGATTAACACTGAACCCTATGGGAGTCTCATTGATTAACACTGAACCCTATTGGAGTCTCACTGATTAACACATGAACCCTGTGGGAGTCTCACTGATTAACACTGAACCCTATGGGAGTCTCACTGATTAACACTGAACCCTATGGGAGTCTCACTGATTAACACCGAACCTTATGGGAGTCTCACTGATTAACACTGAACCCTATGGGAGTCTCACTGATTAACACCGAACCCTATGGGAGTCTCACTGATAAACACTGAACCCTATGGGAGTCTCACCGATTAATACTGAACCCTGTGGGATTTTCATTGATTAAAACTGAACCATGTGGGAGTCTCACTGATTAACACTGAACCCTGTGGGAGTCTCACTGATTAACACTGAACCCTGTTGGAGTCTCACTGATTAACACTGAACCCTATGGGAGTCTCATTGATTAACACTGAACCCTATGGGAGTCTCACTGATTAACACATGAACCCTGTGGGAGTCTCACTGATTAACACTGAACCCTATGGGAGTCTCACTGATTAACACTGAACCCTATGGAAGTCTCACTGATTAACACCGAACCTTATGGGAGTCTCACTGATTAACACTGAACCCTATGGGAGTCTCACTGATTAACACCGAACCCTATGGGAGTCTCACTGATAAACACTGAACCCTATGGGAGTCTCACCGATTAATACTGAACCCTGTGGGATTTTCATTGATTAAAACTGAACCATGTGGGAGTCTCACTGATTAACACTGAACCCTGTGGGAGTCTCACTGATTAACACTGAACCCTATGGGAGTCTCACTGATTAACACTGAACCCTATGGGAGTCTCATTGATTAACACTGAACCCTGTGGGAGTCTCACTGATTAACACTGAACCCTGTGGGAGTCTCACTGATTAACACTGAACCCTGTGGGAGTCTCACTGATTAACACTGAACCCTGAGGGAGTCTCACTGATTAACACTGAACCCTATGGGAGTCTCACTGATTAACACTGAACCCTATGGGAGTCTCACTGATTAACACCGAACCCTATGGGATTCTCACTGATTAACACTGAACCCTATGGGAGTCTCACTGATTAACACCGAACCCTATGGGAGTCTCACTGATTAACACTGAACCCTATGGGAGTCTCACCGATTAATACTGAACCCTGTGGGAGTCTCATTGATTAAAACTGAACCCTGTGGGAGTCTCACTGATTAACACTGAACCCTGTGGGAGTCTCACTGATTAACACTGAACCCTATGGGAGTCTCACTGATTAACACTGAACCCTATGGGAGTCTCATTGGCTAACACTGAACCCTTTGGGAGTCTCACTGATTAACACTGAACCCTGTGGGAGTCTCACTGATTAACACTGAACCCTATGGGAGTCTCACCGATTAATACTGAACCCTGTGGGAGTCTCATTGATTAAAACTGAACCCTGTGTGAGTCTCACTGATTAACACTGAACCCTGTGGGAGTCTCATTGATTAACACTGAAACCCTGTGGGAGTCTCACTGATTAACACTGAACCTTATGGGAGTCTCAGTGATTAACACTGAACCCTATGGGAGTCTCACTGATTAACACTGAACCCTATGGGAGTCTCACCGATTAATACTGACCCAATGGGAGTCTCACTGATTAACACTGAACCCTGTGGGAGTCTCACTGATTAACACTGAACCCTATGGGAATCTCGCTGATTAACACTGGACCCTGTGGGAGTCTCACTGATTAACACTGAACCCTATGGGATTCTCACTGATTAACACTGCACCCTGTGAGAGTCTCACTGATTAACACTGGACCCTATGGGAGTCTCACTGATTAACACTGAACCCTGTGGGAGTCTCACTGATTAACACTGAACCCTATGGGAGTCTCACTGATTAACACTGAACCCTATGGGAGTCTCAATGATTAACACTGAACCCTATGGGAGTCTCACTGATTAAAACTGAACCCTATGGGAGTCTCACTGATTAAAACTGAACCCTATGGGAGTCTCACTGATTAACACCGAACCCAATGGGAGTCTCAGTGATTTACACTGAACATTATGGGAGTCTCACTGATTAACACTGCACCCTGTGGGAATCTCACTGATTAACACTGAACCCTGTGGGAGTCTCACTGATTAACACTGAACCCTGTTGGAGTCTCACTGATTAACACTGAACCCTATGGGAGTCTCATTGATTAACACTGAACCCTATGGGAGTCTCACTGATTAACACATGAACCCTGTGGGAGTCTCACTGATTAACACTGAACCCTATGGGAGTCTCACTGATTAACACTGAACCCTATGGGAGTCTCACTGATTAACACCGAACCCTATGGGAGTCTCACTGATTAACACTGAACCCTATGGGAGTCTCACTGATTAACACCGAACCCTATGGGAGTCTCACTGATAAACACTGAACCCTATGGGAGTCTCACCGATTAATACTGAACCCTGTGGGATTTTCATTGATTAAAACTGAACCATGTGGGAGTCTCACTGATTAACACTGAACCCTGTGGGAGTCTCACTGATTAACACTGAACCCTATGGGAGTCTCACTGATTAACACTGAACCCTATGGGAGTCTCATTGATTAACACTGAACCCTGTGGGAGTCTCACTGATTAACACTGAACCCTGTGGGAGTCTCACTGATTAACACTGAACCCTGTGGGAGTCTCACTGATTAACACTGAACCCTGAGTGAGTCTCACTGATTAACACATGAACCCTGTGGGAGTCTCACTGATTAACACTGAACCCTATGGGAGTCTCACTGATTAACACTGAACCCTATGGGAGTCTCACTGATTAACACCGAACCCTATGGGATTCTCACTGATTAACACTGAACCCTATGGGAGTCTCACTGATTAACACCGAACCCTATTGGAGTCTCACTGATTAACACTGAACCCTATGGGAGTCTCACCGATTAATACTGAACCCTGTGGGAGTCTCATTGATTAAAACTGAACCCTGTGGGAGTCTCACTGATTAACACTGAACCCTATGGGAGTCTCACTGATTAACACTGAACCCTATGGGAGTCTCATTGGCTAACACTGAACCCTTTGGGAGTCTCACTGATTAACACTGAACCCTGTGGGAGTCTCACTGATTAACACTGAACCCTATGGGAGTCTCACCGATTAATACTGAACCCTGTGGGAGTCTCATTGATTAAAACTGAACCCTGTGTGAGTCTCACTGATTAACACTGAACCCTGTGGGAGTCTCATTGATTAACACTGAAACCCTGTGGGAGTCTCACTGATTAACACTGAACCTTATGGGAGTCTCAGTGATTAACACTGAACCCTATGGGAGTCTCACTGATTAACACTGAACCCTATGGAAGTCTCACTGATTACCACTGAACCCTGTGGGAGTCTCACTGATTAACACTGAACCCTGTGGGAGTCTCACTGATTAACACTGAACCCTATGGGAGTCTCACTGATTAACAGTGAACCCTGTGGGAGCCCCACTGATTAACACTGAACCCTATGGGAGTCTCACTGATTAACACTGAACACTGTGGGAGCCTCACTGATTAACACTGAAGCCTATGGGAGTCTCACTGATTAACACTGAACCCGATGGGAGTCTCACTGATTAACACTGAACCCTATGGGAGTCTCACTGATTAACACTGAACCCTGTGGGAGTCTTACTGATTAACACTGAACCCTATGGGAGTCTCACTGATTAACACTGAACCCTATGGGAGTCTCATTGGCTAACACTGAACCCTTTGGGAGTCTCACTGATTAACACTGAACCCTGTGTGAGTCTCACTGATTAACACTGAACCCTATGGGAGTCTCACCGATTAATACTGAACCCTGTGGGAGTCTCATTGATTAAAACTGAACCCTGTGTGAGTCTCACTGATTAACACTGAACCTTATGGGAGTCTCAGTGATTTACACTGAACATTATGGGAGTCTCACTGATTAACACTGCACCCTGTGGGAATCTCACTGATTAACACTGAACCCTGTGGGAGTCTCACTGATTAACACTGAACCCTGTTGGAGTCTCACTGATTAACACTGAACCCTATGGGAGTCTCATTGATTAACACTGAACCCTATTGGAGTCTCACTGATTAACACATGAACCCTGTGGGAGTCTCACTGATTAACACTGAACCCTATGGGAGTCTCACTGATTAACACTGAACCCTATGGGAGTCTCACTGATTAACACCGAACCTTATGGGAGTCTCACTGATTAACACTGAACCCTATGGGAGTCTCACTGATTAACACCGAACCCTATGGGAGTCTCACTGATAAACACTGAACCCTATGGGAGTCTCACCGATTAATACTGAACCCTGTGGGATTTTCATTGATTAAAACTGAACCATGTGGGAGTCTCACTGATTAACACTGAACCCTGTGGGAGTCTCACTGATTAACACTGAACCCTGTTGGAGTCTCACTGATTAACACTGAACCCTATGGGAGTCTCATTGATTAACACTGAACCCTATGGGAGTCTCACTGATTAACACATGAACCCTGTGGGAGTCTCACTGATTAACACTGAACCCTATGGGAGTCTCACTGATTAACACTGAACCCTATGGAAGTCTCACTGATTAACACCGAACCTTATGGGAGTCTCACTGATTAACACTGAACCCTATGGGAGTCTCACTGATTAACACCGAACCCTATGGGAGTCTCACTGATAAACACTGAACCCTATGGGAGTCTCACCGATTAATACTGAACCCTGTGG
The DNA here is from genome assembly GCF_048934315.1 of Petromyzon marinus. NCBI lineage: Eukaryota > Metazoa > Chordata > Hyperoartia > Petromyzontiformes > Petromyzontidae > Petromyzon > Petromyzon marinus. The sequence continues at coordinate 1,378,394 of NW_027423501.1, forward strand.
GATTTTCATTGATTAAAACTGAACCATGTGGGAGTCTCACTGATTAACACTGAACCCTGTGGGAGTCTCACTGATTAACACTGAACCCTATGGGAGTCTCACTGATTAACACTGAACCCTATGGGAGTCTCATTGATTAACACTGAACCCTGTGGGAGTCTCACTGATTAACACTGAACCCTGTGGGAGTCTCACTGATTAACACTGAACCCTGTGGGAGTCTCACTGATTAACACTGAACCCTGAGGGAGTCTCACTGATTAACACTGAACCCTATGGGAGTCTCACTGATTAACACTGAACCCTATGGGAGTCTCACTGATTAACACCGAACCCTATGGGATTCTCACTGATTAACACTGAACCCTATGGGAGTCTCACTGATTAACACCGAACCCTATGGGAGTCTCACTGATTAACACTGAACCCTATGGGAGTCTCACTGATTAACACTGAACCCTGTTGGAGTCTCACTGATTAACACTGAACCCTATGGGAGTCTCATTGATTAACACTGAACCCTATTGGAGTCTCACTGATTAACACATGAACCCTGTGGGAGTCTCACTGATTAACACTGAACCCTATGGGAGTCTCACTGATTAACACTGAACCCTATGGGAGTCTCACTGATTAACACCGAACCTTATGGGAGTCTCACTGATTAACACTGAACCCTATGGGAGTCTCACTGATTAACACCGAACCCTATGGGAGTCTCACTGATAAACACTGAACCCTATGGGAGTCTCACCGATTAATACTGAACCCTGTGGGATTTTCATTGATTAAAACTGAACCATGTGGGAGTCTCACTGATTAACACTGAACCCTGTGGGAGTCTCACTGATTAACACTGAACCCTGTTGGAGTCTCACTGATTAACACTGAACCCTATGGGAGTCTCATTGATTAACACTGAACCCTATGGGAGTCTCACTGATTAACACATGAACCCTGTGGGAGTCTCACTGATTAACACTGAACCCTATGGGAGTCTCACTGATTAACACTGAACCCTATGGAAGTCTCACTGATTAACACCGAACCTTATGGGAGTCTCACTGATTAACACTGAACCCTATGGGAGTCTCACTGATTAACACCGAACCCTATGGGAGTCTCACTGATAAACACTGAACCCTATGGGAGTCTCACCGATTAATACTGAACCCTGTGGGATTTTCATTGATTAAAACTGAACCATGTGGGAGTCTCACTGATTAACACTGAACCCTGTGGGAGTCTCACTGATTAACACTGAACCCTATGGGAGTCTCACTGATTAACACTGAACCCTATGGGAGTCTCATTGATTAACACTGAACCCTGTGGGAGTCTCACTGATTAACACTGAACCCTGTGGGAGTCTCACTGATTAACACTGAACCCTGTGGGAGTCTCACTGATTAACACTGAACCCTGAGGGAGTCTCACTGATTAACACTGAACCCTATGGGAGTCTCACTGATTAACACTGAACCCTATGGGAGTCTCACTGATTAACACCGAACCCTATGGGATTCTCACTGATTAACACTGAACCCTATGGGAGTCTCACTGATTAACACCGAACCCTATGGGAGTCTCACTGATTAACACTGAACCCTATGGGAGTCTCACCGATTAATACTGAACCCTGTGGGAGTCTCATTGATTAAAACTGAACCCTGTGGGAGTCTCACTGATTAACACTGAACCCTGTGGGAGTCTCACTGATTAACACTGAACCCTATGGGAGTCTCACTGATTAACACTGAACCCTATGGGAGTCTCATTGGCTAACACTGAACCCTTTGGGAGTCTCACTGATTAACACTGAACCCTGTGGGAGTCTCACTGATTAACACTGAACCCTATGGGAGTCTCACCGATTAATACTGAACCCTGTGGGAGTCTCATTGATTAAAACTGAACCCTGTGTGAGTCTCACTGATTAACACTGAACCCTGTGGGAGTCTCATTGATTAACACTGAAACCCTGTGGGAGTCTCACTGATTAACACTGAACCTTATGGGAGTCTCAGTGATTAACACTGAACCCTATGGGAGTCTCACTGATTAACACTGAACCCTATGGGAGTCTCACCGATTAATACTGACCCAATGGGAGTCTCACTGATTAACACTGAACCCTGTGGGAGTCTCACTGATTAACACTGAACCCTATGGGAATCTCGCTGATTAACACTGAACCCTGTGGGAGTCTCACTGATTAACACTGAACCCTATGGGATTCTCACTGATTAACACTGCACCCTGTGAGAGTCTCACTGATTAACACTGGACCCTATGGGAGTCTCACTGATTAACACTGAACCCTGTGGGAGTCTCACTGATTAACACTGAACCCTGTGGGAGTCTCACTGATTAACACTGAACCCTATGGGAGTCTCACTGATTAACACTGAACCCTATGGGAGTCTCACTGATTAACACTGAACCCTATGGGAGTCTCAATGATTAACACTGAACCCTATGGGAGTCTCACTGATTAAAACTGAACCCTATGGGAGTCTCACTGATTAAAACTGAACCCTATGGGAGTCTCACTGATTAACACCGAACCCAATGGGAGTCTCAGTGATTTACACTGAACATTATGGGAGTCTCACTGATTAACACTGCACCCTGTGGGAATCTCACTGATTAACACTGAACCCTGTGGGAGTCTCACTGATTAACACTGAACCCTGTTGGAGTCTCACTGATTAACACTGAACCCTATGGGAGTCTCATTGATTAACACTGAACCCTATGGGAGTCTCACTGATTAACACATGAACCCTGTGGGAGTCTCACTGATTAACACTGAACCCTATGGGAGTCTCACTGATTAACACTGAACCCTATGGGAGTCTCACTGATTAACACCGAACCCTATGGGAGTCTCACTGATTAACACTGAACCCTATGGGAGTCTCACTGATTAACACCGAACCCTATGGGAGTCTCACTGATAAACACTGAACCCTATGGGAGTCTCACCGATTAATACTGAACCCTGTGGGATTTTCATTGATTAAAACTGAACCATGTGGGAGTCTCACTGATTAACACTGAACCCTGTGGGAGTCTCACTGATTAACACTGAACCCTATGGGAGTCTCACTGATTAACACTGAACCCTATGGGAGTCTCATTGATTAACACTGAACCCTGTGGGAGTCTCACTGATTAACACTGAACCCTGTGGGAGTCTCACTGATTAACACTGAACCCTGTGGGAGTCTCACTGATTAACACTGAACCCTGAGTGAGTCTCACTGATTAACACATGAACCCTGTGGGAGTCTCACTGATTAACACTGAACCCTATGGGAGTCTCACTGATTAACACTGAACCCTATGGGAGTCTCACTGATTAACACCGAACCCTATGGGATTCTCACTGATTAACACTGAACCCTATGGGAGTCTCACTGATTAACACCGAACCCTATTGGAGTCTCACTGATTAACACTGAACCCTATGGGAGTCTCACCGATTAATACTGAACCCTGTGGGAGTCTCATTGATTAAAACTGAACCCTGTGGGAGTCTCACTGATTAAGACTGAACCCTATGGGAGTCTCACTGATTAACACTGAACCCTATGGGAGTCTCATTGGCTAACACTGAACCCTTTGGGAGTCTCACTGATTAACACTGAACCCTGTGGGAGTCTCACTGATTAACACTGAACCCTATGGGAGTCTCACCGATTAATACTGAACCCTGTGGGAGTCTCATTGATTAAAACTGAACCCTGTGTGAGTCTCACTGATTAACACTGAACCCTGTGGGAGTCTCATTGATTAACACTGAAACCCTGTGGGAGTCTCACTGATTAACACTGAACCTTATGGGAGTCTCAGTGATTAACACTGAACCCTATGGGAGTCTCACTGATTAACACTGAACCCTATGGAAGTCTCACTGATTACCACTGAACCCTGTGGGAGTCTCACTGATTAACACTGAACCCTGTGGGAGTCTCACTGATTAACACTGAACCCTATGGGAGTCTCACTGATTAACACTGAACCCTGTGGGAGCCCCACTGATTAACACTGAACCCTATGGGAGTCTCACTGATTAACACTGAACACTGTGGGAGCCTCACTGATTAACACTGAAGCCTATGGGAGTCTCACTGATTAACACTGAACCCGATGGGAGTCTCACTGATTAACACTGAACCCTATGGGAGTCTCACTGATTAACACTGAACCCTGTGGGAGTCTCACTGATTAACACTGAACCCTATGGGAGTCTCACTGATTAACACTGAACCCTATGGGAGTCTCATTGGCTAACACTGAACCCTTTGGGAGTCTCACTGATTAACACTGAACCCTGTGGGAGTCTCACTGATTAACACTGAACCCTATGGGAGTCTCACCGATTAATACTGAACCCTGTGGGAGTCTCATTGATTAAAACTGAACCCTGTGTGAGTCTCACTGATTAACACTGAACCTTATGGGAGTCTCAGTGATTAACACTGAACCCTATGGGAGTCTCACTGATTAACACTGAACCCTATGGAAGTCTCACTGATTACCACTGAACCCTGTGGGAGTCTCACTGATTAACACTGAACCCTGTGGGAGTCTCACTGATTAACACTGAACCCTATGGGAGTCTCACTGATTAACACTGAACCCTGTGGGAGCCCCACTGATTAACACTGAACCCTATGGGAGTCTCACTGATTAACACTGAACACTGTGGGAGCCTCACTGATTAACACTGAACCCTATGGGAGTCTCACTGATTAACACTGAACCCGATGGGAGTCTCACTGATTAACACTGAACCCTATGGGAGTCTCACTGATGAACACTGAACCCTGTGGGAGTCTCACTGATGAACACTGAACCCTATGGGAGTCTCACTGATTAAGACTGAACCCTATGGGAGAACGGAGACGAGAGAGAGGGGAGTGGAGCCCTCACCTGCAGCGCGAGGCGTGTGGGCCCTGAGTTCCGTCCCGTCGCGATGCACTGGAACGTCGCGTTCTGCCCCGCGTTCACCTCCACGTTCCCCAACCGCAGGAAGTGGGGGGCCTTGTCTGTATGTGCGAGAGTGGGGGGGGGGGGCAAGAGTTGGAGATGTGTGATCATCATCAGCCACGATTTATCCACTGCTGGACGAAGGCCTCCCTCAAGCCGTCGCCATGGTTCACGGTCCTGCGTTCCAACGATCCACCTGTAGTGTTGAGTCTATGGGTGGTAGTGTTGAGTTATTGTTAAATGAGAATCGCAGTTCCTATGATTACTGTTGTAAAATAGTTTTTTGAGCTTTTTTTTGGTGATTTCGAAAACATAGGGTTAATCTATCTTATGGTTGGTATTGTTTGACATGCATCACACTGGGATTTGAGCATACAGCGTTGTAATACTTTTTTTTAAGATTTGCTGGTTTATCCATCATCAACACCATCACCCATCATCAACACTCCGGTAATCAATAAATGTTCTTATGGAACATTCTTAATCTATAAGTAAATTAAATGTATATCCTTAGTTTTTTCGGTAAAGTCACGTTGAAAAAACTAAGAATATGAATTACTGCAGTCACGAAAGCTTTAAATCAAAATTTAAATTAAACGTAATTGAGGATTCAGGCTTTGCCTAGAAACAGGTTAGTAGGCCTCAAGCATTAGGCCTAACGGTTTAAACTTTAATTTGGCTACCCAACTAAGGTGTTTCAAAACTTAATTGCAGAGATCGATAGGTGGCAGATCTTCAGTCACCCCTAAATCTGTTAGTGCATTTTTAACTAATTTGAGGATTAATTCTCACGCCGCAGGCTTCGTCTATCGTCAGTGTGTGTGAGTGTGAGGTTGTCAGTGTGTGTGAGGTTGTCAGCCTGTGTGAGTGTGAGGTTGTGAGTGTGTGTGAGATTGTCACCTGTGTGAGTGTGAGGTTGTCAGTGTGTGAGTGTGAGGTTGTCAGTGCGTGAGTGTGAGGTTGTCAGTGTGTGTGAGATTGTCAGCCTGTGTGAGTGTGAGGTTGTCAGTGTGTGTGTGAGGTCTTTGCGTGGGAGCGGTTGGCACCACGCGGGCTAGGCCGCAGCCTTTCGGCCGTCTGCTCCCTTCGAGTCGCTGCGATTTTTTATTTTATTATTTTTAATCGTGATTTAGTGTGCCGTGTATAATGTGTACACGTGTGTATAATGTATGTGTAATGTGTACAAGTGTGTGTATAATGTATGTGTGTATAATGTATGTGTGTAATGTGTACAAGTGTGTGTATAATGTATGTGGTAATATGTACAAGTGTGTGTATTTTGTATGTGTATATGTGTACATGTGTGTTTAATGTGCGTATAATGTGTTTGTGTGTATATGTGTATCATGTGTATAAGTGTGTGTATAGGTCTATGTATAATGTATGTGTGTATATGAAGTGTGTGTATATTGTGCACTGTGTTGGTGTGTACTGTTGAGAAGAGTTGAATGGACTTAGTGTGTCACTACCCAACCACGTGTCTCTCTCCCCGTGTCCCTCTCCTTGTGTCTGTGTCTCCCCGTGTCTCTCTCCTCGTGTCTGTGTCCTTGTGTCTCTCTCCAATAGTGTCTCTCCCCGTGTCTCTGTATCCTAGTTGTCTCTGTCTTTTTCCCGTGTCTCTCTCCCCGTGTCTCTCTCCCCGTGTATGTCTCCTAGTGTCTCTTTCCCGTGTCTCTCCTTGTGTTTCTCTCCCCGTGTCTCTCTCCCCTTGTGTCTCTTCCCCCAAACACGAACGATACAACACGACGTTCGGAGTGCAAAGTTGAGAGAGAGAGAAATGAGCATTTTCCCGGCAGGCGTAACTGGGTGGGGCCGTGGGCTTCCAGTTATTGTAGCGCCCTAGTGCGTGCTCCGTCCACTGCTACTGTTGAGAAGAGTTGAATGGACTTAGTGTGTCACTACCCAACCACGTGTCTCTCTCCCCGTGTCCCTCTCCTTGTGTCTGTGTCTCCCCGTGTCTCTCTCCTCGTGTCTGTGTCCGTGTGTCTCTCTCCAATAGTGTCTCTCCCCGTGTCTCTGTATCCTAGTTGTCTCTGTCTTTTTCCCGTGTCTCTCTCCCCGTGTCTCTCTCCCCGTGTATGTCTCCTAGTGTCTCTTTCCCGTGTCTCTCCTTGTGTTTCTCTCCCCGTGTCTCTCTCCCCTTGTGTCTCTTCCCCCAAACACGAACGATACAACACGACGTTCGGAGTGCAAAGTTGAGAGAGAGAGAAATGAGCATTTTCCCGGCAGGCGTAACTGGGTGGGGCCGTGGGCTTCCAGTTATTGTAGCGCCCTAGTGCGTGCTCCGTCCACTGCTACTGTTGAGAAGAGTTGAATGGACTTAGTGTGTCACTACCCAACCACGTGTCTCTCTCCCCGTGTCCCTCTCCTTGTGTCTGTGTCTCCCCGTGTCTCTCTCCTCGTGTCTGTGTCCTTGTGTCTCTCTCCAATAGTGTCTCTCCCCGTGTCTCTGTATCCAAGTTGTCTCTGTCTTTTTCCCGTGTCTCTCTCCCCGTGTCTCTCTCCCCGTGTCTCTCTCCCCGTGTCTCTCTCCCCGTGTCTCTCTCCCCGTGTCTCTCTCCCCGTGTCTCTCTCCCCGTGTATGTCTCCCCGTGTATGTCTCCCCGTGTATGTCTCCCCGTGTATGTCTCCCCGTGTATGTCTCCCCGTGTATGTCTCCCCGTGTATGTCTCCTAGTGTCTCTTTCCCGTGTCTCTCCTTGTGTTTCTCTCCCCGTGTCTCTCTCCCCTTGTGTCTCTTCCCCCAAACACGAACGATACAACACGACGTTCGGAGTGCAAAGTTGAGAGAGAGAGAAATGAGCATTTTCCCGGCAGGCGTAACTGGGTGGGGCCGTGGGCTTCCAGTTATTGTAGCGGCCTAGTGCGTGCTCCGTCCACTGCTGCCCTGAGGGAAAGCCGCGCTCTCTCCACTGCTGCCCTGGGGCAGAGCCGTGCTCTGTCCACTGCTGCCCTGGGGTGGGGTCGTGCTCTCTCCGCTGCTGCCCTGAGGGAGAGCCGTGCTCTCTCCACTGCTGCCCTGAGGCAGGGCCGTGCCCCGTCCACTGCTGCCCGGAGGGAGCCCCGTGCTCTCCACTACTGGCTTGAGGGAGAGCCGCGCTATCTCCACCGCTGCCGTGAGGGAGCCAGACTCTCTCTCTCATCTGCTGCCTTGAGGCAGGGTTGTGCTCCATCCACTGCTGCCCTGAGGGAGAGCCGTGCTCTGTCCACTGCTGCCCTGAGAGAGAGTCGCGCTCTCTCCACTGCTGCTGCCCCGAGATGTCGCGGGCGCTGCCCCAGAGCAAGGAGGTGCTGCTGCAGTCGTTCAACAAGCGGCTCAAGGACGACGTGCGCTCCATCCTGGACAACTTCACGGAGATCATTCGAGACGGCCGGGGGCTGTTAAACCCTAGCACATGGGCGAGAAGCCGTGCATGTGTGACGAGTGCGGCAAGACGTTTTTCTCACCCTCGGCCTACAAGTATATATTTTTCTATTTCCACTTGTGTGTAAATCTGTGTATACCCCGGATATTTTAGAGATGGCAATTCTCCTGCTGTGTATCCTACTGCTGTCCCTCCCGGCCATATCTAGTGCCACACTCAACTCTACAAACGGCTACCCTCGTTATTTTGCGTCAATACTTGTTGCTCGATTTGCCACTACACCTGCAAATGAAACAGCTCATAGACACTTCTACACTCCATCATTGTATCCTTTTAAACCCTATCTTTGTCCCATTACTTCACCAGCACTCCTTCCAAACTTCATTCTGCTCTTAAAAATAACACCATCTGCGAGCTGATGCTATTCGTCCAAGGTTCGCCGCTCTTCATCCTTTCACAGAAAATACTTATGCAAACTGTTAATTCTACTTTTCTTATTCCTGGGTGGCATTGAGCTTCATCCTGGCCCAAATGAAAAGAGCTCGTATAATTCCGTAGATTTTTCTGGCAGGAAAGGTGTTGGTGTTCTACATGTCAACATCAGAGGGCTTGTGATTAAATCAACTAAAATTAGAAGTGGCAAATCTTGACCCGGACATTTTTTGCCTAACAGAAACATTTCTCACTCCTGCCGTCAATGACTTGCAGATTACGATTGAAAACTACAACCTTTTTCGGCTTGACCGAGGATCTAAAGGAGGTGGAATTGCCATCTATGTTCGTAACACTATTGCATGTTCACCAGCTCACTCCTTGTTTAAAAAATTTTGCTTTGAAGGTCTGGCTCTCAGAATAACTCTCACAAATAATCAACAGATGTTGGTAGTGTGCTGCTATAGACCGCCTTGTGGGAAGGATGTTGAAGCTGCATCGGCACTGAGAGAGCTTTTTGGGGGCCTCCCTAAAGGTGAAATAATTTTAGTGGGTGATCTAAATTGGAATTGGCTAAACCCGTCAGCCGTGGCCACAAATTTTACAGATGAATTTAACTTGTTTCAATTAATAAATGTCCCCAAAGGCCCAACCTAAAAAATCCGGGACAGTCAACTCTGCTTGACGTCCTATTGACAAATGCCCCTCACAATTTCGCACTGACTGGTGTTCTGGGTAATAACCTTAGTGATCACTCCTTCATTTTTGGTGTGAGATCATCAGCCAGACCCAAAGCCCCCCCTAAAATTGTTGAGAAGCACTCTTTGAGGCACTTCAGCACTCAGGCATTTACAAATGATGTGCTTCACTCGGATATTGATAAGGTCTGTGATATCCCCAACCTGACTACGGCTTGGGAGACTTTCAGGTACACGTTTCTCCAAATTTTTAACAAACATGCTCCGTTGGTTAGATTTAAAACTAAAGGCAACCGCCCACCATCCTTTGATTACAAAGCTCATGAAAACTAGGGACAAGGCTTGGGCATGTGCTCAGAAAAGTAATTTGGTAAATGACTGGCTAGAATACAGGATTTTAAGGAATAGATGCGTAAAAAAAGTACGGCATGCAAAAAATGCCTATTTTTCCTCCACTCTCCTGGAATCACATGGAAATGCCAGGATTTTTTGGAAAACAATCAAATCTATTGAAAAGGCATCCAAAACAGAAAATCTGCCCGTTGAGCTTCACAGAAATGGGGAATATTTTTCAGATCCCAAAAAAATAGTTGACAATTTTAACCTTCATTTTTCTGAAGCTGGTAATTTTTTTGATAATGTATTGGGAGTCACCCCTGCTCCTCCAAATTCCTACACCCCTGTCCAAACATTAAACAAATTTAGTTTCCAACCAATCCACGAAAGTAATGTTCTGAAACAACTGTCCTACCTCAAAGGGTCCTCTACCGGAGCAGATAGTTTTCCCGTCTTTGCTCTACTAACTGTTGGTCACCTAATATACAAACCTATAGCCCATATTTTCAACCTGTCCATCAAAGAAGCATCAGTTCCTCTGGAATGGAAACATTCCTATGTCCGTCCACTTCACAAAGGGGGCCCTAAAGATGATCCCAATAACTACCGACCTATCTCAATTTTGTCCCCATTGATGAAAATTTTTGAAAAATTATTGAACTACCAAATTAGCAGTTTCCTGTCCACCAACAATCTACTACATCTAAAACAATCTGGGTTCCGGAAAAAAAATCTGCTGCATTAGACTCTTTGAATCAAATTTACAATAGCCTTGATAATAAGCAGTACTGTGCCTGTCTTTTTCTTGACCTGTCCAAAGCTTTTGATACAGTTGACCACAACACCCTACTTAGTAAACTAAGTTGCCTCGGTTTTTCCGAGAACACAGTACAATGGTTAAAAAATTACCTCTTTTCTCGCACCCAAACTGTATTCACAGATGGTTGAGGTCAAACAGTGTTAAGATAACAAAAGGGGTTCCACAGGGTTCCATCCTCGGCCCCCTCTTGTTCTCTCTTTATGTCAATGACTTGGGCACTGAACTGGATCATTCCAGGGCAAATCTTTTTGCAGATGACACGATACTGATTACTGCTGGCCGCTCTCCGGATGACGTGATTGCTAAGCTCCAGGGTGAAGTCAAGATCTATAAGTATCTTGGGGTCATCCTGGATTCAAAACTTAGTTTTGAAGATCACATTGATTATATTGGTAAAAAGACAAAAATAAAAATTGGTTTTCTGTATCGACACAAGCACTGCTTCCCCCCAATGTTCCGTTTGGAATTGATAAAAGCTACCATACTGCCTCTACTTGACTACTGTGACATCGTGTATAAATCAGCCTCAAGTACTGTACCAAGAAGCTTGATTCCATCTATCACTCGGCCTTAAGAGTTGCATTGAACTGCCCATATAGGACTCACCACTGTGATCTCTACATTGGGTCAAACTTAACATCTCTTAATGTTCAACGGCTTGTGCACCAGATATTATTTATTCACGATGTACTTAAAAAAATTCCGCAGACTACCTACTGGATCTCCTCTCTGTTTCAAAGAACAAATTTGACCTCAGGTCTTCGCTCATTTACCAGCTTCACATTCCCTTTTGCCATACAAAAACTGGAAGAAGGGCCTTTGCTATTGATGCCCCCAGGGTCTGGAATGCTATTGCCAATAAACTGCAACTTGAATCACTACCTATGAGATCTTCACTCAAAACTGCTCTAGAGGAGTTGTACAACCCTAGCTGCCACTGCTATTCAGTGGCCTAAAATATGGCTCTAGATTTTGGTGTTATAATTTATTTATGTAGTTTATTGTTAAAAATTCGGTCACAGTCCCTATGATTACTGTTACATTGGATTTATGGCTTTTATTTTAGTGATTTCGAAAAGTTTTTTTGGCCATGTTTTTGTTTATTGTAGTACGGAGTTAGACTGATGGCCTTAATCTTAGTTGTCTTGTGGTTGTTGTTGTTGTTATTTGACTTGCATCCCACTGGGATTTTTGCACACAGCGTTGGTGTACGGTGCTATTTCAGGAATATTTTGATATTTTTTTCCTGTATTTTCTGTTTGCACAGTCACATACTCACTTTAAGATGTTTTCTTGTTCATGTTTTTTGTTTGTTGCGGTTGCACCCGATTCAAGAGCCGAATGGCTCACAGGGCTATACCAAATAAATGAACTATGAAATAAATGAACTATGAACTGTGGGAGTCTCACTGATTAACACTGAACCCTGTGGTAGTCTCACCGATTAACACTGAACCCTGTGGGAGTCTCACTGATTAACACTGAACCCTGTGGGAGTCGCACTGATTAACACTGAACCCTGTGGGAGTCTCACTGATTAACACTGAACCCTATGGGAGTCTCACTGATTAACAGTGAACCCTGTGGGAGTCTCACTGATTAACACTGAACTCTATGGGAGTCTCACTGTTTAACACTGAACCCTATGGGAGTCTCACTGATTAGCACTGAACCCTATGGGAGTCTCACTGATTAACACTGAACCCTGTGGGAGTCTCACTGATTAACACTGAACCCTGTGGGAGTCTCACTGATTAACACTGAACCCTATGGGAGTCTCACTGATTAACACTGAACCCTATGGGAGTCTTACTGATTAACACTGAACCCTGTGGGAGTCTCACTAATTAGCACTGAACCCTATGGGAGTCTCACTGATGAACACTGAACCCAATGGGGGTCTCAATGATTTACACTGAACACTATGGGAGTCTCACTGATTAACACTGAACCCTATGGGAGTCTCACTGATTAACACTGAACCCTGTGGGAGTCTCACTGATTAACACTGAACCCTGTGGCAGTCTCACTGATTAACACTGAACCCTATGGGAGTCTCACTGATTAACACTGAACCCTATGGTAGTCTTACTGATTAACACATGAACCCCGTGGCAGTCTCACTGATTAACACAACCCTATGGGAGTCTCACTGATTAACACTGAACCCTATGGGAGTCTTGTGGGGGCTACCGTCCCCCGCTATCACTGAATTGTCGGGGCCGCTGCTCACCGACTCCCCCGTTCCACTCACACCGCTACCCCCCGGCTGCTCCGTCAGGTCCAGACTAACGACCCCTAACGTCTCGCCCCCCTGTACCTCTGCCTGGGATGTAGACCGCTTTTGCATAGTTTAATTAGCGGCTCGTACGCTCCGCACTTGCGATGCGTTACACTGTGCAAAGGCGGGGTGGGGCTGTAAGCGCGCTCACCAGTAAATCTCCGTCCCGCCCGTAAACAAACAGGCGTGGCGCGTGTTTCCCTCTCACCCGCGCTCCACGTGTGCCGACAATAACAAACACGCCCCTACCCTCTGCCCGTAAACAGACCAATCGCACACGAAGGGGTTGGAGCCGGGGGACGGGCGGGCGGGGTTTCTGCCGTGCGCGCGCCGCTGATTGGGGACGCTCGCTTGGCTCTGAGTTAAAGGTCCCGCTCAAACAGTCGCGCGAATACGCGCACGCTCGGCACTCTAACTCGCTATCTCGCGACCAGACCCGTGTGCGGGTGCGTGACCGCGGCACTGCCACCCAGGTACGCGATCGCTAAGCACTATGGTGGGCAATCGTGCGGGCACGTAAACACCACCCGCTTCGTCTCGAGGTGCACAGCCGCGCATACACGTAGACACCCAGCGCACACTGCCCTCCACTTCACGCTCCCAAAAGACCACGCAACACAGTTGTTTTTCCCCCCACTAGCGAATTTTATTTACCTGTGATGGTATGGTCAGTGGACGCTAACCTATCCCTCGGAGGTCTACGAGTCGATTTCCCCTACCGCTCGCCCCGCTCTCTATCTTGGATGTAAAACGGCTGAACTTACGCCTCTCTCACTCGTACTTACTTCTCCCCGATGTACTGACCGCTGTGAGGGAATGAGGCGACGAGCCTGCCGATGCTGGAGTACGTCTCACGGACGTCTCGGATGGCTGACTCTCCTGCTCCCGGGACCGCGATGATCTTGAACCAGAAAAAACCCCCTTGCTACCCCGATCCCCCCCCTTTTTATCCTACCTACAACAAAGGAATGTTTGCTCTTTCCGACCCTTGGCCTCCCGTCTAATCAGGGGCTCGGATTCTCCCGCCCTTTCGATGTCCGGATCCCAGCTCAGATGACGTCGCCGCAGTGATTTCACCGACGTCCGCTCTCTGTTCTCCCGCTACCAGTCCACTGACCCGTGCATGTGTGAGGCTCCACTCGCGGTGGTTCGATGGCCCTTGCCGCGACCATGCAACTTTAATATCAGGTCGCGGCGCCGCAGTGCATGTCAGCTACAGGGGGAGGATCGCCCAATTTCCCGGCCGCAGGAAACCATGAAGTTCGATCCCACTAGGGACTTCTGGACAAAAACCTATCAGCCGGGTGACCTCCCCTCCTGGCTCTACGTGGGGCGTGTGTACGTTCGTGTGTGGGGGGGGGGGGAGGGGGGGTGGTGAGGGTGCGCAGCGTCGGCATCGACATCCCCCGGTGGCGGCGTTGCAGCAGTGTGCACGACCTCGGCAGAGTGGCCCTGCTGCAGCGGCCTCACGACTGTGCAAGGGCCAAAACGCGGACGTCTGAGAAGGCACCGGCCCCGGGAGAGTGGCGGGAAATCCGCGGCATAGGTCATGGTGCCGCGGTAGTGGGCGCGGTTCCGCTGGAGCGGCTCCACTGCGGCGGCACCACAGTCTCACTGATTAACACTGAACCCTATGGGAGTCTCACTGATTAACACTGAACCCTATGGGAGTCTCACTGATTAACACTGAACCCTATGGGAGTCTCACTGATTTATACTGAACCCTATGGGAGTCTCACTGATTAACACTGAACCCTATGGGAGTCTCACTGATTAACACTGAACCCTATGGGAGTCTCACTGATTAACACGGAACCCTATGGGAGTCTCACTGATTAACACTGAACCCTATGGGAGTCTTGTGGGGGCTACCGTCCCCCGCCATCACTGATTTGTCGGGGCCGCTGCTCACCGACTCCCCCGTTCCACTCACACCGCTACCCCCCGGCTGCTCCGTCAGGTCCAGACTAACGACCCCTTACGTCTCGCCCCCCTGTACCTCTGCCTGGGATGTAGACCGCGTTTGCATAGTTTAATTAGCGGCTCGTACGCTCCGCGCTTGCGATGCGTTACACTGTGCAAAGGCGGGGTGGGGCTGTAAGCGCGCTCACCAGTAAATCTCCGTCCCGCCCGTAAACAAACAGGCGTGGCGCGTGTTTCCCTCTCACCCGCGCTCCACGTGTGCCGACAATAACAAACACGCCCCTACCCTCTGCCCGTAAACAGACCAATCGCACACGAAGGGGTTGGAGCCGGGGGACGGGCGGGCGGGGTTTCTGCCGTGCGCGCGCCGCTGATTGGGGACGCTCGCTTGGCTCTGAGTTAAAGGTCCCACTCAAACAGTCGCGCGAATACGCGCACGCTCGGCACTCTAACTCGCTCTCTCGCGACCAGACCCGTGTGCGGGTGCGTGACCACGGCACCGCCACCCAGGTACGCGATCGCTAAGCACTATGGTGGGCAATCGTGCGGGCACGTAAACACCACCCGCTTCGTCTCGAGGTGCACAGCCGCGCATACACATAGACACCCAGCGCACACTGCCCTCCACTTCACGCTCCCAAAAGACCACGCAACACAGTTGTTTTTCCCCCCACTAGCGAATTTTATTTACCTGTGATGGTATGGTCAGTGGACGCTAACCTATCCCTCAGAGGTCTACGAGTCGATTTCCCCTTCCGCACGCCCCGCTCTCTATCCTGGATGTAAAACGGCTGAACTTACGCCTCTCTCACTCGTACTTACTTCTCCCCGATGTACTGACCGCTGTGAGGGAATGAGGCGACGAGCCTGCCGATGCTGGAGTACGTCTCACGGACGTCTCGGATGGCTGACTCTCCTGCTCCCGGGACCGCGATGATCTTGAACCAGAAAAAAACCCCTTGCTACCCCGATCCCCCCCCTTTTTATCCTACCTCCAACAAAGGAATGTTTGCTCTTTCCGACCCTTGGCCTCCCGTCCAATCAGGGGCTCGGATTCTCCCGCCCTTTCGATGTCCGGATCCCAGCTCAGATGACGTCGCCGCAGTGATCTCACCGACGTCCGCTCTCTGTTCTCCCGCTACCAGTCCACTGACCCGTGCATGTGTGAGGCTCCACTCGCGGTGGTTTGATGGCCCTTGCCGCGACCATGCAACTTTAATATCAGGTCGCGGCGCCGCAGTGCATGTCAGCTACAGGGGGAGGATCGCCCAATTTCCCGGCCGCAGGAAACCATGAAGTTCGATCCCACTAGGGACTTCTGGACAAAAACCTATCAGCCGGGTGACCTCCCCTCCTGGCTCTACGTGGGGCGTGTGTACATTCGTGTGTGGGGGGGTGGTGGTGAGGGTGCGCAGCGTCGGCGTCGACATCCCCCGGTGGCGGCTTTGCAGCGGTGGGCACGACCTCGGCAGAGTGGCCCTGCTGCAGCGGCCTCACGACTGTGCAGGGGCCAAAACGCGGACGTCTGAGAAGGCACCGGCCCCGGGAGAGTGGCGGGAAATCCGCGGCATAGGTGATGGCGCCGCGGTAGTGGGCGCGGTTCCGCTGGAGCGGCTCCACTGCGGCGGAACCACAGTCTCACTGATTAACACTGAACCCTATGGGAGTCTCACCGATTAACAATGAACCCTATCGGAGTCTCACTGATTAACACTGAAACCTATGGGAGTCTCACTGATTAACACTGAACCCTATGGGAGTCTCACTGATTTATACTGAACCCTATGGGAGTCTCACTGATTAACACTGAACCCTATGGGAGTCTCACTGATTAACACTGAACCCAATGGGGGTCTCAATGATTTACACTGAACACTATGGGAGTCTCACTGATTAACACTGAACCCTATGGGAGTCTCACTGATTAACACTGAACCCTATGGGAGTCTCACTGATTAACACTGAACCGTGTGGGAGTCTCACCGATTAACACTGAACCCTATCGGAGTCTCACTGATTAACACTGAACCCTATGGGAGTCTCACTGATTAACACTGAACCCTATGGGAGCCTCACTGATTAACACTGCACCCTGTGGGAGTCTCACTGATTAACACTGAACCCTATGGGAGTCTCACTGATTAACACTGAACCCTATGGGAGTCTCACTGATTAACACTGAACCCTATGGGAGTCTCACTGATGAACACTGTACCCTATGGTAGTCTCACTGATTAACACATGAACCCCGTGGGAGTCTCACTGATTAACATTGAACCCTATGGGAGTCTCAATGATTAACACTGAACCCTATGGGAGTCTCACTGATTAACACTGAACCCTATGGGAGTCTCACCGATTAACACTGAACCCTATCGGAGTCTCACTGATTAACACTGAACCCTATGGGAGTCTCACTGATTAACACTGAACCCTATGGGAGTCTCACCGATTAACACTGAACCCTATCGGAGTCTCACTGATTAACACTGAACCCTATGGGAGTCTCACTGATTAACACTGAACCCTATGGGAGTCTCACCGATTAACACTGAACCCTATCGGAGTCTCACTGATTAACACTGAACCCTATGGGAGTCTCACTGATTAACACTGAACCCTATGGGAGTCTCACTGATTTATACTGAACCCTATGGGAGTCTCACTGATTAACACTGAACCCTATGGGAGTCTCACTGATTAACACGGAACCCTATGGGAGTCTCACTGATTAACACTGAACCCTGTGGGAGTCTCACTGATTAACACTGAACCCTGTGGGAGTCTCACTGATTAACACTGAACCCTATGGGAGTCTCACTGATTAACACTGAACCCTATGGGAGTCTTACTGATTAACACTGAACCCTGTGGGAGTCTCACTAATTAACACTGAACCCTATGGGAGTCTCACTATTGAACACTGAACCCAATGGGGGTCTCAATGATTTACACTGAACACTTTGGGAGTCTCACTGATTAACACTGAACCCTATGGGAGTCTCACTGATTAACACTGAACCCTGTGGGAGTCTCACTGATTAACACTGAACCCTATGGGAGTCTCACTGATTAACACTGAACCCTATGGGAGTCTCACTGATTAACACTGAACCCTATGGGAGTCTCACTGATGAAAACTGCACCCTATGGTAGTCTCACTGATTAACACATGAACCCCGTGGGAGTCTCACTGATTAACACTGAACCCTATGGGAGTCTCAATGATTAACACTGAACCCTATGGGAGTCTCACTGATTAACACTGAACCCTATGGGAGTCTCACCGATTAACACTGAACCCTATCGGAGTCTCACTGATTAACACTGAACCCTATGGGAGTCTCACTGATTAACACTGAACCCTATGGGAGTCTCACCGATTAACACTGAACCCTATCGGAGTCTCACTGATTAACACTGAACCCTATGGGAGTCTCACTGATTAACACTGAACCGTATGGGAGTCTCACTGATTAACACTGAACCCTATGGGAGTCTCACTGATTAACACTGAACCGTATGGGAGTCTCACTGATGAACACTGTACCCTATGGTAGTCTCACTGATTAACACATGAACCCCGTGGGAGTCTCACTGATTAACACTGAACCCTATGGGAGTCTCAATGATTAACACTGAACCCTAAGGGAGTCTCACTGATTAACACTGAACCCTATGGGAGTCTCACCGATTAACACTGAACCCTATCGGAGTCTCACTGATTAACACTGAACCCTATGGGAGTCTCAATTATTAACACTGAACCCTATGGGAGTCTCACTGATTAACACTGAACCCTGTGGGAGTCTCACTAATTAACACTGAACCCTATGGGAGTCTCACTGATGAAGACTGTACCCAATGAGAGTCTCATTGATTTACACTGAACCCTATTGGAGTCTCACTGATTAACACTGAACCCTATGAGAGTCTCACTGATTAAGACTGAACCCTGTAGGAGTCTCACTAATTAACACTGCACCCTATGGGAGTCTCACTGATGAACACTGAACCCAATGGGAGTCTCAGTGATTTACACTGAACACTATGGGAGTCTCACTGATTAACACTGAACCCAATGGGAGTCTCACTGATTAACACTGAACCCTGGGGGAGTCTCACTGATTAACACTGAACCCTATGGGAGTCTCACTGATTAACACTGAACCCTATGGGAGTCTCACTGATTAACACTGAACCCTATGGGAGTCTCACTGATTAACACTGAACCCTGTGGGAGTCTCACTGATTAACACTGAACCGTGTGGGAGTCTCACCGATTAACACTGAATCCTATCGGAGTCTCACTGATTAACACTGAACCCTATGGGAGTCTCACTGATTAACACTGAACCCTATGGGAGTCTCATCCTGCCAAAGTAAATTCCGTGTCGGTGTGAACTTACATGGCGAATAAAACCCTTTCTGATTCTGATTCTGATTCTATGGGAGTCTCACTGATGAACACTGAACCCAATGGGAGTCTCAGTGATTTACACTGAACACTATGGGAGTCTCACTGATTAACACTGAACCCAATGGAAGTCTCACTGATTAACACTGAACCTTGTGGGAGTCTCACTGATTAACACTGAACCCTATGGGAGTCTCACTGATTAACACTGAACCCTATGGGACTCTCACTGATTAACACTGAACCCTATGGGAGTCTCACTGATTAACACTGAACCCTATGGGAGTCTCACTGATTAACACTGATCCCTGTGGGAGTCTCACTAATTAACACTGAACCCTATGGGAGTCTCACTGATGAAGACTGAACCCAATGAGAGTCTCATTGATTTACACTGAACCCTATTGGAGTCTCACTGATAAACACTGAACCCTATGAGAGTCTCACTGATTAACACTGAACCCTGTAGGAGTCTCACTAATTAACACTGCACCCTATGGGAGTCTCACTGATGAACACTGAACCCAATGGGAGTCTCAGTGATTTACACTGAACACTATGGGATTCTCACTGATTAACACTGAACCCAATGGGAGTCTCACTGATTAACACTGAACCTTGTGGGAGTCTCACTGATTAACACTGAACCCTGTGGAAGTCTCACTGATTAACACTGAACCCTATGGAAGTCTCACTGATTAACACTGAACCCTATGCGAGTCTCACTGATTAACACTGAACCCTATGGGAGTCTCACTGATTAACACTGAACCCTGTGGGAGTCTAACTGATTAACACTGAACCCTGGGGGAGTCTCACTGATTAACACTGAACCCAATGGGGGTCTCAATGATTTACACTGAACCCTATGGGAGTCTCATTGATTAACACTGAACCCTATGGGAGTCTCACTGATTAACACTGAACCCTGTGGGAGTATCACTGATTAACACTGAACTCTATGGGAGTCTCACCGATTAACACTGAACCCTATCGGAGTCTCATTGATTAACACTGAACCCTACGGGAGACTCAGTGATTAACACTGAACACTATGGAAGTCTCACTGATTAACACTGAACCCTACGGTAGTCTCACTGATTAACACTGAACCCTGTGGGAGTCTCACTGATTAACACAGAACCCTGTGGGAGTCTCACTGATTAACACTGAACCCTGTGGGAGTCTCACTGATTAACACAGAACCCTGTGGGAGTCTCACTGATTAACATTGAACCCTGTGGGAGTCTCACTGATTAACATTGAACCCTCTGGAAGTCTCAATGATTAACACTGAACCCTATAGGAGTCTCACTGATTAACACTGAACCCTATGGGAGACTCACTGATTAACACAGAACCCTGGGGGAGTCTCACTGATTAACACACGAACCCTAAGGGAGTGTCACTGATAACACTGAACCCTATGGGAGTCTCACTGATTAACACTGAACTCTGTGGGAGTCTCACTGATTAATACTGAACCCTGTGGGAGCCTCACTGACTAACACTGAACACTATGGGAGTCTCACTGATTAACACTGAACCCTATGGGAGTCTCACTGATTAACACTGAACCATCTGGGAGTCTCACTGATTAACACTGAACCCTATGGGAGTCTCACTGATTAACACTGAACCCTATGGGAGTCTCACTGATTAACACTGAACCCTCTGGGAGTCTCACTGATTAACACTGAACCCTATGGGAGTCTCACTGATTAACACTGAACCCTGTGGGAGTCTCACTGATTAACACTGAACTCTATGGGAGTCTCACTGATTAACACTGAACCCTATGGGAGTCTCACTGATTAACACTGAACCGTGTGGGAGTCTCAGCGATTAACACTGAACCCTATCGGAGTCTCACTGATTAACACTGAACCCTATGGGAGTCTCACTGATTAACACTGAACCCTATGGGAGTCTCACTGATTTACACTGAACCCTATGGGAGTCTCACTGATTAACACGGAACCCTATGGGAGTCTCACTGATTAACACTGAACCCTGTGGGAGTCTCACTGATTAACACTGAACCCTGTGGTAGTCTCACTGATTAACACTGAACCCTATGGGAGTCTCACTGATTAACACTGAACCCTATGGGAGTCTTACTGATTAACACTGAACCCTGTGGGAGTCTCACTAATTAACACTGAACCCTATGGGGGGTCTCACTGATGAACACTGAACCCAATGGGGGTCTCAATGATTTACACTGAACACTATGGGAATCTCACTGATTAACACTGAACCCTATGGGAGTCTCACTGATTAACACGGAACCCTATGGGAGTCTAACTGATTAACACTGAACCCTGTGGGAGTCTCACTGATTAACACTGAACCCTGTGGGAGTCTCACTGATTAACACTGAACCCTATGGGAGTCTCACTGATTAACACTGAACCCTATGGGAGTCTTACTGATTAACACTGAACCCTGTGGGAGTCTCACTAATTAACACTGAACCCTATTGGAGTCTCACTGATGAACACTGAACCCAATGGGGGTCTCAATGATTTACACTGAACACTATGGGAGTCTCACTGATTAACACTGAACCCTATGGGAGCCTCACTGATTAACACTGAACCCTGTGGGAGTCTCACTGATTAACACTGAACTCTATGGGAGTCTCACTGATTAACACTGAACCCTATGGGAGTCTCACTGATTAACACTGAACCCTATGGGAGTCTCACTGATTAACACATGAACCCCGTGGGAGTCTCACTGATTAACACTGACCCCTATGGGAGTCTCAATGATTAAAACTGAACCCTATGGGAGTCTCACTGATTAACACTGCACCCTATGGGAGTCTCACCGATTAACACTGAACCCTATCGGAGTCTCACTGATTAAAACTGAACCCTATGGGAGTCTCACTGATTAACACTGAACCCTATGGGAGTCTTACTGATTAACACTGAACCCTGTGGGAGTCTCACTAATTAACACTGAACCCTATGGGAGTCTCACTGATTAACACTGAACCCTATGGGAGTCTCACTGATTAACACTGAACCCTGTGGGAGTCTCACTAATTAACACTGAACCCTATGGGAGTCTCACTGATGAACACTGAACCCAATGGGAGTCTCAGTGATTTACACTGAACACTATGGGAGTCTCACTGATTAACACTGAACCCAATGGGAGTCTCACTGATTAACACTGAACCTTGTGGGAGTCTCACTGATTAACACTGAACCCTATGGGAGTCTCACTGATTAACACTGAACCCTATGGGAGTCTCACTGATTAACACTGAACCCTATGGGAGTCTCACTGATTAACACTGAACCCTATGGGAGTCTCACTGATTAACACTGAACCCTGTGGGAGTCTCACTAATTAACACTGAACCCTATGGGAGTCTCACTGATGAAGACTGAACCCAATGAGAGTCTCATTGATTTACACTGAACCCTATTGGAGTCTCACTGATTAACACTGAACCCTATGAGAGTCTCACTGATTAAGACTGAACCCTGTAGGAGTCTCACTAATTAACACTGCACCCTATGGGAGTCTCACTGATGAACACTGAACCCAATGGGAGTCTCAGTGATTTACACTGAACACTATGGGAGTCTCACTGATTAACACTGAACCTTGTGGGAGTCTCACTGATTAACACTGAACCCTGTGGAAGTCTCACTGATTAACACTGAACCCTATGGAAGTCTCACTGATTAACACTGAACCCTATGCGAGTCTCACTGATTAACACTGAACCCTATGGGAGTCTCACTGATTAACACTGAACCCTGTGGGAGTCTAACTGATTAACACTGAACCCTGGGGGAGTCTCACTGATTAACACTGAACCCTATGGGAGTCTCACTGATTAACACTGAACCCTATGGGAGTCTCATTGATTAACACTGAACCCTATGGGAGTCTCACTGATTAACACTGAACCCTGTGGGAGTCTCACTGATTAACATTGAACCGTGTGGGAGTCTCAGCGATTAACACTGAACCCTATCGGAGTCTCATTGATTAACACTGAACCCTACGGGAGTCTCAGTGATTAACACTGAACACTATGGAAGTCTCACTGATTAACACTGAACCCTACGGTAGTCTCACTGATTAACACTGAATCCTATGGGAGTCTCACTGATGAACACTGAACTCAATGGGAATCTCAGTGATTAACATTGAACACTATGAGAGTCTCACTGATTAACACTGAACCCTATGGGAGTCTCACTGATTAACACTGAACCCTGGGGGAGTCTCACTGATTAACACAGAACCCTGTGGGAGTCTCACTGATTAACACTGAACCCTGTGGGAGTCTCACTGATTAACACAGAACCCTGTGGGAGTCTCACTGATTAACATTGAACCCTGTGGGAGTCTCACTGATTAACACTGAACCCTCTGGAAGTCTCAATGATTAACACTGAACCCTATGGGAGTCTCACTGAATAACACTGAACCCTATGGGAGTCTCACTGATTAACACTGAACCCTGGGGGAGTCTCACTGATTAACACACGAACCCTAAGGGAGTGTCACTGATAACACTGAATCCTATGGGAGTCTCACTGATTAACACTGAACTCTGTGGGAGTCTCACTGATTAATACTGAACCCTGTGGGAGCCTCACTGACTAACACTGAACACTATGGGAGTCTCACTGATTAACACTGATCCCTATGGGAGTCTCACTGATTAACACTGAACCCTATGGGAGTCTCACTGATTAACACTGAACCCTCTGGGAGTCTCACTGATTAACACTGAACCCTATGGGAGTCTCATTGATTAACACTGAATCCTACGGGAGTCTCAGTGATTAACACTGAACACTATGGGAGTCTCACTGATTAACACTGAACCCTACGGGAGTCTCACTGATTAACACTGAACCCTATGGGAGTCTCACTGATGAACACTGAACTCAATGGGAGTCTCAGTGATTAACATTGAACACTATGAGAGTCTCACTGATTAACACTGAACCCTATGGGAGTCTCACTGATTAACACTGAACCCTGTGGGAGTATCACTGATTAACACAGAACCCTGTGGGAGTCTCACTGATTAACACTGAACCCTGTGGGAGTCTCACTGATTAACACTGAACCCTATGGGAGTCTCACTGATTAACACTGACTCCTGTGGGAGTCTCACTGATTAACAATGAACCCTATGGGAGTCTCACTGATTAACATTCAACCCTCTGGGAGTCTTACTGATTAACACTGAACCCTATGGAAGTCTCACTGATTAACACTGAACCCTGTGGGAGTCTCACTGATTAACACCGAACCCTGTAGGAGTCTCACTAATTAACACTGCACCCTATGGGAGTCTCACTGATGAACACTGAACGCAATGGGAGTCTCAGTGATTTACACTGAACACTATGAGATTCTCACTGATTAACACTGAACCCTATGGGAGTCTCACTGATTAACACTGAACCTTGTAGGAGTCTCAATGATTAACACTGAACCCTGTGGGAGTCTCACTGATTAACACTGAACCCTATGGGAGTCTCAATGATTAACACTGAACCTTGTGGGAGTCTCTCTGATTAACACTGAACCCTATGGGAGTCTCACTGATTAACACTGAACCCTATGGGAGTCTCACCGATTAACACTGAACACTATGGGAGTCTCACTGATTAACACTGAACCCTACGGGAGTCTCACTGATTAACACTGAACCCTATGGGAGTCTCACTGATGAACACTGAACTCAATGGGAGTCTCAGTGATT
This sequence comes from Petromyzon marinus, assembly GCF_048934315.1. Classification (NCBI taxonomy): domain Eukaryota; kingdom Metazoa; phylum Chordata; class Hyperoartia; order Petromyzontiformes; family Petromyzontidae; genus Petromyzon; species Petromyzon marinus. Next base: position 1,403,418 of record NW_027423501.1, read on the forward strand.
AACATTGAACACTATGAGAGTCTCACTGATTAACACTGAACCCTATGGGAGTCTCACTGATTAACACTGAACCATGTGGGAGTCTCACTGATTAACACAGAACCCTGTGGGAGTCTCACTGATTAACATTGAACCCTGTGGGAGTCTCACTGATTAACAGTGAACCCTCTGGAAGTCTCAATGATTAACACTGAACCCTATGGGAGTCTCACTGATTAACACTGAACCCTATGGGAGTCTCACTGATTAACACTGAACCCTGTGGGAGTCTCACTGATTAACACAGAACCCTGTGGGAGTCTCACTGATTAACACTGAACCCTGTGGGAGTCTCACTGATTAACACTGAACCCTATGGGAGTCTCACTGATTAACACTGACTCCTGTGGGAGTCTCACTGATTAACAATGAACCCTATGGGAGTCTCACTGATTAACACTGAACCCTCTGGGAGTCTTACTGATTAACACTGAACCCTATGGAAGTCTCACTGATTAACACTGAACCCTGTGGGAGTCTCACTGATTAACACCGAACCCTGTAGGAGTCTCACTAATTAACACTGCACCCTATGGGAGTCTCACTGATGAACACTGAACGCAATGGGAGTCTCAGTGATTTACACTGAACACTATGGGATTCTCACTGATTAACACTGAACCCTATGGGAGTCTCACTGATTAACACTGAACCTTGTAGGAGTCTCAATGATTAACACTGAACCCTGTGGGAGTCTCACTGATTAGCACTGAACCCTATGGGAGTCTCAATGATTAACACTGAACCTTGTGGGAGTCTCTCTGATTAACACTGAACCCTATGGGAGTCTCACTGATTAACACTGAACCCTATGGGAGTCTCACCGATTAACACTGAACACTATGGGAGTCTCACTGATTAACACTGAACCCTACGGGAGTCTCTCTGATTAACACTGAACCCTGCGGGAGTCTCACTGATTAACATTGAACCCTATGGGAGTCTCACTGATTAACACTGCACACTATGGGAGTCTCACTGATTAACACTGAACCCTATGGGAGTCTCACTGATTAACACTGAACCCTGTGGGAGTCTCACTAATTAACACTGAACCCTATGGGAGTCTCACTGATGAACACTGAACCCAATGGGAGTCTCAGTGATTTACACTGAACCCTATGGGAGTCTCACTGATTAACACTGAACCCTGTGGGAGTCTCACTGATTAACACCGAACCCTGTAGGAGTCTCACTAATTAACACTGCAACCTATGGGAGTCTCACTGATGAACACTGAATGCAATGGGAGTCTCAGTGATTTACACTGAACCTTGTAGGAGTCTCAATGATTAACACTGAACCCTGTGGGAGTCTCACTGATTAACACTGAACCCTATGGGAGTCTCAATGATTAACACTGAACCTTGTGGGAGTCTCTCTGATTAACACTGAACCCTATGGGAGTCTCACTGATTAACACTGAAACCTATGGGAGTCTCACCGATTAACACTGAACACTATGGGAGTCTCACTGATTAACACTGAACCCTACGGGAGTCTCACTGATTAACACTGAACCCTATGGGAGTCTCACTGATTGAACACTGAACTCAATGGGAGTCTCAGTGATTAACATTGAACACTATGAGAGTCTCACTGATTAACACTGAACCCTATGGGAGTCTCACTGATTAACACTGAACCATGTGGGAGTCTCACTGATTAACACAGAACCCTGTGGGAGTCTCACTGATTAACATTGAACCCTGTGGGAGTCTCACTGATTAACACTGAACCCTCTGGAAGTCTCAATGATTAACACTGAACCCTATGGGAGTCTCACTGATTAACACTGAACCCTATGGGAGTCTCACTGATTAACACTGAACCCTGGGGGAGTCTCACTGATTAACACGCGAACCCTAAGGGAGTGTCACTGATAACACTGAACCCTATGGGAGCCTCACTGATTAACACTGAACTCTGTGGGAGTCTCACTGATTAATACTGAACCCTGTAGGAGCCTCACTGACTAACACTGAACACTATGGGAGTCTCACTGATTAACACTGAACCCTATGGGAGTCTCACTGATTAACACTGAACCCTATGGGAGTCTCACTGATTAACACTGTACCCTCTGGGAGTCTCACTGATTAACACTGAACCCTATGGGAGTCTCATTGATTAACATTGAACCCTACGGGAGTCTCAGTGAATAACACTGAACACTATGGAAGTCTCACTGATTAACACTGAACCCTACGGTAGTCTCACTGATTAACACTGAACCCTATGGGAGTCTCACTGATGAACACTGAACTCAATGGGAGTCTCAGTGATTAACATTGAACCCTGTGGGAGTCTCACTGATTAACACTGCACCCTATGGGAGTCTCACTGATTAACACTGAACCCTATGGGAGTCTCACTGATTAACACTGAACCCTGTGGGAGTCTCACTAATTAACACTGAACCCTATGGGAGTCTCAGTGATGAACACTGAACCCAATGGGAGTCTCAGTGATTTACACTGAACCCTATGGGATTCTCACTGATTAACACTGAACCCTGTGGGAGTCTCACTGATTAACACCGAACCCTGTAGGAGTCTAACTAATTAACACTGCACCCTATGGGAGTCTCACTGATGAACACTGAATGCAATGGGAGTCTCAGTGATTTACACTGAACCTTGTAGGAGTCTCAATGATTAACACTGAACCCTGTGGGAGTCTCACTGATTAACACTGAACCCTATGGGAGTCTCAATGATTAACACTGAACCTTGTGGGAGTCTCTCTGATTAACACTGAACCCTATGGGAGTCTCACTGATTAACACTGAACCCTATGGGAGTCTCACCGATTAACACTGAACACTATGGGAGTCTCACTGATTAACACTGAACCCTACGGGAGTCTCACTGATTAACACTGAACCCTATGGGAGTCTCACTGATTGAACACTGAACTCAATGGGAGTCTCAGTGATTAACATTGAACACTATGAGAGTCTCACTGATTAACACTGAACCCTATGGGAGTCTCACTGATTAACACTGAACCATGTGGGAGTCTCACTGATTAACACAGAACCCTGTGGGAGTCTCACTGATTAACATTGAACCCTGTGGGAGTCTCACTGATTAACACTGAACCCTCTGGAAGTCTCAATGATTAACACTGAACCCTATGGGAGTCTCACTGATTAACAGTGAACCCTATGGGAGTCTCACTGATTAACACTGAACCCTGGGGGAGTCTCACTGATTAACACACGAACCCTAAGGGAGTGTCACTGATAACACTGAACCCTATGGGAGCCTCACTGATTAACACTGAACTCTGTGGGAGTCTCACTGATTAATACTGAACCCTGTGGGAGCCTCACTGACTAACACTGAACACTATGGGAGTCTCACTGATTAACACTGAACCCTATGGGAGTCTCACTGATTAACACTGAACCCTATGGGAATCTCACTGATTAACACTGAACCCTCTGGGAGTCTCACTGATTAACACTGAACCCTATGGGAGTCTCATTGATTAACACTGAACCCTACGGGAGTCTCAGTGATTAACACTGAACACTATGGAAGTCTCACTGATTAACACTGAACCCTACGGTAGTCTCACTGATTAACACTGAACCCTATGGGAGTCTCACTGATGAACACTGAACTCAATGGGAGTCTCAGTGATTAACATTGAACACTATGAGAGTCTCACTGATTAACACTGAACCCTATGGGAGTCTCACTGATTAACACTGAACCCTGTGGGAGTCTCACTGATTAACACAGAACCCTGTGGGAGTCTCACTGATTAACACTGAACCCTGTGGGAGTCTCACTGATTAACACAGAACCCTGTGGGAGTCTCTCTGATTAACACTGAACCCTGCGGGAGTCTCACTGATTAACATTGAACCCTGTGGGAGTCTCACTGATTAACACTGCACCCTATGGGAGTCTCACTGATTAACACTGAACCCTATGGGAGTCTCACTGATTAACACTGAACCCTGTGGGAGTCTCACTAATTAACACTGAACCCTATGGGAGTCTCACTGATGAACACTGAACCCAATGGGAGTCTCAGTGATTTACACTGAACCCTATGGGAGTCTCACTGATTAACACTGAACCCTGTGGGAGTCTCACTGATTAACACCGAACCCTGTAGGAGTCTCACTAATTAACACTGCAACCTATGGGAGTCTCACTGATGAACACTGAATGCAATGGGAGTCTCAGTGATTTACACTGAACCTTGTAGGAGTCTCAATGATTAACACTGAACCCTGTGGGAGTCTCACTGATTAACACTGAACCCTATGGGAGTCTCAATGATTAACACTGAACCTTGTGGGAGTCTCTCTGATTAACACTGAACCCTATGGGAGTCTCACTGATTAACACTGAACCCTATGGGAGTCTCACCGATTAACACTGAACACTATGGGAGTCTCACTGATTAACAATGAACCCTACGGGAGTCTCACTGATTAACACTGAACCCTATGGGAGTCTCACTGATTGAACACTGAACTCAATGGGAGTCTCAGTGATTAACATTGAACACTATGAGAGTCTCAGTGATTAACACTGAACCCTATGGGAGTCTCACTGATTAACACTGAACCATGTGGGAGTCTCACTGATTAACACAGAACCCTGTGGGAGTCTCACTGATAACATTGAACCCTGTGGGAGTCTCACTGATTAACACTGAACCCTCTGGAAGTCTCAATGATTAACACTGAACCCTATGGGAGTCTCACTGATTAACACTGAACCCTATGGGAGTCTCACTGATTAACACTGAACCCTGGGGGAGTCTCACTGATTAACACGCGAACCCTAAGGGAGTGTCACTGATAACACTGAACCCTATGGGAGCCTCACTGATTAACACTGAACTCTGTGGGAGTCTCACTGATTAATACTGAACCCTGTAGGAGCCTCACTGACTAACACTGAACACTATGGGAGTCTCACTGATTAACACTGAACCCTATGGGAGTCTCACTGATTAACACTGAACCCTATGGGAGTCTCACTGATTAACACTGTACCCTCTGGGAGTCTCACTGATTAACACTGAACCCTATGGGAGTCTCATTGATTAACACTGAACCCTACGGGAGTCTCAGTGAATAACACTGAACACTATGGAAGTCTCACTGATTAACACTGAACCCTACGGTAGTCTCACTGATTAACACTGAACCCTATGGGAGTCTCACTGATGAACACTGAACTCAATGGGAGTCTCAGTGATTAACATTGAACCCTGTGGGAGTCTCACTGATTAACACTGCACCCTATGGGAGTCTCACTGATTAACACTGAACCCTATGGGAGTCTCACTGATTAACACTGAACCCTGTGGGAGTCTCACTAATTAACACTGAACCCTATGGGAGTCTCAGTGATGAACACTGAACCCAATGGGAGTCTCAGTGATTTACACTGAACCCTATGGGAGTCTCACTGATTAACACTGAACCCTGTGGGAGTCTCACTGATTAACACCGAACCCTGTAGGAGTCTAACTAATTAACACTGCACCCTATGGGAGTCTCACTGATGAACACTGAATGCAATGGGAGTCTCAGTGATTTACACTGAACCTTGTAGGAGTCTCAATGATTAACACTGAACCCTGTGGGAGTCTCACTGATTAACACTGAACCCTATGGGAGTCTCAATGATTAACACTGAACCTTGTGGGAGTCTCTCTGATTAACACTGAACCCTATGGGAGTCTCACTGATTAACACTGAACCCTATGGGAGTCTCACCGATTAACACTGAACACTATGGGAGTCTCACTGATTAACACTGAACCCTACGGGAGTCTCACTGATTAACACTGAACCCTATGGGAGTCTCACTGATTGAACACTGAACTCAATGGGAGTCTCAGTGATTAACATTGAACACTATGAGAGTCTCACTGATTAACACTGAACCCTATGGGAGTCTCACTGATTAACACTGAACCATGTGGGAGTCTCACTGATTAACACAGAACCCTGTGGGAGTCTCACTGATTAACATTGAACCCTGTGGGAGTCTCACTGATTAACACTGAACCCTCTGGAAGTCTCAATGATTAACACTGAACCCTATGGGAGTCTCACTGATTAACAGTGAACCCTATGGGAGTCTCACTGATTAACACTGAACCCTGGGGGAGTCTCACTGATTAACACACGAACCCTAAGGGAGTGTCACTGATAACACTGAACCCTATGGGAGCCTCACTGATTAACACTGAACTCTGTGGGAGTCTCACTGATTAATACTGAACCCTGTGGGAGCCTCACTGACTAACACTGAACACTATGGGAGTCTCACTGATTAACACTGAACCCTATGGGAGTCTCACTGATTAACACTGAACCCTATGGGAATCTCACTGATTAACACTGAACCCTCTGGGAGTCTCACTGATTAACACTGAACCCTATGGGAGTCTCATTGATTAACACTGAACCCTACGGGAGTCTCAGTGATTAACACTGAACACTATGGAAGTCTCACTGATTAACACTGAACCCTACGGTAGTCTCACTGATTAACACTGAACCCTATGGGAGTCTCACTGATGAACACTGAACTCAATGGGAGTCTCAGTGATTAACATTGAACACTATGAGAGTCTCACTGATTAACACTGAACCCTATGGGAGTCTCACTGATTAACACTGAACCCTGTGGGAGTCTCACTGATTAACACAGAACCCTGTGGGAGTCTCACTGATTAACACTGAACCCTGTGGGAGTCTCACTGATTAACACAGAACCCTGTGGGAGTCTCACTGATTAACATTGAACCCTGTGGGAGTCTCACTGATTAACACTGAACCCTCTGGAAGTCTCAATGATTAACACTGAACCCTATGGGAGTCTCACTGATTAACACTGAACCCTATGGGAGTCTCACTGATTAACACTGAACCCTAGGGGAGTCTCACTGATTAACACACGAACCCAAAGGGAGTGTCACTGATAATACTGAACCCTATGGGAGTCTCACTGATTAACACTGAACTCTGTGGGAGTCTCACTGATTAATACTGAACCCTGTGGGAGCCTCACTGACTAACACTGAACACTATGGGAGTCTCACTGATTAACACTGATCCCTATGGGAGTCTCACTGATTAACACTGAACCCTATGGGAGTCTCACTGATTAACACTGAACCCTCTGGGAGTCTCACTGATTAACACTGAACCCTATGGGAGTCTCATTGATTAACACTGAACCCTACGGGAGTCTCAGTGATTAACACTTGAACACTATGGGAGTCTCACTGATTAAAACTGAACCCTACGGGAGTCTCACTGATTAACACTGAACCCTATGGGAGTCTCACTGATGAACACTGAACTCAATGGGAGTCTCACTGATTAACATTGAACACTATGAGAGTCTCACTGATTAACACTGAACCCTATGGGAGTCTCACTGATTAACACTGAACCCTGTGGGAGTCTCACTGATTAACACAGAACCCTGTGGGAGTCTCACTGATTAACACTGAACCCTGTGGGAGTCTCACTGATTAACACTGAACCCTCTGGGAGTCTTACTGGTTAACACTGAACCCTATGGAAGTCTCACTGATTAACACTGAACCCTGTGGGAGTCTCACTGATTAACACAGAACCCTGTGGGAGTCTCACTGATTAACACTGAACCCTGTGGGAGTCTCACTGATTAACACTGAACCCTCTGGGAGTCTCACTGATTAACACTGAACCCTGTGGGAGTCTCACTGATTAACACAGAACCCTGTGGGAGTCTCACTGATTAACACTGAACCCTGTGGGAGTCTCACTGATTAACACTGAACCCTATGGGAGTCTCACTGATTAACACTGACTCCTGTGGGAGTCTCACTGATTAACAATGAACCCTATGGGAGTCTCACTGATTAACACTGAACCCTCTGGGAGTCTTACTGATTAACACTGAACCCTATGGAAGTCTCACTGATTAACACTGAACCCTGTGGGAGTCTCACTGATTAACACCGAACCCTGTAGGAGTCTCACTAATTAACACTGCACCCTATGGGAGTCTCACTGATGAACACTGAACGCAATGGGAGTCTCAGTGATTTACACTGAACACTATGGGATTCTCACTGATTAACACCGAACCCTATGGGAGTCTCACTGATTAACACTGAACCTTGTAGGAGTCTCAATGATTAACACTGAACCCTGTGGGAGTCTCACTGATTAACACAGAACCCTGTGGGAGTCTCACTGATTAACATTGAACCCTGTGGGAGTCTCACTGATTAACACTGAACCCTCTGGAAGTCTCAATGATTAACACTGAACCCTATGGGAGTCTCACTGATTAACACTGAACCCTATGGGAGTCTCACTGATTAACACTGAACCCTAGGGGAGTCTCACTGATTAACACACGAACCCTAAGGGAGTGTCACTGATAATACTGAACCCTATGGGAGTCTCACTGATTAACACTGAACTCTGTGGGAGTCTCACTGATTAATACTGAACCCTGTGGGAGCCTCACTGACTAACACTGAACACTATGGGAGTCTCACTGATTAACACTGATCCCTATGGGAGTCTCACTGATTAACACTGAACCCTATGGGAGTCTCACTGATTAACACTGAACCCTCTGGGAGTCTCACTGATTAACACTGAACCCTATGGGAGTCTCATTGATTAACACTTAACCCTACGGGAGTCTCAGTGATTAACACTTGAACACTATGGGAGTCTCACTGATTAAAACTGAACCCTACGGGAGTCTCACTGATTAACACTGAACCCTATGGGAGTCTCACTGATGAACACTGAACTCAATGGGAGTCTCACTGATTAACATTGAACACTATGAGAGTCTCACTGATTAACACTGAACCCTATGGGAGTCTCACTGATTAACACTGAACCCTGTGGGAGTCTCACTGATTAACACAGAACCCTGTGGGAGACTCACTGATTAACACTGAACCCTGTGGGAGTCTCACTGATTAACACTGAACCCTCTGGGAGTCTTACTGGTTAACACTGAACCCTATGGAAGTCTCACTGATTAACACTGAACCCTGTGGGAGTCTCACTGATTAACACAGAACCCTGTGGGAGTCTCACTGATTAACACTGAACCCTGTGGGAGTCTCACTGATTAACACTGAACCCTCTGGGAGTCTCACTGATTAACACTGAACCCTGTGGGAGTCTCACTGATTAACACAGAACCCTGTGGGAGTCTCACTGATTAACACTGAACCCTGTGGGAGTCTCACTGATTAACACTGAACCCTATGGGAGTCTCACTGATTAACACTGACTCCTGTGGGAGTCTCACTGATTAACAATGAACCCTATGGGAGTCTCACTGATTAACACTGAACCCTCTGGGAGTCTTACTGATTAACACTGAACCCTATGGAAGTCTCACTGATTAACACTGAACCCTGTGGGAGTCTCACTGATTAACACCGAACCCTGTAGGAGTCTCACTAATTAACACTGCACCCTATGGGAGTCTCACTGATGAACACTGAACGCAATGGGAGTCTCAGTGATTTACACTGAACACTATGGGATTCTCACTGATTAACACTGAACCCTATGGGAGTCTCACTGATTAACACTGAACCTTGTAGGAGTCTCAATGATTAACACTGAACCCTGTGGGAGTCTCACTGATTAGCACTGAACCCTATGGGAGTCTCAATGATTAACACTGAACCTTGTGGGAGTCTCTCTGATTAACACTGAACCCTATGGGAGTCTCACTGATTAACACTGAACCCTATGGGAGTCTCACCGATTAACACTGAACACTATGGGAGTCTCACTGATTAACACTGAACCCTACGGGAGTCTCTCTGATTAACACTGAACCCTGAGGGAGTCTCACTGATTAACATTGAACCCTGTGGGAGTCTCACTGATTAACACTGCACCCTATGGGAGTCTCACTGATTAACACTGAACCCTATGGGAGTCTCACTGATTAACACTGAACCCTGTGGGAGTCTCACTAATTAACACTGAACCCTATGGGAGTCTCACTGATGAACACTGAACCCAATGGGAGTCTCAGTGATTTACACTGAACCCTATGGGAGTCTCACTGATTAACACTGAACCCTGTGGGAGTCTCACTGATTAACACCGAACCCTGTAGGAGTCTCACTAATTAACACTGCAACCTATGGGAGTCTCACTGATGAACACTGAATGCAATGGGAGTCTCAGAGATTTACACTGAACCCTATGGGAGTCTCACTGATTAACACTGAACCATGTGGGAGTCTCACTGATTAACACAGAACCCTGTGGGAGTCTCACTGATTAACATTGAACCCTGTGGGAGTCTCACTGATTAACACTGAACCCTCTGGAAGTCTAAATGATTAACACTGAACCCTATGGGAGTCTCACTGATTAACACTGAACCCTATGGGAGTCTCACTGATTAACACTGAACCCTGGGGGAGTCTCACTGATTAACACGCGAACCCTAAGGGAGTGTCACTGATAACACTGAACCCTATGGGAGCCTCACTGATTAACACTGAACTCTGTGGGAGTCTCACTGATTAATACTGAACCCTGTAGGAGCCTCACTGACTAACACTGAACACTATGGGAGTCTCACTGATTAACACTGAACCCTATGGGAGTCTCACTGATTAACACTGAACCCTATGGGAGTCTCACTGATTAACACTGTACCCTCTGGGAGTCTCACTGATTAACACTGAACCCTATGGGAGTCTCATTGATTAACACTGAACCCTACGGGAGTCTCAGTGAATAACACTGAACACTATGGAAGTCTCACTGATTAACACTGAACCCTACGGTAGTCTCACTGATTAACACTGAACCCTATGGGAGTCTCACTGATGAACACTGAACTCAATGGGAGTCTCAGTGATTAACATTGAACCCTGTGGGAGTCTCACTTATTAACACTGCACCCTATGGGAGTCTCACTGATTAACACTGAACCCTATGGGAGTCTCACTGATTAACACTGAACCCTGTGGGAGTCTCACTAATTAACACTGAACCCTATGGGAGTCTCAGTGATGAACACTGAACCCAATGGGAGTCTCAGTGATTTACACTGAACCCTATGGGAGTCTCACTGATTAACACTGAACCCTGTGGGAGTCTCACTGATTAACACCGAACCCTGTAGGAGTCTAACTAATTAACACTGCACCCTATGGGAGTCTCACTGATGAACACTGAATGCAATGGGAGTCTCAGTGATTTACACTGAACCTTGTAGGAGTCTCAATGATTAACACTGAACCCTGTGGGAGTCTCACTGATTAACACTGAACCCTATGGGAGTCTCAATGATTAACACTGAACCTTGTGGGAGTCTCTCTGATTAACACCGAACCCTATGGGAGTCTCACTGATTAACACTGAACCCTATGGGAGTCTCACCGATTAACACTGAACACTATGGGAGTCTCACTGATTAACACTGAACCCTACGGGAGTCTCACTGATTAACACTGAACCCTATGGGAGTCTCACTGATTGAACACTGAACTCAATGGGAGTCTCAGTGATTAACATTGAACACTATGAGAGTCTCACTGATTAACACTGAACCCTATGGGAGTCTCACTGATTAACACTGAACCATGTGGGAGTCTCACTGATTAACACAGAACCCTGTGGGAGTCTCACTGATTAACATTGAACCCTGTGGGAGTCTCACTGATTAACACTGAACCCTCTGGAAGTCTCAATGATTAACACTGAACCCTATGGGAGTCTCACTGATTAACAGTGAACCCTATGGGAGTCTCACTGATTAACACTGAACCCTGGGGGAGTCTCACTGATTAACACACGAACCCTAAGGGAGTGTCACTGATAACACTGAACCCTATGGGAGCCTCACTGATTAACACTGAACTCTGTGGGAGTCTCACTGATTAATACTGAACCCTGTGGGAGCCTCACTGACTAACACTGAACACTATGGGAGTCTCACTGATTAACACTGAACCCTATGGGAGTCTCACTGATTAACACTGAACCCTATGGGAATCTCACTGATTAACACTGAACCCTCTGGGAGTCTCACTGATTAACACTGAACCCTATGGGAGTCTCATTGATTAACACTGAACCCTACGGGAGTCTCAGTGATTAACACTGAACACTATGGAAGTCTCACTGATTAACACTGAACCCTACGGTAGTCTCACTGATTAACACTGAACCCTATGGGAGTCTCACTGATGAACACTGAACTCAATGGGAGTCTCAGTGATTAACATTGAACACTATGAGAGTCTCACTGATTAACACTGAACCCTATGGGAGTCTCACTGATTAACACTGAACCCTGTGGGAGTCTCACTGATTAACACAGAACCCTGTCGGAGTCTCACTGATTAACACTGAACCCTGTGGGAGTCTCACTGATTAACACAGAACCCTGTGGGAGTCTCACTGATTAACATTGAACCCTGTGGGAGTCTCACTGATTAACACTGAACCCTCTGGAAGTCTCAATGATTAACCCTGAACCCTATGGGAGTCTCACTGATTAACACTGAACCCTATGGGAGTCTCACTGATTAACACTGAACCCTAGGGGAGTCTCACTGATTAACACACGAACCCTAAGGGAGTGTCACTGATAATACTGAACCCTATGGGAGTCTCACTGATTAACACTGAACTCTGTGGGAGTCTCACTGATTAATACTGAACCCTGTGGGAGCCTCACTGACTAACACTGAACACTATGGGAGTCTCACTGATTAACACTGATCCCTATGGGAGTCTCACTGATTAACACTGAACCCTATGGGAGTCTCACTGATTAACACTGAACCCTCTGGGAGTCTCACTGATTAACACTAAACCCTATGGGAGTCTCATTGATTAACACTGAACCCTACGGGAGTCTCAGTGATTAACACTTGAACACTATGGGAGTCTCACTGATTAAAACTGAACCCTACGGGAGTCTCACTGATTAACACTGAACCCTATGGGAGTCTCACTGATGAACACTGAACTCAATGGGAGTTTCACTGATTAACATTGAACACTATGAGAGTCTCACTGATTAACACTGAACCCTATGGGAGTCTCACTGATTAACACTGAACCCTGTGGGAGTCTCACTGATTAACACAGAACCCTGTGGGAGTCTCACTGATTAACACTGAACCCTGTGGGAGTCTCACTGATTAACACTGAACCCTCTGGGAGTCTTACTGGTTAACACTGAACCCTATGGAAGTCTCACTGATTAACACTGAACCCTGTGGGAGTCTCACTGATTAACACCGAACCCTGTAGGAGTCTCACTAATTAAAACTGCACCCTATGGGAGTCTCACTGATGAACACTGAACGCAATGGGAGTCTCAGTGATTTACACTGAACACTATGGGATTCTCACTGATTAACACTGAACCCTATGGGAGTCTCACTGATTAACACTGAACCTTGTAGGAGTCTCAATGATTAACACTGAACCCTGTGGGAGTCTCACTGATTAACACTGAACCCTATGGGAGTCTCAATGATTAACACTGAACCTTGTGGGAGTCTCTCTGATTAACACTGAACCCTATGGGAGTCTCACTGATTAACACTGAACCCTATGGGAGTCTCACTGATTAACACTGAACCCTATGGGAGTCTCACTGATGAACACTGAACTCAATGGGAGTCTCAGTGATTAACATTGAACACTATGAGATTATCACTGATTAACACTGAACCCTATGGGAGTCTCACTGATTAACACTGAACCATGTGGGAGTCTCACTGATTAACACAGAACACTGTGGGAGTCTCACTGATTCACATTGAACCCTGTGGGAGTCTCACTGATTAACACTGAACCCTATGGAAGTCTCAATGATTAACACTGAACCCTATGGGAGTCTCACTGATTAACACTAAACCCTATGGGAGTCTCACTGATTAACACTGAACCCTGGGGGAGTCTCACTGATTAACACACGAACCCTAAGGGAGTGTCAGTGATTTACACTGAACCCTATGGGAGTCTCACTGATTAACACTGAACCCTGTGGGAGTCTCACTAATTAACACTGAACCCTATGGGAGTCTCACTGATGAACACTGAACCCAATGGGAGTCTCAGTGATTTACACTGAACCCTATGGGAGTCTCACTGATTAACACTGAACCCTGTGGGAGTCTCACTGATTAACACCGAACCCTGTAGGAGTCTCACTAATTAACACTGCAACCTATGGGAGTCTCACTGATGAACACTGAATGCAATGGGAGTCTCAGAGATTTACACTGAACCTTGTAGGAGTCTCAATGATTAACACTGAACCCTGTGGGAGTCTCACTGATTAACACTGAACCCTATGGGAGTCTCAATGATTAACACTGAACCTTGTGGGAGTCTCTCTGATTAACACTGAACCCTATGGGAGTCTCACTGATTAACACTGAACCCTATGGGAGTCTCACCGATTAACACTGAACACTATGGGAGTCTCACTGATTAACACTGAACCCTACGGGAGTCTCACTGATTAACACTGAACCCTATGGGAGTCTCACTGATTGAACACTGAACTCAATGGGAGTCTCAATGATTAACATTGAACACTATGAGAGTCTCACTGATTAACACTGAACCCTATGGGAGTCTCACTGATTAACACTGAACCATGTGGGAGTCTCACTGATTAACACAGAACCCTGTGGGAGTCTCACTGATTAACATTGAACCCTGTGGGAGTCTCACTGATTAATACTGAACCCTCTGGAAGTCTCAATGATTAACACTGAACCCTATGGGAGTCTCACTGATTAACACTGAACCCTATGGGAGTCTCACTGATTAACACTGAACCCTGGGGGAGTCTCACTGATTAACACGCGAACCCTAAGGGAGTGTCACTGATAACACTGAACCCTATGGGAGCCTCACTGATTAACACTGAACTCTGTGGGAGTCTCACTGATTAATACTGAACCCTGTAGGAGCCTCACTGACTAACACTGAACACTATGGGAGTCTCACTGATTAACACTGAACCCTATGGGAGTCTCACTGATTAACACTGAACCCTATGGGAGTCTCACTGATTAACACTGTACCCTCTGGGAGTCTCACTGATTAACACTGAACCCTATGGGAGTCTCATTGATTAACACTGAACCCTACGGGAGTCTCAGTGAATAACACTGAACACTATGGAAGTCTCACTGAATAACACTGAACCCTACGGTAGTCTCACTGATTAACACTGAACCCTATGGGAGTCTCACTGATGAACACTGAACTCAGTGGGAGTCTCAGTGATTAACATTGAACCCTGTGGGAGTCTCACTGATTAACACTGCACCCTATGGGAGTCTCACTGATTAACACTGAACCCTATGGGAGTCTCACTGATTAACACTGAACCCTGTGGGCGTCTCACTAATTAACACTGAACCCTATGGGAGTCTCAGTGATGAACACTGAACCCAATGGGAGTCTCAGTGATTTACACTGAACCCTATGGGAGTCTCACTGATTAACACTGAACCCTGTGGGAGTCTCACTGATTAACACCGAACCCTGTAGGAGTCTAACTAATTAACACTGCACCCTATGGGAGTCTCACTGATGAACACTGAATGCAATGGGAGTCTCAGTGATTTACACTGAACCTTGTAGGAGTCTCAATGATTAACACTGAACCCTGTGGGAGTCTCACTGATTAACACTGAACCCTATGGGAGTCTCAATGATTAACACTGAACCTTGTGGGAGTCTCTCTGATTAACACTGAACCCTATGGGAGTCTCACTGATTAACACTGAACCCTATGGGAGTCTCACCGATTAACACTGAACACTATGGGAGTCTCACTGATTAACACTGAACCCTACGGGAGTCTCACTGATTAACACTGAACCCTATGGGAGTCTCACTGATTGAACACTGAACTCAATGGGAGTCTCAGTGATTAACATTGAACACTATGAGAGTCTCACTGATTAACACTGAACCCTATGGGAGTCTCACTGATTAACACTGAACCATGTGGGAGTCTCACTGATTAACACAGAACCCTGTGGGAGTCTCACTGATTAACATTGAACCCTGTGGGAGTCTCACTGATTAACACTGAACCCTCTGGAAGTCTCAATGATTAACACTGAACCCTATGGGAGTCTCACTGATTAACAGTGAACCCTATGGGAGTCTCACTGATTAACACTGAACCCTGGGGGAGTCTCACTGATTAACACACGAACCCTAAGGGAGTGTCACTGATAACACTGAACCCTATGGGAGCCTCACTGATTAACACTGAACTCTGTGGGAGTCTCACTGATTAATACTGAACCCTGTGGGAGCCTCACTGACTAACACTGAACACTATGGGAGTCTCACTGATTAACACTGAACCCTATGGGAGTCTCACTGATTAACACTGAACCCTATGGGAATCTCACTGATTAACACTGAACCCTCTGGGAGTCTCACTGATTAACACTGAACCCTATGGGAGTCTCATTGATTAACACTGAACCCTACGGGAGTCTCAGTGATTAACACTGAACACTATGGAAGTCTCACTGATTAACACTGAACCCTACGGTAGTCTCACTGATTAACACTGAACCCTATGGGAGTCTCACTGATGAACACTGAACTCAATGGGAGTCTCAGTGATTAACATTGAACACTATGAGAGTCTCACTGATTAACACTGAACCCTATGGGAGTCTCACTGATTAACACTGAACCCTGTGGGAGTCTCACTGATTAACACAGAACCCTGTGGGAGTCTCACTGATTAACACTGAACCCTGTGGGAGTCTCACTGATTAACACAGAACCCTGTGGGAGTCTCACTGATTAACATTGAACCCTGTGGGAGTCTCACTGATTAACACTGAACCCTCTGGAAGTCTCAATGATTAACACTGAACCCTATGGGAGTCTCACTGATTAACACTGAACCCTATGGGAGTCTCACTGATTAACACTGAACCCTAGGGGAGTCTCACTGATTAACACACGAACCCTAAGGGAGTGTCACTGATAATACTGAACCCTATGGGAGTCTCACTGATTAACACTGAACTCTGTGGGAGTCTCACTGATTAATACTGAACCCTGTGGGAGCCTCACTGACTAACACTGAACACTATGGGAGTCTCACTGATTAACACTGATCCCTATGGGGGTCTCACTGATTAACACTGAACCCTATGGGAGTCTCACTGATTAACACTGAACCCTCTGGGAGTCTCACTGATTAACACTGAACCCTATGGGAGTCTCATTGATTAACACTGAACCCTACGGGAGTCTCAGTGATTAACACTTGAACACTATGGGAGTCTCACTGATTAAAACTGAACCCTACGGGAGTCTCACTGATTAACACTGAACCCTATGGGAGTCTCACTCATGAACACTGAACTCAATGGGAGTCTCACTGATTAACATTGAACACTATGAGAGTCTCACTGATTAACACTGAACCCTATGGGAGTCTCACTGATTAACACTGAACCCTGTGGGAGTCTCACTGATTAACACAGAACCCTGTGGGAGTCTCACTGATTAACACTGAACCCTGTGGGAGTCTCACTGATTAACACTGAACCCTCTGGGAGTCTTACTGGTTAACACTGAACCCTATGGAAGTCTCACTGATTAACACTGAACCCTGTGGGAGTCTCACTGATTAACACCGAACCCTGTAGGAGTCTCACTAATTAAAACTGCACCCTATGGGAGTCTCACTGATGAACACTGAACGCAATGGGAGTCTCAGTGATTTACACTGAACACTATGGGATTCTCACTGATTAACACTGAACCCTATGGGAGTCTCACTGATTAACACTGAACCTTGTAGGAGTCTCAATGATTAACACTGAACCCTGTGGGAGTCTCACTGATTAACACTGAACCCTATGGGAGTCTCAATGATTAACACTGAACCTTGTGGGAGTCTCTCTGATTAACACTGAACCCTATGGGAGTCTCACTGATTAACACTGAACCCTATGGGAGTCTCACTGATTAACACTGAACCTTACGGGAGTCTCACTGATGAACACTGAACTCAATGGGAGTCTCAGTGATTAACATTGAACACTATGAGATTATCACTGATTAACACTGAACCCTATGGGAGTCTCACTGATTAACACTGAACCATGTGGGAGTCTCACTGATTAACACAGAACACTGTGGGAGTCTCACTGATTCACATTGAACCCTGTGGGAGTCTCACTGATTAACACTGAACCCTATGGAAGTCTCAATGATTAACACTGAACCCTATGGGAGTCTCACTGATTAACACTAAACCCTATGGGAGTCTCACTGATTAACACTGAACCCTGGGGGAGTCTCACTGATTAACACACGAACCCTAAGGGAGTGTCAGTGATTTACACTGAACCCTATGGGAGTCTCACTGATTAACACTGAACTCTGTGGGAGTCTCACTGATTAATACTGAACCCTGTGGGAGCCTCACTGACTAACACTGAACACTATGGGAGTCTCACTGATTAACACTGAACCCTATGGGAGTCTCACTGATTAACACTGAACCCTATGGGAGTCTCACTGATTAACACTGAACCCTCTGGGAGTCTCACTGATTAACACTGAACCCTATGGGAGTCTCATTGATTAACACTGAACCCTACGGGAGTCTCAGTGATTAACACTGAACACTATGGAAGTTTCACTGATTAACACTGAACCCTACGGGAGTCTCACTGATTAACACTGAACCCTATGGGAGTCTCACTGATGAACACTGAACTCAATGGGAGTCTCAGTGATTAACATTGAACACTATGAGAGTCTCACTGATTAACACTGAACCCTATGGGAGTCTCACTGATTAACACTGAACCCTGTGGGAGTCTCACTGATTAACACAGAACCATGTGGGAGTCTCACTGATTAACACTGAACCCTGTGGGAGTCTCACTGATTAACACAGAACCCTGTGGGAGTCTCACTGATTAACATTGAACCCTGTGGGAGTCTCACTGATTAACACTGAACCCTCTGGAAGTCTCAATGATTAACACTGAACCCTATGGGAGTCTCACTGATTAACACTGAACCCTATGGGAGTCTCACTGATTAACACTGAACCCTGGGGGAGTCTCACTGATTAACACACGAACCCTAAGGGAGTGTCACTGATAACACTGAACCCTATGGGAGTCTCACTGATTAACACTGAACTCTGTGGGAGTCTCACTGATTAATACTGAACCCTGTGGGAGCCTCACTGCCTAACACTGAACACTATGGGAGTCTCACTGATTAACACTGATCCCTATGGGAGTCTCACTGATTAACACTGAACCCTATGGGAGTCTCACTGATTAACACTGAACCCTCTGGGAGTCTCACTGATTAACACTGAACCCTATGGGAGTCTCATTGATTAACACTGAACCCTACGGGAGTCTCAGTGATTAACACTGAACACTATGGGAGTCTCACTGATTAACACTGAACCCTACGGGAGTCTCACTGATTAACACTGAACCCTATGGGAGTCTCACTGATGAACACTGAACCCTATGGAAGTCTCAATGATTAACACTGAACCCTATGGGAGTCTCACTGATTAACACTGAACCCTATGGGAGTTTCACTGATTAACATTGAACCCTATGGGAGTCTCACTGATTAACACTGAACCCTGTGGGAGTCTCACTGATTAACACAGAACCCTGTGGGAGTCTCACTGATTAACACTGAACCCTGTGGGAGTATCACTGATTAACACAGAACCCTGTGGGAGTCTCACTGATTAACATTGAACCCTGTGGGAGTCTCACTGATTAACACTGAACCCTGTGGGAGTCTCACTGATTAACATTGAACCCTGTGGGAGTCTCACTGATTAACACTGAACCCTCTGGAAGTCTCAATGATTAACACTGAACCCTATGGGAGTCTCACTGATTAACACTGAACCCTATGGGAGTCTCACTGATTAACACTGAACCCTGGGGGAGTCTCACTGATTAACACACGAACCCTAAGGGAGTGTCACTGATAACACTGAACCCTATGGGAGTCTCACTGATTAACACTGAACTCTGTGGGAGTCTCACTGATTAATACTGAACCCTGTGGGAGCCTCACTGCCTAACACTGAACACTATGGGAGTCTCACTGATTAACACTGATCCCTATGGGAGTCTCACTGATTAACACACGAACCCTAAGGGAGTGTCACTGATAACACTGAACCCTATGGGAGTCTCACTGATTAACACTGAACTCTGTGGGAGTCTCACTGATTAATACTGAACCCTGTGGGAGCCTCACTGCCTAACACTGAACACTATGGGAGTCTCACTGATTAACACTGATCCCTATGGGAGTCTCACTGATTAACACTGAACCCTATGGGAGTCTCACTGATTAACACTGAACCCTCTGGGAGTCTCACTGATTAACACTGAACCCTATGGGAGTCTCATTGATTAACACTGAACCCTACGGGAGTCTCAGTGATTAACACTGAACACTATGGGAGTCTCACTGATTAACACTGAACCCTACGGGAGTCTCACTGATTAACACTGAACCCTATGGGAGTCTCACTGATGAACACTGAACCCTATGGAAGTCTCAATGATTAACACTGAACCCTATGGGAGTCTCACTGATTAACACTGAACCCTATGGGAGTTTCACTGATTAACATTGAACCCTATGGGAGTCTCACTGATTAACACTGAACCCTGTGGGAGTCTCACTGATTAACACAGAACCCTGTGGGAGTCTCACTGATTAACACTGAACCCTGTGGGAGTCTCACTGATTAACACAGAACCCTGTGGGAGTCTCACTGATTAACATTGAACCCTGTGGGAGTCTCACTGATTAACACTGAACCCTGTGGGAGTCTCACTGATTAACATTGAACCCTGTGGGAGTCTCACTGATTAACACTGAACCCTCTGGAAGTCTCAATGATTAACACTGAACCCTATGGGAGTCTCACTGATTAACACTGAACCCTATGGGAGTCTCACTGATTAACACTGAACCCTGGGGGAGTCTCACTGATTAACACACGAACCCTAAGGGAGTGTCACTGATAACACTGAACCCTATGGGAGTCTCACTGATTAACACTGAACTCTGTGGGAGTCTCACTGATTAATACTGAACCCTGTGGGAGCCTCACTGCCTAACACTGAACACTATGGGAGTCTCACTGATTAACACTGATCCCTATGGGAGTCTCACTGATTAACACTGAACCCTATGGGAGTCTCACTGATTAACACTGAACCCTCTGGGAGTCTCACTGATTAACACTGAACCGTATGGGAGTCTCATTGATTAACACTGAACCCTACGGGAGTCTCAGTGATTAACACTGAACACTATGGGAGTCTCACTGATTAACACTGAACCCTACGGGAGTCTCACTGATTAACACTGAACCCTATGGGAGTCTCACTGATTAACACTGAACCCTGGGGGAGTCTCACTGATTAACACACGAACCCTAAGGGAGTGTCACTGATAACACTGAACCCTATGGGAGTCTCACTGATTAACACTGAACTCTGTGGGAGTCTCACTGATTAATACTGAACCCTGTGGGAGCCTCACTGCCTAACACTGAACACTATGGGAGTCTCACTGATTAACACTGATCCCTATGGGAGTCTCACTGATTAACACACGAACCCTAAGGGAGTGTCACTGATAACACTGAACCCTATGGGAGTCTCACTGATTAACACTGAACTCTGTGGGAGTCTCACTGATTAATACTGAACCCTGTGGGAGCCTCACTGCCTAACACTGAACACTATGGGAGTCTCACTGATTAACACTGATCCCTATGGGAGTCTCACTGATTAACACTGAACCCTATGGGAGTCTCACTGATTAACACTGAACCCTCTGGGAGTCTCACTGATTAACACTGAACCGTATGGGAGTCTCATTGATTAACACTGAACCCTACGGGAGTCTCAGTGATTAACACTGAACACTATGGGAGTCTCACTGATTAACACTGAACCCTACGGGAGTCTCACTGATTAACACTGAACCCTATGGGAGTCTCACTGATGAACACTGAACCCTATGGAAGTCTCAATGATTAACACTGAACCCTATGGGAGTCTCACTGATTAACACTGAACCCTATGGGAGTTTCACTGATTAACACTGAACCCTATGGGAGTCTCACTGATTAACACTGAACCCTGTGGGAGTCTCACTGATTAACACAGAACCCTGTGGGAGTTTCACTGATTAACACTGAACCCTGTGGGAGTCTCACTGATTAACACTGAACCCTATGGAAGTCTCAATGATTAACACTGAACCCTATGGGAGTCTCACTGATTAACACTGAACCCTATGGGAGTTTCACTGATTAACACTGAACCCTGGGGGAGTCTCACTGATTAACACACGAACCCTAAGGGAGTGTCACTGATTAACACTGAAACCTATGGGAGGCCCACTGATTAACACTGAACTCTGAGGGAGTCTCATTGATTAATACTGAACCCTGTGGGAGCCTCACTGACTAACAATGAACCCTGTGGGAGTCTCACTGATTAACACTGAACCCTGTGGGAGTCTCACTAATTAACACTGAACCCTATGGGAGTCTCACTGATTAACACTGAACCCTATGGGAGTCTCACTGATTAACACTGAACCCTATGGGAGTCCCATTGATTAACACTGAACCCTATGGGAGTCTCACAGATTAACACATGAACCCTGTGGGAGTCTCACTGATTAACACTGAACCCTACGGGAGTCTCACTGATTAACACTGAACCGTATGGGAGTCTCACTGATTAACACTGAACCCTATGGGAGTCTCACTGATTAACACTGAACCCTATGGGAGTCCCATTGATTAACACTGAACCCTATGGGAGTCTCACAGATTAACACATGAACCCTGTGGGAGTCTCACTGATTAACACTGAACCCTACGGGAGTCTCACTGATTAACACTGAACCGTATGGGAGTCTCACTGATTAACACATGAACCCTGTGGGAGTCTCACTGATTAACACTGAACCCTATGGGAGTCTCACTGATTAACACTGAACCCTATGGGAGTCCCATTGATTAACACTGAACCCTATGGGAGTCTCACAGATTAACACATGAACCCTGTGGGAGTCTCACTGATTAACACTGAACCCTACGGGAGTCTCACTGATTAACACTGAACCGTATGGGAGTCTCACTGATTAACACTGAACCCTATGGGAGTCTCACTGATTAACACTGAACCCTATGGGAGTCTCACTGATGAACACTGAACCGTATGGGAGTCTCACTGATTAACACTGAACCCTATGGGAGTCTCACTGATTAACACTGAACCCTATGGGAGTCCCATTGATTAACACTGAACCCTATGGGAGTCTCACAGATTAACACATGAACCCTGTGGGAGTCTCACTGATTAACACTGAACCCTACGGGAGTCTCACTGATTAACACTGAACCGTATGGGAGTCTCACTGATTAACACATGAACCCTGTGGGAGTCTCACTGATTAACACTGAACCCTACGGGAGTCTCACTGATTAACACTGAACCGTATGGGAGTCTCACTGATTAACACTGAACCCTATGGGAGTCTCACTGATTAACACTGAACCCTATGGGAGTCCCATTGATTAACACTGAACCCTATGGGAGTCTCACAGATTAACACATGAACCCTGTGGGAGTCTCACTGATTAACACTGAACCCTACGGGAGTCTCACTGATTAACACTGAACCGTATGGGAGTCTCACTGATTAACACTGAACCCTATGGGAGTCTCACTGATTAACACTGAACCCTATGGGAGTCCCATTGATTAACACTGAACCCTATGGGAGTCTCACAGATTAACACATGAACCCTGTGGGAGTCTCACTGATTAACACTGAACCCTACGGGAGTCTCACTGATTAACACTGAACCGTATGGGAGTCTCACTGATTAACACTGAACCCTATGGGAGTCTCACTGATTAAAACTGAACCCTATGGGAGTCTCACTGATGAACACTGAACCCTATGGAAGTCTCAATGATTAACACTGAACCCTATGGGAGTCTCACTGATTAACACTGAACCCTATGGGAGTCTCACTGATTAACACTGAACCCTATGGGAGTCCCATTGATTAACACTGAACCCTATGGGAGTCTCACTGATTAACACATGAACCCTGAGGGAGTCTCACTGATTAACACTGAACCCTACGGGAGTCTCACTGATTAACACTGAACCCTATGGGAGTCTCACTGATTAACACTGAACCCTATGGGAGTCTCACTGATTAACACTGAACCCTATGGGAGTCTCACTGATTAACACTGAACCCTGTGGGAGTCTCACTGATTAGCACATGAACCCCGTGGGAGTCTCACTGATTAACACTGAACCCTATGGGAGTCTCACTGATTAACACTGACTCCTGTGGGAGTCTCACTGATTAACACTGAACCCTATGGGAGCCTCACTGATTAACACTGAACCCTCTGGGAGTCTTACTGATTAACACTGAACCCTATGGGAGTCTCACTGATTAACACTGAACCCTATGGGAGTCTCACTGATTAACACTGAACCCTATGGGAGTCTCACTGATTAAAACTGAACCCTATGGGAGTCTCACTGATTAACAATGAACCCTGTGGGAGTCTCACTGATTAACATTGAACCCTGTGGGAGTCTCACTGATTAACACTGCACCCTATGGGAGTCTCACTGATTAACACTGAACCCTGTGGGAGTCTCACTAATTAACACTGAACCCTATGGGAGTCTCACTGATGAACACTGAACCCAATGGGAGTCTCAGTGATTTACACTGAACCCTATGGGAGTCTCACTGATTAACACTGAACCCTGTGGGAGTCTCACTGATTAACACCGAACCCTGTAGGAGTCTCACTAATTAACACTGCACCCTATGGGAGTCTCACTGATGAACACTGAACGCAATGGGAGTCTCAGTGATTTACACTGAACACTATGGGATTCTCACTGATTAACACTGAACCCTATGGGAGTCTCACTGATTAACACTGATCCTTGTAGGAGTCTCACTGATTAACACTGAACCCTGTGGGATTCTCACTGATTAACACTGAACCCTATGGGAGTCTCAATGATTAAAACTGAACCTTGTGGGAGTCTCTCTGATTAACACTGAACCCTATGGGAGTCTCACTGATTAACACCGAACCATATGGGAGTCTCACCGATTAACACTGAACCCTATGGGAGTCTCACTGATGAACACTGAACTCAATGGGAGTCTCAGTGATTAACATTGAACACTATGAGAGTCTCACTGATTAACACTGAACCCTATGGGAGTCTCACTGATTAACACTGAACCATGTGGGAGTCTCACTGATTAACACAGAACCCTGTGGGAGTCTCACTGATTAACATTGAACCCTGTGGGAGTCTCACTGATTAACACTGAACCCTCTGGAAGTCTCAATGATTAACACTGAACCCTATGGGAGTTTCACTGATTAACACTGAACCCTATGGGAGTCTCACTGATTAACACTGAACCCTCTGGGAGTCTTACTGATTAACATTGAACCCTATGGGAGTCTCACTGATTAACACTGAACCCTATGGGAGTCTCACTGATTAACACTGATCCCTATGGGAGTCTCACTGATTAACACTGAACCCTATGGGAGTCTCACTGATTAACACTGATCCCTGTGGGAGTCTCACTGATTAACATTGAACCCTGTGGGAGTCTCACTGATTAACACTGCACCCTATGGGAGTCTCACTGATTAACACTGAACCCTATGGGAGTCTCACTGATTAACACTGAACCCTGTGGGAGTCTCACTGATTAACACTGAACCCTGTGGGAGTCTCACTGATTAACATTGAACCCTGTGGGAGTCTCACTGATTAACACTGAACCCTCTGGAAGTCTCAATGATTAACACTGAACCCTATGGGAGTCTCACTGATTAACACTGAACCCTATGGGAGTCTCACTGATTAACACTGAACCCTGGGGGAGTCTCACTGATTAACACACGAACCCTAAGGGAGTGTCACTGATAACACTGAACCCTATGGGAGTCTCACTGATTAACACTGAACTCTGTGGGAGTCTCACTGATTAATACTGAACCCTGTGGGAGCCTCACTGCCTAACACTGAACACTATGGGAGTCTCACTGATTAACACTGATCCCTATGGGAGTCTCACTGATTAACACTGAACCCTATGGGAGTCTCACTGATTAACACTGAACCCTCTGGGAGTCTCACTGATTAACACTGAACCGTATGGGAGTCTCATTGATTAACACTGAACCCTACGGGAGTCTCAGTGATTAACACTGAACACTATGGGAGTCTCACTGATTAACACTGAACCCTACGGGAGTCTCACTGATTAACACTGAACCCTATGGGAGTCTCACTGATGAACACTGAACCCTATGGAAGTCTCAATGATTAACACTGAACCCTATGGGAGTCTCACTGATTAACACTGAACCCTATGGGAGTTTCACTGATTAACACTGAACCCTATGGGAGTCTCACTGATTAACACTGAACCCTGTGGGAGTCTCACTGATTAACACAGAACCCTGTGGGAGTTTCACTGATTAACACTGAACCCTGTGGGAGTCTCACTGATTAACACTGAACCCTATGGAAGTCTCAATGATTAACACTGAACCCTATGGGAGTCTCACTGATTAACACTGAACCCTATGGGAGTTTCACTGATTAACACTGAACCCTGGGGGAGTCTCACTGATTAACACACGAACCCTAAGGGAGTGTCACTGATTAACACTGAAACCTATGGGAGGCCCACTGATTAACACTGAACTCTGAGGGAGTCTCATTGATTAATACTGAACCCTGTGGGAGCCTCACTGACTAACAATGAACCCTGTGGGAGTCTCACTGATTAACACTGAACCCTGTGGGAGTCTCACTAATTAACACTGAACCCTATGAGAGTCTCACTGATTAACACTGAACCCTATGGGAGTCTCACTGATTAACACTGAACCCTATGGGAGTCCCATTGATTAACACTGAACCCTATGGGAGTCTCACAGATTAACACATGAACCCTGTGGGAGTCTCACTGATTAACACTGAACCCTACGGGAGTCTCACTGATTAACACTGAACCGTATGGGAGTCTCACTGATTAACACTGAACCCTATGGGAGTCTCACTGATTAACACTGAACCCTATGGGAGTCCCATTGATTAACACTGAACCCTATGGGAGTCTCACAGATTAACACATGAACCCTGTGGG
This sequence comes from Petromyzon marinus, assembly GCF_048934315.1. Classification (NCBI taxonomy): domain Eukaryota; kingdom Metazoa; phylum Chordata; class Hyperoartia; order Petromyzontiformes; family Petromyzontidae; genus Petromyzon; species Petromyzon marinus. The sequence goes on from NW_027423501.1 coordinate 1,430,804, forward strand.
AGTCTCACTGATTAACACTGAACCCTACGGGAGTCTCACTGATTAACACTGAACCGTATGGGAGTCTCACTGATTAACACATGAACCCTGTGGGAGTCTCACTGATTAACACTGAACCCTATGGGAGTCTCACTGATTAACACTGAACCCTATGGGAGTCCCATTGATTAACACTGAACCCTATGGGAGTCTCACAGATTAACACATGAACCCTGTGGGAGTCTCACTGATTAACACTGAACCCTACGGGAGTCTCACTGATTAACACTGAACCGTATGGGAGTCTCACTGATTAACACTGAACCCTATGGGAGTCTCACTGATTAACACTGAACCCTATGGGAGTCTCACTGATGAACACTGAACCGTATGGGAGTCTCACTGATTAACACTGAACCCTATGGGAGTCTCACTGATTAACACTGAACCCTATGGGAGTCCCATTGATTAACACTGAACCCTATGGGAGTCTCACAGATTAACACATGAACCCTGTGGGAGTCTCACTGATTAACACTGAACCCTACGGGAGTCTCACTGATTAACACTGAACCGTATGGGAGTCTCACTGATTAACACATGAACCCTGTGGGAGTCTCACTGATTAACACTGAACCCTACGGGAGTCTCACTGATTAACACTGAACCGTATGGGAGTCTCACTGATTAACACTGAACCCTATGGGAGTCTCACTGATTAACACTGAACCCTATGGGAGTCCCATTGATTAACACTGAACCCTATGGGAGTCTCACAGATTAACACATGAACCCTGTGGGAGTCTCACTGATTAACACTGAACCCTACGGGAGTCTCACTGATTAACACTGAACCGTATGGGAGTCTCACTGATTAACACTGAACCCTATGGGAGTCTCACTGATTAACACTGAACCCTATGGGAGTCCCATTGATTAACACTGAACCCTATGGGAGTCTCACAGATTAACACATGAACCCTGTGGGAGTCTCACTGATTAACACTGAACCCTACGGGAGTCTCACTGATTAACACTGAACCGTATGGGAGTCTCACTGATTAACACTGAACCCTATGGGAGTCTCACTGATTAAAACTGAACCCTATGGGAGTCTCACTGATGAACACTGAACCCTATGGAAGTCTCAATGATTAACACTGAACCCTATGGGAGTCTCACTGATTAACACTGAACCCTATGGGAGTCTCACTGATTAACACTGAACCCTATGGGAGTCCCATTGATTAACACTGAACCCTATGGGAGTCTCACTGATTAACACATGAACCCTGAGGGAGTCTCACTGATTAACACTGAACCCTACGGGAGTCTCACTGATTAACACTGAACCCTATGGGAGTCTCACTGATTAACACTGAACCCTATGGGAGTCTCACTGATTAACACTGAACCCTATGGGAGTCTCACTGATTAACACTGAACCCTGTGGGAGTCTCACTGATTAGCACATGAACCCCGTGGGAGTCTCACTGATTAACACTGAACCCTATGGGAGTCTCACTGATTAACACTGACTCCTGTGGGAGTCTCACTGATTAACACTGAACCCTATGGGAGCCTCACTGATTAACACTGAACCCTCTGGGAGTCTTACTGATTAACACTGAACCCTATGGGAGTCTCACTGATTAACACTGAACCCTATGGGAGTCTCACTGATTAACACTGAACCCTATGGGAGTCTCACTGATTAAAACTGAACCCTATGGGAGTCTCACTGATTAACAATGAACCCTGTGGGAGTCTCACTGATTAACATTGAACCCTGTGGGAGTCTCACTGATTAACACTGCACCCTATGGGAGTCTCACTGATTAACACTGAACCCTGTGGGAGTCTCACTAATTAACACTGAACCCTATGGGAGTCTCACTGATGAACACTGAACCCAATGGGAGTCTCAGTGATTTACACTGAACCCTATGGGAGTCTCACTGATTAACACTGAACCCTGTGGGAGTCTCACTGATTAACACCGAACCCTGTAGGAGTCTCACTAATTAACACTGCACCCTATGGGAGTCTCACTGATGAACACTGAACGCAATGGGAGTCTCAGTGATTTACACTGAACACTATGGGATTCTCACTGATTAACACTGAACCCTATGGGAGTCTCACTGATTAACACTGATCCTTGTAGGAGTCTCACTGATTAACACTGAACCCTGTGGGATTCTCACTGATTAACACTGAACCCTATGGGAGTCTCAATGATTAAAACTGAACCTTGTGGGAGTCTCTCTGATTAACACTGAACCCTATGGGAGTCTCACTGATTAACACCGAACCATATGGGAGTCTCACCGATTAACACTGAACCCTATGGGAGTCTCACTGATGAACACTGAACTCAATGGGAGTCTCAGTGATTAACATTGAACACTATGAGAGTCTCACTGATTAACACTGAACCCTATGGGAGTCTCACTGATTAACACTGAACCATGTGGGAGTCTCACTGATTAACACAGAACCCTGTGGGAGTCTCACTGATTAACATTGAACCCTGTGGGAGTCTCACTGATTAACACTGAACCCTCTGGAAGTCTCAATGATTAACACTGAACCCTATGGGAGTTTCACTGATTAACACTGAACCCTATGGGAGTCTCACTGATTAACACTGAACCCTCTGGGAGTCTTACTGATTAACATTGAACCCTATGGGAGTCTCACTGATTAACACTGAACCCTATGGGAGTCTCACTGATTAACACTGATCCCTATGGGAGTCTCACTGATTAACACTGAACCCTATGGGAGTCTCACTGATTAACACTGATCCCTGTGGGAGTCTCACTGATTAACATTGAACCCTGTGGGAGTCTCACTGATTAACACTGCACCCTATGGGAGTCTCACTGATTAACACTGAACCCTATGGGAGTCTCACTGATTAACACTGAACCCTGTGGGAGTCTCACTAATTAACACTGAACCCTATGGGAGTCTCACTGATGAACACTGAACCCAATGGGAGTCTCAGTGATTTACACTGAACCCTATGGGAGTCTCACTGATTAACACTGAACCCTGTGGGAGTCTCACTGATTAACACCGAACCCTGTAGGAGTCTCACTGATTAACATTGAACCCAATGGGAGTCTCAGTGATTTACACTGAACCCTATGGGAGTCTCACTGATTAACACTGAACCCTGTAGGAGTCTCACTGATTAACACCGAACCCTGTAGGAGTCTCACTGATTAACACTGAACCCTACGGGAGTCTCACTGATTAACACTGAACCCTATGGGAGTCTCACTGATGAACACTGAACCCTATGGAAGTCTCAATGATTAACACTGAACCCTATGGGAGTCTCACTGATTAACACTGAACCCTATGGGAGTTTCACTGATTAACATTGAACCCTATGGGAGTCTCACTGATTAACACTGAACCCTGTGGGAGTCTCACTGATTAACACAGAACCCTGTGGGAGTCTCACTGATTAACACTGAACCCTGTGGGAGTCTCACTGATAACACAGAACCCTGTGGGAGTCTCACTGATTAACATTGAACCCTGTGGGAGTCTCACTGATTAACACTGAACCCTGTGGGAGTCTCACTGATTAACATTGAACCCTGTGGGAGTCTCACTGATTAACACTGAACCCTCTGGAAGTCTCAATGATTAACACTGAACCCTATGGGAGTCTCACTGATTAACACTGAACCCTATGGGAGTCTCACTGATTAACACACGAACCCTAAGGGAGTGTCACTGATAACACTGAACCCTATGGGAGTCTCACTGATTAACACTGAACCCTATGGGAGTCCCATTGATTAACACTGAACCCTATGGGAGTCTCACAGATTAACACATGAACCCTGTGGGAGTCTCACTGATTAACACTGAACCCTACGGGAGTCTCACTGATTAACACTGAACCGTATGGGAGTCTCACTGATTAACACATGAACCCTGTGGGAGTCTCACTGATTAACACTGAACCCTACGGGAGTCTCACTGATTAACACTGAACCGTATGGGAGTCTCACTGATTAACACTGAACCCTATGGGAGTCTCACTGATTAACACTGAACCCTATGGGAGTCCCATTGATTAACACTGAACCCTATGGGAGTCTCACAGATTAACACATGAACCCTGTGGGAGTCTCACTGATTAACACTGAACCCTACGGGAGTCTCACTGATTAACACTGAACCGTATGGGAGTCTCACTGATTAACACTGAACCCTATGGGAGTCTCACTGATTAACACTGAACCCTATGGGAGTCCCATTGATTAACACTGAACCCTATGGGAGTCTCACAGATTAACACATGAACCCTGTGGGAGTCTCACTGATTAACACTGAACCCTACGGGAGTCTCACTGATTAACACTGAACCGTATGGGAGTCTCACTGATTAACACTGAACCCTATGGGAGTCTCACTGATTAACACTGAACCCTATGGGAGTCTCACTGATGAACACTGAACCCTATGGAAGTCTCAATGATTAACACTGAACCCTATGGGAGTCTCACTGATTAACACTGAACCCTATGGGAGTCTCACTGATTAACACTGAACCCTATGGGAGTCCCATTGATTAACACTGAACCCTATGGGAGTCTCACTGATTAACACATGAACCCTGAGGGAGTCTCACTGATTAACACTGAACCCTACGGGAGTCTCACTGATTAACACTGAACCCTATGGGAGTCTCACTGATTAACACTGAACCCTATGGGAGTCTCACTGATTAACACTGAACCCTATGGGAGTCTCACTGATTAACACTGAACCCTGTGGGAGTCTCACTGATTAGCACATGAACCCCGTGGGAGTCTCACTGATTAACACTGAACCCTATGGGAGTCTCACTGATTAACACTGACTCCTGTGGGAGTCTCACTGATTAACACTGAACCCTATGGGAGCCTCACTGATTAACACTGAACCCTCTGGGAGTCTTACTGATTAACACTGAACCCTATGGGAGTCTCACTGATTAACACTGAACCCTATGGGAGTCTCACTGATTAACACTGAACCCTATGGGAGTCTCACTGATTAAAACTGAACCCTATGGGAGTCTCACTGATTAACAATGAACCCTGTGGGAGTCTCACTGATTAACATTGAACCCTGTGGGAGTCTCACTGATTAACACTGCACCCTATGGGAGTCTCACTGATTAACACTGAACCCTGTGGGAGTCTCACTAATTAACACTGAACCCTATGGGAGTCTCACTGATGAACACTGAACCCAATGGGAGTCTCAGTGATTTACACTGAACCCTATGGGAGTCTCACTGATTAACACTGAACCCTGTGGGAGTCTCACTGATTAACACCGAACCCTGTAGGAGTCTCACTAATTAACACTGCACCCGATGGGAGTCTCACTGATGAACACTGAACGCAATGGGAGTCTCAGTGATTTACACTGAACACTATGGGATTCTCACTGATTAACACTGAACCCTATGGGAGTCTCACTGATTAACACTGATCCTTGTAGGAGTCTCACTGATTAACACTGAACCCTGTGGGATTCTCACTGATTAACACTGAACCCTATGGGAGTCTCAATGATTAAAACTGAACCTTGTGGGAGTCTCTCTGATTAACACTGAACCCTATGGGAGTCTCACTGATTAACACCGAACCATATGGGAGTCTCACCGATTAACACTGAACCCTATGGGAGTCTCACTGATGAACACTGAACTCAATGGGAGTCTCAGTGATTAACATTGAACACTATGAGAGTCTCACTGATTAACACTGAACCCTATGGGAGTCTCACTGATTAACACTGAACCATGTGGGAGTCTCACTGATTAACACAGAACCCTGTGGGAGTCTCACTGATTAACATTGAACCCTGTGGGAGTCTCACTGATTAACACTGAACCCTCTGGAAGTCTCAATGATTAACACTGAACCCTATGGGAGTTTCACTGATTAACACTGAACCCTATGGGAGTCTCACTGATTAACACTGAACCCTCTGGGAGTCTTACTGATTAACATTGAACCCTATGGGAGTCTCACTGATTAACACTGAACCCTATGGGAGTCTCACTGATTAACACTGATCCCTATGGGAGTCTCACTGATTAACACTGAACCCTATGGGAGTCTCACTGATTAACACTGATCCCTGTGGGAGTCTCACTGATTAACATTGAACCCTGTGGGAGTCTCACTGATTAACACTGCACCCTATGGGAGTCTCACTGATTAACACTGAACCCTATGGGAGTCTCACTGATTAACACTGAACCCTGTGGGAGTCTCACTAATTAACACTGAACCCTATGGGAGTCTCACTGATGAACACTGAACCCAATGGGAGTCTCAGTGATTTACACTGAACCCTATGGGAGTCTCACTGATTAACACTGAACCCTGTGGGAGTCTCACTGATTAACATCGAACCCTGTAGGAGTCTCACTGATTAACATTGAACCCAATGGGAGTCTCAGTGATTTACACTGAACCCTATGGGAGTCTCACTGATTAACACTGAACCCTGTAGGAGTCTCACTGATTAACACCGAACCCTGTAGGAGTCTCACTGATTAACACTGAACCCTACGGGAGTCTCACTGATTAACACTAAACCCTATGGGAGTCTCACTGATGAACACTGAACCCTATGGAAGTCTCAATGATTAACACTGAACCCTATGGGAGTCTCACTGATTAACACTGAACCCTATGGGAGTTTCACTGATTAACATTGAACCCTATGGGAGTCTCACTGATTAACACTGAACCCTGTGGGAGTCTCACTGATTAACACAGAACCCTGTGGGAGTCTCACTGATTAACACTGAACCCTGTGGGAGTCTCACTGATAACACAGAACCCTGTGGGAGTCTCACTGATTAACATTGAACCCTGTGGGAGTCTCACTGATTAACACTGAACCCTGTGGGAGTCTCACTGATTAACATTGAACCCTGTGGGAGTCTCACTGATTAACACTGAACCCTCTGGAAGTCTCAATGATTAACACTGAACCCTATGGGAGTCTCACTGATTAACACTGAACCCTATGGGAGTCTCACTGATTAACACTGAACCCTGGGGGAGTCTCACTGATTAACATACGAACCCTAAGGGAGTGTCACTGATAACACTGAACCCTATGGGAGTCTCACTGATTAACACTGAACTCTGTGGGAGTCTCACTGATTAATACTGAACCCTGTGGGAGCCTCACTGCCTAACACTGAACACTATGGGAGTCTCACTGATTAACACTGATCCCTATGGGAGTCTCACTGATTAACACTGAACCCTATGGGAGTCTCACTGATTAACACTGAACCCTCTGGGAGTCTCACTGATTAACACTGAACCCTATGGGAGTCTCATTGATTAACACTGAACCCTACGGGAGTCTCAGTGATTAACACTGAACACTATGGGAGTCTCACTGATTAACACTGAACCCTACGGGAGTCTCACTGATTAACACTGAACCCTATGGGAGTCTCACTGATGAACACTGAACCCTATGGAAGTCTCAATGATTAACACTGAACCCTATGGGAGTCTCACTGATTAACACTGAACCCTATGGGAGTTTCACTGATTAACACTGAACCCTATGGGAGTCTCACTGATTAACACTGAACCCTGTGGGAGTCTCACTGATTAACACAGAACCCTGTGGGAGTTTCACTGATTAACACTGAACCCTGTGGGAGTCTCACTGATTAACACTGAACCCTATGGAAGTCTCAATGATTAACACTGAACCCTATGGGAGTCTCACTGATTAACACTGAACCCTATGGGAGTTTCACTGATTAACACTGAACCCTGGGGGAGTCTCACTGATTAACACACGAACCCTAAGGGAGTGTCACTGATTAACACTGAAACCTATGGGAGGCCCACTGATTAACACTGAACTCTGAGGGAGTCTCATTGATTAATACTGAACCCTGTGGGAGCCTCACTGACTAACACTGAACCCTGTGGGAGTCTCACTGATTAACACTGAACCCTGTGGGAGTCTCACTAATTAACACTGAACCCTATGGGAGTCTCACTGATTAACACTGAACCCTATGGGAGTCTCACTGATTAACACTGAACCCTATGGGAGTTCCATTGATTAACACTGAACCCTATGGGAGTCTCACTGATTAACACATGAACCCTGTGGGAGTCTCACTGATTAACACTGAACCCTACGGGAGTCTCACTGATTAACACTGAACCGTATGGGAGTCTCACTGATTAACACTGAACCCTATGGGAGTCTCACTGATTAACACTGAACCCTATGGGAGTCTCACTGATTAACACTGAACCCTATGGGAGTCTCACTGATGAACACTGAACCCTATGGAAGTCTCAATGATTAACACTGAACCCTATGGGAGTCTCACTGATTAACACTGAACCCTGTGGGAGTCTCACTGATTAGCACATGAACCCCGTGGGAGTCTCACTGATTAACACTGAACCCTATGGGAGTCTCACTGATTAACACTGACTCCTGTGGGAGTCTCACTGATTAACACTGAACCCTATGGGAGCCTCACTGATTAACACTGAACCCTCTGGGAGTCTTACTGATTAACACTGAACCCTATGGGAGTCTCACTGATTAACACTGAACCCTATGGGAGTCTCACTGATTAACACTGAACCCTATGGGAGTCTCACTGATTAAAACTGAACCCTATGGGAGTCTCACTGATTAACAATGAACCCTGTGGGAGTCTCACTGATTAACATTGAACCCTGTGGGAGTCTCACTGATTAACACTGCACCCTATGGGAGTCTCACTGATTAACACTGAACCCTGTGGGAGTCTCACTAATTAACACTGAACCCTATGGGAGTCTCACTGATGAACACTGAACCCAATGGGAGTCTCAGTGATTTACACTGAACCCTATGGGAGTCTCACTGATTAACACTGAACCCTGTGGGAGTCTCACTGATTAACACCGAACCCTGTAGGAGTCTCACTAATTAACACTGCACCCTATGGGAGTCTCACTGATGAACACTGAACGCAATGGGAGTCTCAGTGATTTACACTGAACACTATGGGATTCTCACTGATTAACACTGAACCCTATGGGAGTCTCACTGATTAACACTGATCCTTGTAGGAGTCTCACTGATTAACACTGAACCCTGTGGGAGTCTCACTGATTAACACTGAACCCTATGGGAGTCTCAATGATTAAAACTGAACCTTGTGGGAGTCTCTCTGATTAACACTGAACCCTATGGGAGTCTCACTGATTAACACCGAACCCTATGGGAGTCTCACCGATTAACACTGAACCCTATGGGAGTCTCACTGATGAACACTGAACTCAATGGGAGTCTCAGTGATTAACATTGAACACTATGAGAGTCTCACTGATTAACACTGAACCCTATGGGAGTCTCACTGATTAACACTGAACCATGTGGGAGTCTCACTGATTAACACAGAACCCTGTGGGAGTCTCACTGATTAACATTGAACCCTGTGGGAGTCTCACTGATTAACACTGAACCCTCTGGAAGTCTCAATGATTAACACTGAACCCTATGGGAGTTTCACTGATTAACACTGAACCCTATGGGAGTCTCACTGATTAACACTGAACCCTCTGGGAGTCTTACTGATTAACATTGAACCCTATGGGAGTCTCACTGATTAACACTGAACCCTATGGGAGTCTCACTGATTAACACTGATCCCTATGGGAGTCTCACTGATTAACACTGAACCCTATGGGAGTTTCACTGATTAACACTGATCCCTGTGGGAGTCTCACTGATTAACATTGAACCCTGTGGGAGTCTCACTGATTAACACTGCACCCTATGGGAGTCTCACTGATTAACACTGAACCCTATGGGAGTCTCATTGATTAACACTGAACCCTGTGGGAGTCTCACTAATTAACACTGAACCCTATGGGAGTCTCACTGATGAACACTGAACCCAATGGGAGTCTCAGTGATTTACACTGAACCCTGGGGGAGTCTCACTGATTAACACTGAACCCTGTGGGAGTCACTGATTAACATCGAACCCTGTAGGAGTCTCACTGATTAACATTGAACCCAATGGGAGTCTCAGTGATTTACACTGAACCCTATGGGAGCCTCACTGATTAACACTGAACCCTGTAGGAGTCTCACTGATTAACACCGAACCCTGTAGGAGTCTCACTGATTAACACTGAACCCTACGGGAGTCTCACTGATTAACACTAAACCCTATGGGAGTCTCACTGATGAACACTGAACCCTATGGAAGTCTCAATGATTAACACTGAACCCTATGGGAGTCTCACTGATTAACACTGAACCCTATGGGAGTTTCACTGATTAACATTGAACCCTATGGGAGTCTCACTGATTAACACTGAACCCTGTGGGAGTCTCACTGATTAACACAGAACCCTGTGGGAGTCTCACTGATTAACACTGAACCCTGTGGGAGTCTCACTGATAACACAGAACCCTGTGGGAGTCTCACTGATTAACATTGAACCCTGTGGGAGTCTCACTGATTAACACTGAACCCTGTGGGAGTCTCACTGATTAACATTGAACCCTGTGGGAGTCTCACTGATTAACACTGAACCCTCTGGAAGTCTCAATGATTAACACTGAACCCTATGGGAGTCTCACTGATTAACACTGAACCCTATGGGAGTCTCACTGATTAACACTGAACCCTGGGGGAGTCTCACTGATTAACATACGAACCCTAAGGGAGTGTCACTGATAACACTGAACCCTATGGGAGTCTCACTGATTAACACTGAACTCTGTGGGAGTCTCACTGATTAATATTGAACCCTGTGGGAGCCTCACTGCCTAACACTGAACACTATGGGAGTCTCACTGATTAACACTGATCCCTATGGGAGTCTCACTGATTAACACTGAACCCTATGGGAGTCTCACTGATTAACACTGAACCCTCTGGGAGTCTCACTGATTAACACTGAACCCTATGGGAGTCTCATTGATTAACACTGAACCCTACGGGAGTCTCAGTGATTAACACTGAACACTATGGGAGTCTCACTGATTAACACTGAACCCTACGGGAGTCTCACTGATTAACACTGAACCCTATGGGAGTCTCACTGATGAACACTGAACCCTATGGAAGTCTCAATGATTAACACTGAACCCTATGGGAGTCTCACTGATTAACACTGAACCCTATGGGAGTTTCACTGATTAACACTGAACCCTATGGGAGTCTCACTGATTAACACTGAACCCTGTGGGAGTCTCACTGATTAACACAGAACCCTGTGGGAGTTTCACTGATTAACACTGAACCCTGTGGGAGTCTCACTGATTAACACTGAACCCTATGGAAGTCTCAATGATTAACACTGAACCCTATGGGAGTCTCACTGATTAACACTGAACCCTATGGGAGTTTCACTGATTAACACTGAACCCTGGGGGAGTCTCACTGATTAACACACGAACCCTAAGGGAGTGTCACTGATTAACACTGAAACCTATGGGAGGCCCACTGATTAACACTGAACTCTGAGGGAGTCTCATTGATTAATACTGAACCCTGTGGGAGCCTCACTGACTAACACTGAACCCTGTGGGAGTCTCACTGATTAACACTGAACCCTGTGGGAGTCTCACTAATTAACACTGAACCCTATGGGAGTCTCACTGATTAACACTGAACCCTATGGGAGTCTCACTGATTAACACTGAACCCTATGGGAGTTCCATTGATTAACACTGAACCCTATGGGAGTCTCACTGATTAACACATGAACCCTGTGGGAGTCTCACTGATTAACACTGAACCCTACGGGAGTCTCACTGATTAACACTGAACCGTATGGGAGTCTCACTGATTAACACTGAACCCTATGGGAGTCTCACTGATTAACACTGAACCCTATGGGAGTCTCACTGATTAACACTGAACCCTATGGGAGTCTCACTGATGAACACTGAACCCTATGGAAGTCTCAATGATTAACACTGAACCCTATGGGAGTCTCACTGATTAACACTGAACCCTGTGGGAGTCTCACTGATTAGCACATGAACCCCGTGGGAGTCTCACTGATTAACACTGAACCCTATGGGAGTCTCACTGATTAACACTGACTCCTGTGGGAGTCTCACTGATTAACACTGAACCCTATGGGAGCCTCACTGATTAACACTGAACCCTCTGGGAGTCTTACTGATTAACACTGAACCCTATGGGAGTCTCACTGATTAACACTGAACCCTATGGGAGTCTCACTGATTAACACTGAACCCTATGGGAGTCTCACTGATTAAAACTGAACCCTATGGGAGTCTCACTGATTAACAATGAACCCTGTGGGAGTCTCACTGATTAACATTGAACCCTGTGGGAGTCTCACTGATTAACACTGCACCCTATGGGAGTCTCACTGATTAACACTGAACCCTGTGGGAGTCTCACTAATTAACACTGAACCCTATGGGAGTCTCACTGATGAACACTGAACCCAATGGGAGTCTCAGTGATTTACACTGAACCCTATGGGAGTCTCACTGATTAACACTGAACCCTGTGGGAGTCTCACTGATTAACACCGAACCCTGTAGGAGTCTCACTAATTAACACTGCACCCGATGGGAGTCTCACTGATGAACACTGAACGCAATGGGAGTCTCAGTGATTTACACTGAACACTATGGGATTCTCACTGATTAACACTGAACCCTATGGGAGTCTCACTGATTAACACTGATCCTTGTAGGAGTCTCACTGATTAACACTGAACCCTGTGGGATTCTCACTGATTAACACTGAACCCTATGGGAGTCTCAATGATTAAAACTGAACCTTGTGGGAGTCTCTCTGATTAACACTGAACCCTATGGGAGTCTCACTGATTAACACCGAACCATATGGGAGTCTCACCGATTAACACTGAACCCTATGGGAGTCTCACTGATGAACACTGAACTCAATGGGAGTCTCAGTGATTAACATTGAACACTATGAGAGTCTCACTGATTAACACTGAACCCTATGGGAGTCTCACTGATTAACACTGAACCATGTGGGAGTCTCACTGATTAACACAGAACCCTGTGGGAGTCTCACTGATTAACATTGAACCCTGTGGGAGTCTCACTGATTAACACTGAACCCTCTGGAAGTCTCAATGATTAACACTGAACCCTATGGGAGTTTCACTGATTAACACTGAACCCTATGGGAGTCTCACTGATTAACACTGAACCCTCTGGGAGTCTTACTGATTAACATTGAACCATATGGGAGTCTCACTGATTAACACTGAACCCTATGGGAGTCTCACTGATTAACACTGAACCCTATGGGAGTCTCACTGATTAACACTGAACCCTATGGGAGTTTCACTGATTAACACTGAACCCTATGGGAGTCTCACTGATTAACACTGAACCCTGTGGGAGTCTCACTGATTAACACAGAACCCTGTGGGAGTTTCACTGATTAACACTGAACCCTGTGGGAGTCTCACTGATTAACACTGAACCCTATGGAAGTCTCAATGATTAACACTGAACCCTATGGGAGTCTCACTGATTAACACTGAACCCTATGGGAGTTTCACTGATTAACACTGAACCCTGGGGGAGTCTCACTGATTAACACACGAACCCTAAGGGAGTGTCACTGATTAACACTGAAACCTATGGGAGGCCCACTGATTAACACTGAACTCTGAGGGAGTCTCATTGATTAATACTGAACCCTGTGGGAGCCTCACTGACTAACACTGAACCCTGTGGGAGTCTCACTGATTAACACTGAACCCTGTGGGAGTCTCACTAATTAACACTGAACCCTATGGGAGTCTCACTGATTAACACTGAACCCTATGGGAGTCTCACTGATTAACACTGAACCCTATGGGAGTCTCACTGATGAACACTGAACCCTATGGAAGTCTCAATGATTAACACTGAACCCTATGGGAGTCTCACTGATTAACACTGAACCCTATGGGAGTCTCACTGATTAACACTGAACCCTATGGGAGTCCCATTGATTAACACTGAACCCTATGGGAGTCTCACTGATTAACACATGAACCCTGTGGGAGTCTCACTGATTAACACTGAACAATACGGGAGTCTCACTGATTAACACTGAACCCTATGGGAGTCTCACTGATTAACACTGAACCCTATGGGAGTCTCACTGATTAACACTGAACCCTATGGGAGTCTCACTGATTAACACTGAACCCTGTGGGAGTCTCACTGATTAGCACATGAACCCCGTGGGAGTCTCACTGATTAACACTGAACCCTATGGGAGTCTCACTGATTAACACTGACTCCTGTGGGAGTCTCACTGATTAACACTGAACCCTATGGGAGCCTCACTGATTAACACTGAACCCTCTGGGAGTCTTACTGATTAACACTGAACCCTATGGGAGTCTCACTGATTAACACTGAACCCTATGGGAGTCTCACTGATTAACACTGAACCCTATGGGAGTCTCACTGATTAAAACTGAACCCTATGGGAGTCTCACTGATTAACAATGAACCCTGTGGGAGTCTCACTGATTAACATTGAACCCTGTGGGAGTCTCACTGATTAACACTGCACCCTATGGGAGTCTCACTGATTAACACTGAACCCTGTGGGAGTCTCACTAATTAACACTGAACCCTATGGGAGTCTCACTGATGAACACTGAACCCAATGGGAGTCTCAGTGATTTACACTGAACCCTATGGGAGTCTCACTGATTAACACTGAACCCTGTGGGAGTCTCACTGATTAACACCGAACCCTGTAGGAGTCTCACTAATTAACACTGCACCCTATGGGAGTCTCACTGATGAACACTGAACGCAATGGGAGTCTCAGTGATTTACACTGAACACTATGGGATTCTCACTGATTAACACTGAACCCTATGGGAGTCTCACTGATTAACACTGATCCTTGTAGGAGTCTCACTGATTAACACTGAACCCTGTGGGAGTCTCACTGATTAACACTGAACCCTATGGGAGTCTCAATGATTAAAACTGAACCTTGTGGGAGTCTCTCTGATTAACACTGAACCCTATGGGAGTCTCACTGATTAACACTGAACTCAATGGGAGTCTCAGTGATTAACATTGAACACTATGAGAGTCTCACTGATTAACACTGAACCCTATGGGAGTCTCACTGATTAACACTGAACCATGTGGGAGTCTCACTGATTAACACAGAACCCTGTGGGAGTCTCACTGATTAACATTGAACCCTGTGGGAGTCTCACTGATTAACACTGAACCCTCTGGAAGTCTCAATGATTAACACTGAACCCTATGGGAGTTTCACTGATTAACACTGAACCCTATGGGAGTCTCACTGATTAACACTGAACCCTCTGGGAGTCTTACTGATTAACATTGAACCATATGGGAGTCTCACTGATTAACACTGAACCCTATGGGAGTCTCACTGATTAACACTGAACCCTATGGGAGTCTCACTGATTAACACTGACCCCTATGGGAGTCTCACTGATTAACACTGATCCCTGTGGGAGTCTCACTGATTAACATTGAACCCTGTGGGAGTCTCACTGATTAACACTGCACCCTATGGGAGTCTCACTGATTAACACTGAACCCTATGGGAGTCTCACTGATTAACACTGAACCCTGTGGGAGTCTCACTAATTAACACTGAACCCTATGGGAGTCTCACTGATGAACACTGAACCCAATGGGAGTCTCAGTGATTTACACTGAACCCTATGGGAGTCTCACTGATTAACACTGAACCCTGTGGGAGTCTCACTGATTAACACCGAACCCTGTAGGAGTCTCACTGATTAACATTGAACCCTGTGGGAGTCTCACTGATTAACACTGCACCCTATGGGAGTCTCATTGATTAACACTGAACCCTATGGGAGTCTCACTGATTAACACTGAACCCTGTGGGAGTCTCACTAATTAACACTGAACCCTATGGGAGTCTCACTGATGAACACTGAACCCATTGGGAGTCTCAGTGATTTACACTGAACCCTATGGGAGTCTCACTAATTAACACTGCACCCTATGGGAGTCTCACTGATGAACACTGAACGCAATGGGAGTCTCAGTGATTTACACTGAACACTATGGGATTCTCACTGATTAACACTGAACCCTATGGGAGTCTCACTGATTAACACTGAACCTTGTAGGAGTCTCACTGATTAACACTGAACCCTGTGGGAGTCTCACTGATTAACACTGAACCCTATGGGAGTCTCACTGATTAACACTGAACCCTGAGGGAGTCTCACTGATTAACACTGAACCCTAAGGGAGTCTCACTGATTAACACTGAACCCTGAGGGAGTCTCACTGATTAACACTGAACCCTATGGGAGTCTCACTGATTAACACTTAACCCTATGGGAGTCTCACTGATTAACACTGAACCCTGTGGGAGTCTCAATGATTAACATTGAACCCTGTGGGAGTCTCACTGATTACCCCTGAACCCTATGGGAGTCTCACTGATTAACACCGAACCCTATGGGAGTCTCACCGATTAACACTGAACCCTATGGGAGTCTCACTGATGAACACTGAACTCAATGAGAGTCTCAGTGATTAACATAGAACACTATGAGAGTCTCACTGATTAACACTGAACCCTATGGGAGTCTCACTGATTAACACTGAACCATGTGGGAGTCTCACTGATTAACACAGAACCCTGTGGGAGTCTCACTGATTAACATTGAACCCTGTGGGAGTCTCACTGATTAACACTGAACCCTCTGGAAGTCTCAATGATTAACACTGAACCCTATGGGAGTTTCACTGATTAACACTGAACCCTATGGGGGTCTCACTGATTAACACTGAACCCTCTGGGAGTCTTACTGATTAACATTGAACCCTATGGGAGTCTCACTGATTAACACTGAACCCTATGGGAGTCTCACTGATTAACACTGAACCCTATGGGAGTCTCACTGATTAACACTGAACCCTATGGGAGTCTCACTGATTAACACTGATCCCTGTGGGAGTCTCACTGATTAACATTGAACCCTGTGGGAGTCTCACTGATTAACACTGAACCCTGTGGGAGTCTCACTAATTAACACTGAACGCAATGGGAGTCTCAGTGATTTACACTGAACACTATGGGATTCTCACTGATTAACACTGAACCCTATGGGAGTCTCACTGATTAACACTGATCCTTGTAGGAGTCTCACTGATTAACACTGAACCCTGTGGGAGTCTCACTGATTAACACTGAACCCTATGGGAGTCTCAATGATTAAAACTGAACCTTGTGGGAGTCTCTCTGATTAACACTGAACCCTATGGGAGTCTCACTGATTAACACTGAACTCAATGGGAGTCTCAGTGATTAACATTGAACACTATGAGAGTCTCACTGATTAACACTGAACCCTATGGGAGTCTCACTGATTAACACTGAACCATGTGGGAGTCTCACTGATTAACACAGAACCCTGTGGGAGTCTCACTGATTAACATTGAACCCTGTGGGAGTCTCACTGATTAACACTGAACCCTCTGGAAGTCTCAATGATTAACACTGAACCCTATGGGAGTTTCACTGATTAACACTGAACCCTATGGGAGTCTCACTGATTAACACTGAACCCTCTGGGAGTCTTACTGATTAACATTGAACCATATGGGAGTCTCACTGATTAACACTGAACCCTATGGGAGTCTCACTGATTAACACTGAACCCTATGGGAGTCTCACTGATTAACACTGACCCCTATGGGAGTCTCACTGATTAACACTGATCCCTGTGGGAGTCTCACTGATTAACATTGAACCCTGTGGGAGTCTCACTGATTAACACTGCACCCTATGGGAGTCTCACTGATTAACACTGAACCCTATGGGAGTCTCACTGATTAACACTGAACCCTGTGGGAGTCTCACTAATTAACACTGAACCCTATGGGAGTCTCACTGATGAACACTGAACCCAATGGGAGTCTCAGTGATTTACACTGAACCCTATGGGAGTCTCACTGATTAACACTGAACCCTGTGGGAGTCTCACTGATTAACACCGAACCCTGTAGGAGTCTCACTGATTAACATTGAACCCTGTGGGAGTCTCACTGATTAACACTGCACCCTATGGGAGTCTCATTGATTAACACTGAACCCTATGGGAGTCTCACTGATTAACACTGAACCCTGTGGGAGTCTCACTAATTAACACTGAACCCTATGGGAGTCTCACTGATGAACACTGAACCCATTGGGAGTCTCAGTGATTTACACTGAACCCTATGGGAGTCTCACTAATTAACACTGCACCCTATGGGAGTCTCACTGATGAACACTGAACGCAATGGGAGTCTCAGTGATTTACACTGAACACTATGGGATTCTCACTGATTAACACTGAACCCTATGGGAGTCTCACTGATTAACACTGAACCTTGTAGGAGTCTCACTGATTAACACTGAACCCTGTGGGAGTCTCACTGATTAACACTGAACCCTATGGGAGTCTCACTGATTAACACTGAACCCTGAGGGAGTCTCACTGATTAACACTGAACCCTAAGGGAGTCTCACTGATTAACACTGAACCCTGAGGGAGTCTCACTGATTAACACTGAACCCTATGGGAGTCTCACTGATTAACACTTAACCCTATGGGAGTCTCACTGATTAACACTGAACCCTGTGGGAGTCTCAATGATTAACATTGAACCCTGTGGGAGTCTCACTGATTACCCCTGAACCCTATGGGAGTCTCACTGATTAACACCGAACCCTATGGGAGTCTCACCGATTAACACTGAACCCTATGGGAGTCTCACTGATGAACACTGAACTCAATGAGAGTCTCAGTGATTAACATAGAACACTATGAGAGTCTCACTGATTAACACTGAACCCTATGGGAGTCTCACTGATTAACACTGAACCATGTGGGAGTCTCACTGATTAACACAGAACCCTGTGGGAGTCTCACTGATTAACATTGAACCCTGTGGGAGTCTCACTGATTAACACTGAACCCTCTGGAAGTCTCAATGATTAACACTGAACCCTATGGGAGTTTCACTGATTAACACTGAACCCTATGGGGGTCTCACTGATTAACACTGAACCCTCTGGGAGTCTTACTGATTAACATTGAACCCTATGGGAGTCTCACTGATTAACACTGAACCCTATGGGAGTCTCACTGATTAACACTGAACCCTATGGGAGTCTCACTGATTAACACTGAACCCTATGGGAGTCTCACTGATTAACACTGATCCCTGTGGGAGTCTCACTGATTAACATTGAACCCTGTGGGAGTCTCACTGATTAACACTGAACCCTGTGGGAGTCTCACTAATTAACACTGAACCCTATGGGAGTCTCACTGATGAACACTGAACCCAATGGGAGTCTCAGTGATTTACACTGAACCCTATGGGAGTCTCACTGATTAACACTGAACCCTGTGGGAGTCTCACTGATTAACACCGAACCCTGTAGGAGTCTCACTGATTAACATTGAACCCTGTGGGAGTCTCACTGATTAACACTGCACCCTATGGGAGTCTCACTGATTAACACTGAACCCTATGGGAGTCTCACTGATTAACACTGAACCCTGTGGGAGTCTCACTAATTAACACTGAACCCTATGGGAGTCTCACTGATGAACACTGAACCCAATGGGAGTCTCAGTGATTTACACTGAACCCTATGGGAGTCTCACTGATTAACACTGAACCCTGTGGGAGTCTCACTGATTAACACCGAACCCTGTAGGAGTCTCACTGATTAACATTGAACCCTGTGGGAGTCTCACTGATTAACACTGCACCCTATGGGAGTCTCACTGATTAACACTGAACCCTATGGGAGTCTCACTGATTAACACTGAACCCTGTGGGAGTCTCACTAATTAACACTGAACCCTATGGGAGTCTCACTGATGAACACTGAACCCATTGGGAGTCTCAGTGATTTACACTGAACCCTATGGGAGTCTCACTAATTAACACTGCACCCTATGGGAGTCTCACTGATGAACACTGAACGCAATGGGAGTCTCAGTGATTTACACTGAACACTATGGGATTCTCACTGATTAACACTGAACCCTATGGGAGTCTCACTGATTAACACTGAACCTTGTAGGAGTCTCACTGATTAACACTGAACCCTGTGGGAGTCTCACTGATTAACACTGAACCCTATGGGAGTCTCACTGATTAACACTGAACCCTGAGGGAGTCTCACTGATTAACACTGAACCCTAAGGGAGTCTCACTGATTAACACTGAACCCTGAGGGAGTCTCACTGATTAACACTGAACCCTATGGGAGTCTCACTGATTAACACTTAACCCTATGGGAGTCTCACTGATTAACACTGCACCCTGTGGAAGTCTCACTGATTAACATTGAACCCTGTGGGAGTCTCACTGATTACCCCTGAACCCTGTGAGAGTCTCACTGATTAACACTGAACCCTGTGGGAGTCTGACTGATTAACACTGAACCCTGTGGGAGTCTCACTGATTAACACTGAACCCTGTGGGAGTCTCACTGATTAACACTGAACCCTATGGGAGTCTCACTGATTAACACTGAACCCTGGGGGAGTCTCACTGATTAACACTGAACCCTATGGGAGTCTCACTGATTAACACTGAACGCTATGGGAGTCTCACTGATTAACACTTAACCCTATGGGAGTCTCACTGATTAACACTGAACCCTGAGGGAGTCTCACTGATTAACACTGAACCCTATGGGAGTCTCACTGATTAACACTGAACCCTATGGGAGTCCCATTGATTAACACTGAACCCTGTGGGAGTCTCACTGATTTACACTGAACCCTGTGGGAGTCTCACTGATTAACACTGAACCCTATGGGAGTCTCACTGATTAACAATGAACCCTATGGGAGTCTCACTGATTAACACTGAACTCGATGGGATTATCACTGATTAACACTGAACCCTATGGGAGTCTCACTGATTAACACTGAACCCTATGGGAGTCTCACTGATTAACACTGAATCCTGAGGGAGTCTCACTGATTAACACTGAACCCTATGGGAGTCTCACTGATTAACACTTAACCCTATGGGAGTCTCACTGATTAACACTGAACCCTGAGGAAGTCTCACTGATTAACACTGAACCCTATGAGAGTCTCACTGATTAACACTGAACCCTGTGGGAGTCTCACTGATTAACACTGAACCCTGTGGGAGTCGCACTGATTACCCCTGAACCCTGTGGGAGTTTCACTGATTAACACTGAACCCTGTGGGAGTCTGACTGATTAACACTGAACCCTGTGGGCGTCTCACTGATTAACACTGAACCCTGTGGGAGTCTCACTGATTAACACTGAACCCTGAGGGAGTCTCACTGATTAACACTGAACCCTGAGGGAGTCTCACTGATCAACACTGAACCCTGAGAGGGTCTCACTGATTAACACTTAACCCTATGGGAGTCTCACTGATTAACACTGAACCCTGAGGGAGTCTCACTGATTAACACTGAACCCTAAGGGAGTCTCACTGATTAACACTGAACCCTGAGGGAGTCTCACTGATTAACACTGAACCCTATGGGAGTCTCACTGATTAACACTTAACCCTATGGGAGTCTCACTGATTAACACTGAACCCTGTGGGAGGCTCACTGATTAACACTGAACCCTGTGGGAGTCTCACTGATTACCCCTGAACCCTGGGAGAGTCTCACTGATTAACACTGAACCCTGTGGGAGTCTCACTGATTAACACTGAACCATGTGGGAGTCTCACTGATTAACACTGAACCCTGTGGGAGTCTGACTGATTAACACTGAATCCTGTGGGAGTCTCACTGATTAACACTGAACCCTGTGGGAGTCTCACTGATTAACACTGAACCCTATGGGAGTCTCACTGATTAACACTGAACCCTGAGGGAGTCTCACTGATTAACACTGAACCCTATGGGAGTCTCACTGATTAACACTTAACCCTATGGGAGTCTCACTGATTAACACTGAACCCTGTGGGAGTCTCACTGATTAACACTGAACCCTGTGGGAGTCTCACTGATTACCCCTGAACCCTGGGAGAGTCTCACTGATTAACACTGAACCCTGTGGGAGTCTCACTGATTAACACTGAACCCTGTGGGAGTCTCACTGATTAACACTGAACCCTATGGGAGTCTCACTGATTAACACTGAACCATGTGGGAGTCTCACTGATTAACACTGAACCCTGTGGGAGTCTGACTGATTAACACTGAACCCTGTGGGAGTCTCACTGATTAACACTGAACCCTGTGGGAGTCTCACTGATTAACACTGAACCCTATGGGAGTCTCACTGATTAACACTGAACCCTGTGGGAGTCTCACTGATTAACACTGAACCCTATGGGAGTCTCACTGATTAACACTGAACCCTATGGGAGTCTCACTGATTAACACTTAACCCTATGGGAGTCTCACTGATTAACACTGAACCCTGAGGGAGTCTCACTGATTAACACTGAACCCTATGGGAGTCTCACTGATTAACACTGAACCCTATGGGAGTCCCATTGATTAACACTGAACCCTGTTGGAGTCTCACTGATTAACACTGAACCCTATGGGAGTCTCACTGATTAACACTGAACCCTGTGGGAGTCTGACTGATTAACACTGAACCCTGTGGGAGTCTCACTGATTAACACTGAACCCTGTGGGAGTCTCACTGATTAACACTGAACCCTATTGGAGTCTCACTGATTAACTCTGAACCCTGTGGGTTTCTCACTGATTAACACTGAACCCTATGGGAGCCTCACTGATTAACACTGAACCCTATGGGAGTCTCACTGATTAACACTTAACCCTATGGGAGTCTCACTGATTAACACTGAACCCTATGGGAGTCTCACTGATTAACACTGAACCCTATGGGAGTCTCACTGATTAACACTGAACCCTGTGGGAGTCTGACTGATTAACACTGAACCCTGTGGGAGTCTCACTGATTAACACTGAACCCTGTGGGAGTCTCACTGATTAACACTGAACCCTATTGGAGTCTCACTGATTAACTCTGAACCCTGTGGGAGTCTCACTGATTAACACTGAACCCTATGGGAGCCTCACTGATTAACACTGAACCCTATGGGAGTCTCACTGATTAACACTTAACCCTATGGGAGTCTCACTGATTAACACTGCACCCTGAGGGAGTCTCACTGATTAACACTGAACCCTATGGGAGTCTCACTGATTAACACTGAACCCTGAGAAAGTCTCACTGATTAACACTGAACCCTGTGGGAGTCTCACTGATTACCGTTGAACCCTGTGGGAGTTTCATTGATTAACACTGAACCCTGTGGGAGTCTGACTGATTAACACTGAACCCTGTGGGCGTCTCAGTGATTAACACTGAACCCTGTGGGAGTCTCACTGATTAACACTGAACCCTGAGGGAGTCTCACTGATTAACACTGAACCCTAAGAGAGTCTCACTGATCAACACTGAACCCTGAGAGGGTCTCATTGATTAACACTTAACCCTATGGGAGTCTCACTGATTAACACTGAACCCTGAGGGAGTCTCACTGATTAACACTGAACCCAAAGGGAGTCTCACTGATTAACACTGAACCCTGAGAGGGTCTCACTGATTAACACTTAACCCAATGGGAGTCTCACTGATTAACACTGAACCCTGAGGGAGTCTCCCTGATTAACACTGAACACTAAGGGAGTCTCACTGATTAACACTGAACCCTGAGGGAGTCTCACTGATTAACACTGAACCCTATGGGAGTCTCACTGATTAACACTTAACCCTATGGGAGTCTCACTGATTAACACTGAACCCTGTGGGAGTCTCACTGATTAACACTGAACCCTGTGGGAGTCTCACTGATTACCCCTGAACCCTGGGAGAGTCTCACTGATTAACACTGAACCCTGTGGGAGTCTCACTGATTAACACTGAACCATGTGGGAGTCTCACTGATTAACACTGAACCCTGTAGGAGTCTCACTGATTAACACTGAACCCTGAGGGAGTCTCACTGATTAACACTGAACCCTATGGGAGTCTCACTGATTAACACTTAACCCTATGGGAGTCTCACTGATTAACACTGAACCCTGAGGGAGTCTCACTGATTAACACTGAACCCTATGAGAGTCTCATTGATTAACACTGAACCCTGTGGGAGTCTCACTGATTAACACTGAACCCTGTGGGAGTCTCACTGATTACCCCTGAACCCTGTGGGAGTTTCACTGATTAATACTGAACCCTGTGGGAGTCTGACTGATTAACACTGAACGTTGTGGGAGTCTCACTGATTAACTCTGAACCCTGTGGGAGTCTCACTGATTAACACTGAACCCTGAGGGAGTCTCACTGATTAACACTGAACCCTAAGGGAGTCTCACTGTTTACCCCTGAACCCTGTGAGAGTCTCACTGATTAACACTGAACCCTGTGGGAGTCTCACTGATTAACACTGAACCCTGTGGGAGTCTCACTGATTACCCCTGAACCCTGTGTGAGTTTCACTGATTAACACTGAACCCTGTGGGAGTCTGACTGATTAACACTGAACCCTGTGGGAGTCTCACTGATTAACACTGAACCCTGTAGGAGTCTCACTGATTAACACTGAACCCTGAGGGAGTCTCACTGATTAACACTGAACCCTATGGGAGTCTCACTGATTAACACTGAACTCGATGGGATTCTCACTGATTAACACTGAACCCTATGGGAGTCTCACTGATTAACACTGAACTCGATGGGATTCTCACTGATTAACACTGAACCCTGTGGGAGTCTCACTGATTAACACTGAACCCTGTAGGAGTCTCACTGATTAACACTGAACCCTGAGGGAGTCTCACTGATTAACACTGAACCCTATGGGAGTCTCACTGATTAACACTTAACCCTATGGGAGTCTCACTGATTAACACTGAACCCTGAGGGAGTCTCACTGATTAACACTGAACCCTATGAGAGTCTCATTGATTAACACTGAACCCTGTGGGAGTCTCACTGATTAACACTGAACCCTGTGGGAGTCTCACTGATTACCCCTGAACCCTGTGGGAGTTTCACTGATTAACACTGAACCCTGTGGGAGTCTGACTGATTAACACTGAACCCTGTGGGAGTCTCACTGATTAACTCTGAACCCTGTGGGAGTCTCACTGATTAACACTGAACCCTGAGGGAGTCTCACTGATTAACACTGAACCCTAAGGGAGTCTCACTGTTTACCCCTGAACCCTGTGAGAGTCTCACTGATTAACACTGAACCCTGTGGGAGTCTCACTGATTAACACTGAACCCTATGGGAGTCTCACTGATTAACACTTAACCCTATGGGAGTCTCACTGATTAACACTGAACCCTGAGGGAGTCTCACTGATTAACACTGAACCCTATGGGAGTCTCACTGATTAACACTGAACCCTATGGGAGTCTCACTGATTAACACTTAACCCTATGGGAGTCTCACTGATTAACACTGCACCCTGAGGGAGTCTCACTGATTAACACTGAACCCTATGGGAGTCTCACTGATTAACACTGAACCCTGAGAAAGTCTCACTCATTAACACTGAACCCTGTGGGAGTCTCACTGATTACCGTTGAACCCTGTGGGAGTTTCATTGATTAACACTGAACCCTGTGGGAGTCTGACTGATTAACACTGAACCCTGTGGGCGTCTCAGTGATTAACACTGAACCCTGTGGGAGTCTCACTGATTAACACTGAACCCTGAGGGAGTCTCACTGATTAACACTGAACCCTAAGAGAGTCTCACTGATCAACACTGAACCCTGAGAGGGTCTCATTGATTAACACTTAACCCTATGGGAGTCTCACTGATTAACACTGAACCCTGAGGGAGTCTCACTGATTAACACTGAACCCAAAGGGAGTCTCACTGATTAACACTGAACCCTGAGAGGGTCTCACTGATTAACACTTAACCCAATGGGAGTCTCACTGATTAACACTGAACCCTGAGGGAGTCTCCCTGATTAACACTGAACACTAAGGGAGTCTCACTGATTAACACTGAACCCTGAGGGAGTCTCACTGATTAACACTGAACCCTATGGGAGTCTCACTGATTAACACTTAACCCTATGGGAGTCTCACTGATTAACACTGAACCCTGTGGGAGTCTCACTGATTAACACTGAACCCTGTGGGAGTCTCACTGATTACCCCTGAACCCTGGGAGAGTCTCACTGATTAACACTGAACCCTGTGGGAGTCTCACTGATTAACACTGAACCATGTGGGAGTCTCACTGATTAACACTGAACCCTGTAGGAGTCTCACTGATTAACACTGAACCCTGAGGGAGTCTCACTGATTAACACTGAACCCTATGGGAGTCTCACTGATTAACACTTAACCCTATGGGAGTCTCACTGATTAACACTGAACCCTGAGGGAGTCTCACTGATTAACACTGAACCCTATGAGAGTCTCATTGATTAACACTGAACCCTGTGGGAGTCTCACTGATTAACACTGAACCCTGTGGGAGTCTCACTGATTACCCCTGAACCCTGTGGGAGTTTCACTGATTAACACTGAACCCTGTGGGAGTCTGACTGATTAACACTGAACGTTGTGGGAGTCTCACTGATTAACTCTGAACCCTGTGGGAGTCTCACTGATTAACACTGAACCCTGAGGGAGTCTCACTGATTAACACTGAACCCTAAGGGAGTCTCACTGTTTACCCCTGAACCCTGTGAGAGTCTCACTGATTAACACTGAACCCTGTGGGAGTCTCACTGATTAACACTGAACCCTGTGGGAGTCTCACTGATTACCCCTGAACCCTGTGTGAGTTTCACTGATTAACACTGAACCCTGTGGGAGTCTGACTGATTAACACTGAACCCTGTGGGAGTCTCACTGATTAACACTGAACCCTGTAGGAGTCTCACTGATTAACACTGAACCCTGAGGGAGTCTCACTGATTAACACTGAACCCTATGGGAGTCTCACTGATTAACACTGAACTCGATGGGATTCTCACTGATTAACACTGAACCCTATGGGAGTCTCACTGATTAACACTGAACTCGATGGGATTCTCACTGATTAACACTGAACCCTATGGGAGTCTCACTGATTAACACTGAACCCTATGGGAGTCTCACTGATTAACACTGAACCCTGTGGGAGTCTGACTGATTAACACTGAACCCTGTGGGAGTCTCACTGATTAACACTGAACCCTGTGGAAGTCTCACTGATTAACACTGAACCCTATTGGAGTCTCACTGATTAACTCCGAACCCTGTGGGAGTCTCACTGATTAACACTGAACCCTATGGGAGCCTCACTGATTAACACTGAACCCTATGGGAGTCCCATTGATTAACACTGAACCCTGTGGGCGTCTCACTGATTTACACTGAACCCTGTGGGATTCTCACTCATTAACACTGAACCCTATGGGAGTCTCACTGATTAACAATGAACCCTATGGGAGTCTCACTGATTAACACTGAACTCGATGGGATTCTCACTGATTAACACTGAACCCTATGGGAGTCTCACTGATTAACACTGAACCCTATGGGAGTCTCACTGATTAACACTTAACCCTATTGGAGTCTCACTGATTAACACTGAACCCTGAGGGAGTCTCACTGATTAACACTGAACCCTATGGGAGTCTCACTGATTAACACTTAACCCTATGGGAGTCTCACTGATTAACACTGAACCCTGAGGGAGTCTCACTGATTAACACTGAACCCTATGAGAGTCTCACTGATTAACACTGAACCCTGTGGGACTCTCACTGATTAACACTGAACCCTGTGGGAGTCTCACTGATTACCCCTGAACCCTGTGTGAGTTTCACTGATTAACACTGAACCCTGTGGGAGTCTGACTGATTAACACTGAACCCTGTGGGAGTCTCACTGATTAACACTGAACCCTGTAGGAGTCTCACTGATTAACACTGAACCCTGAGGGAGTCTCACTGATTAACACTGAACCCTATGGGAGTCTCACTGATTAACACTTAACCCTATGGGAGTCTCACTGATTAACACTGAACCCTGAGGGAGTCTCACTGATTAACACTGAACCCTATGAGAGTCTCATTGATTAACACTGAACCCTGTGGGAGTCTCACTGATTAACACTGAACCCTGTGGGAGTCTCACTGATTACCCCTGAACCCTGTGGGAGTTTCACTGATTAACACTGAACCCTGTGGGAGTCTGACTGATTAACACTGAACCCTGTGGGAGTCTCACTGATTAACTCTGAACCCTGTGGGAGTCTCACTGATTAACACTGAACCCTGAGGGAGTCTCACTGATTAACACTGAACCCTAAGGGAGTCTCACTGTTTACCCCTGAACCCTGTGAGAGTCTCACTGATTAACACTGAACCCTGTGGGAGTCTCACTGATTAACACTGAACCCTATGGGAGTCTCACTGATTAACACTTAACCCTATGGGAGTCTCACTGATTAACACTGAACCCTGAGGGAGTCTCACTGATTAACACTGAACCCTATGGGAGTCTCACTGATTAACACTGAACCCTATGGGAGTCCCATTGATTAACACTGAACCCTGTGGGAGTCTCACTGATTTACACTTAACCCTGTGGGAGTCTCACTGATTAACACTGAACCCTATAGGAGTCTCACTGATTAACAATGAACCCTATGGGAGTCTCAATGATTAACACTGAACTCGATGGGATTCTCACTGATTAACACTGAACCCTATGGGAGTCTCACTGATTAACACTGAACCCTATGGGAGTCTCACTGATTAACACTGAACCCTGTGGGAGTCTGACTGATTAACACTGAACCCTGTGGGAGTCTCACTGATTAACACTGAACCCTGTGGGAGTCTCACTGATTAACACTGAACCCTATGGGAGTCTCACTGATTAACACTGAACCCTATGGGAGTCTCACTGATTAACACTGAACCCTGTGGGAGTCTGACTGATTAAC
The DNA here is from genome assembly GCF_048934315.1 of Petromyzon marinus. Lineage (NCBI taxonomy): Eukaryota > Metazoa > Chordata > Hyperoartia > Petromyzontiformes > Petromyzontidae > Petromyzon > Petromyzon marinus. The sequence goes on from NW_027423501.1 coordinate 1,459,854, forward strand.
ACTGAACCCTGTGGGAGTCTCACTGATTAACACTGAACCCTGTGGAAGTCTCACTGATTAACACTGAACCCTAAGAGAGTCTCACTGATCAACACTGAACCCTGAGAGGGTCTCATTGATTAACACTTAACCCTATGGGAGTCTCACTGATTAACACTGAACCCTGAGGGAGTCTCACTGATTAACACTGAACCCAAAGGGAGTCTCACTGATTAACACTGAACCCTGAGAGGGTCTCACTGATTAACACTTAACCCAATGGGAGTCTCACTGATTAACACTGAACCCTGAGGGAGTCTCCCTGATTAACACTGAACACTAAGGGAGTCTCACTGATTAACACTGAACCCTGAGGGAGTCTCACTGATTAACACTGAACCCTATGGGAGTCTCACTGATTAACACTTAACCCTATGGGAGTCTCACTGATTAACACTGAACCCTGTGGGAGTCTCACTGATTAACACTGAACCCTGTGGGAGTCTCACTGATTACCCCTGAACCCTGGGAGAGTCTCACTGATTAACACTGAACCCTGTGGGAGTCTCACTGATTAACACTGAACCATGTGGGAGTCTCACTGATTAACACTGAACCCTGTAGGAGACTCACTGATTAACACTGAACCCTGAGGGAGTCTCACTGATTAACACTGAACCCTATGGGAGTCTCACTGATTAACACTTAACCCTATGGGAGTCTCACTGATTAACACTGAACCCTGAGGGAGTCTCACTGATTAACACTGAACCCTATGAGAGTCTCATTGATTAACACTGAACCCTGTGGGAGTCTCACTGATTAACACTGAACCCTGTGGGAGTCTCACTGATTACCCCTGAACCCTGTGGGAGTTTCACTGATTAACACTGAACCCTGTGGGAGTCTGACTGATTAACACTGAACGTTGTGGGAGTCTCACTGATTAACTCTGAACCCTGTGGGAGTCTCACTGATTAACACTGAACCCTGAGGGAGTCTCACTGATTAACACTGAACCCTAAGGGAGTCTCACTGTTTACCCCTGAACCCTGTGAGAGTCTCACTGATTAACACTGAACCCTGTGGGAGTCTCACTGATTAACACTGAACCCTGTGGGAGTCTCACTGATTACCCCTGAACCCTGTGTGAGTTTCACTGATTAACACTGAACCCTGTGGGAGTCTGACTGATTAACACTGAACCCTGTGGGAGTCTCACTGATTAACACTGAACCCTGTAGGAGTCTCACTGATTAACACTGAACCCTGAGGGAGTCTCACTGATTAACACTGAACCCTATGGGAGTCTCACTGATTAACACTGAACTCGATGGGATTCTCACTGATTAACACTGAACCCTATGGGAGTCTCACTGATTAACACTGAACTCGATGGGATTCTCACTGATTAACACTGAACCCTATGGGAGTCTCACTGATTAACACTGAACCCTATGGGAGTCTCACTGATTAACACTGAACCCTGTGGGAGTCTGACTGATTAACACTGAACCCTGTGGGAGTCTCACTGATTAACACTGAACCCTGTGGAAGTCTCACTGATTAACACTGAACCCTATTGGAGTCTCACTGATTAACTCCGAACCCTGTGGGAGTCTCACTGATTAACACTGAACCCTATGGGAGCCTCACTGATTAACACTGAACCCTATGGGAGTCCCATTGATTAACACTGAACCCTGTGGGCGTCTCACTGATTTACACTGAACCCTGTGGGATTCTCACTCATTAACACTGAACCCTATGGGAGTCTCACTGATTAACAATGAACCCTATGGGAGTCTCACTGATTAACACTGAACTCGATGGGATTCTCACTGATTAACACTGAACCCTATGGGAGTCTCACTGATTAACACTGAACCCTATGGGAGTCTCACTGATTAACACTTAACCCTATTGGAGTCTCACTGATTAACACTGAACCCTGAGGGAGTCTCACTGATTAACACTGAACCCTATGGGAGTCTCACTGATTAACACTTAACCCTATGGGAGTCTCACTGATTAACACTGAACCCTGAGGGAGTCTCACTGATTAACACTGAACCCTATGAGAGTCTCACTGATTAACACTGAACCCTGTGGGAGTCTCACTGATTAACACTGAACCCTGTGGGAGTCTCACTGATTACCCCTGAACCCTGTGTGAGTTTCACTGATTAACACTGAACCCTGTGGGAGTCTGACTGATTAACACTGAACCCTGTGGGAGTCTCACTGATTAACACTGAACCCTGTAGGAGTCTCACTGATTAACACTGAACCCTGAGGGAGTCTCACTGATTAACACTGAACCCTATGGGAGTCTCACTGATTAACACTTAACCCTATGGGAGTCTCACTGATTAACACTGAACCCTGAGGGAGTCTCACTGATTAACACTGAACCCTATGAGAGTCTCATTGATTAACACTGAACCCTGTGGGAGTCTCACTGATTAACACTGAACCCTGTGGGAGTCTCACTGATTACCCCTGAACCCTGTGGGAGTTTCACTGATTAACACTGAACCCTGTGGGAGTCTGACTGATTAACACTGAACCCTGTGGGAGTCTCACTGATTAACTCTGAACCCTGTGGGAGTCTCACTGATTAACACTGAACCCTGAGGGAGTCTCACTGATTAACACTGAACCCTAAGGGAGTCTCACTGTTTACCCCTGAACCCTGTGAGAGTCTCACTGATTAACACTGAACCCTGTGGGAGTCTCACTGATTAACACTGAACCCTATGGGAGTCTCACTGATTAACACTTAACCCTATGGGAGTCTCACTGATTAACACTGAACCCTGAGGGAGTCTCACTGATTAACACTGAACCCTATGGGAGTCTCACTGATTAACACTGAACCCTATGGGAGTCCCATTGATTAACACTGAACCCTGTGGGAGTCTCACTGATTTACACTTAACCCTGTGGGAGTCTCACTGATTAACACTGAACCCTATAGGAGTCTCACTGATTAACAATGAACCCTATGGGAGTCTCAATGATTAACACTGAACTCGATGGGATTCTCACTGATTAACACTGAACCCTATGGGAGTCTCACTGATTAACACTGAACCCTATGGGAGTCTCACTGATTAACACTGAACCCTGTGGGAGTCTGACTGATTAACACTGAACCCTGTGGGAGTCTCACTGATTAACACTGAACCCTGTGGGAGTCTCACTGATTAACACTGAACCCTATGGGAGTCTCACTGATTAACACTGAACCCTATGGGAGTCTCACTGATTAACACTGAACCCTGTGGGAGTCTGACTGATTAACACTGAACCCTGTGGGAGTCTCACTGATTAACACTGAACCCTGTGGAAGTCTCACTGATTAACACTGAACCCTATTGGAGTCTCACTGATTAACTCTGAACCCTGTGGGAGTCTCACTGATTAACACTGAACCCTATGGGAGCCTCACTGATTAACACTGAACCCTATGGGAGTCCCATTGATTAACACTGAACCCTGTGGGCGTCTCACTGATTTACACTGAACCCTGTGGGATTCTCACTCATTAACACTGAACCCTATGGGAGTCTCACTGATTAACAATGAACCCTATGGGAGTCTCACTGATAAACACTGAACTCGATGGGATTCTCACTGATTAACACTGAACCCTATGGGAGTCTCACTGATTAACACTGAACCCTATGGGAGTCTCACTGATTAACACTTAACCCTATTGGAGTCTCACTGATTAACACTGAACCCTGAGGGAGTCTCACTGATTAACACTGAACCCTATGGGAGTCTCACTGATTAACACTTAACCCTATGGGAGTCTCACTGATTAACACTGAACCCTGAGGGAGTCTCACTGATTAACACTGAACCCTATGAGAGTCTCACTGATTAACACTGAACCCTGTGGGAGTCTCACTGATTAACACTGAACCCTGTGGGAGTCTCACTGATTACCCCTGAACCCTGTGTGAGTTTCACTGATTAACACTGAACCCTGTGGGAGTCTGACTGATTAACACTGAACCCTGTGGGAGTCTCACTGATTAACACTGAACCCTGTAGGAGTCTCACTGATTAACACTGAACCCTGAGGGAGTCTCACTGATTAACACTGAACCCTATGGGAGTCTCACTGATTAACACTTAACCCTATGGGAGTCTCACTGATTAACACTGAACCCTGAGGGAGTCTCACTGATTAACACTGAACCCTATGAGAGTCTCATTGATTAACACTGAACCCTGTGGGAGTCTCACTGATTAACACTGAACCCTGTGGGAGTCTCACTGATTACCCCTGAACCCTGTGGGAGTTTCACTGATTAACACTGAACCCTGTGGGAGTCTGACTGATTAACACTGAACCCTGTGGGAGTCTCACTGATTAACTCTGAACCCTGTGGGAGTCTCACTGATTAACACTGAACCCTGAGGGAGTCTCACTGATTAACACTGAACCCTAAGGGAGTCTCACTGTTTACCCCTGAACCCTGTGAGAGTCTCACTGATTAACACTGAACCCTGTGGGAGTCTCACTGATTAACACTGAACCATGTGGGAGTCTCACTGATTAACACTGAACCCTGTGGGAGTCTCACTGATTACCCCTGAACCCTGTGTGAGTTTCACTGATTAACACTGAACCCTGTGGGAGTCTGACTGATTAACACTGAACCCTGTGGGAGTCTCACTGATTAACACTGAACCCTGTAGGAGTCTCACTGATTAACACTGAACCCTGAGGGAGTCTCACTGATTAACACTGAACCCTATGGGAGTCTCACTGATTAACACTTAACCCTATGGGAGTCTCACTGATTAACACTGAACCCTGAGGGAGTCTCACTGATTAACACTGAACCCTATGAGAGTCTCATTGATTAACACTGAACCCTGTGGGAGTCTCACTGATTAACACTGAACCCTGTGGGAGTCTCACTGATTACCCCTGAACCCTGTGGGAGTTTCACTGATTAACACTGAACCCTGTGGGAGTCTGACTGATTAACACTGAACCCTGTGGGAGTCTCACTGATTAACTCTGAACCCTGTGGGAGTCTCACTGATTAACACTGAACCCTGAGGGAGTCTCACTGATTAACACTGAACCCTAAGGGAGTCTCACTGTTTACCCCTGAACCCTGTGAGAGTCTCACTGATTAACACTGAACCCTGTGGGAGTCTCACTGATTAACACTGAACCATGTGGGAGTCTCACTGATTAACACTGAACCCTGTGGGAGTCTGACTGATTAACAATGAACCCTGTGGGAGTCTCACTGATTAACACTGAATCCTATGGGAGTCTCACTGATTAAAACTGAACCCTATGGGAGTCTCACTGATTAACACTGAACCCTGTGGGAGTCTCACTGATTAACACTGAACCATATGGGAGTCTCACTGATTAACACTGAACCCTATGGGAGTCTCACTGATTAACACTTAACCCTATGGGAGTCTCACTGATTAACACTGAACCCTGAGGGAGTCTCACTGATTAACACTGAACCCTATGGGAGTCTCACTGATTAACACTGAACCCTATGGGAGTCCCATTGATTAACACTGAACCCTGTGGGATTCTCACTGATTTACACTTAACCCTGTGGGAGTCTCACTGATTAACACTGAACCCTATAGGAGTCTCACTGATTAACAATGAACCCTATGGGAGTCTCAATGATTAACACTGAACTCGATGGGATTCTCACTGATTAACACTGAACCCTATGGGAGTCTCACTGATTAACACTGAACCCTATGGGAGTCTCACTGATTAACACTGAACCCTGTGGGAGTCTGACTGATTAACACTGAACCCTGTGGGAGTCTCACTGATTAACACTGAACCCTGTGGGAGTCTCACTGATTAACACTGAACCCTATTGGAGTCTCACTGATTAACTCTGAACCCTGTGGGAGTCTCACTGATTAACACTGAACCCTATGGGAGTCTCACTGATTAACACTGAACCCTATGGGAGTCTCACTGATTAACACTGAACCCTGTGGGAGTCTGACTGATTAACACTGAACCCTGTGGGAGTCTCACTGATTAACACTGAACCCTGTGGAAGTCTCACTGATTAACACTGAACCCTATTGGAGTCTCACTGATTAACTCTGAACCCTGTGGGAGTCTCACTGATTAACACTGAACCCTATGGGAGCCTCACTGATTAACACTGAACCCTATGGGAGTCCCATTGATTAACACTGAACCCTGTGGGCGTCTCACTGATTTACACTGAACCCTGTGGGATTCTCACTCATTAACACTGAACCCTATGGGAGTCTCACTGATTAACAATGAACCCTATGGGAGTCTCACTGATAAACACTGAACTCGATGGGATTCTCACTGATTAACACTGAACCCTATGGGAGTCTCACTGATTAACACTGAACCCTATGGGAGTCTCACTGATTAACACTTAACCCTATTGGAGTCTCACTGATTAACACTGAACCCTGAGGGAGTCTCACTGATTAACACTGAACCCTATGGGAGTCTCACTGATTAACACTTAACCCTATGGGAGTCTCACTGATTAACACTGAACCCTGAGGTAGTCTCACTGATTAACACTGAACCCTTTGAGAGTCTCACTGATTAACACTGAACCCTGTGGGAGTCTCACTGATTAACACTGAACCCTGTGGGAGTCTCACTGATTACCCCTGAACCCTGTGTGAGTTTCACTGATTAACACTGAACCCTGTGGGAGTCTGACTGATTAACACTGAACCCTGTGGGAGTCTCACTGATTAACACTGAACCCTGTAGGAGTCTCACTGATTAACACTGAACCCTGAGGGAGTCTCACTGATTAACACTGAACCCTATGGGAGTCTCACTGATTAACACTTAACCCTATGGGAGTCTCACTGATTAACACTGAACCCTGAGGGAGTCTCACTGATTAACACTGAACCCTATGAGAGTCTCATTGATTAACACTGAACCCTGTGGGAGTCTCACTGATTAACACTGAACCCTGTGGGAGTCTCACTGATTACCCCTGAACCCTGTGGGAGTTTCACTGATTAACACTGAACCCTGTGGGAGTCTGACTGATTAACACTGAACCCTGTGGGAGTCTCACTGATTAACTCTGAACCCTGTGGGAGTCTCACTGATTAACACTGAACCCTGAGGGAGTCTCACTGATTAACACTGAACCCTAAGGGAGTCTCACTGTTTACCCCTGAACCCTGTGAGAGTCTCACTGATTAACACTGAACCCTGTGGGAGTCTCACTGATTAACACTGAACCATGTGGGAGTCTCACTGATTAACACTGAACCCTGTGGGAGTCTGACTGATTAACAATGAACCCTGTGGGAGTCTCACTGATTAACACTGAATCCTGGGGGAGTCTCACTGATTAAAACTGAACCCTATGGGAGTCTCACTGATTAACACTGAACCCTGTGGGAGTCTCACTGATTAACACTGAACCATATGGGAGTCTCACTGATTAACACTGAACCCTATGGGAGTCTCACTGATTAACACTTAACCCTATGGGAGTCTCACTGATTAACACTGAACCCTGAGGGAGTCTCACTGATTAACACTGAACCCTATGGGAGTCTCACTGATTAACACTGAACCCTATGGGAGTCCCATTGATTAACACTGAACCCTGTGGGATTCTCACTGATTTACACTTAACCCTGTGGGAGTCTCACTGATTAACACTGAACCCTATAGGAGTCTCACTGATTAACAATGAACCCTATGGGAGTCTCAATGATTAACACTGAACTCGATGGGATTCTCACTGATTAACACTGAACCCTATGGGAGTCTCACTGATTAACACTGAACCCTATGGGAGTCTCACTGATTAACACTGAACCCTGTGGGAGTCTGACTGATTAACACTGAACCCTGTGGGAGTCTCACTGATTAACACTGAACCCTGTGGGAGTCTCACTGATTAACACTGAACCCTATTGGAGTCTCACTGATTAACTCTGAACCCTGTGGGAGTCTCACTGATTAACACTGAACCCTATGGGAGTCTCACTGATTTACACTGAACCCTATGGGAGTCTCACTGATTAACACTTAACCCTATCGGAGTCTCACTGATTAACACTGAACCCTGAGGGAGTCTCACTGATTAACACTGAACCCTATGGGAGTCTCACTGATTAACACTGAACCCTATGGGAGTCCCATTGATTAACACTGAACCCTGTGGGAGTCTCACTGATTAAAACTGAACCCTATTGGAGTCTCACTGATTAACTCTGAACCCTGTGGGAGTCTCAATGATTAACACTGAACCCTATGGGAGTCTCACTGATTAACACTGAACCCTATGGGAGTCTCACTGATTAACACTTAACCCTATGGGAGTCTCACTGATTAACACTGAACCCTGAGCGAGTCTCAGTGATTAACACTGAACCCTGTGGGAGTCTCACTGATTAACACTGCACCCTGTGGGAGTCTCACTGAATAACACTGAACCCTGTGGGAGTCTCACTGATTACCCCTGAACCCTGTGGGAGTTTCACTGATTAACACTGAACCCTGTGGGAGTCTGACTGATTAACACTGAACCCTGTGGGAGTCTCACTGATTAACACTGAACCCTGTGGGATTCTCACTGATTAACACTGAACCCTATGGGAGTCTCACTGATTAACACTGAACCCTGTGGGAGTCTCACTGATTAACACTGAACCCTATGGGAGTCTCGCTGATTAACACTGAACCCTATGGGATTCTCATTGATTAACACTTAACCCTATGGGAGTCTCACTGATTAACACTGAACCCTGAGGGAGTCTCAATGATTAAAACTGAACCCTGAGGGAGTCTCACTGATTAACACTGAACCCTATGGGAGTCTCACTGATTAACACTGAACCCTGAAGGAGTCTCACTGATTAACACTGAACCCTATGAGAGTCTCACTGATTAACACGGAACCCTGTGGGAGTCTCACTGATTAACACTGAACCCTGTGGGAGTCTCACTGATTACCCCTGAACCCTGAGGGAGTCTCACTGATTAACACTGAACCCTAAGGGAGTCTCACTGATTAACACTGAACCCTGAGGGAGTCTCACTGATTAACACTTAACCCTATGGGAGTCTCACTGATTAACACTGAACCCTGAGGGAGTCTCACTGATTAACACTGAACCCTAAGGGAGTCTCACTGATTAACACTGAACCCTGAGGGAGTCTCACTGATTAACACTGAACCCTATGGGAGTCTCAATTATTAACACTGATCCCTGTGGGAGTCTCACTGATTAACACTGAACCCTGTGGGAGTCTCACTGATTACCCCTGAACCCTGTGAGAGTCTCACTGATTAACACTGAACCCTGTGGGAGTCTCACTGATTAACACTGAACCATGTGGGAGTCTCACTGATTAACAATTAACCCTGTGGGACACTCACTGATTAACAATGAACCATGTGGGAGTCTCACTGATTAACACTGAACCCTGTGGGTGTCTCACTGATTAACACTGAACCCTGTGGGAGTCTCACTGATTACCCCTGAACCCTGTGGGAGTTTCACTGATTAACACTGAACCCTGTGGGAGTCTGACTGATTAACACTGAACCCTGTGGGAGTCTCACTGATTAACACTGAACCCTGTGGGAGTCTCACTGATTAACACTGAACCCTATGGGAGTCTCAATGATTAACACTCAACCCTGTGGGAGTCTCACTGATTAACACTGAACCCTATGGGAGTCTCACTGATTAACACCTAACCCTATGGGAGTCTCACTGATTAACACTGAACCCTGAGGGAGTCTCACTGATTAACAATGAACCCTATGGGAGTCTCACTGATTAACACTGAACTCGATGGGATTCTCACTGATTAACACTGAACCCTATGGGAGTCTCACTGATTAAAACTGAACCCTATGGGAGTCTTACTGATTAACGCTTAACCCTATGGGAGTCTCACTGATTAACACTGAATCCTGAGGGAGTCTCACTGATTAACACTGAACCCTATGGGAGTCTCACTGATTAACACTTAACCCTATGGGAGTCTCACTGATTAACACTGAACCCTGAGGGAGTCTCACTGATTAACACTGAACCCTATAGGAGTCTCACTGATTAACACCGAACCCTGTGGGAGTCTAACTGATTAACAATGAACCCTGTGGGAGTCTCACTGATTTACACTGAACCCTGTGGGAGTCTCACAGATTAACGCTAAACCCTATGGGAGTCTCACTGATTAACACTGAACCCTATGGGAGTCTCACTGATTAACAATGAACCCTATGGGAGTCTCACTGATTAACAATGAACCCTATGGGAGTCTCACTGATTAGCACTTAACCCTATGGGAGTCTCACTGATTAACAATGAACCCTGTGGGAGTCTCACTGATTAACACTGAACCCTATGGGAGTCTCACTGATTAACAATTAACCCTGTGGGACACTCACTGATTAACACTGAACCATGTGGGAGTCTCACTGATTAACAATGAACCATGTGGGAGTCTCACTGATTAACACTGAACCCTATGGGAGTCTCACTGATTAACACTGAACCCTGTGGGAGTCTCACTGATTAACACTGAACCCTGTGGGAGTCTCACTGATTAACACTGAACCCTGTGGGAGTCTCACTGATTACCACTGAACCCTGTGGGAGTTTCACTGATTAACACTGAACCCTGTGGGAGTCTGACTGATTAACACTGAACCCTGTGGGAGTCTCACTGATTAACACTGAACCCTGTGGGAGTCTGACTGATTAACACTGAACCCTGTGGGAGTCTCACTGATTAACACTGAACCTGGTGGGAGTCTCACTGATTAACACTGAACCCTATGGGAGTCTCACTGATTAACACTGAACCCTGTGGGAGTCTCACTGATTAACACTGAACCCTATGGGAGTCTCACTGATTAACACCGAACCCTATGGGAGTCTCACTGATTAACACTGAACCCTGAGGGAGTCTGACTGATTAACACTGAACCCTGTGGGAGTCTCACTGATTAACACTGAACCCTGTGGGAGTCTCACTGATTAACACTGAACCCTATGGGAGTCTCAATGATTAACACTCAACCCTGTGGGAGTCTCACTGATTAACACTGAACCCTATGGGAGTCTCACTGATTAACACCTAACCCTATGGGAGTCTCACTGATTAACACTGAACCCTGAGGGAGTCTCACTGATTAACAATGAACCCTATGGGAGTCTCACTGATTAACACTGAACTCGATGGGATTCCCACTGATTAACACTGAACCCTATGGGAGTCTCACTGATTAACACTGAACCCTATGGGAGTCTTACTGATTAACGCTTAACCCTATGGGAGTCTCACTGATTAACACTGAATCCTGAGGGAGTCTCACTGATTAACACTGAACCCTATGGGAGTCTCACTGATTAACACTTAACCCTATGGGAGTCTCACTGATTAACACTGAACCCTGAGGGAGTCTCACTGATTAACACTGAACCCTATAGGAGTCTCACTGATTAACACTGAACCCTGTGGGAGTCTAACTGATTAACAATGAACCCTGTGGGAGTCTCACTGATTTACACTGAACCCTGTGGGAGTCTCACAGATTAACGCTAAACCCTATGGGAGTCTCACTGATTAACAATGAACCCTATGGGAGTCTCACTGATTAACACTGAACCCTATGGGAGTTTCACTGATTAACACTGAACCCTATGGGAGTCTCACTGATTAACAATGAACCCTATGGGAGTCTCACTGATTAGCACTTAACCCTATGGGAGTCTCACTGATTAACAATGAACCCTGTGGGAGTCTCACTGATTAACACTGAACCCTATGGGAGTCTCACTGATTAACAATTAACCCTGTGGGACACTCACTGATTAACACTGAACCATGTGGGAGTCTCACTGATTAACAATGAACCATGTGGGAGTCTCACTGATTAACACTGAACCCTATGGGAGTCTCACTGATTAACACTGAACCCTGTGGGAGTCTCACTGATTAACACTGAACCCTGTGGGAGTCTCACTGATTAACACTGAACCCTGTGGGAGTCTCACTGATTACCACTGAACCCTGTGGGAGTTTCACTGATTAACACTGAACCCTGTGGGAGTCTGACTGATTAACACTGAACCCTGTGGGAGTCTCACTGATTAACACTGAACCCTGTGGGAGTCTGACTGATTAACACTGAACCCTGTGGGAGTCTCACTGATTAACACTGAACCCTGTGGGAGTCTCACTGATTAACACTGAACCCTATGGGAGTCTCACTGATTAACACTGAACCCTGTGGGAGTCTCACTGATTAACACTGAACCCTATGGGAGTCTCACTGATTAACACCGAACCCTATGGGAGTCTCACTGATTAACACTGAACCCTGAGGGAGTCTCACTGATTAACAATGAACCCTATGGGAGTCTCACTGATTAACACTGAACTCGATGGGATTCTCACTGATTAACACTGAACCCTATGGGAGTCTCACTGATTAACACTGAACCCTATGGGAGTCTTACTGATTAACGCTTAACCCTATGGGAGTCTCACTGATTAACACTGAATCCTGAGGGAGTCTCACTGATTAACACTGAACCCTATGGGAGTCTCACTGATTAACACTTAACCCTATGGGAGTCTCACTGATTAACACTGAACCCTGAGGGAGTCTCACTGATTAACACTGAACCCTATAGGAGTCTCACTGATTAACACTGAACCCTATGGGAGTCTCACTGATTAACACTGAACCCTATGGGAGTCTTACTGATTAACGCTTAACCCTATGGGAGTCTCACTGATTAACACTGAATCCTGAGGGAGTCTCACTGATTAACACTGAACCCTATGGGAGTCTCACTGATTAACACTTAACCCTATGGGAGTCTCACTGATTAACACTGAACCCTGAGGGAGTCTCACTGATTAACACTGAACCCTATAGGAGTCTCACTGATTAACACTGAACCCTGTGGGAGTCTAACTGATTAACAATGAACCCTGTGGGAGTCTCACTGATTTACACTGAACCCTGTGGGAGTCTCACAGATTAACGCTAAACCCTATGGGAGTCTCACTGATTAACAATGAACCCTATGGGAGTCTCACTGATTAACACTGAACCCTATGGGAGTTTCACTGATTAACACTGAACCCTATGGGAGTCTCACTGATTAACAATGAACCCTATGGGAGTCTCACTGATTAGCACTTAACCCTATGGGAGTCTCACTGATTAACAATGAACCCTGTGGGAGTCTCACTGATTAACACTGAACCCTATGGGAGTCTCACTGATTAACAATTAACCCTGTGGGACACTCACTGATTAACACTGAACCATGTGGGAGTCTCACTGATTAACAATGAACCATGTGGGAGTCTCACTGATTAACACTGAACCCTATGGGAGTCTCACTGATTAACACTGAACCCTGTGGGAGTCTCACTGATTAACACTGAACCCTGTGGGAGTCTCACTGATTAACACTGAACCCTGTGGGAGTCTCACTGATTACCACTGAACCCTGTGGGAGTTTCACTGATTAACACTGAACCCTGTGGGAGTCTGACTGATTAACACTGAACCCTGTGGGAGTCTCACTGATTAACACTGAACCCTGTGGGAGTCTGACTGATTAACACTGAACCCTGTGGGAGTCTCACTGATTAACACTGAACCCTGTGGGAGTCTCACTGATTAACACTGAACCCTATGGGAGTCTCACTGATTAACACTGAACCCTGTGGGAGTCTCACTGATTAACACTGAACCCTATGGGAGTCTCACTGATTAACACCGAACCCTATGGGAGTCTCACTGATTAACACTGAACCCTGAGGGAGTCTCACTGATTAACAATGAACCCTATGGGAGTCTCACTGATTAACACTGAACTCGATGGGATTCTCACTGATTAACACTGAACCCTATGGGAGTCTCACTGATTAACACTGAACCCTATGGGAGTCTTACTGATTAACACTTAACCCTATGGGAGTCTCACTGATAAACACTGAATCCTGAGGGAGTCTCACTGATTAACACTGAACCCTATGGGAGTCTCACTGATTAACACTTAACCCTATGGGAGTCTCACTGATTAACACTGAACCCTGAGGGAGTCTCACTGATTAACACTGAACCCTATAGGAGTCTCACTGATTAACACTGAACCCTGTGGGAGTCTAACTGATTAACAATGAACCCTGTGGGAGTCTCACTGATTTACACTGAACCCTGTGGGAGTCTCACAGATTAACGCTAAACCCTATGGGAGTCTCACTGATTAACAATGAACCTATGGGAGTCTCACTGATTAACACTGAACTCTATGGGATTCTCACTGATTAACACTGAACCCTATGGGAGTCTCACTGATTAACAATGAACCCTATGGGAGTCTCACTGATTAACACTTAACCCTATGGGAGTCTCACTGATTAACAATGAACCCTGTGGGAGTCTCACTGATTAACACTGAACCCTATGGGAGTCTCACTGATTAACAATTAACCCTGTGGGACACTCACTGATTAACACTGAACCATGTGGGAGTCTCACTGATTAACAATGAACCATGTGGGAGTATCACTGATTAACACTGAACCCTATGGGAGTCTCACTGATTAACACTGAACCCTGTGGGAGTCTCACTGATTAACACTGAACCCTGTGGGAGTCTCACTGATTAACACTGAACCCTGTGGGAGTCTCACTGATTACCACTGAACCCTGTGGGAGTTTCACTGATTAACACTGAACCCTGTGGGAGTCTGACTGATTAACACTGAACCCTGTGGGAGTCTCACTGATTAACACTGAACCCTGTGGGAGTCTCACTGATTAACACTGAACCCTATGGGAGTCTCACTGATTAACACTGAACCCTAGGGGAGTCTCACTGATTAACACCTAACCCTATGGGAGTCTCACTGATTAACACTGAACCCTGAGGGAGTCTCACTGATTAACAATGAACCCTATGGGAGTCTCACTGATTAACACTGAACTCGATGGGATTCTCACTGATTAACACTGAACCCTATGGGAGTCTCACTGATTAACACTGAACCCTATGGGAGTCTTACTGATTAACGCTTAACCCTATGGGAGTCTCACTGATTAACACTGAATCCTGAGGGAGTCTCACTGATTAACACTGAACCCTATGGGAGTCTCACTGATTAACACTTAACCCTATGGGAGTCTCACTGATTAACACTGAACCCTGAGGGAGTCTCACTGATTAACACTGAACCCTATAGGAGTCTCACTGATTAACACTGAACCCTGTGGGAGTCTAACTGATTAACAATGAACCCTGTGGGAGTCTCACTGATTTACACTGAACCCTGTGGGAGTCTCACAGATTAACGCTAAACCCTATGGGAGTCTCACTGATTAACAATGAACCCTATGGGAGTCTCACTGATTAACACTGAACTCTATGGGATTCTCACTGATTAACACTGAACCCTATGGGAGTCTCACTGATTAACAATGAACCCTATGGGAGGCTCACTGATTAACACTTAACCCTATGGGAGTCTCACTGATTAACAATGAACCCTGTGGGAGTCTCACTGATTAACACTGAACCCTATGGGATTCTCACTGATTAACAATTAACCCTGTGGGACACTCACTGATTAACACTGAACCATGTGGGAGTCTCACTGATTAACAATGAACCATGTGGGAGTCTCACTGATTAACACTGAACCCTATGGGAGTCTCACTGATTAACACTGAACCCTGTGGGAGTCTCACTGATTAACACTGAACCCTGTGGGAGTCTCACTGATTAACACTGAACCCTGTGGGAGTCTCACTGATTACCACTGAACCCTGTGGGAGTTTCACTGATTAACACTGAACCCTGTGGGAGTCTGACTGATTAACACTGAACCCTGTGGGAGTCTCACTGATTAACACTGAACCCTGTGGGAGTCTCACTGATTAACACTGAACCCTATGGGAGTCTCACTGATTAACACTGAACCCTATGGGAGTCTCACTGATTAACACTGAACCCTGTGGGAGTCTCACTGATTAACACTGAACCCTGTGGGAGTTTCACTGATTAACACTGAACCCTGTGGGAGTCTGACTGATTAACACTGAACCCTGAGGGAGTCTCACTGATTAACACTGAACCCTATGGGAGTCTCACTGATTAACACTTAACCCTATGGGAGTCTCACTGATTAACACTGAACCCTGAGGGAGTCTCACTGATTAACACGCAACCCTATGAGAGTCTCACTGATTAACACTGAACCCTGTGGGAGTCTCACTGATTAACACTGAACCCTGTGGGATTCTCACTGATTACCCCTGAACCCTGTGTGAGTTTCACTGATTAACACTGAACCCTGTGGGAGTCTGACTGATTAACACTGAACCCTATGGGAGTCTCACTGATTAACACTGAACCCTATGGGAGTCTCACTGATTAACACTGAACCCTGAGGGAGTCTCACTGATTAACACTGAACCCTATGGGAGTCTCACTGATTAACACTTAACCCTATGGGAGTCTCACTGATTAACACTGAACCCTGAGGGAGTCTCACTGATTAACACTGAACCCTATGAGAGTCTCACTGATTAACACTGAACCCTGTGGGAGTCTCACTGATTAACACTGAACCCTGTGGGAGTCTCACTGATTACCCCTGAACCCTGTGGGAGTTTCACTGATTAACACTGAACCCTGTGGGAGTCTGACTGATTAACACTGAACCCTGTGGGAGTCTCACTGATTAACTCTGAACCCTGTGGGAGTCTCACTGATTAACACTGAACCCTGAGGGAGTCTCACTGATTAACACTGAACCCTAAGGGAGTCTCACTGATTAACACTGAACCCTAAGGGAGGCTCACTGATTAACACTGAACCCTGAGGGAGTCTCACTGATTAACACTGAACCCTATGGGAGTCTCACTGATTAACACTGAACCCTGTGGGAGTCTCACTGATTACCCCTGAACCCTGTGAGAGTCTCACTGATTAACACTGAACCCTGTGGGAGTCTCACTGATTAACACTGAACCATGTGGGAGTCTCACTGATTAACACTGAACCCTGTGGGAATCTGACTGATTAACACTGAACCCTGTGGGAGTTTCACTGATTAACACTGAACCCCGTGGGAGTCTCACTGATTAACACTGAACCCTATGGGAGTCTCACTGATTAACACTGAACCCTGTGGGAGTCTCACTGATTAACACTGAACCCTATGGGAGTCTCACTGATTAACACTGAACCCTATGGGAGTCTCACTGATTAACACTTAACCCTATGGGAGTCTCACTGATTATCACTGAACCCTGAGGGAGTCTCACTGATTAACACTGAACCCTATGGGAGTCTCACTGATTAACACTGAACCCTATGGGAGTCCCATTGATTAACACTGAACCCTGTGGGAGTCTCACTGATTTACACTGAACCCTGTGGGAGTCTCACTGATTAACACTGAACCCTATAGGAGTCTCACTGATTACCAATGAACCCTATGGGAGTCTCACTGATTAACATTGAACTCGATGGGATTCTCACTGATTAACACTGAACCCTATGGGAGTCTCACTGATTAACATTGAACTCGATGGGATTCTCACTGATTAACACTGAACCCTATGGGAGTCTCACTGATTAACACTGAACCCTGTGGGAGTCTGACTGATTAACACTGAACCCTGTGGGAGTCTCATTGATTAACACTGAACCCTGTGGGAGTCTCACTGATTAACACTGAACCCTATTGGAGTCTCAATGATTAACTCTGAACCCTGTGGGAGTCTCACTGATTAACACTGAACCCTATGGGAGTCTCACTGATTAACACTGAACCCTACGGGAGTCTCACTGATTAACACTTAACCCTATGGGAGTCTCACTGATTAACACTGAACCCTGAGGGAGTTTCACTGATTAACACTGAACCCTATGGGAGTCTCACTGATTAACACTGAACCCTATGGGAGTCCCATTGATTAACACTGAACCCTGTGGGAGTCTCACTGATTAACACTGAACCCTATTGGAGTCTCACTGATTAACTCTGAACCCTGTGGGAGTCTCAATGATTAACACTGAACCCTATGAGAGTCTCACTGATTAACACTGAACCCTATGGGAGTCTCACTGATTAACACTTAACCCTATGGGAGTCTCACTGATTAACACTGAACCCTGAGGGAGTCTCACTGATTAACACTGAACCCTGTGGGAGTCTCACTGATTAACACTGAACCCTGTGGGAGTCTCACTGATTAACACTGAACCCTGTGGGAGTCTCACTGATTACCCCTGAACCCTGTGGGAGTTTCACTGATTAACACTGAACCCTGTGGGAGTCTGACTGATTAACACTGAACCCTGTGGGAGTCTCACTGATTAACACTGAACCCTGTGGGAGTCTCACTGATTAACACTGAACCCTATAGGAGTCTCACTGATTAACACTGAACCCTATAGGAGTCTCACTGATTAACACTGAACCCTGTGGGAGTCTGATTGATTAACACTGAACCCTGAGGGAGTCTCACTGATTAACACTGAACCCTATGGGAGTCTCACTGATTAACACTTAACCCTATGGGAGTCTCACTGATTAACACTGAACCCTGAGGGAGTCTCACTGATTAACACTGAACCCTATGAGAGTCTCACTGATTAACACTGAACCCTGTGGGAGTCTCACTGAATAACACTGAACCCTGTGGGAGTCTCACTGATTACCCCTGAACCCTGTGTGAGTTTCACTGATTAACACTGAACCCTGTGGGAGTCTGACTGATTAACACTGAACCCTGTGGGAGTCTCACTGATTAACACTGAACCCTGTAGGAGTCTCACTGATTAACACTGAACCCTGAGGGAGTCTCACTGATTAACACTGAACCCTATGGGAGTCTCACTGATTAACACTTAACCCTATGGGAGTCTCACTGATTAACACTGAACCCTGAGAGAGTCTCACTGATTAACACTGAACCCTGTGGGAGTCTCACTGATTAACACTGAACCCTGTGGGAGTCTCACTGATTACCCCTGAACCCTGTGGGAGTTTCACTGATTAACACTGAACCCTGTGGGAGTCTGACTGATTAACACTGAACCCTGTGGGAGTCTGACTGATTAACACTGAACCCTGTGGGAGTCTCACTGATTAACACTTAACCCTATGGGAGTCTCACTGATTAACACTGAACCCTGAGGGAGTCTCACTGATTAACACTGAACCCTATGAGAGTCTCACTGATTAACACTGAACCCTGTGGGAGTCTCACTGATTAACACTGAACCCTGTGGGAGTCTCACTGATTACCTCTGAACCCTGTGTGAGTTTCACTGATTAACACTGAACCCTGTGGGAGTCTGACTGATTAACACTGAACCCTGTGGGAGTCTGACTGATTAACACTGAACCCTGTGGGAGTCTCACTGATTAACTCTGAACCCTGTGGGAGTCTCACTGATTAACACTGAACCCTGAGGGAGTCTCACTGATTAACACTGAACCCTAAGGGAGTCTCACTGATTAACACTGAACCCTAAGGGAGTCTCACTGATTAACACTGAACCCTGAGGGAGTCTCACTGATTAACACTGAACCCTATGGGAGTCTCACTGATTAAAACTGAACCCTGTGGGAGTCTCACTGATTACCCCTGAACCCTGTGAGAGTCTCACTGATTAACACTGAACCCTGTGGGAGTCTCACTGATTAACACTGAACCCTGAGGGAGTCTCACTGATTAACACTGAACCCTGTGGGAGTCTCACTGATTAACACTGAACCCTGTGGGAGTCTCACTGATTAACACTGAACCCTGTGGGAGTCTCACTGATTACCCCTGAACCCTGTGGGAGTTTCACTGATTAACACTGAACCCTGTGGGAGTCTGACTGATTAACACTGAACCCTGTGGGAGTCTCACTGATTAACACTGAACCCTGTGGGAGTCTCACTGATTAACACTGAACCCTATAGGAGTCTCACTGATTAACACTGAACCCTGTGGGAGTCTGATTGATTAACACTGAACCCTGAGGGAGTCTCACTGATTAACACTGAACCCTATGGGAGTCTCACTGATTAACACTTAACCCTATGGGAGTCTCACTGATTAACACTGAACCCTGAGGGAGTCTCACTGATTAACACTGAACCCTATGAGAGTCTCACTGATTAACACTGAACCCTGTGGGAGTCTCACTGAATAACACTGAACCCTGTGGGAGTCTCACTGATTACCCCTGAACCCTGTGTGAGTTTCACTGATTAACACTGAACCCTGTGGGAGTCTGACTGATTAACACTGAACCCTGTGGGAGTCTCACTGATTAACACTGAACCCTGTAGGAGTCTCACTGATTAACACTGAACCCTGAGGGAGTCTCACTGATTAACACTGAACCCTATGGGAGTCTCACTGATTAACACTTAACCCTATGGGAGTCTCACTGATTAACACTGAACCCTGAGAGAGTCTCAATGATTAACTCTGAACCCTGTGGGAGTCTCACTGATTAACACTGAACCCTATGGGAGTCTCACTGATTAACACTGAACCCTACGGGAGTCTCACTGATTAACACTTAACCCTATGGGAGTCTCACTGATTAACACTGAACCCTGAGGGAGTTTCACTGATTAACACTGAACCCTATGGGAGTCTCACTGATTAACACTGAACCCTATGGGAGTCCCATTGATTAACACTGAACCCTGTGGGAGTCTCACTGATTAACACTGAACCCTATTGGAGTCTCACTGATTAAATCTGAACCCTGTGGGAGTCTCAATGATTAACACTGAACCCTATGGGAGTCTCACTGATTAACACTGAACCCTATGGGAGTCTCACTGATTAACACTTAACCCTATGGGAGTCTCACTGATTAACACTGAACCCTGAGGGAGTCTCACTGATTAACACTGAACCCTGTGGGAGTCTCACTGATTAACACTGAACCCTGTGGGAGTCTCACTGATTAACACTGAACCCTGTGGGAGTCTCACTGATTACCCCTGAACCCTGTGGGAGTTTCACTGATTAACACTGAACCCTGTGGGAGTCTGACTGATTAACACTGAACCCTGTGGGAGTCTCACTGATTAACACTGAACCCTGTGGGAGTCTCACTGATTAACACTGAACCCTATAGGAGTCTCACTGATTAACACTGAACCCTGTGGGAGTCTGATTGATTAACACTGAACCCTGAGGGAGTCTCACTGATTAACACTGAACCCTATGGGAGTCTCACTGATTAACACTTAACCCTATGGGAGTCTCACTGATTAACACTGAACCCTGAGGGAGTCTCACTGATTAACACTGAACCCTATGAGAGTCTCACTGATTAACACTGAACCCTGTGGGAGTCTCACTGAATAACACTGAACCCTGTGGGAGTCTCACTGATTACCCCTGAACCCTGTGTGAGTTTCACTGATTAACACTGAACCCTGTGGGAGTCTGACTGATTAACACTGAACCCTGTGGGAGTCTCACTGATTAACACTGAACCCTGTAGGAGTCTCACTGATTAACACTGAACCCTGAGGGAGTCTCACTGATTAACACTGAACCCTATGGGAGTCTCACTGATTAACACTTAACCCTATGGGAGTCTCACTGATTAACACTGAACCCTGAGAGAGTCTCACTCATTAACACTGAACCCTGTGGGAGTCTCACTGATTAACACTGAACCCTGTGGGAGTCTCACTGATTACCCCTGAACCCTGTGGGAGTTTCACTGATTAACACTGAACCCTGTGGGAGTCTGACTGATTAACACTGAACCCTGTGGGAGTCTGACTGATTAACACTGAACCCTGTGGGAGTCTCACTGATTAACACTTAACCCTATGGGAGTCTCACTGATTAACACTGAACCCTGAGGGAGTCTCACTGATTAACACTGAACCCTATGAGAGTCTCACTGATTAACACTGAACCCTGTGGGAGTCTCACTGATTAACACTGAACCCTGTGGGAGTCTCACTGATTACCCCTGAACCCTGTGTGAGTTTCACTGATTAACACTGAACCCTGTGGGAGTCTGACTGATTAACACTGAACCCTGTGGGAGTCTGACTGATTAACACTGAACCCTGTGGGAGTCTCACTGATTAACTCTGAACCCTGTGGGAGTCTCACTGATTAACACTGAACCCTGAGGGAGTCTCACTGATTAACACTGAACCCTAAGGGAGTCTCACTGATTAACACTGAACCCTAAGGGAGTCTCACTGATTAACACTGAACCCTGAGGGAGTCTCACTGATTAACACTGAACCCTATGGGAGTCTCACTGATTAACACTGAACCCTGTGGGAGTCTCACTGATTACCCCTGAACCCTGTGAGAGTCTCACTGATTAACACTGAACCCTGTGGGAGTCTCACTGATTAACACTGAACCCTGAGGGAGTCTCACTGATTAACACTGAACCCTGTGGGAGTCTCACTGATTAACACTGAACCCTGTGGGAGTCTCACTGATTAACACTGAACCCTGTGGGAGTCTCACTGATTACCCCTGAACCCTGTGGGAGTTTCACTGATTAACACTGAACCCTGTGGGAGTCTGACTGATTAACACTGAACCCTGTGGGAGTCTCACTGATTAACACTGAACCCTGTGGGAGTCTCACTGATTAACACTGAACCCTATAGGAGTCTCACTGATTAACACTGAACCCTGTGGGAGTCTGATTGATTAACACTGAACCCTGAGGGAGTCTCACTGATTAACACTGAACCCTATGGGAGTCTCACTGATTAACACTTAACCCTATGGGAGTCTCACTGAATAACACTGAACCCTGTGGGAGTCTCACTGATTATCCCTGAACCCTGTGTGAGTTTCACTGATTAACACTGAACCCTGTGGGAGTCTGACTGATTAACACTGAACCCTGTGGGAGTCTCACTGATTAACACTGAACCCTGTAAGAGTCTCACTGATTAACACTGAACCCTGAGGGAGTCTCACTGATTAACACTGAACCCTATGGGAGTCTCACTGATTAACACTTAACCCTATGGGAGTCTCACTGATTAACACTGAACCCTGAGAGAGTCTCACTGATTAACACTGAACCCTGTGGGAGTCTCACTGATTAACACTGAACCCTGTGGGAGTCTCACTGATTACCCCTGAACCCTGTGGGAGTTTCACTGATTAACACTGAACCCTGTGGGAGTCTGACTGATTAACACTGAACCCTGTGGGAGTCTGACTGATTAACACTGAACCCTGTGGGAGTCTCACTGATTAACACTTAACCCTATGGGAGTCTCACTGATTAACACTGAACCCTGAGGGAGTCTCACTGATTAACACTGAACCCTATGAGAGTCTCACTGATTAACACTGAACCCTGTGGGAGTCTCACTGATTAACACTGAACCCTGTGGGAGTCTCACTGATTACCCCTGAACCCTGTGTGAGTTTCACTGATTAACACTGAACCCTGTGGGAGTCTGACTGATTAACACTGAACCCTGTGGGAGTCTGACTGATTAACACTGAACCCTGTGGGAGTCTCACTGATTAACTCTGAACCCTGTGGGAGTCTCACTGATTAACACTGAACCCTGAGGGAGTCTCACTGATTAACACTGAACCCTAAGGGAGTCTCACTGATTAACACTGAACCCTAAGGGAGTCTCACTGATTAACACTGAACCCTGAGGGAGTCTCACTGATTAACACTGAACCCTATGGGAGTCTCACTGATTAACACTGAACCCTGTGGGAGTCTCACTGATTACCCCTGAACCCTGTGAGAGTCTCACTGATTAACACTGAACCCTGTGGGAGTCTCACTGATTAACACTGAACCATGTGGGAGTCTCACTGATTAACACTGAACCCTGTGGGAATATGACTGATTAACACTGAACCCTGTGGGAGTCTCACTGATTAACACTGAACCCTGTGGGAGTCTCACTGATTAACACTGAACCCTATGGGAGTCTCACTGATTAACACTGAACCCTGTGGGAGTCTCACTGATTAACACTGAACCCTATGGGAGTCTCACTGATTAACACTGAACCCTGTGGGAGTCTGACTGATTAACACTGAACCCTGTGGGAGTCTCACTGATTAACACTGAACCCTGTGGGAGTCTCACTGATTAACACTGAACCCTATTGGAGTCTCAATGATTAACTCTGAACCCTGTGGGAGTCTCACTGATTAACACTGAACCCTATGGGAGTCTCACTGATTAACACTGAACCCTATGGGAGTCTCACTGATTAACACTTAACCCTATGGGAGTCTCACTGATTAACACTGAACCCTGAGGGAGTCTCACTGATTAACACTGAACCCTATGGGAGTCTCACTGATTAACACTGAACCCTATGGGAGTCCCATTGATTAACACTGAACCCTGTGGGAGTCTCACTGATTAACACTGAACCCTATTGGAGTCTCACTGATTAACTCTGAACCCTGTGGGAGTCTCAATGATTAACACTGAACCCTATGGGAGTCTCACTGATTAACACTGAACCCTATGGGAGTCTCACTGATTAACACTTAACCCTATGGGAGTCTCACTGATTAACACTGAACCCTGAGGGAGTCTCACTGATTAACACTGAACCCTGTGGGAGTCTCACTGATTAACACTGAACCCTGTGGGAGTCTCACTGATTAACACTGAACCCTGTGGGAGTCTCACTGATTACCCCTGAACCCTGTGGGAGTTTCACTGATTAACACTGAACCCTGTGGGAGTCTCACTGATTACCCCTGAACCCTGTGTGAGTTTCACTGATTAACACTGAACCCTATGGGAGTCTGACTGATTAACACTGAACCCTGTGGGAGTCTCACTGATTAACACTGAACCCTGTAGGAGTCTCACTGATTAACACTGAACCCTGTGGGAGTCTCACTGATTAACACTGAACCCTATGGGAGTCTCACTGATTAACACTTAACCCTATGGGAGTCTCACTGATTAACACTGAACCCTGAGGGAGTCTCACTGATTAACACTGAACCCTATGAGAGTCTCACTGATTAACACTGAACCCTGTGGGAGTCTCACTGATTAACACTGAACCCTGTGGGAGTCTCACTGATTACCCCTGAACCCTGTGGGAGTTTCACTGATTAACACTGAACCCTGTGGGAGTCTGACTGATTAACACTGAACCCTGTGGGAGTCTCACTGATTAAATCTGAACCCTGTGGGAGTCTCACTGATTAACACTGAACCCTGAGGGAGTCTCACTGATTAACACTGAACCCTAAGGGAGTCTCACTGATTAACACTGAACCCTAAGGGAGTCTCACTGATTAACACTGAACCCTGAGGGAGTCTCACTGATTAACACTGAACCCTATGGGAGTCTCACTGATTAACACTGAACCCTGTGGGAGTCTCACTGATTACCCCTGAACCCTGTGAGAGTCTCACTGATTAACACTGAACCCTGTGGGAGTCTCACTGATTAACACTGAACCATGTGGGAGTCTCACTGATTAACACTGAACCCTGTGGGAATCTGACTGATTAACACTGAACCCTGTGGGAGTCTCACTGATTAACACTGAACCCTGTGGGAGTCTCACTGATTAACACTGAACCCTATGGGAGTCTCACTGATTAACACTGAACCCTGTGGGAGTCTCACTGATTAACACTGAACCCTATGGGAGTCTCACTGATTAACACTGAACCCTATGGGAGTCTCACTGATTAACACTTAACCCTATGGGAGTCTCACTGATTAACACTGAACCCTGAGGGAGTCTCACTGATTAACACTGAACCCTATGGGAGTCTCACTGATTAACACTGAACCCTATGGGAGTCCCATTGATTAACACTGAACCCTGTGGGAGTCTCACTGATTAACACTTAACCCTATTGGAGTCTCACTGATTAACTCTGAACCCTGTGGGAGTCTCAATGATTAACACTGAACCCTATGGGAGTCTCACTGATTAACACTGAACCCTATGGGAGTCTCACTGATTAACACTTAACCCTATGGGAGTCTCACTGATTAACACTGAACCCTGAGGGAGTCTCACTGATTAACACTGAACCCTGTGGGAGTCTCACTGATTAACACTGAACCCTGTGGGAGTCTCACTGATTAACACTGAACCCTGTGGGAGTCTTACTGATTACCCCTGAACCCTGTGGGAGTTTCACTGATTAACACTGAACCCTGTGGGAGTCTGACTGATTAACACTGAACCCTGTGGGAGTCTAACTGATTAACACTGAACCCTGTGGGAGTCTCACTGATTAACACTGAACCCTATGGGAGTCTCACTGATTAACACTGAACCCTGTGGGAGTCTCACTGATTAACACTGAACCCTGTGGGAGTCTCAATGATTAACACTGAACCCTATGGGAGTCTCACTGATTAACACTGAACCCTATGGGAGTCTCACTGATTAACACTTAACCCTATGGGAGTCTCACTGATTAACACTGAACCCTGAGGGAGTCTCACTGATTAACACTGAACCCTGTGGGAGTCTCACTGATTAACACTGAACCCTGTGGGAGTCTCACTGATTAACACTGAACCCTGTGGGAGTCTTACTGATTACCCCTGAACCCTGTGGGAGTTTCACTGATTAACACTGAACCCTGTGGGAGTCTGACTGATTAACACTGAACCCTGTGGGAGTCTAACTGATTAACACTGAACCCTGTGGGAGTCTCACTGATTAACACTGAACCCTAAGGGAGTCTCACTGATTAACACTGAACCCTGTGGGAGTCTCACTGATTAACACTGAACCCTATGGGAGTCTCACTGATTAACACTGAACCCTATGGGAGTCTCATTGATTAACACTTAACCCTATGGGAGTCTCACTGATTAACACTGAACCCTGAGGGAGTCTCAATGATTAACGCTGAACCCTGAGGGAGTCTCACTGATTAACACTGAACCCTATGGGAGTCTCACTGATTAACACTTAACCCTATGGGAGTCTCACTGATTAACACTGACCCCTATAAGAGTCTCACTGATTAACACGGAACCCTGTGGGAGTCTCACTGATTAACACTGAACCCTGTGGGAGTCTCACTGATTACCCCTGAACCCTGAGGGAGTCTCACTGATTTACACTGAACCCTAAGGGAGTCTCACTGATTAACACTGAACCCTGAGGGAGTCTCACTGATTAACACTTAACCCTGTGGGAGTCTCACTGATTACCCCTGAACCCTGTGAGAGTCTCACTGATTAACACTGAACCCTGTGGGAGTCTCACTGATTAACACTGAACCATGTGGGAGTCTCACTGATTAACACTGAACCCTGTGGGAATATGACTGATTAACACTGAACCCTGTGGGAGTCTCACTGATTAACACTGAACCCTGTGGGAGTCTCACTGATTAACACTGAACCCTATGGGAGTCTCACTGATTAACACTGAACCCTGTGGGAGTCTCACTGATTAACACTGAACCCTATGGGAGTCTCACTGATTAACACTGAACCCTGTGGGAGTCTGACTGATTAACACTGAACCCTGTGGGAGTCTCACTGATTAACACTGAACCCTGTGGGAGTCTCACTGATTAACACTGAACCCTATTGGAGTCTCAATGATTAACTCTGAACCCTGTGGGAGTCTCACTGATTAACACTGAACCCTATGGGAGTCTCACTGATTAACACTGAACCCTATGGGAGTCTCACTGATTAACACTTAACCCTATGGGAGTCTCACTGATTAACACTGAACCCTGAGGGAGTCTCACTGATTAACACTGAACCCTATGGGAGTCTCACTGATTAACACTGAACCCTATGGGAGTCCCATTGATTAACACTGAACCCTGTGGGAGTCTCACTGATTAACACTGAACCCTATTGGAGTCTCACTGATTAACTCTGAACCCTGTGGGAGTCTCAATGATTAACACTGAACCCTATGGGAGTCTCACTGATTAACACTGAACCCTATGGGAGTCTCACTGATTAACACTTAACCCTATGGGAGTCTCACTGATTAACACTGAACCCTGAGGGAGTCTCACTGATTAACACTGAACCCTGTGGGAGTCTCACTGATTAACACTGAACCCTGTGGGAGTCTCACTGATTAACACTGAACCCTGTGGGAGTCTCACTGATTACCCCTGAACCCTGTGGGAGTTTCACTGATTAACACTGAACCCTGTGGGAGTCTCACTGATTACCCCTGAACCCTGTGTGAGTTTCACTGATTAACACTGAACCCTATGGGAGTCTGACTGATTAACACTGAACCCTGTGGGAGTCTCACTGATTAACACTGAACCCTGTAGGAGTCTCACTGATTAACACTGAACCCTGTGGGAGTCTCACTGATTAACACTGAACCCTATGGGAGTCTCACTGATTAACACTTAACCCTATGGGAGTCTCACTGATTAACACTGAACCCTGAGGGAGTCTCACTGATTAACACTGAACCCTATGAGAGTCTCACTGATTAACACTGAACCCTGTGGGAGTCTCACTGATTAACACTGAACCCTGTGGGAGTCTCACTGATTACCCCTGAACCCTGTGGGAGTTTCACTGATTAACACTGAACCCTGTGGGAGTCTGACTGATTAACACTGAACCCTGTGGGAGTCTCACTGATTAAATCTGAACCCTGTGGGAGTCTCACTGATTAACACTGAACCCTGAGGGAGTCTCACTGATTAACACTGAACCCTAAGGGAGTCTCACTGATTAACACTGAACCCTAAGGGAGTCTCACTGATTAACACTGAACCCTGAGGGAGTCTCACTGATTAACACTGAACCCTATGGGAGTCTCACTGATTAACACTGAACCCTGTGGGAGTCTCACTGATTACCCCTGAACCCTGTGAGAGTCTCACTGATTAACACTGAACCCTGTGGGAGTCTCACTGATTAACACTGAACCATGTGGGAGTCTCACTGATTAACACTGAACCCTGTGGGAATCTGACTGATTAACACTGAACCCTGTGGGAGTCTCACTGATTAACACTGAACCCTGTGGGAGTCTCACTGATTAACACTGAACCCTATGGGAGTCTCACTGATTAACACTGAACCCTGTGGGAGTCTCACTGATTAACACTGAACCCTATGGGAGTCTCACTGATTAACACTGAACCCTATGGGAGTCTCACTGATTAACACTTAACCCTATGGGAGTCTCACTGATTAACACTGAACCCTGAGGGAGTCTCACTGATTAACACTGAACCCTATGGGAGTCTCACTGATTAACACTGAACCCTATGGGAGTCCCATTGATTAACACTGAACCCTGTGGGAGTCTCACTGATTAACACTTAACCCTATTGGAGTCTCACTGATTAACTCTGAACCCTGTGGGAGTCTCAATGATTAACACTGAACCCTATGGGAGTCTCACTGATTAACACTGAACCCTATGGGAGTCTCACTGATTAACACTTAACCCTATGGGAGTCTCACTGATTAACACTGAACCCTGAGGGAGTCTCACTGATTAACACTGAACCCTGTGGGAGTCTCACTGATTAACACTGAACCCTGTGGGAGTCTCACTGATTAACACTGAACCCTGTGGGAGTCTTACTGATTACCCCTGAACCCTGTGGGAGTTTCACTGATTAACACTGAACCCTGTGGGAGTCTGACTGATTAACACTGAACCCTGTGGGAGTCTAACTGATTAACACTGAACCCTGTGGGAGTCTCACTGATTAACACTGAACCCTATGGGAGTCTCACTGATTAACACTGAACCCTGTGGGAGTCTCACTGATTAACACTGAACCCTGTGGGAGTCTCAATGATTAACACTGAACCCTATGGGAGTCTCACTGATTAACACTGAACCCTATGGGAGTCTCACTGATTAACACTTAACCCTATGGGAGTCTCACTGATTAACACTGAACCCTGAGGGAGTCTCACTGATTAACACTGAACCCTGTGGGAGTCTCACTGATTAACACTGAACCCTGTGGGAGTCTCACTGATTAACACTGAACCCTGTGGGAGTCTTACTGATTACCCCTGAACCCTGTGGGAGTTTCACTGATTAACACTGAACCCTGTGGGAGTCTGACTGATTAACACTGAACCCTGTGGGAGTCTAACTGATTAACACTGAACCCTGTGGGAGTCTCACTGATTAACACTGAACCCTAAGGGAGTCTCACTGATTAACACTGAACCCTGTGGGAGTCTCACTGATTAACACTGAACCCTATGGGAGTCTCACTGATTAACACTGAACCCTATGGGAGTCTCATTGATTAACACTTAACCCTATGGGAGTCTCACTGATTAACACTGAACCCTGAGGGAGTCTCAATGATTAACGCTGAACCCTGAGGGAGTCTCACTGATTAACACTGAACCCTATGGGAGTCTCACTGATTAACACTTAACCCTATGGGAGTCTCACTGATTAACACTGACCCCTATAAGAGTCTCACTGATTAACACGGAACCCTGTGGGAGTCTCACTGATTAACACTGAACCCTGTGGGAGTCTCACTGATTACCCCTGAACCCTGAGGGAGTCTCACTGATTTACACTGAACCCTAAGGGAGTCTCACTGATTAACACTGAACCCTGAGGGAGTCTCACTGATTAACACTTAACCCTGTGGGAGTCTCACTGATTACCCCTGAACCCTGTGAGAGTCTCACTGATTAACACTGAACCCTGTGGGAGTCTCACTGATTAACACTGAACCATGTGGGAGTCTCACTGATTAACACTGAACCCTGTGGGAATCTGACTGATTAACACTGAACCCTGTGGGAGTCTCACTGATTAACACTGAACCCTGTGGGAGTCTCATTGATTAACACTGAACCCTGTGGGAGTCTCACTGATTTACACTGAACCCTGTGGGAGTCTCACTGATTAACACTGAACCCTATAGGAGTCTCACTGATTAACAATGAACCCTATGGGAGTCTCACTGATTAACACTGAACTCGATGGGATTCTCACTGATTAACACTGAACCCTATGGGAGTCTCACTGATTAACACTGAACCCTATGGGAGTCTCACTGATTAACACTGAACCCTGTGGGAGTCTGACTGATTAACACTGAACCCTGTGGGAGTCTCACTGATTAACACTGAACCCTGTGGGAGTCTCAATGATTAACACTGAACCCTATTGGAGTCTCAATGATTAACTCTGAACCCTGTGGGAGTCTCACTGATTAACACTGAACCCTATGGGAGTCTCACTGATTAACACTGAACCCTATGGGAGTCTCACTGATTAACACTTAACCCTTTGGGAGTCTCACTGATTAACACTGAACCCTGAGGGAGTCTCACTGATTAACACTGAACCCTATGGGAGTCTCACTGATTAACACTGAACCCTATGGGAGTCCCATTGATTAACACTGAACCTTGTGGGAGTCTCACTGATTAACACTGAACCCTATTGGAGTCTCACTGATTAACTCTGAACCCTGTGGGAGTCTCAATGATTAACACTGAACCCTATGGGAGTCTCACTGATTAACACTGAACCCTATGGGAGTCTCACTGATTAACACTTAACCCTATGGGAGTCTCACTGATTAACACTGAACCCTGAGGGAGTCTCACTGATTAACACTGAACCCTGTGGGAGTCTCACTGATTAACACTGAACCCTGTGGGAGTCTCACTGATTAACACTGAACCCTGTGGGAGTCTCACTGATTACCCCTGAACCCTGTGGGAGTTTCACTGATTAACACTGAACCCTGTGGGAGTCTGACTGATTAACACTGAACCCTGTGGGAGTCTCACTGAATAACACTGAACCCTGTGGGAGTCTCACTGATTAACACTGAACCCTATGGGAGTCTCACTGATTAACACTGAACCCTGTGGGAGTCTCACTGATTAACACTGAACCCTATGGGAGTCTCACTGATTAACAATGAACCCTATGGGAGTCTCATTGATTAACACTTAACCCTTTGGGAGTCTCACTGATTAACACTGAACCCTGAGGGAGTCTCAATGATTAACGCTGAACCCTGAAGGAGTCTCACTGATTAACACTGAACCCTATGGGAGTCTCACTGATTAACACTTAACCCTATGGGAGTCTCACTGATTAACACTGAACCCTGAAGGAGTCTCACTGATTAACACTGAACCCTATGAGAGTCTCACTGATTAACACGGAACCCTGTGGGAGTCTCACTGATTAACACTGAACCCTGTGGGAGTCTCACTGATTACCCCTGAACCCTATAGGAGTCTCACTGATTAACAATGAACCCTATGGGAGTCTCACTGATTAACACTGAACCCTATGGGAGTCCCATTGATTAACACTGAACCCTGTAGGAGTCTCACTGATTTACACTGAACCCTGTGGGAGTCTCACTGATTAACACTGAACCCTATAGGAGTCTCACTGATTAACAATGAACCCTATGGGAGTCTCAATGATTAACACTGAACTCGATGGGATTCTCACTGATTAACACTGAACCCTATGGGAGTCTCACTGATTAACACTGAACCCTATGGGAGTCTCACTGATTAACACTGAACCCTGTGGGAGTCTGACTGATTAACACTGAACCCTGTGGGAGTCTCACTGATTAACACTGAACCCTGTGGGAGTCTCACTGATTAACACTGAACCCTATTGGAGTCTCAATGATTAACTCTGAACCCTGTGGGAGTCTCACTGATTAACACTGAACCCTATGGGAGTCTCACTGATTAACACTGAACCCTATGGGAGTCTCACTGATTAACACTTAACCCTATGGGAGTCTCACTGATTAACACTGAACCCTGAGGGAGTCTCACTGATTAACACTGAACCCTATGGGAGTCTCACTGATTAACACTGAACCCTATGGGAGTCCCATTGATTAACACTGAACCCTGTGGGAGTCTCACTGATTAACACTGAACCCTATTGGAGTCTCACTGATTAACTCTGAACCCTGTGGGAGTCTCAATGATTAACACTGAACCCTATGGGAGTCTCACTGATTAACACTGAACCCTATGGGAGTCTCACTGATTAACACTTAACCCTATGGGAGTCTCACTGATTAACACTGAACCCTGAGGGAGTCTCACTGATTAACACTGAACCCTGTGGGAGTCTCACTGATTAACACTGAACCCTGTGGGAGTCTCACTGATTAACACTGAACCCTGTGGGAGTCTTACTGATTACCCCTGAACCCTGTGGGAGTTTCACTGATTAACACTGAACCCTGTGGGAGTCTGACTGATTAACACTGAACCCTGTGGGAGTCTCACTGATTAACACTGAACCCTGTGGGAGTCTCACTGATTAACACTGAACCCTATGGGAGTCTCACTGATTAACACTGAACCCTGTGGGAGTCTCACTGATTAACACTGAACCCTATGGGAGTCTCACTGATTAACACTGAACCCTATGGGAGTCTCATTGATTAACACTTAACCCTATGGGAGTCTCACTGATTAACACTGAACCCTGAGGGAGTCTCAATGATTAACGCTGAACCCTGAGGGAGTCTCACTGATTAACACTGAACCCTATGGGAGTCTCACTGATTAACACTTAACCCTATGGGAGTCTCACTGATTAACACTGAACCCTGAAGGAGTCTCACTGATTAACACTGAACCCTATGAGAGTCTCACTGATTGACACGGAACCCTGTGGGAGTCTCACTGATTAACACTGAACCCTGTGGGAGTCTCACTGATTACCCCTGAACCCTGAGGGAGTCTCACTGATTTACACTGAACCCTAAGGGAGTCTCACTGATTAACACTGAACCCTGAGGGAGTCTCACTGATTAACACTTAACCCTGTGGGAGTCTCACTGATTACCCCTGAACCCTGTGAGAGTCTCACTGATTAACACTGAACCCTGTGGGAGTCTCACTGATTAACACTGAACCATGTGGGAGTCTCACTGATTAACACTGAACCCTGTGGGAATCTGACTGATTAACACTGAACCCTGTGGGAGTCTCACTGATTAACACTGAACCCTGTGGGAGTCTCACTGATTAACACTGAACCCTATGGGAGTCTCACTGATTAACACTGAACCGTGTGGGAGTCTCACTGATTAACACTGAACCCTATGGGAGTCTCACTGATTAACACTGAACCCTATGGGAGTCTCACTGATTAACACTTAACCCTATGGGAGTCTCACTGATTAACACTGAACCCTGAGGGAGTCTCACTGATTAACACTGAACCCTATGGGAGTCTCACTGATTAACACTGAACCCTATGGGAGTCCCATTGATTAACACTGAACTCTGTGGGAGTCTCACTGATTTACACTGAACCCTATGGGAGTCTCACTGATTAACACTTAACCCTATGGGAGTCTCACTGATTAACACCGAACCCTAAAGGAGTCTCACTGATTTACACTGAACCCTGTGGGAGTCTCACTGATTAACACTGAACCCTATAGGAGTCTCACTGATTAACAATGAACCCTATGGGAGTCTCACTGATTAACACTGAACTCGATGGGATTCTCACTGATTAACACTGAACCCTATGGGAGTCTCACTGATTAACACTGAACCCTATGGGAGTCTCACTGATTAACACTGAACCCTGTGGGAGTCTGACTGATTAACACTGAACCCTGTGGGAGTCTCACTGATTAACACTGAACCCTGTGGGAGTCTCACTGATTAACACTGAACCATATTGGAGTCTCAATTATTAACTCTGAACCCTGTGGGAGTCTCACTGATTAACACTGAACCCTATGGGAGTCTCACTGATTAACACTGAACCCTATGGGAGTCTCACTGATTAACACTTAACCCTTTGGGAGTCTCACTGATTAACACTGAACCCTGAGGGAGTCTCACTGATTAACACTGAACCCTATGGGAGTCTCACTGATTAACACTGAACCCTATGGGAGTCCCATTGATTAACACTGAACCCTGTGGGAGTCTCACTGATTAACACTGAACCCTATTGGAGTCTCACTGATTAACTCTGAACCCTGTGGGAGTCTCAATGATTAACACTGAACCCTATGGGAGTCTCACTGATTAACACTGAACCCTATGGGAGTCTCACTGATTAACACTTAACCCTATGGGAGTCTCACTGATTAACACTGAACCCTGAGGGAGTCTCACTGATTAACACTGAACCCTGTGGGAGTCTCACTGATTAACACTGAACCCTGTGGGAGTCTCACTGATTAACACTGAACCCTGTGGGAGTCTCACTGATTACCCCTGAACCCTGTGGGAGTTTCACTGATTAACACTGAACCCTGTGGGAGTCTGACTGATTAACACTGAACCCTGTGGGAGTCTCACTGATTAACACTGAACCCTGTGGGAGTCTCACTGATTAACACTGAACCCTATGGGAGTCTCACTGATTAACACTGAACCCTGTGGGAGTCTCACTGATTAACACTGAACCCTATGGGAGTCTCACTGATTAACAATGAACCCTATGGGAGTCTCATTGATTAACACTTAACCCTATGGGAGTCTCACTGATTAACACTGAACCCTGAGGGAGTCTCAATGATTAACGCTGAACCCTGAGGGAGTCTCACTGATTAACACTGAACCCTATGGGAGTCTCACTGATTAACACTTAACCCTATGGGAGTCTCACTGATTAACACTGAACCCTGAAGGAGTCTCACTGATTAACACTGAACCCTATGAGAGTCTCACTGATTAACACGGAACCCTGTGGGAGTCTCACTGATTAACACTCAACCCTGTGGGAGTCTCACTGATTAACACTGAACCCTATGGGAGTCCCATTGATTAACACTGAACCCTGTGGGAGTCTCACTGATTAACACTGAACCCTATTGGAGTCTCACTGATTAACTCTGAACCCTGTGGGAGTCTCAATGATTAACACTGAACCCTATGGGAGTCTCACTGATTAACACTGAACCCTATGGGAGTCTCACTGATTAACACTTAACCCTATGGGAGTCTCACTGATTAACACTGAACCCTGAGGGAGTCTCACTGATTAACACTGAACCCTGT
Organism: Petromyzon marinus; assembly: GCF_048934315.1. Taxonomy (NCBI): domain Eukaryota; kingdom Metazoa; phylum Chordata; class Hyperoartia; order Petromyzontiformes; family Petromyzontidae; genus Petromyzon; species Petromyzon marinus. Next base: position 1,495,918 of record NW_027423501.1, read on the forward strand.
GGGAGTCTCACTGATTAACACTGAACCCTGTGGGAGTCTCACTGATTAACACTGAACCCTGTGGGAGTCTTACTGATTACCCCTGAACCCTGTGGGAGTTTCACTGATTAACACTGAACCCTGTGGGAGTCTGACTGATTAACACTGAACCCTGTGGGAGTCTCACTGATTAACACTGAACCCTGTGGGAGTCTCACTGATTAACACTGAACCCTATGGGAGTCTCACTGATTAACACTGAACCCTGTGGGAGTCTCACTGATTAACACTGAACCCTATGGGAGTCTCACTGATTAACACTGAACCCTATGGGAGTCTCATTGATTAACACTTAACCCTATGGGAGTCTCACTGATTAACACTGAACCCTGAGGGAGTCTCAATGATTAACGCTGAACCCTGAGGGAGTCTCACTGATTAACACTGAACCCTATGGGAGTCTCACTGATTAACACTTAACCCTATGGGAGTCTCACTGATTAACACTGAACCCTAAAGGAGTCTCACTGATTAACACTGAACCCTATGAGAGTCTCACTGATTAACACGGAACCCTGTGGGAGTCTCACTGATTAACACTGAACCCTGTGGGAGTCTCACTGATTACCCCTGAACCCTGAGGGAGTCTCACTGATTTACACTGAACCCTAAGGGAGTCTCACTGATTAACACTGAACCCTGAGGGAGTCTCACTGATTAACACTTAACCCTGTGGGAGTCTCACTGATTACCCCTGAACCCTGTGAGAGTCTCACTGATTAACACTGAACCCTGTGGGAGTCTCACTGATTAACACTGAACCATGTGGGAGTCTCACTGATTAACACTGAACCCTGTGGGAATCTGACTGATTAACACTGAACCCTGTGGGAGTCTCACTGATTAACACTGAACCCTGTGGGAGTCTCACTGATTAACACTGAACCCTATGGGAGTCTCACTGATTAACACTGAACCGTGTGGGAGTCTCACTGATTAACACTGAACCCTATGGGAGTCTCACTGATTAACACTGAACCCTATGGGAGTCTCACTGATTAACACTTAACCCTATGGGAGTCTCACTGATTAACACTGAACCCTGAGGGAGTCTCACTGATTAACACTGAACCCTATGGGAGTCTCACTGATTAACACTGAACCCTATGGGAGTCCCATTGATTAACACTGAACTCTGTGGGAGTCTCACTGATTTACACTGAACCCTGTGGGAGTCTCACTGATTAACACTGAACCCTATAGGAGTCTCACTGATTAACAATGAACCCTATGGGAGTCTCACTGATTAACACTGAACCCTATGGGAGTCTCACTGATTAACACTGAACCCTGTGGGAGTCTGACTGATTAACACTGAACCCTGTGGGAGTCTCACTGATTAACACTGAACCCTGTGGGAGTCTCACTGATTAACACTGAACCCTATTGGAGTCTCAATGATTAACTCTGAACCCTGTGGGAGTCTCACTGATTAACACTGAACCCTATGGGAGTCTCACTGATTAACACTGAACCCTATGGGAGTCTCACTGATTAACACTTAACCCTTTGGGAGTCTCACTGATTAACACTGAACCCTGAGGGAGTCTCACTGATTAACACTGAACCCTATGGGAGTCTCACTGATTAACACTGAACCCTATGGGAGTCCCATTGATTAACACTGAACCCTGTGGGAGTCTCACTGATTAACACTGAACCCTATTGGAGTCTCACTGATTAACTCTGAACCCTGTGGGAGTCTCAATGATTAACACTGAACCCTATGGGAGTCTCACTGATTAACACTGAACCCTATGGGAGTCTCACTGATTAACACTTAACCCTATGGGAGTCTCACTGATTAACACTGAACCCTGAGGGAGTCTCACTGATTAACACTGAACCCTGTGGGAGTCTCACTGATTAACACTGAACCCTGTGGGAGTCTCACTGATTAACACTGAACCCTGTGGGAGTCTCACTGATTACCCCTGAACCCTGTGGGAGTTTCACTGATTAACACTGAACCCTGTGGGAGTCTGACTGATTAACACTGAACCCTGTGGGAGTCTCACTGATTAACACTGAACCCTGTGGGAGTCTCACTGATTAACACTGAACCCTATGGGAGTCTCACTGATTAACACTGAACCCTGTGGGAGTCTCACTGATTAACACTGAACCCTATGGGAGTCTCACTGATTAACAATGAACCCTATGGGAGTCTCATTGATTAACACTTAACCCTATGGGAGTCTCACTGATTAACACTGAACCCTGAGGGAGTCTCAATGATTAACGCTGAACCCTGAGGGAGTCTCACTGATTAACACTGAACCCTATGGGAGTCTCACTGATTAACACTTAACCCTATGGGAGTCTCACTGATTAACACTGAACCCTGAAGGAGTCTCACTGATTAACACTGAACCCTATGAGAGTCTCACTGATTAACACGGAACCCTGTGGGAGTCTCACTGATTAACACTCAACCCTGTGGGAGTCTCACTGATTACCCCTGAACCCTATAGGAGTCTCACTGATTAACAATGAACCCTATGGGAGTCTCACTGATTAACACTGAACTCGATGGGATTCTCACTGATTAACACTGAACCCTATGGGAGTCTCACTGATTAACACTGAACCCTATGGGAGTCTCACTGATTAACACTGAACCCTGTGGGAGTCTGACTGATTAACACTGAACCGTGTGGGAGTCTCACTGATTAACACTGAACCCTGTGGGAGTCTCACTGATTAACACTGAACCCTATTGGAGTCTCAATGATTAACTCTGAACCCTGTGGGAGTCTCACTGATTAACACTGAACCCTATGGGAGTCTCACTGATTAACACTGAACCCTATGGGAGTCTCACTGATTAACACTGAACCCTATGGGAGTCTCACTGATTAACACTTAACCCTATGGGAGTCTCACTGATTAACACTGAACCCTGAGGGAGTCTCACTGATTAACACTGAACCCTATGGGAGTCTCACTGATTAACACTGAACCCTATGGGAGTCCCATTGATTAACACTGAACCCTGTGGGAGTCTCACTGATTAACACTGAACCCTATTGGAGTCTCACTGATTAACTCTGAACCCTGTGGGAGTCTCACTGATTAACACTGAACCCTATTGGAGTCTCAATGATTAACTCTGAACCCTGTGGGAGTCTCACTGATTAACACTGAACCCTATGGGAGTCTCACTGATTAACACTGAACCCTATGGGAGTCTCACTGATTAACACTTAACCCTTTGGGAGTCTCACTGATTAACACTGAACCCTGAGGGTGTCTCACTGATTAACACTGAACCCTATGGGAGTCTCACTGATTAACACTGAACCCTATGGGAGTCCCATTGATTAACACTGAACCCTGTGGGAGTCTCACTGATTAACACTGAACCCTATTGGAGTCTCACTGATTAACTCTGAACCCTGTGGGAGTCTCAATGATTAACACTGAACCCTATGGGAGTCTCACTGATTAACACTGAACCCTATGGGAGTCTCACTGATTAACACTTAACCCTATGGGAGTCTCACTGATTAACACTGAACCCTGAGGGAGTCTCACTGATTAACACTGAACCCTGTGGGAGTCTCACTGATTAACACTGAACCCTGTGGGAGTCTCACTGATTAACACTGAACCCTGTGGGAGTCTCACTGATTACCCCTGAACCCTGTGGGAGTTTCACTGATTAACACTGAACCCTGTGGGAGTCTGACTGATTAACACTGAACCCTGTGGGAGTCTCACTGATTAACACTGAACCCTGTGGGAGTCTCACTGATTAACACTGAACCCTATGGGAGTCTCACTGATTAACACTGAACCCTGTGGGAGTCTCACTGATTAACACTGAACCCTATGGGAGTCTCACTGATTAACAATGAACCCTATGGGAGTCTCATTGATTAACACTTAACCCTATGGGAGTCTCACTGATTAACACTGAACCCTGAGGGAGTCTCAATGATTAACGCTGAACCCTGAGGGAGTCTCACTGATTAACACTGAACCCTATGGGAGTCTCACTGATTAACACTTAACCCTATGGGAGTCTCACTGATTAACACTGAACCCTGAAGGAGTCTCACTGATTAACACTGAACCCTATGAGAGTCTCACTGATTAACACGGAACCCTGTGGGAGTCTCACTGATTAACACTGAACCCTGTGGGAGTCTCACTGATTACCCCTGAACCCTATAGGAGTCTCACTGATTAACAATGAACCCTATGGGAGTCTCACTGATTAACACTGAACTCGATGGGATTCTCACTGATTAACACTGAACCCTATGGGAGTCTCACTGATTAACACTGAACCCTATGGGAGTCTCACTGATTAACACTGAACCCTGTGGGAGTCTGACTGATTAACACTGAACCGTGTGGGAGTCTCACTGATTAACACTGAACCCTGTGGGAGTCTCACTGATTAACACTGAACCCTATTGGAGTCTCAATGATTAACTCTGAACCCTGTGGGAGTCTCACTGATTAACACTGAACCCTATGGGAGTCTCACTGATTAACACTGAACCCTATGGGAGTCTCACTGATTAACACTTAACCCTATGGGAGTCTCACTGATTAACACTGAACCCTGAGGGAGTCTCACTGATTAACACTGAACCCTATGGGAGTCTCACTGATTAACACTGAACCCTATGGGAGTCCCATTGATTAACACTGAACCCTGTGGGAGTCTCACTGATTAACACTGAACCCTATTGGAGTCTCACTGATTAACTCTGAACCCTGTGGGAGTCTCAATGATTAACACTGAACCCTATGGGAGTCTCACTGATTAACACTGAACCCTATGGGAGTCTCACTGATTAACACTTAACCCTATGGGAGTCTCACTGATTAACACTGAACCCTGAGGGAGTCTCACTGATTAACACTGAACCCTGTGGGAGTCTCACTGATTAACACTGAACCCTGTGGGAGTCTCACTGATTAACACTGAACCCTATGGGAGTCTCACTGATTAACACTTAACCCTATGGGAGTCTCACTGATTAACACTGAACCCTGAGGGAGTCTCACTGATTAACACTGAACCCTATGGGAGTCTCACTGATTAACACTGAACCCTATGGGAGTCCCATTGATTAACACTGAACCCTGTGGGAGTCTCACTGATTAACACTGAACCCTATTGGAGTCTCACTGATTAACTCTGAACCCTGTGGGAGTCTCAATGATTAACACTGAACCCTATGGGAGTCTCACTGATTAACACTGAACCCTATGGGAGTCTCACTGATTAACACTTAACCCTATGGGAGTCTCACTGATTAACACTGAACCCTGAGGGAGTCTCACTGATTAACACTGAACCCTGTGGGAGTCTCACTGATTAACACTGAACCCTGTGGGAGTCTCACTGATTAACACTGAACCCTGTGGGAGTCTCACTGATTACCCCTGAACCCTGTGGGAGTTTCACTGATTAACACTGAACCCTGTGGGAGTCTGACAGATTAACACTGAACCCTGTGGGAGTCTCACTGATTAACACTGAACCCTGTGGGAGTCTCACTGATTAACACTGAACCCTATGGGAGTCTCACTGATTAACACTGAACCCTATGGGAGTCCCATTGATTAACACTGAACCCTGTGGGAGTCTCACTGATTAACACTGAACCCTATTGGAGTCTCACTGATTAACTCTGAACCCTGTGGGAGTCTCAATGATTAACACTGAACCCTATGGGAGTCTCACTGATTAACACTGAACCCTATGGGAGTCTCACTGATTAACACTTAACCCTATGGGAGTCTCACTGATTAACACTGAACCCTGAGGGAGTCTCACTGATTAACACTGAACCCTGTGGGAGTCTCACTGATTAACACTGAACCCTGTGGGAGTCTCACTGATTAACACTGAACCCTGTGGGAGTCTCACTGATTACCCCTGAACCCTGTGGGAGTTTCACTGATTAACACTGAACCCTGTGGGAGTCTGACTGATTAACACTGAACCCTGTGGGAGTCTCACTGATTAACACTGAACCCTGTGGGAGTCTCACTGATTAACACTGAACCCTATGGGAGTCTCACTGATTAACACTGAACCCTGTGGGAGTCTCACTGATTAACACTGAACCCTATGGGAGTCTCACTGATTAACAATGAACCCTATGGGAGTCTCATTGATTAACACTTAACCCTATGGGAGTCTCACTGATTAACACTGAACCCTGAGGGAGTCTCAATGATTAACGCTGAACCCTGAGGGAGTCTCACTGATTAACACTGAACCCTATGGGAGTCTCACTGATTAACACTTAACCCTATGGGAGTCTCACTGATTAACACTGAACCCTGAAGGAGTCTCACTGATTAACACTGAACCCTATGAGAGTCTCACTGATTAACACGGAACCCTGTGGGAGTCTCACTGATTAACACTCAACCCTGTGGGAGTCTCACTGATTAACACTGAACCCTATGGGAGTCCCATTGATTAACACTGAACCCTGTGGGAGTCTCACTGATTAACACTGAACCCTATTGGAGTCTCACTGATTAACTCTGAACCCTGTGGGAGTCTCAATGATTAACACTGAACCCTATGGGAGTCTCACTGATTAACACTGAACCCTATGGGAGTCTCACTGATTAACACTTAACCCTATGGGAGTCTCACTGATTAACACTGAACCCTGAGGGAGTCTCACTGATTAACACTGAACCCTGTGGGAGTCTCACTGATTAACACTGAACCCTGTGGGAGTCTCACTGATTAACACTGAACCCTGTGGGAGTCTTACTGATTACCCCTGAACCCTGTGGGAGTTTCACTGATTAACACTGAACCCTGTGGGAGTCTGACTGATTAACACTGAACCCTGTGGGAGTCTCACTGATTAACACTGAACCCTGTGGGAGTCTCACTGATTAACACTGAACCCTATGGGAGTCTCACTGATTAACACTGAACCCTGTGGGAGTCTCACTGATTAACACTGAACCCTATGGGAGTCTCACTGATTAACACTGAACCCTATGGGAGTCTCATTGATTAACACTTAACCCTATGGGAGTCTCACTGATTAACACTGAACCCTGAGGGAGTCTCAATGATTAACGCTGAACCCTGAGGGAGTCTCACTGATTAACACTGAACCCTATGGGAGTCTCACTGATTAACACTTAACCCTATGGGAGTCTCACTGATTAACACTGAACCCTAAAGGAGTCTCACTGATTAACACTGAACCCTATGAGAGTCTCACTGATTAACACGGAACCCTGTGGGAGTCTCACTGATTAACACTGAACCCTGTGGGAGTCTCACTGATTACCCCTGAACCCTGAGGGAGTCTCACTGATTTACACTGAACCCTAAGGGAGTCTCACTGATTAACACTGAACCCTGAGGGAGTCTCACTGATTAACACTTAACCCTGTGGGAGTCTCACTGATTACCCCTGAACCCTGTGAGAGTCTCACTGATTAACACTGAACCCTGTGGGAGTCTCACTGATTAACACTGAACCATGTGGGAGTCTCACTGATTAACACTGAACCCTGTGGGAATCTGACTGATTAACACTGAACCCTGTGGGAGTCTCACTGATTAACACTGAACCCTGTGGGAGTCTCACTGATTAACACTGAACCCTATGGGAGTCTCACTGATTAACACTGAACCGTGTGGGAGTCTCACTGATTAACACTGAACCCTATGGGAGTCTCACTGATTAACACTGAACCCTATGGGAGTCTCACTGATTAACACTTAACCCTATGGGAGTCTCACTGATTAACACTGAACCCTGAGGGAGTCTCACTGATTAACACTGAACCCTATGGGAGTCTCACTGATTAACACTGAACCCTATGGGAGTCCCATTGATTAACACTGAACTCTGTGGGAGTCTCACTGATTTACACTGAACCCTGTGGGAGTCTCACTGATTAACACTGAACCCTATAGGAGTCTCACTGATTAACAATGAACCCTATGGGAGTCTCACTGATTAACACTGAACCCTATGGGAGTCTCACTGATTAACACTGAACCCTGTGGGAGTCTGACTGATTAACACTGAACCCTGTGGGAGTCTCACTGATTAACACTGAACCCTGTGGGAGTCTCACTGATTAACACTGAACCCTATTGGAGTCTCAATGATTAACTCTGAACCCTGTGGGAGTCTCACTGATTAACACTGAACCCTATGGGAGTCTCACTGATTAACACTGAACCCTATGGGAGTCTCACTGATTAACACTTAACCCTTTGGGAGTCTCACTGATTAACACTGAACCCTGAGGGAGTCTCACTGATTAACACTGAACCCTATGGGAGTCTCACTGATTAACACTGAACCCTATGGGAGTCCCATTGATTAACACTGAACCCTGTGGGAGTCTCACTGATTAACACTGAACCCTATTGGAGTCTCACTGATTAACTCTGAACCCTGTGGGAGTCTCAATGATTAACACTGAACCCTATGGGAGTCTCACTGATTAACACTGAACCCTATGGGAGTCTCACTGATTAACACTTAACCCTATGGGAGTCTCACTGATTAACACTGAACCCTGAGGGAGTCTCACTGATTAACACTGAACCCTGTGGGAGTCTCACTGATTAACACTGAACCCTGTGGGAGTCTCACTGATTAACACTGAACCCTGTGGGAGTCTCACTGATTACCCCTGAACCCTGTGGGAGTTTCACTGATTAACACTGAACCCTGTGGGAGTCTGACTGATTAACACTGAACCCTGTGGGAGTCTCACTGATTAACACTGAACCCTGTGGGAGTCTCACTGATTAACACTGAACCCTATGGGAGTCTCACTGATTAACACTGAACCCTGTGGGAGTCTCACTGATTAACACTGAACCCTATGGGAGTCTCACTGATTAACAATGAACCCTATGGGAGTCTCATTGATTAACACTTAACCCTATGGGAGTCTCACTGATTAACACTGAACCCTGAGGGAGTCTCAATGATTAACGCTGAACCCTGAGGGAGTCTCACTGATTAACACTGAACCCTATGGGAGTCTCACTGATTAACACTTAACCCTATGGGAGTCTCACTGATTAACACTGAACCCTGAAGGAGTCTCACTGATTAACACTGAACCCTATGAGAGTCTCACTGATTAACACGGAACCCTGTGGGAGTCTCACTGATTAACACTCAACCCTGTGGGAGTCTCACTGATTACCCCTGAACCCTATAGGAGTCTCACTGATTAACAATGAACCCTATGGGAGTCTCACTGATTAACACTGAACTCGATGGGATTCTCACTGATTAACACTGAACCCTATGGGAGTCTCACTGATTAACACTGAACCCTATGGGAGTCTCACTGATTAACACTGAACCCTGTGGGAGTCTGACTGATTAACACTGAACCGTGTGGGAGTCTCACTGATTAACACTGAACCCTGTGGGAGTCTCACTGATTAACACTGAACCCTATTGGAGTCTCAATGATTAACTCTGAACCCTGTGGGAGTCTCACTGATTAACACTGAACCCTATGGGAGTCTCACTGATTAACACTGAACCCTATGGGAGTCTCACTGATTAACACTGAACCCTATGGGAGTCTCACTGATTAACACTTAACCCTATGGGAGTCTCACTGATTAACACTGAACCCTGAGGGAGTCTCACTGATTAACACTGAACCCTATGGGAGTCTCACTGATTAACACTGAACCCTATGGGAGTCCCATTGATTAACACTGAACCCTGTGGGAGTCTCACTGATTAACACTGAACCCTATTGGAGTCTCACTGATTAACTCTGAACCCTGTGGGAGTCTCACTGATTAACACTGAACCCTATTGGAGTCTCAATGATTAACTCTGAACCCTGTGGGAGTCTCACTGATTAACACTGAACCCTATGGGAGTCTCACTGATTAACACTGAACCCTATGGGAGTCTCACTGATTAACACTTAACCCTTTGGGAGTCTCACTGATTAACACTGAACCCTGAGGGTGTCTCACTGATTAACACTGAACCCTATGGGAGTCTCACTGATTAACACTGAACCCTATGGGAGTCCCATTGATTAACACTGAACCCTGTGGGAGTCTCACTGATTAACACTGAACCCTATTGGAGTCTCACTGATTAACTCTGAACCCTGTGGGAGTCTCAATGATTAACACTGAACCCTATGGGAGTCTCACTGATTAACACTGAACCCTATGGGAGTCTCACTGATTAACACTTAACCCTATGGGAGTCTCACTGATTAACACTGAACCCTGAGGGAGTCTCACTGATTAACACTGAACCCTGTGGGAGTCTCACTGATTAACACTGAACCCTGTGGGAGTCTCACTGATTAACACTGAACCCTGTGGGAGTCTCACTGATTACCCCTGAACCCTGTGGGAGTTTCACTGATTAACACTGAACCCTGTGGGAGTCTGACTGATTAACACTGAACCCTGTGGGAGTCTCACTGATTAACACTGAACCCTGTGGGAGTCTCACTGATTAACACTGAACCCTATGGGAGTCTCACTGATTAACACTGAACCCTGTGGGAGTCTCACTGATTAACACTGAACCCTATGGGAGTCTCACTGATTAACAATGAACCCTATGGGAGTCTCATTGATTAACACTTAACCCTATGGGAGTCTCACTGATTAACACTGAACCCTGAGGGAGTCTCAATGATTAACGCTGAACCCTGAGGGAGTCTCACTGATTAACACTGAACCCTATGGGAGTCTCACTGATTAACACTTAACCCTATGGGAGTCTCACTGATTAACACTGAACCCTGAAGGAGTCTCACTGATTAACACTGAACCCTATGAGAGTCTCACTGATTAACACGGAACCCTGTGGGAGTCTCACTGATTAACACTGAACCCTGTGGGAGTCTCACTGATTACCCCTGAACCCTATAGGAGTCTCACTGATTAACAATGAACCCTATGGGAGTCTCACTGATTAACACTGAACTCGATGGGATTCTCACTGATTAACACTGAACCCTATGGGAGTCTCACTGATTAACACTGAACCCTATGGGAGTCTCACTGATTAACACTGAACCCTGTGGGAGTCTGACTGATTAACACTGAACCGTGTGGGAGTCTCACTGATTAACACTGAACCCTGTGGGAGTCTCACTGATTAACACTGAACCCTATTGGAGTCTCAATGATTAACTCTGAACCCTGTGGGAGTCTCACTGATTAACACTGAACCCTATGGGAGTCTCACTGATTAACACTGAACCCTATGGGAGTCTCACTGATTAACACTTAACCCTATGGGAGTCTCACTGATTAACACTGAACCCTGAGGGAGTCTCACTGATTAACACTGAACCCTATGGGAGTCTCACTGATTAACACTGAACCCTATGGGAGTCCCATTGATTAACACTGAACCCTGTGGGAGTCTCACTGATTAACACTGAACCCTATTGGAGTCTCACTGATTAACTCTGAACCCTGTGGGAGTCTCAATGATTAACACTGAACCCTATGGGAGTCTCACTGATTAACACTGAACCCTATGGGAGTCTCACTGATTAACACTTAACCCTATGGGAGTCTCACTGATTAACACTGAACCCTGAGGGAGTCTCACTGATTAACACTGAACCCTGTGGGAGTCTCACTGATTAACACTGAACCCTGTGGGAGTCTCACTGATTAACACTGAACCCTATGGGAGTCTCACTGATTAACACTTAACCCTATGGGAGTCTCACTGATTAACACTGAACCCTGAGGGAGTCTCACTGATTAACACTGAACCCTATGGGAGTCTCACTGATTAACACTGAACCCTATGGGAGTCCCATTGATTAACACTGAACCCTGTGGGAGTCTCACTGATTAACACTGAACCCTATTGGAGTCTCACTGATTAACTCTGAACCCTGTGGGAGTCTCAATGATTAACACTGAACCCTATGGGAGTCTCACTGATTAACACTGAACCCTATGGGAGTCTCACTGATTAACACTTAACCCTATGGGAGTCTCACTGATTAACACTGAACCCTGAGGGAGTCTCACTGATTAACACTGAACCCTGTGGGAGTCTCACTGATTAACACTGAACCCTGTGGGAGTCTCACTGATTAACACTGAACCCTGTGGGAGTCTCACTGATTACCCCTGAACCCTGTGGGAGTTTCACTGATTAACACTGAACCCTGTGGGAGTCTGACAGATTAACACTGAACCCTGTGGGAGTCTCACTGATTAACACTGAACCCTGTGGGAGTCTCACTGATTAACACTGAACCCTATGGGAGTCTCACTGATTAACACTGAACCCTATGGGAGTCCCATTGATTAACACTGAACCCTGTGGGAGTCTCACTGATTAACACTGAACCCTATTGGAGTCTCACTGATTAACTCTGAACCCTGTGGGAGTCTCAATGATTAACACTGAACCCTATGGGAGTCTCACTGATTAACACTGAACCCTATGGGAGTCTCACTGATTAACACTTAACCCTATGGGAGTCTCACTGATTAACACTGAACCCTGAGGGAGTCTCACTGATTAACACTGAACCCTGTGGGAGTCTCACTGATTAACACTGAACCCTGTGGGAGTCTCACTGATTAACACTGAACCCTGTGGGAGTCTCACTGATTACCCCTGAACCCTGTGGGAGTTTCACTGATTAACACTGAACCCTGTGGGAGTCTGACTGATTAACACTGAACCCTGTGGGAGTCTCACTGATTAACACTGAACCCTGTGGGAGTCTCACTGATTAACACTGAACCCTATGGGAGTCTCACTGATTAACACTGAACCCTGTGGGAGTCTCACTGATTAACACTGAACCCTATGGGAGTCTCACTGATTAACACTGAACCCTATGGGAGTCTCATTGATTAACACTTAACCCTATGGGAGTCTCACTGATTAACACTGAACCCTGAGGGAGTCTCAATGATTAACGCTGAACCCTGAGGGAGTCTCACTGATTAACACTGAACCCTATGGGAGTCTCACTGATTAACACTTAACCCTATGGGAGTCTCACTGATTAACACTGAACCCTGAAGGAGTCTCACTGATTAACACTGCACCCTATGAGAGTCTCACTGATTAACACGGAACCCTGTGGGAGTCTCACTGATTAACACTGAACCCTGTGGGAGTCTCACTGATTAACACTGAACTCGATGGGATTCTCACTGATTAACACTGAACCCTATGGGAGTCTCACTGATTAACACTGAACCCTATGGGAGTCTCACTGATTAACACTGAACCCTGTGGGAGTCTGACTGATTAACACTGAACCGTGTGGGAGTCTCACTGATTAACACTGAACCCTGTGGGAGTCTCACTGATTAACACTGAATCCTATTGGAGTCTCAATGATTAACTCTGAACCCTGTGGGAGTCTCACTGATTAACACTGAACCCTATGGGAGTCTCACTGATTAACACTGAACTCTATGGGAGTCTCACTGATTAACACTTAACCCTATGGGAGTCTCACTGATTAACACTGAACCCTGAGGGAGTCTCACTGATTAACACTGAACCCTGTGGGAGTCTCACTGATTAACACTGAACCCTGTGGGAGTCTCACTGATTAACACTGAACCCTATGGGAGTCTCACTGATTAACACTTAACCCTATGGGAGTCTCACTGATTAACACTGAACCCTGAGGGAGTCTCACTGATTAACACTGAACCCTATGGGAGTCTCACTGATTAACACTGAACCCTATGGGAGTCCCATTGATTAACACTGAACCCTGTGGGAGTCTCACTGATTAACACTGAACCCTATTGGAGTCTCACTGATTAACTCTGAACCCTGTGGGAGTCTCAATGATTAACACTGAACCCTATGGGAGTCTCACTGATTAACACTGAACCCTATGGGAGTCTCACTGATTAACACTTAACCCTATGGGAGTCTCACTGATTAACACTGAACCCTGAGGGAGTCTCACTGATTAACACTGAACCCTGTGGGAGTCTCACTGATTAACACTGAACCCTGTGGGAGTCTCACTGATTAACACTGAACCCTGTGGGAGTCTCACTGATTACCCCTGAACCCTGTGGGAGTTTCACTGATTAACACTGAACCCTGTGGGAGTCTGACTGATTAACACTGAACCCTGTGGGAGTCTCACTGATTAACACTGAACCCTGTGGGAGTCTCACTGATTAACACTGAACCCTATGGGAGTCTCACTGATTAACACTGAACCCTGTGGGAGTCTCACTGATTAACACTGAACCCTATGGGAGTCTCACTGATTAACACTGAACCCTATGGGAGTCTCATTGATTAACACTTAACCCTATGGGAGTCTCACTGATTAACACTGAACCCTGAGGGAGTCTCAATGATTAACGCTGAACCCTGAGGGAGTCTCACTGATTAACACTGAACCCTATGGGAGTCTCACTGATTAACACTTAACCCTATGGGAGTCTCACTGATTAACACTGAACCCTGAAGGAGTCTCACTGATTAACACTGCACCCTATGAGAGTCTCACTGATTAACACGGAACCCTGTGGGAGTCTCACTGATTAACACTGAACCCTGTGGGAGTCTCACTGATTAACACTGAACTCGATGGGATTCTCACTGATTAACACTGAACCCTATGGGAGTCTCACTGATTAACACTGAACCCTATGGGAGTCTCACTGATTAACACTGAACCCTGTGGGAGTCTGACTGATTAACACTGAACCGTGTGGGAGTCTCACTGATTAACACTGAACCCTGTGGGAGTCTCACTGATTAACACTGAATCCTATTGGAGTCTCAATGATTAACTCTGAACCCTGTGGGAGTCTCACTGATTAACACTGAACCCTATGGGAGTCTCACTGATTAACACTGAACTCTATGGGAGTCTCACTGATTAACACTTAACCCTATGGGAGTCTCACTGATTAACACTGAACCCTGAGGGAGTCTCACTGATTAACACTGAACCCTGTGGGAGTCTCACTGATTAACACTGAACCCTGTGGGAGTCTCACTGATTAACACTGAACCCTATGGGAGTCTCACTGATTAACACTTAACCCTATGGGAGTCTCACTGATTAACACTGAACCCTGAGGGAGTCTCACTGATTAACACTGAACCCTATGGGAGTCTCACTGATTAACACTGAACCCTATGGGAGTCCCATTGATTAACACTGAACCCTGTGGGAGTCTCACTGATTAACACTGAACCCTATTGGAGTCTCACTGATTAACTCTGAACCCTGTGGGAGTCTCAATGATTAACACTGAACCCTATGGGAGTCTCACTGATTAACACTGAACCCTATGGGAGTCTCACTGATTAACACTTAACCCTATGGGAGTCTCACTGATTAACACTGAACCCTGAGGGAGTCTCACTGATTAACACTGAACCCTGTGGGAGTCTCACTGATTAACACTGAACCCTGTGGGAGTCTCACTGATTAACACTGAACCCTGTGGGAGTCTCACTGATTACCCCTGAACCCTGTGGGAGTTTCACTGATTAACACTGAACCCTGTGGGAGTCTGACTGATTAACACTGAACCCTGTGGGAGTCTCACTGATTAACACTGAACCCTGTGGGAGTCTCACTGATTAACACTGAACCCTATGGGAGTCTCACTGATTAACACTGAACCCTATGGGAGTCCCATTGATTAACACTGAACCCTGTGGGAGTCTCACTGATTAACACTGAACCCTATTGGAGTCTCACTGATTAACTCTGAACCCTGTGGGAGTCTCAATGATTAACACTGAACCCTATGGGAGTCTCACTGATTAACACTGAACCCTATGGGAGTCTCACTGATTAACACTTAACCCTATGGGAGTCTCACTGATTAACACTGAACCCTGAGGGAGTCTCACTGATTAACACTGAACCCTGTGGGAGTCTCACTGATTAACACTGAACCCTGTGGGAGTCTCACTGATTAACACTGAACCCTGTGGGAGTCTCACTGATTACCCCTGAACCCTGTGGGAGTTTCACTGATTAACACTGAACCCTGTGGGAGTCTGACTGATTAACACTGAACCCTGTGGGAGTCTCACTGATTAACACTGAACCCTGTGGGAGTCTCACTGATTAACACTGAACCCTATGGGAGTCTCACTGATTAACACTGAACCCTGTGGGAGTCTCACTGATTAACACTGAACCCTATGGGAGTCTCACTGATTAACACTGAACCCTATGGGAGTCTCATTGATTAACACTTAACCCTATGGGAGTCTCACTGATTAACACTGAACCCTGAGGGAGTCTCAATGATTAACGCTGAACCCTGAGGGAGTCTCACTGATTAACACTGAACCCTATGGGAGTCTCACTGATTAACACTTAACCCTATGGGAGTCTCACTGATTAACACTGAACCCTGAAGGAGTCTCACTGATTAACACTGCACCCTATGAGAGTCTCACTGATTAACACGGAACCCTGTGGGAGTCTCACTGATTAACACTGAACCCTGTGGGAGTCTCACTGATTAACACTGAACTCGATGGGATTCTCACTGATTAACACTGAACCCTATGGGAGTCTCACTGATTAACACTGAACCCTATGGGAGTCTCACTGATTAACACTGAACCCTGTGGGAGTCTGACTGATTAACACTGAACCGTGTGGGAGTCTCACTGATTAACACTGAACCCTGTGGGAGTCTCACTGATTAACACTGAATCCTATTGGAGTCTCAATGATTAACTCTGAACCCTGTGGGAGTCTCACTGATTAACACTGAACCCTATGGGAGTCTCACTGATTAACACTGAACTCTATGGGAGTCTCACTGATTAACACTTAACCCTATGGGAGTCTCACTGATTAACACTGAACCCTGAGGGAGTCTCACTGATTAACACTGAACCCTATGGGAGTCTCACTGATTAACACTGAACCCTATGGGAGTCCCATTGATTAACACTGAACCCTGTGGGAGTCTCACTGATTAACACTGAACCCTATTGGAGTCTCACTGATTAACTCTGAACCCTGTGGGAGTCTCAATGATTAACACTGAACCCTATGGGAGTCTCACTGATTAACACTGAACCCTATGGGAGTCTCACCGATTAATACTGACCCAATGGGAGTCTCACTGATTAACACTGAACCCTGTGGGAGTCTCACTGATTAACACTGAACCCTATGGGAATCTCGCTGATTAACACTGAACCCTGTGGGAGTCTCACTGATTAACACTTAACCCTATGGGAGTCTCACTGATTAACACTGAACCCTGAGGGAGTCTCACTGATTAACACTGAACCCTGTGGGAGTCTCACTGATTAACACTGAACCCTGTGGGAGTCTCACTGATTAACACTGAACCCTGTGGGAGTCTCACTGATTACCCCTGAACCCTGTGGGAGTTTCACTGATTAACACTGAACCCTGTGGGAGTCTGACTGATTAACACTGAACCCTGTGGGAGTCTCACTGATTAACACTGAACCCTATGGGAGTCTCACTGATTAACACTTAACCCTATGGGAGTCTCACTGATTAACACTGAACCCTGAGGGAGTTTCACTGATTAACACTGAACCCTGTGGGAGTCTCACTGATTAACACTGAACCCTGTGGGAGTCTCACTGATTAACACTGAACCCTGTGGGAGTCTCACTGATTACCCCTGAACCCTGTGGGAGTTTCACTGATTAACACTGAACCCTGTGGGAGTCTGACTGATTAACACTGAACCCTGTGGAAGTCTCACTGATTAACACTGAACCCTGTGGGAGTCTCACTGATTAACACTGAACCCTATGGGAGTCTCACTGATTAACACTGAACCCTGTGGGAGTCTCACTGATTAACACTGAACCCTATGGGAGTCTCACTGATTAACACTGAACCCTATGGGAGTCTCATTGATTAACACTTAACCCTATGGGAGTCTCACTGATTAACACTGAACCCTGAGGGAGTCTCAATGATTAACGCTGAACCCTGAGGGAGTCTCACTGATTAACACTGAACCCTATGGGAGTCTCACTGATTAACACTTAACCCTATGGGAGTCTCACTGATTAACACTGAACCCTGAAGGAGTCTCACTGATTAACACTGCACCCTATGAGAGTCTCACTGATTAACACTGAACCCTATGGGAGTCTCACTGATTAACACTTAACCCTATGGGAGTCTCACTGATTAACACTGAACCCTGAGGGAGTCTCACTGATTAACACTGAACCCTGTGGGAGTCTCACTGATTAACACTGAACCCTGTGGGAGTCTCACTGATTAACACTGAACCCTGTGGGAGTCTCACTGATTACCCCTGAACCCTGTGGGAGTTTCACTGATTAACACTGAACCCTGTGGGAGTCTGACTGATTAACACTGAACCCTGTGGGAGTCTCACTGATTAACACTGAACCCTGTGGGAGTCTCACTGATTAACACTGAACCCTATGGGAGTCTCACTGATTAACACTGAACCCTGTGGGAGTCTCACTGATTAACACTGAACCCTATGGGAGTCTCACTGATTAACACTGAACCCTATGGGAGTCTCATTGATTAACACTTAACCCTATGGGAGTCTCACTGATTAACACTGAACCCTGAGGGAGTCTCAATGATTAACGCTGAACCCTGAGGGAGTCTCACTGATTAACACTGAACCCTATGGGAGTCTCACTGATTAACACTTAACCCTATGGGAGTCTCACTGATTAACACTGAACCCTGAAGGAGTCTCACTGATTAACACTGCACCCTATGAGAGTCTCACTGATTAACACGGAACCCTGTGGGAGTCTCACTGATTAACACTGAACCCTGTGGGAGTCTCACTGATTAACACTGAACTCGATGGGATTCTCACTGATTAACACTGAACCCTATGGGAGTCTCACTGATTAACACTGAACCCTATGGGAGTCTCACTGATTAACACTGAACCCTGTGGGAGTCTGACTGATTAACACTGAACCGTGTGGGAGTCTCACTGATTAACACTGAACCCTGTGGGAGTCTCACTGATTAACACTGAATCCTATTGGAGTCTCAATGATTAACTCTGAACCCTGTGGGAGTCTCACTGATTAACACTGAACCCTATGGGAGTCTCACTGATTAACACTGAACTCTATGGGAGTCTCACTGATTAACACTTAACCCTATGGGAGTCTCACTGATTAACACTGAACCCTGAGGGAGTCTCACTGATTAACACTGAACCCTGTGGGAGTCTCACTGATTAACACTGAACCCTGTGGGAGTCTCACTGATTAACACTGAACCCTATGGGAGTCTCACTGATTAACACTTAACCCTATGGGAGTCTCACTGATTAACACTGAACCCTGAGGGAGTCTCACTGATTAACACTGAACCCTATGGGAGTCTCACTGATTAACACTGAACCCTATGGGAGTCCCATTGATTAACACTGAACCCTGTGGGAGTCTCACTGATTAACACTGAACCCTATTGGAGTCTCACTGATTAACTCTGAACCCTGTGGGAGTCTCAATGATTAACACTGAACCCTATGGGAGTCTCACTGATTAACACTGAACCCTATGGGAGTCTCACTGATTAACACTTAACCCTATGGGAGTCTCACTGATTAACACTGAACCCTGAGGGAGTCTCACTGATTAACACTGAACCCTGTGGGAGTCTCACTGATTAACACTGAACCCTGTGGGAGTCTCACTGATTAACACTGAACCCTGTGGGAGTCTCACTGATTACCCCTGAACCCTGTGGGAGTTTCACTGATTAACACTGAACCCTGTGGGAGTCTGACTGATTAACACTGAACCCTGTGGGAGTCTCACTGATTAACACTGAACCCTGTGGGAGTCTCACTGATTAACACTGAACCCTATGGGAGTCTCACTGATTAACACTGAACCCTATGGGAGTCCCATTGATTAACACTGAACCCTGTGGGAGTCTCACTGATTAACACTGAACCCTATTGGAGTCTCACTGATTAACTCTGAACCCTGTGGGAGTCTCAATGATTAACACTGAACCCTATGGGAGTCTCACTGATTAACACTGAACCCTATGGGAGTCTCACTGATTAACACTTAACCCTATGGGAGTCTCACTGATTAACACTGAACCCTGAGGGAGTCTCACTGATTAACACTGAACCCTGTGGGAGTCTCACTGATTAACACTGAACCCTGTGGGAGTCTCACTGATTAACACTGAACCCTGTGGGAGTCTCACTGATTACCCCTGAACCCTGTGGGAGTTTCACTGATTAACACTGAACCCTGTGGGAGTCTGACTGATTAACACTGAACCCTGTGGGAGTCTCACTGATTAACACTGAACCCTGTGGGAGTCTCACTGATTAACACTGAACCCTATGGGAGTCTCACTGATTAACACTGAACCCTGTGGGAGTCTCACTGATTAACACTGAACCCTATGGGAGTCTCACTGATTAACACTGAACCCTATGGGAGTCTCATTGATTAACACTTAACCCTATGGGAGTCTCACTGATTAACACTGAACCCTGAGGGAGTCTCAATGATTAACGCTGAACCCTGAGGGAGTCTCACTGATTAACACTGAACCCTATGGGAGTCTCACTGATTAACACTTAACCCTATGGGAGTCTCACTGATTAACACTGAACCCTGAAGGAGTCTCACTGATTAACACTGCACCCTATGAGAGTCTCACTGATTAACACGGAACCCTGTGGGAGTCTCACTGATTAACACTGAACCCTGTGGGAGTCTCACTGATTAACACTGAACTCGATGGGATTCTCACTGATTAACACTGAACCCTATGGGAGTCTCACTGATTAACACTGAACCCTATGGGAGTCTCACTGATTAACACTGAACCCTGTGGGAGTCTGACTGATTAACACTGAACCGTGTGGGAGTCTCACTGATTAACACTGAACCCTGTGGGAGTCTCACTGATTAACACTGAATCCTATTGGAGTCTCAATGATTAACTCTGAACCCTGTGGGAGTCTCACTGATTAACACTGAACCCTATGGGAGTCTCACTGATTAACACTGAACTCTATGGGAGTCTCACTGATTAACACTTAACCCTATGGGAGTCTCACTGATTAACACTGAACCCTGAGGGAGTCTCACTGATTAACACTGAACCCTATGGGAGTCTCACTGATTAACACTGAACCCTATGGGAGTCCCATTGATTAACACTGAACCCTGTGGGAGTCTCACTGATTAACACTGAACCCTATTGGAGTCTCACTGATTAACTCTGAACCCTGTGGGAGTCTCAATGATTAACACTGAACCCTATGGGAGTCTCACTGATTAACACTGAACCCTATGGGAGTCTCACCGATTAATACTGACCCAATGGGAGTCTCACTGATTAACACTGAACCCTGTGGGAGTCTCACTGATTAACACTGAACCCTATGGGAATCTCGCTGATTAACACTGAACCCTGTGGGAGTCTCACTGATTAACACTTAACCCTATGGGAGTCTCACTGATTAACACTGAACCCTGAGGGAGTCTCACTGATTAACACTGAACCCTGTGGGAGTCTCACTGATTAACACTGAACCCTGTGGGAGTCTCACTGATTAACACTGAACCCTGTGGGAGTCTCACTGATTACCCCTGAACCCTGTGGGAGTTTCACTGATTAACACTGAACCCTGTGGGAGTCTGACTGATTAACACTGAACCCTGTGGGAGTCTCACTGATTAACACTGAACCCTATGGGAGTCTCACTGATTAACACTTAACCCTATGGGAGTCTCACTGATTAACACTGAACCCTGAGGGAGTTTCACTGATTAACACTGAACCCTGTGGGAGTCTCACTGATTAACACTGAACCCTGTGGGAGTCTCACTGATTAACACTGAACCCTGTGGGAGTCTCACTGATTACCCCTGAACCCTGTGGGAGTTTCACTGATTAACACTGAACCCTGTGGGAGTCTGACTGATTAACACTGAACCCTGTGGAAGTCTCACTGATTAACACTGAACCCTGTGGGAGTCTCACTGATTAACACTGAACCCTATGGGAGTCTCACTGATTAACACTGAACCCTGTGGGAGTCTCACTGATTAACACTGAACCCTATGGGAGTCTCACTGATTAACACTGAACCCTATGGGAGTCTCATTGATTAACACTTAACCCTATGGGAGTCTCACTGATTAACACTGAACCCTGAGGGAGTCTCAATGATTAACGCTGAACCCTGAGGGAGTCTCACTGATTAACACTGAACCCTATGGGAGTCTCACTGATTAACACTTAACCCTATGGGAGTCTCACTGATTAACACTGAACCCTGAAGGAGTCTCACTGATTAACACTGCACCCTATGAGAGTCTCACTGATTAACACGGAACCCTGTGGGAGTCTCACTGATTAACACTGAACCCTGTGGGAGTCTCACTGATTACCCCTGAACCCTATAGGAGTCTCACTGATTAACAATGAACCCTATGGGAGTCTCACTGATTAACACTGAACTCGATGGGATTCTCACTGATTAACACTGAACCCTATGGGAGTCTCACTGATTAACACTGAACCCTATGGGAGTCTCACTGATTAACACTGAACCCTGTGGGAGTCTGACTGATTAACACTGAACCGTGTGGGAGTCTCACTGATTAACACTGAACCCTGTGGGAGTCTCACTGATTAACACTGAATCCTATTGGAGTCTCAATGATTAACTCTGAACCCTGTGGGAGTCTCACTGATTAACACTGAACCCTATGGGAGTCTCACTGATTAACACTGAACTCTATGGGAGTCTCACTGATTAACACTTAACCCTATGGGAGTCTCACTGATTAACACTGAACCCTGAGGGAGTCTCACTGATTAACACTGAACCCTATGGGAGTCTCACTGATTAACACTGAACCCTATGGGAGTCCCATTGATTAACACTGAACCCTGTGGGAGTCTCACTGATTAACACTGAACCCTATTGGAGTCTCACTGATTAACTCTGAACCCTGTGGGAGTCTCAATGATTAACACTGAACCCTATGGGAGTCTCACTGATTAACACTGAACCCTATGGGAGTCTCACTGATTAACACTTAACCCTATGGGAGTCTCACTGATTAACACTGAACCCTGAGGGAGTCTCACTGATTAACACTGAACCCTGTGGGAGTCTCACTGATTAACACTGAACCCTGTGGGAGTCTCACTGATTAACACTGAACCCTGTGGGAGTCTCACTGATTACCCCTGAACCCTGTGGGAGTTTCACTGATTAACACTGAACCCTGTGGGAGTCTGACTGATTAACACTGAACCCTGTGGGAGTCTCACTGATTAACACTGAACCCTATGGGAGTCTCAATGATTAACACTGAACCCTCTGGGAGTTTCACTGATTAACACCGAATCCTATGGGAGTCTCACTGATTAACACTGAACCCTATGAGAGTCTCAATGATTAACACCAAACCCTATGGGAGTCTCACTGATTAACACTGAACCCTATGGGAGTCTCACTGATTAACACTGAACCCTATGGGAGTCTCACTGATTAACACCGAACCCTATGGGAGTCTCACTGATTAACACCGAACCCAATGGGAGTCTCACTGATTAACACTGAACCCTATGGGAGTCTCAGTGATTAACACTGAACCCTATGGGAGTCTCACTGATTAACACATGAACCCTGAGGGAGTCTCACTGATAAACACTGAACCCTAAGGGAGTCTCACCGATTAATACTGAACCCTGTGGGAGTCTCACCGATTAATACTGACCCTATGGGAGTCTCAATGATTAACACTGAACCCTGTGGGAGTCTCACTGATTAACACTGAACCCTGTGGGAGTCTCACGGATTAACACTGAACCCTATGGGAGTCTCACTGATTAACACTGAACTCAGTGGGAGTCTCAGTGATTAATACTGAACCCTATGGGAGTCTCACTGATTAACACTGCACACTGTGGGAGTCTCACTGATTAACACTGAACACTGTGGGAGTCTCACTGATTAACACTGAACCCTGTGGGAGTCTCACTGATTAACTCTGATCCCTGTGGGAGTCTCACTGCTTAACACTGAACCCTATGTGAGTCTCACTGATTAACACTGAACCCTGTGAGAGTCTCACTGATTAAGACTGAACCGTATGGGAGTCTCACTGATCAACACTGAAACCTATAGGAGTCTCACTGATTAACACTGAACCCTATGGGAGTCTCACTGATTCACACTGAACCCTGTGGGAGTTTCACTGATTAACACTGAACCCTATGGGAGTCTCACTGATTAACACATGAACCCTGTGGGAGTCTCACTGATTTACACTGAACCCTGTGGGAGTCTCACTGATTAAACACTGAACCCTATGGGAGTCTCACTGATTAACACATGAACCCTGAGAGAGTCTCACTGATTAACACTGAACCCTGTGGGAGTCTCACTGATTAACACTGAACCCTATGGGAGTCTCAATGATTAACACTGAACTCTATGGGATTCTCACTGATTAACACTGAACCCTATGGGAGTCTCACTGATTAACACTGAACCCTGTGGGAGTCTCAGTTATTAACACTGAACCCTGAGGGAGTCTCACTGATTAACACTGAACACTGTGGGAGTCTCACTGATTAAAACTAAACCCAGTGGGAGTCTCACTGATAAACACTGAACCCTATGGGAGTCTCATTGATTAACACATGAACCCTGAGGGAGTCTCACTGATTAACACTGAACCCTGTGGGAGTCTCACTGATTAACACTGAACCCTATGGGAGTCTCAATGATTAACACTGAACCCTATGGGAGTCTCACTGATTAACACTGAACCCTGTGGGAGTCTCACGGATTAAGACTGAACCCTATGGGTGTCTCACTGATTAACACTGAACTCTATGGGATTCTCACTGATTAACACTGAACC
This sequence comes from Petromyzon marinus, assembly GCF_048934315.1. Taxonomy (NCBI): domain Eukaryota; kingdom Metazoa; phylum Chordata; class Hyperoartia; order Petromyzontiformes; family Petromyzontidae; genus Petromyzon; species Petromyzon marinus. The sequence goes on from NW_027423501.1 coordinate 1,520,871, forward strand.
CTATGGGAGTCTCACTGATTAACACTGAACCCTGTGGGAGTCTCACTGATTAACACTGAACCCTGTGGGAGTCTCACTGATTAACACTGCACCCTATGGGAGTTTCACTGATTAACACTGAACCCTGTGGGAGTCTCACTGATTAACACTGAACCCTGTGGGAGTCTCACTGATTAACTCTGATCCCTGTGGGAGTCTCACTGCTTAACACTGAACCCTATGGGAGCCTCACTGATTAACACTGAACCCTGTGAGAGTCTCACTGATTAAGACTGAACCCTATGGGAGTCTCACTGATCAACACTGAAACCTATAGGAGTCTCACTGATTAACACTGAACCCTGTGGGAGTCTCACTGATTAACACTGAACCCTATGGGAGTCTCAATGATTAACACTGAACCCTATGGGAGTCTCACTGATTAACACTGAACCCTGTGGGAGTCTCACGGATTAAGACTGAACCCTATGGGTGTCTCACTGATTAACACTGAACTCTATGGGATTCTCACTGATTAACACTGAACCCTATGGGAGTCTCACTGATTAACACTGAACCCTGTGGGAGTCTCACTGATTAACACTGAACCCTGTGGGAGTCTCACTGATTAACACTGCACCCTATGGGAGTTTCACTGATTAACACTGAACCCTGTGGGAGTCTCACTGATTAACACTGAACCCTGTGGGAGTCTCACTGATTAACTCTGATCCCTGTGGGAGTCTCACTGCTTAACACTGAACCCTATGGGAGTCTCACTGATTAACACTGAACCCTGTGAGAGTCTCACTGATTAAGACTGAACCCTATGGGAGTCTCACTGATCAACACTGAAACCTATAGGAGTCTCACTGATTAACACTGAACCCTATGGGAGTCTCACTGATTAACAGTGAACCCTGTGGGAGTCTCACGGATTAAGACTGAACCCTATGGGAGTCTCACTGATTAACACTGAACTCTATGGGATTCTCACTGATTAACACTGAACCCTATGGGAGTCTCACTGATTAACACTTAACCCTGTGGGAGTCTCACTGATTAACACTGCACCCTATGGGAGTCTCACTGATTAACACTGAACCCTGTGGGAGTCTCACGGATTAAGACTGAACCCTATGGGAGTCTCACTGATTAACACTGAACTCTATGGGATTCTCACTGATTAACACTGAACCCTATGGGAGTCTCACTGATTAACACTGAACCCTGTGGGAGTCTCACTGATTAACACTGCACCCTATGGGAGTTTCACTGATTAACACTGAACCCTATGGGAGTCTCATTGATTAACACATGAACCCTGAGGGAGTCTCACTGATTAACACTGAACCCTGTGGGAGTCTCACTGATTAACACTGAACCCTGTGGGAGTCTCACTGATTAACACTGCACCCTGTGGGAGTCTCACTGATTAACACTGCACCCTATGGGAGTTTCACTGATTAACACTGAACCCTGTGGGAGTCTCACTGATTAACACTGAACCCTGTGGGAGTCTCACTGATTAACACTGAACCCTATGGGAGTCTCACTGATTAACACTGAACCCTGTGGGAGTCTCACTGATAAACACTGAACCCTATGGGAGTCTCATTGATTAACACATGAACCCTGAGGGAGTCTCACTGATTAACACTGAACCCTGTGGGAGTCTCACTGATTAACACTGAACCCTATGGGAGTCTCAATGATTAACACTGAACCCTATGGGAGTCTCACTGATTAACACTGAACCCTGTGGGAGTCTCACAGATTAAGACTGAACCCTATGGGTGTCTCACTGATTAACACTGAACTCTATGGGATTCTCACTGATTAACACTGAACCCTATGGGAGTCTCACTGATTAACACTGAACCCTGTGGGAGTCTCACTGATTAACACTGAACCCTGTGGGAGTCTCACTGATTAACACTGCACCCTATGGGAGTTTCACTGATTAACACTGAACCCTGTGGGAGTCTCACTGATTAACACTGAACCCTGTGGGAGTCTCACTGATTAACTCTGATCCCTGTGGGAGTCTCACTGCTTAACACTGAACCCTATGGGAGTCTCACTGATTAACACTGAACCCTGTGAGAGTCTCACTGATTAAGACTGAACCCTATGGGAGTCTCACTGATCAACACTGAAACCTATGGGAGTCTCACTGCTTAACACTGAACCCTATGGGAGTCTCACTGATTAACACTGAACCCTATGGGAGTCTCACTGATTAACACTGAACCCTGTGGGAGTCTCACAGATTAAGACTGAACCCTATGGGAGTCTCACTGATTAACACTGAACTCTATGGGATTCGCACTGATTAACACTGAACCCTATGGGAGTCTCACTGATTAACACTGAACCCTGTGGGAGTCTCACTGATTAACACTGCACCCTATGGGAGTCTCACTGATTAACACTGAACCCTGTGGGAGTCTCACGGATTAAGACTGAACCCTATGGGAGTCTCACTGATTAACACTGAACTCTATGGGATTCTCACTGATTAACACTGAACCCTATGGGAGTCTCACTGATTAACACTGAACCCTGTGGGAGTCTCACTGATTAACACTGCACCCTATGGGAGTTTCACTGATTAACACTGAACCCTATGGGAGTCTCATTGATTAACACATGAACCCTGAGGGAGTCTCACTGATTAACACTGAACCCTGTGGGAGTCTCACTGATTAACACTGAACCCTGTGGGAGTCTCACTGATTAACACTGAACCCTGTGGGAGTCTCACTGATTAACACTGCACCCTATGGGAGTTTCACTGATTAACACTGAACCCTGTGGGAGTCTCACTGATTAACACTGAACCCTGTGGGAGTCTCACTGATTAACTCTGATCCCTGTGGGAGTCTCACTGCTTAACACTGAACCCTATGGGAGTCTCACTGATCAACACTGAAACCTATAGGAGTCTCACTCATTAACACTGAACCCTATGGGAGTCTCACTGATTCACACTGAACCCTGTGGGAGTTTCACTGATTAACACTGAACCCTATGGGAGTCTCACTGATTAACACATGAACCCTGTGGGAGTCTCACTGATTTACACTGAACCCTGTGGGAGTCTCACTGATTAAACACTGAACCCTATGGGAGTCTCACTGATTAACACATGAACCCTGAGGGAGTCTCACTGATTAACACTGAACCCTGTGGGAGTCTCACTGATTAACACTGAACCCTATGGGAGTATCAATGATTAACACTCAACTCTATGGGATTCTCACTGATTAACACTGAACCCTATGGGAGTCTCACTGATTAACACTGAACCCTGTGGGAGTCTCAGTTATTAACACTGAACCCTGAGGGAGTCTCACTGATTAACACTGAACACTGGGGGAGTCTCACTGATTAACACTGAACACTGTGGGAGTCTCACTGATTAAAACTAAACCCAAAGGGAGTCTCACTGATAAACACTGAACCCTATGGGAGTCTCACTGATTAACACTGAACCCTGTGGGAGTCTCAGTTATTAACACTGAACCCTGAGGGAGTCTCACTGATTAACACTGAACACTGGGGGAGTCTCACTGATTAACACTGAACACTGTGGGAGTCTCACTGATTAAAACTAAACCCAGTGGGAGTCTCACTGATAAACACTGAACCCTATGGGAGTCTCATTGATTAACACATGAACCCTGAGGGAGTCTCACTTATTAACACTGAACCCTGTGGGAGTCTCACTGATTAACACTGAACCCTATGGGAGTCTCAATGATTAACACTGAACCCTATGGGAGTCTCACTGATTAACACTGAACCCTGTGGGAGTCTCACGGATTAAGACTGAACCCTATGGGTGTCTCACTGATTAACACTGAACTCTATGGGATTCTCACTGATTAACACTGAACCCTAAGGGAGTCTCACTGATTAACACTGAACCCTGTGGGAGTCTCACTGATTAACACTGAACCCTGTGGGAGTCTCACTGATTAACACTGCACCCTATGGGAGTTTCACTGATTAACACTGAACCCTGTGGGAGTCTCACTGATTAACACTGAACCCTGTGGGAGTCTCACTGATTAACTCTGATCCCTGTGGGAGTCTCACTGCTTAACACTGAACCCTATGGGAGTCTCACTGATTAACACTGAACCCTGTGAGAGTCTCACTGATTAAGACTGAACCCTATGGGAGTCTCACTGATCAACACTGAAACCTATAGGAGTCTCACTGATTAACACTGAACCCTATGGGAGTCTCACTGATTAACAGTGAACCCTGTGGGAGTCTCACGGATTAAGACTGAACCCTATGGGAGTCTCACTGATTAACACTGAACTCTATGGGATTCTCACTGATTAACACTGAACCCTATGGGAGTCTCACTGATTAACACTTAACCCTGTGGGAGTCTCACTGATTAACACTGCACCCTATGGGAGTCTCACTGATTAACACTGAACCCTGTGGGAGTCTCACGGATTAAGACTGAACCCTATGGGAGTCTCACTGATTAACACTGAACTCTATGGGATTCTCACTGATTAACACTGAACCCTATGGGAGTCTCACTGATTAACACTGAACCCTGTGGGAGTCTCACTGATTAACACTGCACCCTATGGGAGTTTCACTGATTAACACTGAACCCTATGGGAGTCTCATTGATTAACACATGAACCCTGAGGGAGTCTCACTGATTAACACTGAACCCTGTGGGAGTCTCACTGATTAACACTGAACCCTGTGGGAGTCTCACTGATTAACACTGCACCCTGTGGGAGTCTCACTGATTAACACTGCACCCTATGGGAGTTTCACTGATTAACACTGAACCCTGTGGGAGTCTCACTGATTAACACTGAACCCTGTGGGAGTCTCACTGATTAACACTGAACCCTATGGGAGTCTCACTGATTAACACTGAACCCTGTGGGAGTCTCACTGATAAACACTGAACCCTATGGGAGTCTCATTGATTAACACATGAACCCTGAGGGAGTCTCACTGATTAACACTGAACCCTGTGGGAGTCTCACTGATTAACACTGAACCCTATGGGAGTCTCAATGATTAACACTGAACCCTATGGGAGTCTCACTGATTAACACTGAACCCTGTGGGAGTCTCACGGATTAAGACTGAACCCTATGGGTGTCTCACTGATTAACACTGAACTCTATGGGATTCTCACTGATTAACACTGAACCCTATGGGAGTCTCACTGATTAACACTGAACCCTGTGGGAGTCTCACTGATTAACACTGAACCCTGTGGGAGTCTCACTGATTAACACTGCACCCTATGGGAGTTTCACTGATTAACACTGAACGCTGTGGGAGTCTCACTGATTAACACTGAACCCTGTGGGAGTCTCACTGATTAACTCTGATCCCTGTGGGAGTCTCACTGCTTAACACTGAACCCTATGGGAGTCTCACTGATTAACACTGAACCCTGTGAGAGTCTCACTGATTAAGACTGAACCCTATGGGAGTCTCACTGATCAACACTGAAACCTATAGGAGTCTCACTGATTAACACTGAACCCTATGGGTGTCTCACTGATTAACACTGAACCCTGTGGGAGTCTCACGGATTAAGACTGAACCCTATGGGAGTCTCACTGATTAACACTGAACTCTATGGGATTCGCACTGATTAACACTGAACCCTATGGGAGTCTCACTGATTAACACTGAACCCTGTGGGAGTCTCACTGATTAACACTGCACCCTATGGGAGTCTCACTGATTAACACTGAACCCTGTGGGAGTCTCACGGATTAAGACTGAACCCTATGGGAGTCTCACTGATTAACACTGAACTCTATGGGATTCTCACTGATTAACACTGAACCCTATGGGAGTCTCACTGATTAACACTGAACCCTGTGGGAGTCTCACTGATTAACACTGCACCCTATGGGAGTTTCACTGATTAACACTGAACCCTATGGGAGTCTCATTGATTAACACATGAACCCTGAGGGAGTCTCACTGATTAACACTGAACCCTGTGGGAGTCTCACTGATTAACACTGAACCCTGTGGGAGTCTCACTGATTAACACTGAACCCTGTGGGAGTCTCACTGATTAACACTGCACCCTATGGGAGTTTCACTGATTAACACTGAACCCTGTGGGAGTCTCACTGATTAACACTGAACCCTGTGGGAGTCTCACTGATTAACTCTGATCCCTGTGGGAGTCTCACTGCTTAACACTGAACCCTATGGGAGTCTCACTGATCAACACTGAAACCTATAGGAGTCTCACTCATTAACACTGAACCCTATGGGAGTCTCACTGATTCACACTGAACCCTGTGGGAGTTTCACTGATTAACACTGAACCCTATGGGAGTCTCACTGATTAACACATGAACCCTGTGGGAGTCTCACTGATTTACACTGAACCCTGTGGGAGTCTCACTGATTAAACACTGAACCCTATGGGAGTCTCACTGATTAACACATGAACCCTGAGGGAATCTCACTGATTAACACTGAACCCTGTGGGAGTCTCACTGATTAACACTGAACCCTATGGGAGTATCAATGATTAACACTCAACTCTATGGGATTCTCACTGATTAACACTGAACCCTATGGGAGTCTCACTGATTAACACTGAACCCTGTGGGAGTCTCAGTTATTAACACTGAACCCTGAGGGAGTCTCACTGATTAACACTGAACACTGGGGGAGTCTCACTGATTAACACTGAACACTGTGGGAGTCTCACTGATTAAAACTAAACCCAAAGGGAGTCTCACTGATAAACACTGAACCCTATGGGAGTCTCACTGATTAACACTGAACCCTGTGGGAGTCTCAGTTATTAACACTGAACCCTGAGGGAGTCTCACTGATTAACACTGAACACTGGGGGAGTCTCACTGATTAACACTGAACACTGTGGGAGTCTCACTGATTAAAACTAAACCCAGTGGGAGTCTCACTGATAAACACTGAACCCTATGGGAGTCTCATTGATTAACACATGAACCCTGAGGGAGTCTCACTTATTAACACTGAACCCTGTGGGAGTCTCACTGATTAACACTGAACCCTATGGGAGTCTCAATGATTAACACTGAACCCTATGGGAGTCTCACTGATTAACACTGAACCCTGTGGGAGTCTCACGGATTAAGACTGAACCCTATGGGTGTCTCACTGATTAACACTGAACTCTATGGGATTCTCACTGATTAACACTGAACCCTAAGGGAGTCTCACTGATTAACACTGAACCCTGTGGGAGTCTCACTGATTAACACTGAACCCTGTGGGAGTCTCACTGATTAACACTGCACCCTATGGGAGTTTCACTGATTAACACTGAACCCTGTGGGAGTCTCACTGATTAACACTGAACCCTGTGGGAGTCTCACTGATTAACTCTGATCCCTGTGGGAGTCTCACTGCTTAACACTGAACCCTATGGGAGTCTCACTGATTAACACTGAACCCTGTGAGAGTCTCACTGATTAAGACTGAACCCTATGGGAGTCTCACTGATCAACACTGAAACCTATAGGAGTCTCACTGATTAACACTGAACCCTATGGGAGTCTCACTGATTAACAGTGAACCCTGTGGGAGTCTCACGGATTAAGACTGAACCCTATGGGAGTCTCACTGATTAACACTGAACTCTATGGGATTCTCACTGATTAACACTGAACCCTATGGGAGTCTCACTGATTAACACTTAACCCTGTGGGAGTCTCACTGATTAACACTGCACCCTATGGGAGTCTCACTGATTAACACTGAACCCTGTGGGAGTCTCACGGATTAAGACTGAACCCTATGGGAGTCTCACTGATTAACACTGAACTCTATGGGATTCTCACTGATTAACACTGAACCCTATGGGAGTCTCACTGATTAACACTGAACCCTGTGGGAGTCTCACTGATTAACACTGCACCCTATGGGAGTTTCACTGATTAACACTGAACCCTATGGGAGTCTCATTGATTAACACATGAACCCTGAGGGAGTCTCACTGATTAACACTGAACCCTGTGGGAGTCTCACTGATTAACACTGAACCCTGTGGGAGTCTCACTGATTAACACTGCACCCTGTGGGAGTCTCACTGATTAACACTGCACCCTATGGGAGTTTCACTGATTAACACTGAACCCTGTGGGATTCTCACTGATTAACACTGAACCCTGTGGGAGTCTCACTGATTAACACTGAACCCTATGGGAGTCTCACTGATTAACACTGAACCCTGTGGGAGTCTCACTGATAAACACTGAACCCTGTGGGAGTCTCACGGATTAAGACTGAACCCTATGGGAGTCTCACTGATTAACACTGAACTCTATGGGATTCTCACTGATTAACACTGAACCCTATGGGAGTCTCACTGATTAACACTGAACCCTGTGGGAGTCTCACTGATTAACACTGCACCCTATGGGAGTTTCACTGATTAACACTGAACCCTATGGGAGTCTCATTGATTAACACATGAACCCTGAGGGAGTCTCACTGATTAACACTGAACCCTGTGGGAGTCTCACTGATTAACACTGAACCCTGTGGGAGTCTCACTGATTAACACTGCACCCTGTGGGAGTCTCACTGATTAACACTGCACCCTATGGGAGTTTCACTGATTAACACTGAACCCTGTGGGATTCTCACTGATTAACACTGAACCCTGTGGGAGTCTCACTGATTAACACTGAACCCTATGGGAGTCTCACTGATTAACACTGAACCCTGTGGGAGTCTCACTGATAAACACTGAACCCTATGGGAGTCTCATTGATTAACACATGAACCCTGAGGGAGTCTCACTGATTAACACTGAACCCTGTGGGAGTCTCACTGATTAACACTGAACCCTATGGGAGTCTCAATGATTAACACTGAACCCTATGGGAGTCTCACTGATTAACACTGAACCGTGTGGGAGTCTCACGGATTAAGACTGAACCCTATGGGTGTCTCACTGATTAACACTGAACTCTATGGGATTCTCACTGATTAACACTGAACCCTATGGGAGTCTCACTGATTAACACTGAACCCTGTGGGAGTCTCACTGATTAACACTGAACCCTGTGGGAGTCTCACTGATTAACACTGCACCCTATGGGAGTTTCACTGATTAACACTGAACCCTGTGGGAGTCTCACTGATTAACACTGAACCCTGTGGGAGTCTCACTGATTAACTCTGATCCCTGTGGGAGTCTCACTGCTTAACACTGAACCCTATGGGAGTCTCACTGATTAACACTGAACCCTGTGAGAGTCTCACTGATTAAGACTGAACCCTATGGGAGTCTCACTGATCAACACTGAAACCTATGGGAGTCTCACTGCTTAACACTGAACCCTATGGGAGTCTCACTGATTAACACTGAACCCTATGGGAGTCTCACTGATTAACACTGAACCCTGTGGGAGTCTCACGGATTAAGACTGAACCCTATGGGAGTCTCACTGATTAACACTGAACTCTATGGGATTCGCACTGATTAACACTGAACCCTATGGGAGTCTCACTGATTAACACTGAACCCTGTGGGAGTCTCACTGATTAACACTGCACCCTATGGGAGTCTCACTGATTAACACTGAACCCTGTGGGAGTCTCACGGATTAAGACTGAACCCTATGGGAGTCTCACTGATTAACACTGAACTCTATGGGATTCTCACTGATTAACACTGAACCCTATGGGAGTCTCATTGATTAACACTGAACCCTGTGGGAGTCTCACTGATTAACACTGCACCCTATGGGAGTTTCACTGATTAACACTGAACCCTATGGGAGTCTCATTGATTAACACATGAACCCTGAGGGAGTCTCACTGATTAACACTGAACCCTGTGGGAGTCTCACTGATTAACACTGAACCCTGTGGGAGTCTCACTGATTAACACTGAACCCTGTGGGAGTCTCACTGATTAACACTGCACCCTATGGGAGTTTCACTGATTAACACTGAACCCTGTGGGAGTCTCACTGATTAACACTGAACCCTGTTGGAGTCTCACTGATTAACTCTGATCCCTGTGGGAGTCTCACTGCTTAACACTGAACCCTATGGGAGTCTCACTGATCAACACTGAAACCTATAGGAGTCTCACTCATTAACACTGAACCCTATGGGAGTCTCACTGATTCACACTGAACCCTGTGGGAGTTTCACTGATTAACACTGAACCCTATGGGAGTCTCACTGATTAACACATGAACCCTGTGGGAGTCTCACTGATTTACACTGAACCCTGTGGGAGTCTCACTGATTAAACACTGAACCCTATGGGAGTCTCACTGATTAACACATGAACCCTGAGGGAGTCTCACTGATTAACACAGAACCCTGTGGGAGTCTCACTGATTAACACTGAACCCTATGGGAGTATCAATGATTAACACTCAACTCTATGGGATTCTCACTGATTAACACTGAACCCTATGGGAGTCTCACTGATTAACACTGAACCCTGTGGGAGTCTCAGTTATTAACACTGAACCCTGAGGGAGTCTCACTGATTAACACTGAACACTGGGGGAGTCTCACTGATTAACACTGAACACTGTGGGAGTCTCACTGATTAAAACTAAACCCAAAGGGAGTCTCACTGATAAACACTGAACCCTATGGGAGTCTCACTGATTAACACTGAACCCTGTGGGAGTCTCAGTTATTAACACTGAACCCTGAGGGAGTCTCACTGATTAACACTGAACACTGGGGGAGTCTCACTGATTAACACTGAACACTGTGGGAGTCTCACTGATTAAAACTAAACCCAGTGGGAGTCTCACTGATAAACACTGAACCCTATGGGAGTCTCATTGATTAACACATGAACCCTGAGGGAGTCTCACTTATTAACACTGAACCCTGTGGGAGTCTCACTGATTAACACTGAACCCTATGGGAGTCTCAATGATTAACACTGAACCCTATGGGAGTCTCACTGATTAACACTGAACCCTGTGGGAGTCTCACGGATTAAGACTGAACCCTATGGGTGTCTCACTGATTAACACTGAACTCTATGGGATTCTCACTGATTAACACTGAACCCTAAGGGAGTCTCACTGATTAACACTGAACCCTGTGGGAGTCTCACTGATTAACACTGAACCCTGTGGGAGTCTCACTGATTAACACTGCACCCTATGGGAGTTTCACTGATTAACATTGAACCCTGTGGGAGTCTCACTGATTAACACTGAACCCTGTGGGAGTCTCACTGATTAACTCTGATCCCTGTGGGAGTCTCACTGCTTAACACTGAACCCTATGGGAGTCTCACTGATTAACACTGAACCCTGTGAGAGTCTCACTGATTAAGACTGAACCCTATGGGAGTCTCACTGATCAACACTGAAACCTATAGGAGTCTCACTGATTAACACTGAACCCTATGGGAGTCTCACTGATTAACAGTGAACCCTGTGGGAGTCTCACGGATTAAGACTGAACCCTATGGGAGTCTCACTGATTAACACTGAACTCTATGGGATTCTCACTGATTAACACTGAACCCTATGGGAGTCTCACTGATTAACACTTAACCCTGTGGGAGTCTCACTGATTAACACTGCACCCTATGGGAGTCTCACTGATTAACACTGAACCCTGTGGGAGTCTCACGGATTAAGACTGAACCCTATGGGAGTCTCACTGATTAACACTGAACTCTATGGGATTCTCACTGATTAACACTGAACCCTATGGGAGTCTCACTGATTAACACTGAACCCTGTGGGAGTCTCACTGATTAACACTGCACCCTATGGGAGTTTCACTGATTAACACTGAACCCTATGGGAGTCTCATTGATTAACACATGAACCCTGAGGGAGTCTCACTGATTAACACTGAACCCTGTGGGAGTCTCACTGATTAACACTGAACCCTGTGGGAGTCTCACTGATTAACACTGCACCCTGTGGGAGTCTCACTGATTAACACTGCACCCTATGGTAGTTTCACTGATTAACACTGAACCCTGTGGGAGTCTCACTGATTAACACTGAACCCTGTGGGAGTCTCACTGATTAACACTGAACCCTATGGGAGTCTCACTGATTAACACTGAACCCTGTGGGAGTCTCACTGATAAACACTGAACCCTATGGGAGTCTCATTGATTAACACATGAACCCTGAGGGAGTCTCACTGATTAACACTGAACCCTGTGGGAGTCTCACTGATTAACACTGAACCCTATGGGAGTCTCAATGATTAACACTGAACCCTATGGGAGTCTCACTGATTAACACTGAACCCTGTGGGAGTCTCACGGATTAAGACTGAACCCTATGGGTGTCTCACTGATTAACACTGAACTCTATGGGATTCTCACTGATTAACACTGAACCCTATGGGAGTCTCACTGATTAACACTGAACCCTGTGGGAGTCTCACTGATTAACACTGAACCCTGTGGGAGTCTCACTGATTAACACTGCACCCTATGGGAGTTTCACTGATTAACACTGAACCCTGTGGGAGTCTCACTGATTAACACTGAACCCTGTGGGAGTCTCACTGATTAACACTGAACCCTGTGGGAGTCTCACTGATTAACTCTGATCCCTGTGGGAGTCTCACTGCTTAACACTGAACCCTATGGGAGTCTCACTGATTAACACTGAACCCTGTGAGAGTCTCACTGATTAAGACTGAACCCTATGGGAGTCTCACTGATCAACACTGAAACCTATAGGAGTCTCACTGATTAACACTGAACCCTATGGGAGTCTCACTGATTAACACTGAACCCTGTGGGAGTCTCACGGATTAAGACTGAACCCTATGGGAGTCTCACTGATTAACACTGAACTCTATGGGATTCGCACTGATTAACACTGAACCCTATGGGAGTCTCACTGATTAACACTGAACCCTGTGGGAGTCTCACTGATTAACACTGCACCCTATGGGAGTCTCACTGATTAACACTGAACCCTGTGGGAGTCTCACGGATTAAGACTGAACCCTATGGGAGTCTCACTGATTAACACTGAACTCTATGGGATTCTCACTGATTAACACTGAACCCTATGGGAGTCTCACTGATTAACACTGAACCCTGTGGGAGTCTCACTGATTAACACTGCACCCTATGGGAGTTTCACTGATTAACACTGAACCCTATGGGAGTCTCATTGATTAACACATGAACCCTGAGGGAGTCTCACTGATTAACACTGAACCCTGTGGGAGTCTCACTGATTAACACTGAACCCTGTGGGAGTCTCACTGATTAACACTGAACCCTGTGGGAGACTCACTGATTAACACTGCACCCTATGGGAGTTTCACTGATTAACACTGAACCCTGTGGGAGTCTCACTGATTAACACTGAACCCTGTGGGAGTCTCACTGATTAACTCTGATCCCTGTGGGAGTCTCACTGCTTAACACTGAACCCAATGGGAGTCTCACTGATCAACACTGAAACCTATAGGAGTCTCACTCATTAACACTGAACCCTATGGGAGTCTCACTGATTCACACTGAACCCTGTGGGAGTTTCACTGATTAACACTGAACCCTATGGGAGTCTCACTGATTAACACATGAACCCTGTGGGAGTCTCACTGATTTACACTGAACCCTGTGGGAGTCTCACTGATTAAACACTGAACCCTATGGGAGTCTCACTGATTAATACATGAACCCTGAGGGAGTCTCACTGATTAACACTGAACCCTGTGGGAGTCTCACTGATTAACACTGAACCCTATGGGAGTATCAATGATTAACACTCAACTCTATGGGATTCTCACTGATTAACACTGAACCCTATGGGAGTCTCACTGATTAACACTGAACCCTGTGGGAGTCTCAGTTATTAACACTGAACCCTGAGGGAGTCTCACTGATTAACACTGAACACTGGGGGAGTCTCACTGATTAACACTGAACACTGTGGGAGTCTCACTGATTAAAACTAAACCCAAAGGGAGTCTCACTGATAAACACTGAACCCTATGGGAGTCTCACTGATTAACACTGAACCCTGTGGGAGTCTCAGTTATTAACACTGAACCCTGAGGGAGTCTCACTGATTAACACTGAACACTGGGGGAGTCTCACTGATTAACACTGAACACTGTGGGAGTCTCACTGATTAAAACTAAACCCAGTGGGAGTCTCACTGATAAACACTGAACCCTATGGGAGTCTCATTGATTAACACATGAACCCTGAGGGAGTCTCACTTATTAACACTGAACCCTGTGGGAGTCTCACTGATTAACACTGAACCCTATGGGAGTCTCAATGATTAACACTGAACCCTATGGGAGTCTCACTGATTAACACTGAACCCTGTGGGAGTCTCACGGATTAAGACTGAACCCTATGGGTGTCTCACTGATTAACACTGAACTCTATGGGATTCTCACTGATTAACACTGAACCCTAAGGGAGTCTCACTGATTAACACTAAACCCTGTGGGAGTCTCACTGATTAACACTGAACCCTGTGGGAGTCTCACTGATTAACACTGCACCCTATGGGAGTTTCACTGATTAACACTGAACCCTGTGGGAGTCTCACTGATTAACACTGAACCCTGTGGGAGTCTCACTGATTAACTCTGATCCCTGTGGGAGTCTCACTGCTTAACACTGAACCCTATGGGAGTCTCACTGATTAACACTGAACCCTGTGAGAGTCTCACTGATTAAGACTGAACCCTATGGGAGTCTCACTGATCAACACTGAAACCTATAGGAGTCTCACTGATTAACACTGAACCCTATGGGAGTCTCACTGATTAACAGTGAACCCTGTGGGAGTCTCACGGATTAAGACTGAACCCTATGGGAGTCTCACTGATTAACACTGAACTCTATGGGATTCTCACTGATTAACACTGAACCCTATGGGAGTCTCACTGATTAACACTTAACCCTGTGGGAGTCTCACTGATTAACACTGCACCCTATGGGAGTCTCACTGATTAACACTGAACCCTGTGGGAGTCTCACGGATTAAGACTGAACCCTATGGGAGTCTCACTGATTAACACTGAACTCTATGGGATTCTCACTGATTAACACTGAACCCTATGGGAGTCTCACTGATTAACACTGAACCCTGTGGGAGTCTCACTGATTAACACTGCACCCTATGGGAGTTTCACTGATTAACACTGAACCCTATGGGAGTCTCATTGATTAACACATGAACCCTGAGGGAGTCTCACTGATTAACACTGAACCCTGTGGGAGTCTCACTGATTAACACTGAACCCTGTGGGAGTCTCACTGATTAACACTGCACCCTGTGGGAGTCTCACTGATTAACACTGCACCCTATGGGAGTTTCACTGATTAACACTGAACCCTGTGGGAGTCTCACTGATTAACACTGAACCCTGTGGGAGTCTCACTGATTAACACTGAACCCTATGGGAGTCTCACTGATTAACACTGAACCCTGTGGGAGTCTCACTGAAAAACACTGAACCCTATGGGAGTCTCATTGATTAACACATGAACCCTGAGGGAGTCTCACTGATTAACACTGAACCCTGTGGGAGTCTCACTGATTAACACATGAACCCTGAGGGAGTCTCACTGATTAACACTGAACCCTGTGGGAGTCTCACTGATTAACACTGAACCCTATGGGAGTATCAATGATTAACACTCAACTCTATGGGATTCTCACTGATTAACACTGAACCCTATGGGAGTCTCACTGATTAACACTGAACCCTGTGGGAGTCTCAGTTATTAACACTGAACCCTGAGGGAGTCTCACTGATTAACACTGAACACTGGGGGAGTCTCACTGATTAACACTGAACACTGTGGGAGTCTCACTGATTAAAACTAAACCCAAAGGGAGTCTCACTGATAAACACTGAACCCTATGGGAGTCTCACTGATTAACACTGAACCCTGTGGGAGTCTCAGTTATTAACACTGAACCCTGAGGGAGTCTCACTGATTAACACTGAACACTGGGGGAGTCTCACTGATTAACACTGAACACTGTGGGAGTCTCACTGATTAAAACTAAACCCAGTGGGAGTCTCACTGATAAACACTGAACCCTATGGGAGTCTCATTGATTAACACATGAACCCTGAGGGAGTCTCACTTATTAACACTGAACCCTGTGGGAGTCTCACTGATTAACACTGAACCCTATGGGAGTCTCAATGATTAACACTGAACCCTATGGGAGTCTCACTGATTAACACTGAACCCTGTGGGAGTCTCACGGATTAAGACTGAACCCTATGGGTGTCTCACTGATTAACACTGAACTCTATGGGATTCTCACTGATTAACACTGAACCCTAAGGGAGTCTCACTGATTAACACTGAACCCTGTGGGAGTCTCACTGATTAACACTGAACCCTGTGGGAGTCTCACTGATTAACACTGCACCCTATGGGAGTTTCACTGATTAACACTGAACCCTGTGGGAGTCTCACTGATTAACACTGAACCCTGTGGGAGTCTCACTGATTAACTCTGATCCCTGTGGGAGTCTCACTGCTTAACACTGAACCCTATGGGAGTCTCACTGATTAACACTGAACCCTGTGAGAGTCTCACTGATTAAGACTGAACCCTATGGGAGTCTCACTGATCAACACTGAAACCTATAGGAGTCTCACTGATTAACACTGAACCCTATGGGAGTCTCACTGATTAACAGTGAACCCTGTGGGAGTCTCACGGATTAAGACTGAACCCTATGGGAGTCTCACTGATTAACACTGAACTCTATGGGATTCTCACTGATTAACACTGAACCCTATGGGAGTCTCACTGATTAACACTTAACCCTGTGGGAGTCTCACTGATTAACACTGCACCCTATGGGAGTCTCACTGATTAACACTGAACCCTGTGGGAGTCTCACGGATTAAGACTGAACCCTATGGGAGTCTCACTGATTAACACTGAACTCTATGGGATTCTCACTGATTAACACTGAACCCTATGGGAGTCTCACTGATTAACACTGAACCCTGTGGGAGTCTCACTGATTAACACTGCACCCTATGGGAGTTTCACTGATTAACACTGAACCCTATGGGAGTCTCATTGATTAACACATGAACCCTGAGGGAGTCTCACTGATTAACACTGAACCCTGTGGGAGTCTCACTGATTAACACTGAACCCTGTGGGAGTCTCACTGATTAACACTGCACCCTGTGGGAGTCTCACTGATTAACACTGCACCCTATGGGAGTTTCACTGATTAACACTGAACCCTGTGGGAGTCTCACTGATTAACACTGAACCCTGTGGGAGTCTCACTGATTAACACTGAACCCTATGGGAGTCTCACTGATTAACACTGAACCCTGTGGGAGTCTCACTGATAAACACTGAACCCTATGGGAGTCTCATTGATTAACACATGAACCCTGAGGGAGTCTCACTGATTAACACTGAACCCTGTGGGAGTCTCACTGATTAACACTGAACCCTATGGGAGTCTCAATGATTAACACTGAACCCTATGGGAGTCTCACTGATTAACACTGAACCCTGTGGGAGTCTCACGGATTAAGACTGAACCCTATGGGTGTCTCACTGATTAACACTGAACTCTATGGGATTCTCACTGATTAACACTGAACCCTATGGGAGTCTCACTGATTAACACTGAACCCTGTGGGAGTCTCACTGATTAACACTGAACCCTGTGGGAGTCTCACTGATTAACACTGCACCCTATGGGAGTTTCACTGATTAACACTGAACCCTGTGGGAGTCTCACTGATTAACACTGAACCCTGTGGGAGTCTCACTGATTAACTCTGATCCCTGTGGGAGTCTCACTGCTTAACACTGAACCCTATGGGAGTCTCACTGATTAACACTGAACCCTGTGAGAGTCTCACTGATTAAGACTGAACCCTATGGGAGTCTCACTGATCAACACTGAAACCTATAGGAGTCTCACTGATTAACACTGAACCCTATGGGAGTCTCACTGATTAACACTGAACCCTGTGGGAGTCTCACGGATTAAGACTGAACCCTATGGGAGTCTCACTGATTAACACTGAACTTTATGGGATTCGCACTGATTAACACTGAACCCTATGGGAGTCTCACTGATTAACACTGAACCCTGTGGGAGTCTCACTGATTAACACTGCACCCTATGGGAGTCTCACTGATTAACACTGAACCCTGTGGGAGTCTCACGGATTAAGACTGAACCCTATGGGAGTCTCACTGATTAACACTGAACTCTATGGGATTCTCACTGATTAACACTGAACCCTATGGGAGTCTCACTGATTAACACTGAACCCTGTGGGAGTCTCACTGATTAACACTGCACCCTATGGGAGTTTCACTGATTAACACTGAACCCTATGGGAGTCTCATTGATTAACACATGAACCCTGAGGGAGTCTCACTGATTAACACTGAACCCTGTGGGAGTCTCACTGATTAACACTGAACCCTGTGGGAGTCTCACTGATTAACACTGAACCCTGTGGGAGTCTCACTGATTAACACTGCACCCTAGGTGAGTTTCACTGATTAACACTGAACCCTGTGGGAGTCTCACTGATTAACACTGAACCCTGTGGGAGTCTCACTGATTAACTCTGATCCCTGTGGGAGTCTCACTGCTTAACACTGAACCCTATGGGAGTCTCACTGATCAACACTGAAACCTATAGGAGTCTCACTCATTAACACTGACCCCTATGGGAGTCTCACTGATTCACACTGAACCCTGTGGGAGTTTCACTGATTAACACTGAACCCTATGGGAGTCTCACTGATTAACACATGAACCCTGTGGGAGTCTCACTGATTTACACTGAACCCTGTGGGAGTCTCACTGATTAAACACTGAACCCTATGGGAGTCTCACTGATTAACACATGAACCCTGAGGGAGTCTCACTGATTAACACTGAACCCTGTGGGAGTCTCACTGATTAACACTGAACCCTATGGGAGTATCAATGATTAACACTCAACTCTATGGGATTCTCACTGATTAACACTGAACCATATGGGAGTCTCACTGATTAACACTGAACCCTGTGGGAGTCTCATTTATTAACACTGAACCCTGAGGGAGTCTCACTGATTAACACTGAACACTGGGGGAGTCTCACTGATTAACACTGAACACTGTGGGAGTCTCACTGATTAAAACTAAACCCAAAGGGAGTCTCACTGATAAACACTGAACCCTATGGGAGTCTCATTGATTAACACATGAACCCTGAGGGAGTCTCACTGATTAACACTGAACCCTGTGGGAGTCTCACTGATTAACACTGAACCCTATGGGAGTCTCAATGATTAACACTGAACACTATGGGAGTCTCACTGATTAACACTGAACCCTGTGGGAGTCTCACGGATTAAGACTGAACCCTATGGGAGTCTCACTGATTAACACTGAACTCTATGGGATTCTCACTGATTAACACTGAACCCTATGGGAGTCTCACTGATTAACACTGAACCCTGTGGGAGTCTCACTGATTAACACTGAACCCTGTGGGAGTCTCACTGATTAACACTGCACCCTATGGGAGTTTCACTGATTAACACTGAACCCTGTGGGAGTCTCACTGATTAACACTGAACCCTGTGGGAGTCTCACTGCTTAACACTGAACCCTATGGGAGTCTCACTGATTAACACTGAACCCTGTGAGAGTCTCACTGATTAAGACTGAACCCTATGGGAGTCTCACTGATCAACACTGAAACCTATAGGAGTCTCACTGATTAACACTGAACCCTATGGGAGTCTCACTTATTAACACTGAACCCTGTGGGAGTCTCACGGATTAAGACTGAACCCTATGGGAGTCTCACTGATTAACACTGAACTCTATGGGATTCTCACTGATTAACACTGAACCCTATGGGAGTCTCACTGATTAACACTGAACCTTGTGGGAGTCTCACTGATTAACACTGCACCCTATGGGAGTCTCACTGATTAACACTGAACCCTGTGGGAGTCTCACGGATTAAGACTGAACCCTATGGGAGTCTCATTGATTAACACTGAACTCTATGGGATTCTCACTGATTAACACTGAACCCTATGGGAGTCTCACTGATTAACACTGAACCCTGTGGGAGTCTCACTGATTAACACTGCACCCTATGGGAGTTTCACTGATTAACACTGAACCCTATGGGAGTCTCATTGATTAACACATGAACCCTGAGGGAGTCTCACTGATTAACACTGAACCCTGTGGGAGTCTCACTGATTAACACTGAACCCTATGGGAGTCTCAATGATTAACACTGAACTCTATGGGATTCTCACTGATTAACACTGAACCCTATGGGAGTCTCACTGATTAACACTGAACCCTGTGGTAGTCTCAGTTATTAACACTGAACCCTGAGGGAGTCTCACTGATTAACACTGAACACTGGGGGAGTCTCACTGATTAACACTGAACACTGTGGGAGTCTCACTGATTAAAACTAAACCCAGTGGGAGTCTCACTGATAAACACTGAACCCTATGGGAGTCTCATTGATTAACACATGAACCCTGAGGGAGTCTCACTGATTAACACTGAACCCTGTGGGAGTCTCACTGATTAACACTGAACCCTATGGGAGTCTCAATGATTAACACTGAACCCTATGGGAGTCTCACTGATTAACACTGAACCCTGTGGGAGTCTCACGGATTAAGACTGAACCCTATGGGAGTCTCACTGATTAACACTGAACTCTATGGGATTCTCACTGATTAACACTGAACCCTATGGGAGTCTCACTGATTAACACTGAACCCTGTGGGAGTCTCACTGATTAACACTGAACCCTGTGGGAGTCTCACTGATTAACACTGCACCCTATGGGAGTTTCACTGATTAACACTGAACACTGGGGGAGTCTCACTGATTAACACTGAACACTGTGGGAGTCTCACTGATTAAAACTAAACCCAAAGGGAGTCTCACTGATAAACACTGAACCCTATGGGAGTCTCATTGATTAACACATGAACCCTGAGGGAGTCTCACTGATTAACACTGAACCCTGTGGGAGTCTCACTGATTAACACTGAACCCTATGGGAGTCTCAATGATTAACACTGAACCCTATGGGAGTCTCACTGATTAACACTGAACCCTGTGGGAGTCTCACGGATTAAGACTGAACCCTATGGGAGTCTCACTGATTAACACTGAACTCTATGGGATTCTCACTGATTAACACTGAACCCTATGGGAGTCTCACTGATTAACACTGAACCCTGTGGGAGTCTCACTGATTAACACTGAACCCTGTGGGAGTCTCACTGATTAACACTGCACCCTATGGGAGTTTCACTGATTAACACTGAACACTGGGGGAGTCTCACTGATTAACACTGAACACTGTGGGAGTCTCACTGATTAAAACTAAACCCAAAGGGAGTCTCACTGATAAACACTGAACCCTATGGGAGTCTCATTGATTAACACATGAACCCTGAGGGAGTCTCACTGATTAACACTGAACCCTGTGGGAGTCTCACTGATTAACACTGAACCCTATGGGAGTCTCAATGATTAACACTGAACACTATGGGAGTCTCACTGATTAACACTGAACCCTGTGGGAGTCTCACGGATTAAGACTGAACCCTATGGGAGTCTCACTGATTAACACTGAACTCTATGGGATTCTCACTGATTAACACTGAACCCTATGGGAGTCTCACTGATTAACACTGAACCCTGTGGGAGTCTCACTGATTAACACTGAACCCTGTGGGAGTCTCACTGATTAACACTGCACCCTATGGGAGTTTCACTGATTAACACTGAACCCTGTGGGAGTCTCACTGATTAACACTGAACCCTGTGGGAGTCTCACTGCTTAACACTGAACCCTATGGGAGTCTCACTGATTAACACTGAACCCTGTGAGAGTCTCACTGATTAAGACTGAACCCTATGGGAGTCTCACTGATCAACACTGAAACCTATAGGAGTCTCACTGATTAACACTGAACCCTATGGGAGTCTCACTTATTAACACTGAACCCTGTGGGAGTCTCACGGATTAAGACTGAACCCTATGGGAGTCTCACTGATTAACACTGAACTCTATGGGATTCTCACTGATTAACACTGAACCCTATGGGAGTCTCACTGATTAACACTGAACCTTGTGGGAGTCTCACTGATTAACACTGCACCCTATGGGAGTCTCACTGATTAACACTGAACCCTGTGGGAGTCTCACGGATTAAGACTGTACCCTATGGGAGTCTCATTGATTAACACTGAACTCTATGGGATTCTCACTGATTAACACTGAACCCTATGGGAGTCTCACTGATTAACACTGAACCCTGTGGGAGTCTCACTGATTAACACTGCACCCTATGGGAGTTTCACTGATTAACACTGAACCCTATGGGAGTCTCATTGATTAACACATGAACCCTGAGGGAGTCTCACTGATTAACACTGAACCCTGTGGGAGTCTCACTGATTAACACTGAACCCTATGGGAGTCTCAATGATTAACACTGAACTCTATGGGATTCTCACTGATTAACACTGAACCCTATGGGAGTCTCACTGATTAACACTGAACCCTGTGGTAGTCTCAGTTATTAACACTGAACCCTGAGGGAGTCTCACTGATTAACACTGAACACTGGGGGAGTCTCACTGATTAACACTGAACACTGTGGGAGTCTCACTGATTAAAACTAAACCCAGTGGGAGTCTCACTGATAAACACTGAACCCTATGGGAGTCTCATTGATTAACACATGAACCCTGAGGGAGTCTCACTGATTAACACTGAACCCTGTGGGAGTCTCACTGATTAACACTGAACCCTATGGGAGTCTCAATGATTAACACTGAACCCTATGGGAGTCTCACTGATTAACACTGAACCCTGTGGGAGTCTCACGGATTAAGACTGAACCCTATGGGAGTCTCACTGATTAACACTGAACTCTATGGGATTCTCACTGATTAACACTGAACCCTATGGGAGTCTCACTGATTAACACTGAACCCTGTGGGAGTCTCACTGATTAACACTGAACCCTGTGGGAGTCTCACTGATTAACACTGCACCCTATGGGAGTTTCACTGATTAACACTGAACCCTGTGGGAGTCTCACTGATTAACACTGAACCCTGTGGGAGTCTCACTGATTAACTCTGATCCCTGTGGGAGTCTCACTGCTTAACACTGAACCCTATGGGAGTCTCACTTATTAACACTGAACCCTGTGAGAGTCTCACTGATTAAGACTGAACCCTATGGGAGTCTCACTGATCAACACTGAAACCTATAGGAGTCTCACTGATTAACACTGAACCCTATGGGAGTCTCACTGATTAACACTGAACCCTGTGGGAGTCTCACGGATTAAGACTGAACCCTATGGGAGTCTCACTGATTAACACTGAACTCTATGGGATTCTCACTGATTAACACTGAACCCTATGGGAGTCTCACTGATTAACACTGAACCTTGTGGGAGTCTCACTGATTAACACTGCACCCTATGGGAGTCTCACTGATTAACAGTGAAACCTGTGGGAGTCTCACGGATTAAGACTGAACCCTATGGGAGTCTCACTGATTAACACTGAACTCTATGGGATTCTCACTGATTAACACTGAACCCTATGGGAGTCTCACTGATTAACACTGAACCCTGTGGGAGTCTCACTGATTAACACTGCACCCTATGGGAGTTTCACTGATTAACACTGAACCCTATGGGAGTCTCATTGATTAACACATGAACCCTGAGGGAGTCTCACTGATTAACACTGAACCCTGTGGGAGTCTCACGGATTAAGATTGAACCCTATGGGAGTCTCACTGATTAACACTGAACTCTATGGGATTCTCACTGATTAACACTGAACCCAATGGGAGTCTCACTGATTAACACTGAACCCTGTGGGAGTCTCAGTTATTAACAATGAACCCTGAAGGAGTCTCACTGATTAACACTGGACCTTGTGGGAGTCTCACTCTTTAACACTGCACCCTATGGGAGTCTCACTGATTAACACTGAACCCTGTGGGAGTCTCACGGATTAAGACTGAACCCTATGGGAGTCTCACTGATTAACACTGAACTCTATGGGATTCTCACTGATTTACACTGAACCCAATGGGAGTCTCACTGATTAATACTGAACCCTGTGGGAGTCTCACTGATTAACACTGCACCCTATGGGAGTTTCACTGATTAACACTGAACCCTATGGGAGTCTCATTGATTAACACATGAACCCTGAGGGAGTCTCACTGATTAACACTGAACCCTGTGGGAGTCTCACTGATTAACACTGAACCCTATGGGAGTCTCAATGATTAACACTGAACTCTATGGGATTCTCACTGATTAACACTGAACCCTATGGGAGTCTCACTGATTAACACTGAACCCTGTGGGAGTCTCAGTTATTAACACTGAACCCTGAGGGAGTCTCACTGATTAACACTGAACACTGGGGGAGTCTCACTGATTAACACTGAACACTGTGGGAGTCTCACTGATTAAAACTAAACCCAGTGGGAGTCTCACTGATAAACACTGAACCCTATGGGAGTCTCATTGCTTAACACATGAACCCTGAGGGAGTCTCACTGATTAACACTGAACCCTATGGGAGTCTCACTGATTAACACTGAACCTTGTGGGAGTCTCACTGATTAACACTGCACCCTATGGGAGTCTCACTGATTAACACTGAAACCTGTGGGAGTCTCACGGATTAAGACTGAACCCTATGGGAGTCTCACTGATTAACACTGAACTCTATGGGATTCTCACTGATTAACACTGAACCCTATGGGAGTCTCACTGATTAACACTGAACCCTGTGGGAGTCTCACTGATTAACACTGCACCCTATGGGAGTTTCACTGATTAACACTGAACCCTATGGGAGTCTCATTGATTAACACATGAACCCTGAGGGAGTCTCACTGATTAACACTGAACCCTGTGGGAGTCTCACGGATTAAGATTGAACCCTATGGGAGTCTCACTGATTAACACTGAACTCTATGGGATTCTCACTGATTAACACTGAACCCAATGGGAGTCTCACTGATTAACACTGAACCCTGTGGGAGTCTCAGTTATTAACAATGAACCCTGAGGGAGTCTCACTGATTAACACTGAACCTTGTGGGAGTCTCACTGATTAACACTGCACCCTATGGGAGTCTCACTGATTAACACTGAACCCTGTGGGAGTCTCACGGATTAAGACTGAACCCTATGGGAGTCTCACTGATTAACACTGAACTCTATGGGATTCTCACTGATTAACACTGAACCCGATGGGAGTCTCACTGATTAATACTGAACCCTGTGGGAGTCTCACTGATTAACACTGCACCCTATGGGAGTTTCACTGATTAACACTGAACCCTATGGGAGTCTCATTGATTAACACATGAACCCTGAGGGAGTCTCACTGATTAACACTGAACCCTGTGGGAGTCTCACTGATTAACACTGAACCCTATGGGAGTCTCAATGATTAACACTGAACTCTATGGGATTCTCACTGATTAACACTGAACCCTGTGGGAGTCTCAGTTATTAACACTGAACCCTGAGGGAGTCTCACTGATTAACACTGAACACTGGGGGAGTCTCACTGATTAACATTGAACACTGTGGGAGTCTCACTGATTAAAACTAAACCCAGTGGGAGTCTCACTGATAAACACTGAACCCTATGGGAGTCTCATTGATTAACACATGAACCCTGAGGGAGTCTCACTGATTAACACTGAACCCTGTGGGAGTCTCACTGATTAACACTGAACCCTATGGGAGTCTCAATGATTAACACTGAACCCTATGGGAGTCTCACTGATTAACACTGAACCCTGTGGGAGTCTCACGGATTAAGACTGAACCCTATGGGAGTCTCACTGATTAACACTGAACTCTATGGGATTCTCACTGATTAACACTGAACCCTATGGGAGTCTCACTGATTAACACTGAACCCTGTGGGAGTCTCACTGATTAACACTGAACCCTGTGGGAGTCTCACTGATTAACACTGCACCCTATGGGAGTTTCACTGATTAACACTGAACCCTGTGGGAGTCTCACTGATTAACACTGAACCCTATGGGAGTCTCACTGATTAACTCTGATCCCTGTGGGAGTCTCACTGCTTAACACTGAACCCTATGGGAGTCTCACTGATTAACACTGAACCCTGTGAGAGTCTCACTGATTAAGACTGAACCCTATGGGAGTCTCACTGATTAATACTGAACCCTGTGGGAGTCTCACTGATTAACACTGCACCCTATGGGAGTTTCACTGATTAACACTGAACCCTATGGGAGTCTCATTGATTAACACATGAACCCTGAGGGAGTCTCACTGATTAACACTGAACCCTGTGGGAGTCTCACTGATCAACACTGAACCCTATGGGAGTCTCAATGATTAACACTGAACTCTATGGGATTCTCACTGATTAACACTGAACCCTATGGGAGTCTCACTGATTAACACTGAACCCTGTGGGAGTCTCAGTTATTAACACTGAACCCTGAGGGAGTCTCACTGATTAACACTGAACACTGGGGGAGTCTCACTGATTAACACTGAACACTGTGGGAGTCTCACTGATTAAAACTAAACCCAGTGGGAGTCTCACTGATAAACACTGAACCCTATGGGAGTCTCATTGATTAACACATGAACCCTGAGGGAGTCTCACTGATTAACACTGAACCCTGTGGGAGTCTCACTGATTAATACTGAACCCTATGGGAGTCTCAATGATTAACACTGAACCCTATGGGAGTCTCACTGATTAACACTGAACCCTGTGGGAGTCTCACGGATTAAGACTGAACCCTATGGGAGTCTCACTGATTAACACTGAACTCTATGGGATTCTCACTGATTAACACTGAACCCTATGGGAGTCTCACTGATTAACACTGAACCTTGTGGGAGTCTCACTGATTAACACTGCACCCTATGGGAGTCTCACTGATTAACACTGAAACCTGTGGGAGTATCACGGATTAAGACTGAACCCTATGGGAGTCTCACTGATTAACACTGAACTCTATGGGATTCTCACTGATTAACACTGAACCCTATGGGAGTCTCACTGATTAACACTGAACCCTGTGGGAGTCTCACTGATTAACACTGCACCCTATGGGAGTTTCACTGATTAACACTGAACCCTATGGGAGTCTCATTGATTAACACATGAACCCTGAGGGAGTCTCACTGATTAACACTGAACCCTGTGGGAGTCTCACTGATTAACACTGAACCCTGTGGGAGTCTCACTGATTAACACTGAACCCTGTGGGAGTCTCACTGATTAACACTGCACCCTATGGGAGTTTCACTGATTAACACTGAACCCTGTGGGAGTCTCACTGATTAACACTGAACCCTGTGGGAGTCTCACTGATTAACTCTGATCCCTGTGGGAGTCTCACTGCTTAACACTGAACCCTATGGGAGTCTCACTGATCAACACTGAAACCTATAGGAGTCTCACTCATTAACACTGAACCCTATGGGAGTCTCACTGATTCACACTGAACCCTGTGGGAGTTTCACTGATTAACACTGAACCCTATGGGAGTCTCACTGATTAACACATGAACCCTGTGGGAGTCTCACTGATTTACACTGAACCCTGTGGGAGTCTCACTGATTAAACACTGAACCCTATGGGAGGCTCACTGATTAACACATGAACCCTGAGGGAGTCTCACTGATTAACACTGAACTCTGTGGGAGTCTCACTGATTAAAACTGAACCCTATGGGAGTCTCAATGATTAACACTGAACTCTATGGGATTCTCACTGATTAACACTGAACCCGATGGGAGTCTCACTGATTAACACTGAACCCTGTGGGAGTCTCAGTTATTAACACTGAACCCTGAGGGAGTCTCACTGATTAACACTGAACACTGGGGGAGTCTCACTGATTAACACTGAACACTGTGGGAGTCTCACTGATTTACACTAAACCCAGTGGGAGTCTCACTGATTAAAACTGAACCCTATGGGAGTCTCATTGATTAACACATGAACCCTGAGGGAGTCTCACTGATTAACACTGAACCCTGTGGGAGTCTCACTGATTAACACTGAACCCTATGGGAGTCTCAATGATTAACACTGAACCCTATGGGAGTCTCACTGATTAACACTGAACCCTGTGGGAGTCTCACGGATTAAGACTGAACCCTGTGGGAGTCTCAGTTATTAACAATGAACCCTGAGGGAGTCTCACTGATTAACAATGAACCCTGTGGGAGTCTCACTGATTAACACTGAACACTGTGGGAGTCTCACTGATTAGCACTGAACACTGTGGGAGTCTCACTGATTAGCACTGAACACTGTGGGAGTCTCACTGATTAACACTGAACCCTGTGGGAGTCTCACTGATTAACACTGAACCCTATGGGAGTCTCACTGATTAACACTGAACCCTGTGGGAGTCTCACGGATTAAGACTGAACCCTATGGGAGTCTCACTGATTAACACTGAACTCTATGGGATTCTCACTGATTAACACTGAACCCTATGGGAGTCTCACTGATTAACACTGAACCTTGTGGGAGTCTCACTGATTAACACTGCACCCTATGGGAGTCTCACTGATTAACACTGAAACCTGTGGGAGTATCACGGATTAAGACTGAACCCTATGGGAGTCTCACTGATTAACACTGAACTCTATGGGATTCTCACTGATTAACACTGAACCCTATGGGAGTCTCACTGATTAACACTGAACCCTGTGGGAGTCTCACTGATTAACACTGCACCCTATGGGAGTTTCACTGATTAACACTGAACCCTATGGGATTCTCATTGATTAACACATGAACCCTGAGGGAGTCTCACTGATTAACACTGAACCCTGTGGGAGTCTCACTGATTAACACTGAACCCTGTGGGAGTCTCACTGATTAACACTGAACCCTGTGGGAGTCTCACTGATTAACACTGCACCCTATGGGAGTTTCACTGATTAACACTGAACCCTGTGGGAGTCTCACTGATTAACACTGAACCCTGTGGGAGTCTCACTGATTAACTCTGATCCCTGTGGGAGTCTCACTGCTTAACACTGAACCCTATGGGAGTCTCACTGATCAACACTGAAACCTATAGGAGTCTCACTCATTAACACTGAACCCTATGGGAGTCTCACTGATTCACACTGAACCCTGTGGGAGTTTCACTGATTAACACTGAACCCTATGGGAGTCACACTGATTAACACATGAACCCTGTGGGAGTCTCACTGATTTACACTGAACCCTGTGGGAGTCTCACTGATTAAACACTGAACCCTATGGGAGGCTCACTGATTAACACATGAACCCTGAGGGAGTCTCACTGATTAACACTGAACTCTGTGGGAGTCTCACTGATTAAAACTGAACCCTATGGGAGTCTCAATGATTAACACTGAACTCTATGGGATTCTCACTGATTAACACTGAACCCTATGGGAGTCTCACTGATTAACACTGAACCCTGTGGGAGTCTCAGTTATTAACACTGAACCCTGAGGGAGTCTCACTGATTAACACTGAACACTGGGGGAGTCTCACTGATTAACACTGAACACTGTGGGAGTCTCACTGATTTACACTAAACCCAGTGGGAGTCTCACTGATTAAAACTGAACCCTATGGGAGTCTCATTGATTAACACATGAACCCTGAGGGAGTCTCACTGATTAACACTGAACCCTGTGGGAGTCTCACTGATTAACACTGAACCCTATGGGAGTCTCAATGATTAACACTGAACCCTATGGGAGTCTCACTGATTAACACTGAACCCTGTGGGAGTCTCACGGATTAAGACTGAACCCTGTGGGAGTCTCAGTTATTAACAATGAACCCTGAGGGAGTCTCACTGATTAACAATGAACCCTGTGGGAGTCTCACTGATTAACACTGAACACTGTGGGAGTCTCACTGATTAGCACTGAACACTGTGGGAGTCTCACTGATTAGCACTGAACACTGTGGGAGTCTCACTGATTAACACTGAACCCTGTGGGAGTCTCACTGATTAACACTGAACCCTATGGGAGTCTCATTGATTAACACATGAACCCTGAGGGAATCTCACTGATTAACACAGAACCCTGTGGGAGTCTCACTGATTAACACTGAACCCTGTGGGAGTCTCACTGATTAACACTGAACCCTATGGGAGTCTCATTGATTAACACTGAACCCTATGGGAGTCTCACTGACTAACACATGAACCCTGTATGAGTCTCACTGATTTACACTGAACCCTGTGGGAGTCTCACTGATTAACACTGAACCCTATGGGAGTCTCATTGATTAACACATGAACCCTGAGGGAGTCTCACTGATTAACACTGAACCCTGTGGGAGTCTCACTGATTAACACTGAACCCTATGGGAGTCTCAATGATTAACACTGAACCCTATGGGAGTCTCACTGATTAACACTGAACCCTGTGGGAGTCTCACGGGTTAAGACTGAACCCTGTGGGAGTCTCAGTTATTAACAATGAACCCTGAGGGAGTCTCACTGATTAACACTGAACCCTGTGGGAATCTCACTGATTAACACTGAACACTGTGGGAGTCTCACTGATTAGCACTGAACACTGTGGGAGTCTCACTGATTAGCACTGAACACTGTGGGAGTCTCACTGATTAACACTGAACCCTGTGGGAGTCTCACTGATTAACACTGAACCCTATGGGAGTCTCATTGATTAACACATGAACCCTGAGGGAGTCTCACTGATTAACACAGAACCCTGTGGGAGTCTCACTGATTAACACTGAACCCTGGGGGAGTCTCACTGATTAACACTGAACCCTATGGGAGTCTCATTGATTAACACTGAACCCTATGGGAGTCTCACTGACTAACACATGAACCCTGTATGAGTCTCACTGATTTACACTGAACCCTGTGGGAGTCTCACTGATTAACACTGAACCCTGTGGGAGTCTCACTGATTAACACATGAACCCTGAGGGAGACTCACTGATAAACACTGAACCCTGTGGGAGTCTCACTGATTAAGACTGAACCCTATGAGAGTCTCAATGATTAACACTGAACTCTATGGGATTCTCACTGATTAACACTGTACCCTATGGGAGACTCACTGATTAACACTGAACCCTGTGGGAGTCTCAGTTATTAACACTGAACCCTGAGGGAGTCTCACTGATTAACACTGAACACTGGGGGAGTCTCACTGATTAACACTGAACACTGTGGGAGTCTCACTGATTAACACTAAACCCTATGGGAGTCTCACTGATTAACACTGAACCCTATGGGAGTCTCACTGATTTACACTGAACCCTATGGGAGTCTCACTGATTAACATTGAACCCTATGGGAGTCTCACTGATTAACACTGAACCCTATGGGAGTCTCACTGATTAACACGAAACCCTATGGGAGTCTCACTGATTAACACTGAACCCTGTGGGAGTCTCACTGATTAACACTGAACCCTGTGGGAGTCTCACTGATTAACACTGAACCCTATGGGAGTCTCACTGATTAACACTGAACCCTATGGGAGTCTTACTGATTAACACTGAACCCTGTGGGAGTCTCACTAATTAACACTGAACCATATGGGAGTCTCACTGATGAACACTGAACCCAATGGGGGTCTCAATGATTTACACTGAACACTATGGGAGTCTCACTGATTAACACTGAACCCTATGGGAGTCTCACTGATTAACACTGAACCCTGTGGGAGTCTCACTGATTAACACTGAACTCTATGGGAGTCTCACTGATTAACACTGAACCCTATGGGAGTCTCACTGATGAACAATGAACCCTATGGTAGTCTCACTGATTAACACATGAACCCCGTGGGAGTCTCACTGATTAACACTGAACCCTATGGGAGTCTTAATGATTAACACTGCACCCTATGGGAGTCTCACCGATTAACACTGAACCCTATCGGAGTCTCACTGATTAACACTGAACCCTATGGGAGTCTCACTGATTAACACTGAACCCTATGGGAGTCTCACTGATTAACACTGAACCCTGTGGGAGTTTCACTAATTAACACTGAACCCTATGGGAGTCTCACTGATGAAGACTGAACCCAATGGGAGTCTCATTGATTTACACTGAACCCTATTGGAGTCTCACTGATTAACACTGAACCCTATGGGAGTCTCATTGATTAACACTGAACCCTGTAGGAGTCTCACTAATTAACACTGCACCCTATGGGAGTCTCACTGATTAACACAGAACCCTATGGGAGTCTCAATGATTAACACTGAACCCTATGGGAGTCTCACTGATTAACACTGAACCCTGTGGGAGTCTCACGGATTAAGACTGAACCCTGTGGGAGTCTCAGTTATTAACAATGAACCCTGAGGGAGTCTCACTGATTAACAATGAACCCTGTGGGAGTCTCACTGATTAACACTGAACACTGTGGGAGTCTCACTGATTAGCACTGAACACTGTGGGAGTCTCACTGATTAGCACTGAACACTGTGGGAGTCTCACTGATTAACACTGAACCCTGTGGGAGTCTCACTGATTAACACTGAACCCTATGGGAGTCTCACTGATTAACACTGAACCCTGTGGGAGTCTCACGGATTAAGACTGAACCCTATGGGAGTCTCACTGATTAACACTGAACTCTATGGGATTCTCACTGATTAACACTGAACCCTATGGGAGTCTCACTGATTAACACTGAACCTTGTGGGAGTCTCACTGATTAACACTGCACCCTATGGGAGTCTCACTGATTAACACTGAAACCTGTGGGAGTATCACGGATTAAGACTGAACCCTATGGGAGTCTCACTGATTAACACTGAACTCTATGGGATTCTCACTGATTAACACTGAACCCTATGGGAGTCTCACTGATTAACACTGAACCCTGTGGGAGTCTCACTGATTAACACTGCACCCTATGGGAGTTTCACTGATTAACACTGAACCCTATGGGAGTCTCATTGATTAACACATGAACCCTGAGGGAGTCTCACTGATTAACACTGAACCCTGTGGGAGTCTCACTGATTAACACTGAACCCTGTGGGAGTCTCACTGATTAACACTGAACCCTGTGGGAGTCTCACTGATTAACACTGCACCCTATGGGAGTTTCACTGATTAACACTGAACCCTGTGGGAGTCTCACTGATTAACACTGAACCCTGTGGGAGTCTCACTGATTAACTCTGATCCCTGTGGGAGTCTCACTGCTTAACACTGAACCCTATGGGAGTCTCACTGATCAACACTGAAACCTATAGGAGTCTCACTCATTAACACTGAACCCTATGGGAGTCTCACTGATTCACACTGAACCCTGTGGGAGTTTCACTGATTAACACTGAACCCTATGGGAGTCTCACTGATTAACACATGAACCCTGTGGGAGTCTCACTGATTTACACTGAACCCTGTGGGAGTCTCACTGATTAAACACTGAACCCTATGGGAGGCTCACTGATTAACACATGAACCCTGAGGGAGTCTCACTGATTAACACTGAACTCTGTGGGAGTCTCACTGATTAAAACTGAACCCTATGGGAGTCTCAATGATTAACACTGAACTCTATGGGATTCTCACTGATTAACACTGAACCCTATGGGAGTCTCACTGATTAACACTGAACCCTGTGGGAGTCTCACTGATTAAAACTGAACACTGTGGGAGTCTCACTGATTTACACTAAACCCAGTGGGAGTCTCACTGATTAAAACTGAACCCTATGGGAGTCTCATTGATTAACACATGAACCCTGAGGGAGTCTCACTGATTAACACTGAACCCTGTGGGAGTCTCACTGATTAACACTGAACCCTATGGGAGTCTCAATGATTAACACTGAACCCTATGGGAGTCTCACTGATTAACACTGAACCCTGTGGGAGTCTCACGGATTAAGACTGAACCCTGTGGGAGTCTCAGTTATTAACAATGAACCCTGAGGGAGTCTCACTGATTAACAATGAACCCTGTGGGAGTCTCACTGATTAACACTGAACACTGTGGGAGTCTCACTGATTAGCACTGAACACTGTGGGAGTCTCACTGATTAGCACTGAACACTGTGGGAGTCTCACTGATTAACACTGAACCCTGTGGGAGTCTCACTGATTAACACTGAACCCTATGGGAGTCTCATTGATTAACACATGAACCCTGAGGGAATCTCACTGATTAACACAGAACCCTGTGGGAGTCTCACTGATTAACACTGAACCCTATGGGAGTCTCATTGATTAACACTGACCCCTATGGGAGTCTCACTGACTAACACATGAACCCTGTATGAGTCTCACTGATTTACACTGAACCCTGTGGGAGTCTCACTGATTAACACTGAACCCTATGGGAGTCTCATTGATTAACACATGAACCCTGAGGGAGTCTCACTGATTAACACTGAACCCTGTGGGAGTCTCACTGATTAACACTGAACCCTATGGGAGTCTCAATGATTAACACTGAACCCTATGGGAGTCTCACTGATTAACACTGAACCCTGTGGGAGTCTCACGGGTTAAGACTGAACCCTGTGGGAGTCTCAGTTATTAACAATGAACCCTGAGGGAGTCTCACTGATTAACACTGAACCCTGTGGGAATCTCACTGATTAACACTGAACACTGTGGGAGTCTCACTGATTAGCACTGAACACTGTGGGAGTCTCACTGATTAGCACTGAACACTGTGGGAGTCTCACTGATTAACACTGAACCCTGTGGGAGTCTCACTGATTAACACTGAACCCTATGGGAGTCTCATTGATTAACACATGAACCCTGAGGGAGTCTCACTGATTAACACAGAACCCTGTGGGAGTCTCACTGATTAACACTGAACCCTGGGGGAGTCTCACTGATTAACACTGAACCCTATGGGAGTCTCATTGATTAACACTGAACCCTATGGGAGTCTCACTGACTAACACATGAACCCTGTATGAGTCTCACTGATTTACACTGAACCCTGTGGGAGTCTCACTGATTAACACTGAACCCTGTGGGAGTCTCACTGATTAACACATGAACCCTGAGGGAGACTCACTGATAAACACTGAACCCTGTGGGAGTCTCACTGATTAAGACTGAACCCTATGAGAGTCTCAATGATTAACACTGAACTCTATGGGATTCTCACTGATTAACACTGTACCCTATGGGAGACTCACTGATTAACACTGAACCCTGTGGGAGTCTCAGTTATTAACACTGAACCCTGAGGGAGTCTCACTGATTAACACTGAACACTGGGGGAGTCTCACTGATTAACACTGAACACTGTGGGAGTCTCACTGATTAACACTAAACCCTATGGGAGTCTCACTGATTAACACTGAACCCTATGGGAGTCTCACTGATTTACACTGAACCCTATGGGAGTCTCACTGATTAACATTGAACCCTATGGGAGTCTCACTGATTAACACTGAACCCTATGGGAGTCTCACTGATTAACACGAAACCCTATGGGAGTCTCACTGATTAACACTGAACCCTGTGGGAGTCTCACTGATTAACACTGAACCCTGTGGGAGTCTCACTGATTAACACTGAACCCTATGGGAGTCTCACTGATTAACACTGAACCCTATGGGAGTCTTACTGATTAACACTGAACCCTGTGGGAGCCTCACTAATTAACACTGAACCATATGGGAGTCTCACTGATGAACACTGAACCCAATGGGGGTCTCAATGATTTACACTGAACACTATGGGAGTCTCACTGATTAACACTGAACCCTATGGGAGTCTCACTGATTAACACTGAACCCTGTGGGAGTCTCACTGATTAACACTGAACTCTATGGGAGTCTCACTGATTAACACTGAACCCTATGGGAGTCTCACTGATGAACAATGAACCCTATGGTAGTCTCACTGATTAACACATGAACCCCGTGGGAGTCTCACTGATTAACACTGAACCCTATGGGAGTCTCAATGATTAACACTGCACCCTATGGGAGTCTCACCGATTAACACTGAACCCTATCGGAGTCTCACTGATTAACACTGAACCCTATGGGAGTCTCACTGATTAACACTGAACCCTATGGGAGTCTCACTGATTAACACTGAACCCTGTGGGAGTTTCACTAATTAACACTGAACCCTATGGGAGTCTCACTGATGAAGACTGAACCCAATGGGAGTCTCATTGATTTACACTGAACCCTATTGGAGTCTCACTGATTAACACTGAACCCTATGGGAGTCTCATTGATTAACACTGAACCCTGTAGGAGTCTCACTAATTAACACTGCACCCTATGGGAGTCTCACTGATGAACACTGAACCCAATGGGAGTCTCAGTGATTTACACTGAACACTATGGGAGTCTCACTGATTAACACTGAACCCAATGGGAGTCTCACTGATTAACACTGAACCTTGTGGGAGTCTCACTGATTAACACTGAACCCTGTGGAAGTCTCACTGATTAACACTGAACCCTATGGGAGTCTCACTGATTAACACTGAACTCTATGGGATTCTCACTGATTAACACTGAACCCTATGGGAGTCTAACTGACTAACACTGAACCCTGTGGGAGTCTCACTGATTAACACTGCACCCTATGGGAGTTTCACTGATTAACACTGAACCCTATGGGAGTCTCATTGATTAACACATGAACCCTGAGGGAGTCTCACTGATTAACACTGAACCCTGTGGGAGTCTCAGTGATTAACACTGAACCCTGTGGGAGTCTCACTGATTAACACTGAACCCTGTGGGAGTCTCACTGATTAACACTGAACCCTGTGGGAGTCTCACTGATTAACTCTGATCCCTGTGGGAGTCTCACTGCTTAACACTGAACCCTATGGGAGTCTCACTGATTAACACTGAAACCTGTGAGAGTCTCACTGATTAAGACTGAACCCTATGGGAGTCTCACTGATCAACACTGAAACCTATAGGAGTCTCACTGATAAAACACTGAACCCTATGGGAGTCTCACTGATTCACACTGAACCCTGTGGGAGTTTCACTGATTAACACTGAACCCTATGGGAGTCTCACTGATTAACACATGAACCCTGTGGGAGTCTCACTGATTTACACTGAACCCTGTGGGAGTCTCACTGATTAAACACTGAACCCTATGGGAGTCTCACTGATTAACACGTGAACCCTGAGGGAGTATCACTGATTAACACTGAACCCTGTGGGAGCTCACTGATTAACACTGAACCCTATGGGAGTCTCAATGATTAACACTGAACTCTATGGGATTCTCACTGATTAACACTGAACCCTATGGGAGTCTCACTGATTAACACTGAACCCTGTGGGAGTCTCAGTTATTAACACTGAACCCTGAGGGAGTCTCACTGATTAACACTGAACACTGGGGGAGTCTCACTGATTAACACTGAACACTGTGGGAGTCTCACTGATTAACACTAAACCCAGTGGGAGTCTCACTGATTAACACTGAACCCAATGGGAGTCTCATTGATTAACACATGAACCCTGAGGGAGTCTCACTGATTAACACTGAACCCTGTGGGAGTCTCACTGATTAACAATGAACCCTATGGGAGTCTCAATGATTAACACTGAACCCTATGGGAGTCTCACTGATTAACACTGAACCCTGTGGGAGTCTCACGGATTAAGACTGAACCCTATGGGAGTCTCACTGATTAACACTGAACTCTATGGGATTCTCACTGATTAACACTGAACCCTATGGGAGTCTCACTGATTAACACTGAACCCTGTGGGAGTCTCAGTTATTAACAATGAACCCTGAGGGAGTCTCACTGATTAACACTGAACCCTGTGGGAGTCTCACTGATTAACACTGAACCCTGTGGGAGTCTCACTGATTAACACTGAACCGTGTGGGAGTCTCACTGATTAACACTGAACCCTATGGTAGTCTAACTGATTAACACATGAACGCCATGGGAGTCTCACTGATTAACACTGAACCCTATGGGAGTCTCACTGATTAACACATGAACCCTGAGGGAGTCTCACTGATTAACACAGACCCCTGGGGAGTCTCACTGATTAACACTGAACCCTGTGGGTGTCTCACTGATTAACACTGAACCCTATGGGAGTCTCACTGATTAACACTGAACCCTGTGGGTATCTCACTGATTAACACTGAACCCTATGGGAGTCTCACTGATTAACACTGAACCCTGTGGGAGTCTCACTGATTAACACTGAACCCTGTGGGAGTCTCACTGATTAACACTGAACACTGTGGGAGTCTCACTGATTAACACTGAACCCTGTGGGAGTCTCACTGATTACCCCTGAACCCTGTGGGAGTTTCACTGATTAACACGGAACCCTATGGGAGTCTCACTGATTAACACTTAACCCTATGGGAGTCTCATTGATTAACACTGAACCCTGTGGGAGTCTCAATGATTAACACTGAACCCTATGGGAGTCTCACTGATTAACACTGAACCCTGTGGGAGTCTCACTGATTAACACTGAACCCTGTGGGAGTCTCACTGATTAACACTGATCCCTGTGGGAGTCTCACTGCTTAACACTGAACCCTATGGGAGTCTCACTGATTAACACTGAACCCTATGGGAGTCTCACTGATTAACACTGAACCCTATGGGAGTCTCACTGATTAACACTGAACCCTACGGGAGTCTCACTGATTAACACTGAACCCTGTGGGAGTCTCACTAATTAACACTGAACCCTATGGGAGTCTCACTGATTAACACTGAACCCAATGGGAGTCTCATTGATTTACACTGAACCCTATTGGCGTCTCACTGATTAACACTGAACCCTATGGGAGTCTCACTGATAACACTGAACCCTGTAGGAGTCTCACTAATTAACACTGCACCCTATGGGAGTCTCACTGATGAACACTGAACCCAATGGGAGTCTCAGTGATTAACACTGAAGCCTGTGGGAGGCTCACTGATTAACGCTGAACCCAATGGGAGTCTCACTGATTAACACTGAAGCCTGTGGGAGGCTCACTGATTAACACTGAACCCTATGGGAGTCACACAGATTAATGCTGAACCCTATGGGAGTCTCACTGGTTAACAATGAACCCTATGGGAGTCTCACTGATTAACACTGAAATCGATGGGATTCTCACTGATTAACAGTGAACCCTATGGGAGTCCCACTGATTAACACTGAACCCAGTGGGAGTCTCAGTGATTAATACTGAACCCTATGGGAGTCTCACTGATTAACACTGAACACTGTGGGAGTCTCACTGATTAACACTGACCACTGTGGGCGTCTCACTGATTAACACTGAACCCTGTGGGAGTCTCACTGATTAACACTGAACCCTATGGGAGTCTCACTGATTAACACATGAACCCTGTGGGAGTCTCATTGATTAACACTGAACCCTGTGGGAGTCTCACTGATTAACGCTGAACCCTGTGGGATTCTCACTGATTAACACTGAACTCTATGGGAGTCTCACTGATTAACACTGAACCCTGTGGACGTCTCACTGATTAACACTGAACCCTGTGGGAGTCTCACTGTTTAACACTGAACCCTGTGGGAGTCTCACTGATTACCCCTGAACCCTGTGGGAGTTTCACTGATTAACACTGAACCCTGTGGGAGTCTCACTGATTAACACTGAACCCTGTGGGAGTCTCACTGATTAACACTGAACCCTGTGGGAGTCTCACTGATTAACACTGAACCCTATCGGAGTCTCAATGATTAACACTGAACCCTGTGGGAGTCTCACTGATTAACACTGAACCCTGTGGGAGTCTCACTGATTAACACTGCACCCTATGGGAGTTTCACTGATTAACACTGAACCCTATGGGAATCTCATTGATTAACACATGAACCCTGAGGGAGTCTCACTGATTAACACTGAACCCTGTGGGAGTCTCACTGATTAACAATGAACCCTGTGGGAGTCTCACTGATTAACACTGAACCCTGTGGGAGTCTCACTGATTAACACTGCACCCTATGGGAGTTTCACTGATTAACACTGAACCCTGTGGGAGTCTCACTAATTAACACTGAACCCTATGGGAGTCTCACTGATTAACACTGAACCCAATGGGAGTCTCATTGATTTACACTGAACCCTATTGGCGTCTCACTGATTAACACTGAACCCTATGGGAGTCTCACTGATAACACTGAACCCTGTAGGAGTCTCACTAATTAACACTGCACCCTATGGGAGTCTCACTGATGAACACTGAACCCAATGGGAGTCTCAGTGATTAACACTGAAGCCTGTGGGAGGCTCACTGATTAACACTGAACCCAATGGGAGTCTCACTGATTAACACTGAAGCCTGTGGGAGGCTCACTGATTAACACTGAACCCTATGGGAGTCACACAGATTAATGCTGAACCCTATGGGAGTCTCACTGGTTAACAATGAACCCTATGGGAGTCTCACTGATTAACACTGAAATTGATGGGATTCTCACTGATTAACAGTGAACCCTATGGGAGTCTCACTGATTAACACTGAACCCAGTGGGAGTCTCAGTGATTAATACTGAACCCTATGGGAGTCTCACTGATTAACACTGAACACTGTGGGAGTCTCACTGATTAACACTGACCACTGTGGGCGTCTCACTGATTAACACTGAACCCTGTGGGAGTCTCACTGATTAACACTGAACCCTATGGGAGTCTCACTGATTAACACATGAACCCTGTGGGAGTCTCATTGATTAACACTGAACCCTGTGGGAGTCTCACTGATTAACGCTGAACCCTGTGGGATTCTCACTGATTAACACTGAACTCTATGGGAGTCTCACTGATTAACATTGAACCCTGTGGACGTCTCACTGATTAACACTGAACCCTGTGGGAGTCTCACTGATTAACACTGAACCCTGTGGGAGTCTCACTGATTACCCCTGAACCCTGTGGGAGTTTCACTGATTAACACTGAACCCTGTGGGAGTCTCACTGATTAACACTGAACCCTGTGGGAGTCTCACTGATTAACACTGAACCCTGTGGGAGTCTCACTGATTAACACTGAACCCTATCGGAGTCTCAATGATTAACACTGAACCCTGTGGGAGTCTCACTGATTAACACTGAACCCTGTGGGAGTCTCACTGATTAACACTGCACCCTATGGGAGTTTCACTGATTAACACTGAACCCTATGGGAATCTCATTGATTAACACATGAACCCTGAGGGAGTCTCACTGATTAACACTGAACCCTGTGGGAGTCTCACTGATTAACAATGAACCCTGTGGGAGTCTCACTGATTAACACTGAACCCTGTGGGAGTCTCACTGATTAACACTGCACCCTATGGGAGTTTCACTGATTAACACTGAACCCTGTGGGAGTCTCACTGATTAACACTGAACCCTGTGGGAGTCTCACTGATTAACTCTGATCCCTGTGAGAGTCTCACTGCTTAACACTGAACCCTATGGGAGTCTCACTGATTAACACTGAAACCTGTGAGAGTCTCACTGATTAAGACTGAACCCTATGGGAGTCTCACTGATCAACACTGAAACCTATAGGAGTCTCACTGATTAACACTGAACTCTATGGGATTCTCACTGATTAACACTGAACCCTATGGGAGTCTCACTGATTAACACTGAACCCTGTGGGAGTCTCAGTTATTAACAATGAACCCTGAGGGAGTCTCACTGATTAACACTGAACCCTGTGGGAGTCTCACTGATTAACACTGAACCCTGTGGGAGTCTCACTGATTAACACTGAACCGTGTGGGAGTCTCACTGATTAACACTGAACCCTATGGTAGTCTAACTGATTAACACATGAACGCGATGGGAGTCTCACTGATTAACACTGAACCCTATGGGAGTCTCACTGATTAACACATGAACCCTGAGGGAGTCTCACTGATTAACACAGATCCCTGGGGAGTCTCACTGATTAACACTGAACCCTGTGGGTGTCTCACTGATTAACACTGAACCCTAAGGGAGTCTCACTGATTAACACTGAACCCTATGGGAATCTCATTGATTAACACATGAACCCTATGGGAGTCTCACTGATTAACACTGAACCCTGTGGGAGTCTCACTGATTAACAATGAACCCTGTGGGAGTCTCACTGATTAACACTGAACCCTGTGGGAGTCTCACTGATTAACACTGAACCCTGTGGGAGTCTCACTGATTACCCCTGAACCCTGTGGGAGTTTCACTGATTAACACGGAACCCTGTGGGAGTCTCACTGATTAACTCTGATCCCTGTGAGAGTCTCACTGCTTAACACTGAACCCTATGGGAGTCTCACTGATTAACACTGAAACCTGTGAGAGTCTCACTGATTAAGACTGAACCCTATGGGAGTCTCACTGATCAACACTGAAACCTATAGGAGTCTCACTGATTAACACTGAACTCTATGGGATTCTCACTGATTAACACTGAACCCTATGGGAGTCTCATTGATTAACACTGAACCCTGTGGGAGTCTCAGTTATTAACAATGAACCCTGAGGGAGTCTCACTGATTAATACTGAACCCTATGGGAGTCTCACTGATTAACACTGAACCCTGTGGGAGTCTCAGTTATTAACACTGAACCCTGAGGGAGTCTCACTGATTAACACTGAACCCTGTGGGAGTCTCACTGATTAACACTGATCCCTGTGGGAGTCTCACTGCTTAACACTGAACCCTATGGGAGTCTCACTGATTAACACTGAACCCTATGGGAGTCTCACTGATTAACACTGAACCCTATGGGAGTCTCACTGATTAACACTGAACCCTACGGGAGTCTCACTGATTAACACTGAACCCTGTGGGAGTCTCACTAATTAACACTGAACCCTATGGGAGTCTCACTGATTAACACTGAACCCAATGGGAGTCTCATTGATTTACACTGAACCCTATTGGCGTCTCACTGATTAACACTGAACCCTATGGGAGTCTCACTGATAACACTGAACCCTGTAGGAGTCTCACTAATTAACACTGCACCCTATGGGAGTCTCACTGATGAACACTGAACCCAATGGGAGTCTCAGTGATTAACACTGAAGCCTGTGGGAGGCTCACTGATTAACGCTGAACCCAATGGGAGTCTCACTGATTAACACTGAAGCCTGTGGGAGGCTCACTGATTAACACTGAACCCTATGGGAGTCACACAGATTAATGCTGAACCCTATGGGAGTCTCACTGGTTAACAATGAACCCTATGGGAGTCTCACTGATTAACACTGAAATCGATGGGATTCTCACTGATTAACAGTGAACCCTATGGGAGTCCCACTGATTAACACTGAACCCAGTGGGAGTCTCAGTGATTAATACTGAACCCTATGGGAGTCTCACTGATTAACACTGAACACTGTGGGAGTCTCACTGATTAACACTGACCACTGTGGGCGTCTCACTGATTAACACTGAACCCTGTGGGAGTCTCACTGATTAACACTGAACCCTATGGGAGTCTCACTGATTAACACATGAACCCTGTGGGAGTCTCATTGATTAACACTGAACCCTGTGGGAGTCTCACTGATTAACGCTGAACCCTGTGGGATTCTCACTGATTAACACTGAACTCTATGGGAGTCTCACTGATTAACACTGAACCCTGTGGACGTCTCACTGATTAACACTGAACCCTGTGGGAGTCTCACTGTTTAACACTGAACCCTGTGGGAGTCTCACTGATTACCCCTGAACCCTGTGGGAGTTTCACTGATTAACACTGAACCCTGTGGGAGTCTCACTGATTAACACTGAACCCTGTGGGAGTCTCACTGATTAACACTGAACCCTGTGGGAGTCTCACTGATTAACACTGAACCCTATCGGAGTCTCAATGATTAACACTGAACCCTGTGGGAGTCTCACTGATTAACACTGAACCCTGTGGGAGTCTCACTGATTAACACTGCACCCTATGGGAGTTTCACTGATTAACACTGAACCCTATGGGAATCTCATTGATTAACACATGAACCCTGAGGGAGTCTCACTGATTAACACTGAACCCTGTGGGAGTCTCACTGATTAACAATGAACCCTGTGGGAGTCTCACTGATTAACACTGAACCCTGTGGGAGTCTCACTGATTAACACTGCACCCTATGGGAGTTTCACTGATTAACACTGAACCCTGTGGGAGTCTCACTAATTAACACTGAACCCTATGGGAGTCTCACTGATTAACACTGAACCCAATGGGAGTCTCATTGATTTACACTGAACCCTATTGGCGTCTCACTGATTAACACTGAACCCTATGGGAGTCTCACTGATAACACTGAACCCTGTAGGAGTCTCACTAATTAACACTGCACCCTATGGGAGTCTCACTGATGAACACTGAACCCAATGGGAGTCTCAGTGATTAACACTGAAGCCTGTGGGAGGCTCACTGATTAACACTGAACCCAATGGGAGTCTCACTGATTAACACTGAAGCCTGTGGGAGGCTCACTGATTAACACTGAACCCTATGGGAGTCACACAGATTAATGCTGAACCCTATGGGAGTCTCACTGGTTAACAATGAACCCTATGGGAGTCTCACTGATTAACACTGAAATTGATGGGATTCTCACTGATTAACAGTGAACCCTATGGGAGTCTCACTGATTAACACTGAACCCAGTGGGAGTCTCAGTGATTAATACTGAACCCTATGGGAGTCTCACTGATTAACACTGAACACTGTGGGAGTCTCACTGATTAACACTGACCACTGTGGGCGTCTCACTGATTAACACTGAACC
The DNA here is from genome assembly GCF_048934315.1 of Petromyzon marinus. Classification (NCBI taxonomy): domain Eukaryota; kingdom Metazoa; phylum Chordata; class Hyperoartia; order Petromyzontiformes; family Petromyzontidae; genus Petromyzon; species Petromyzon marinus. The sequence continues at coordinate 1,565,697 of NW_027423501.1, forward strand.
CTGTGGGAGTCTCACTGATTAACACTGAACCCTATGGGAGTCTCACTGATTAACACATGAACCCTGTGGGAGTCTCATTGATTAACACTGAACCCTGTGGGAGTCTCACTGATTAACGCTGAACCCTGTGGGATTCTCACTGATTAACACTGAACTCTATGGGAGTCTCACTGATTAACATTGAACCCTGTGGACGTCTCACTGATTAACACTGAACCCTGTGGGAGTCTCACTGATTAACACTGAACCCTGTGGGAGTCTCACTGATTACCCCTGAACCCTGTGGGAGTTTCACTGATTAACACTGAACCCTGTGGGAGTCTCACTGATTAACACTGAACCCTGTGGGAGTCTCACTGATTAACACTGAACCCTGTGGGAGTCTCACTGATTAACACTGAACCCTATCGGAGTCTCAATGATTAACACTGAACCCTGTGGGAGTCTCACTGATTAACACTGAACCCTGTGGGAGTCTCACTGATTAACACTGCACCCTATGGGAGTTTCACTGATTAACACTGAACCCTATGGGAATCTCATTGATTAACACATGAACCCTGAGGGAGTCTCACTGATTAACACTGAACCCTGTGGGAGTCTCACTGATTAACAATGAACCCTGTGGGAGTCTCACTGATTAACACTGAACCCTGTGGGAGTCTCACTGATTAACACTGCACCCTATGGGAGTTTCACTGATTAACACTGAACCCTGTGGGAGTCTCACTGATTAACACTGAACCCTGTGGGAGTCTCACTGATTAACTCTGATCCCTGTGAGAGTCTCACTGCTTAACACTGAACCCTATGGGAGTCTCACTGATTAACACTGAAACCTGTGAGAGTCTCACTGATTAAGACTGAACCCTATGGGAGTCTCACTGATCAACACTGAAACCTATAGGAGTCTCACTGATTAACACTGAACTCTATGGGATTCTCACTGATTAACACTGAACCCTATGGGAGTCTCACTGATTAACACTGAACCCTGTGGGAGTCTCAGTTATTAACAATGAACCCTGAGGGAGTCTCACTGATTAACACTGAACCCTGTGGGAGTCTCACTGATTAACACTGAACCCTGTGGGAGTCTCACTGATTAACACTGAACCGTGTGGGAGTCTCACTGATTAACACTGAACCCTATGGTAGTCTAACTGATTAACACATGAACGCCATGGGAGTCTCACTGATTAACACTGAACCCTATGGGAGTCTCACTGATTAACACATGAACCCTGAGGGAGTCTCACTGATTAACACAGATCCCTGGGGAGTCTCACTGATTAACACTGAACCCTGTGGGTGTCTCACTGATTAACACTGAACCCTAAGGGAGTCTCACTGATTAACACTGAACCCTATGGGAATCTCATTGATTAACACATGAACCCTATGGGAGTCTCACTGATTAACACTGAACCCTGTGGGAGTCTCACTGATTAACAATGAACCCTGTGGGAGTCTCACTGATTAACACTGAACCCTGTGGGAGTCTCACTGATTAACACTGAACCCTGTGGGAGTCTCACTGATTACCCCTGAACCCTGTGGGAGTTTCACTGATTAACACGGAACCCTGTGGGAGTCTCACTGATTAACTCTGATCCCTGTGAGAGTCTCACTGCTTAACACTGAACCCTATGGGAGTCTCACTGATTAACACTGAAACCTGTGAGAGTCTCACTGATTAAGACTGAACCCTATGGGAGTCTCACTGATCAACACTGAAACCTATAGGAGTCTCACTGATTAACACTGAACTCTATGGGATTCTCACTGATTAACACTGAACCCTATGGGAGTCTCATTGATTAACACTGAACCCTGTGGGAGTCTCAGTTATTAACAATGAACCCTGAGGGAGTCTCACTGATTAATACTGAACCCTATGGGAGTCTCACTGATTAACACTGAACCCTGTGGGAGTCTCAGTTATTAACACTGAACCCTGAGGGAGTCTCACTGATTAACACTGAACACTGGGGGAGTCTCACTGATTAACACTGAACACTGTGGGAGTCTCACTGATTAAAACTAAACCCAGTGGGAGTCTCACTGATTAACACTGAACCCTATGGGAGTCTCATTGATTAACACATGAACCCTGAGGGAGTCTCACTGATTAACACTGAACCCTGTGGGAGTCTCACTGATTAACACTGAACCCTATGGGAGTCTCACTGATTAACACTGAACCCTGTGGGAGTCTCACGGATTAAGACTGAACCCTGTGGGAGTCTCACTGATTAACACTGAACTCTATGGGAGTCTCACTGATTAACACTGAACCCTGTGGGAGTCTCACTGATTAACACTGAACCCTGTGGGAGTCTCACTGATTAACACTGAACCCTGTGGGATTCTCACTGATTAACACTGAACCCTATGGGAGTCTCACTGATTAACACTGAACCCTGTGGGAGTCTCACTGATTAACACTGAACCCTGTGGGAGTCTCACTGATTAACACTGCACCCTATGGGAGTTTCACTGATTAACACTGAACCCTGTGGGAGTCTCACGGATTAAGACTGAACCCTATGGGAGTCTCACTGATTAACACTGAACTCTATGGGATTCTCACTGATTAACACTGAACCCTATGGGAGTCTCACTGATTAACACTGAACCCTGTGGGAGTCTCACTGATTAACACTGCACCCTATGGGAGTTTCACTGATTAACACTGAACCCTATGGGAGTCTCATTGATTAACACATGAACCCTGAGGGAGTCTCACTGATTAACACTGAACCCTGTGGGAGTCTCACTGATTAACACTGAACCCTGTGGGAGTCTCACTGATTAACAATGAACCCTGTGGGAGTCTCACTGATTAACACTGAACCCTGTGGGAGTCTCACTGATTAACACTGCACCCTATGGGAGTTTCACTGATTAACACTGAACCCTGTGGGAGTCTCACTGATTAACACTGAACCCTGTGGGAGTCTCACTGATTAACTCTGATCCCTGTGAGAGTCTCACTGCTTAACACTGAACCCTATGGGAGTCTCACTGATTAACACTGAAACCTGTGAGAGTCTCACTGATTAAGACTGAACCCTATGGGAGTCTCACTGATCAACACTGAAACCTATAGGAGTCTCACTGATTAACACTGAACTCTATGGGATTCTCACTGATTAACACTGAACCCTATGGGAGTCTCACTGATTAACACTGAACCCTGTGGGAGTCTCAGTTATTAACAATGAACCCTGAGGGAGTCTCACTGATTAACACTGAACCCTGTGGGAGTCTCACTGATTAACACTGAACCCTGTGGGAGTCTCACTGATTAACACTGAACCGTGTGGGAGTCTCACTGATTAACACTGAACCCTATGGTAGTCTAACTGATTAACACATGAACGCCATGGGAGTCTCACTGATTAACACTGAACCCTATGGGAGTCTCACTGATTAACACATGAACCCTGAGGGAGTCTCACTGATTAACACAGATCCCTGGGGAGTCTCACTGATTAACACTGAACCCTGTGGGTGTCTCACTGATTAACACTGAACCCTAAGGGAGTCTCACTGATTAACACTGAACCCTATGGGAATCTCATTGATTAACACATGAACCCTATGGGAGTCTCACTGATTAACACTGAACCCTGTGGGAGTCTCACTGATTAACAATGAACCCTGTGGGAGTCTCACTGATTAACACTGAACCCTGTGGGAGTCTCACTGATTAACACTGAACCCTGTGGGAGTCTCACTGATTACCCCTGAACCCTGTGGGAGTTTCACTGATTAACACGGAACCCTGTGGGAATCTCACTGATTAACTCTGATCCCTGTGAGAGTCTCACTGCTTAACACTGAACCCTATGGGAGTCTCACTGATTAACACTGAAACCTGTGAGAGTCTCACTGATTAAGACTGAACCCTATGGGAGTCTCACTGATCAACACTGAAACCTATAGGAGTCTCACTGATTAACACTGAACTCTATGGGATTCTCACTGATTAACACTGAACCCTATGGGAGTCTCATTGATTAACACTGAACCCTGTGGGAGTCTCAGTTATTAACAATGAACCCTGAGGGAGTCTCACTGATTAATACTGAACCCTATGGGAGTCTCACTGATTAACACTGAACCCTGTGGGAGTCTCAGTTATTAACACTGAACCCTGAGGGAGTCTCACTGATTAACACTGAACACTGGGGGAGTCTCACTGATTAACACTGAACACTGTGGGAGTCTCACTGATTAAAACTAAACCCAGTGGGAGTCTCACTGATTAACACTGAACCCTATGGGAGTCTCATTGATTAACACATGAACCCTGAGGGAGTCTCACTGATTAACACTGAACCCTGTGGGAGTCTCACTGATTAACACTGAACCCTATGGGAGTCTCACTGATTAACACTGAACCCTGTGGGAGTCTCACGGATTAAGACTGAACCCTGTGGGAGTCTCACTGATTAACACTGAACTCTATGGGAGTCTCACTGATTAACACTGAACCCTGTGGGAGTCTCACTGATTAACACTGAACCCTGTGGGAGTCTCACTGATTAACACTGAACCCTGTGGGATTCTCACTGATTAACACTGAACCCTATGGGAGTCTCACTGATTAACACTGAACCCTGTGGGAGTCTCACTGATTAACACTGAACCCTGTGGGAGTCTCACTGATTAACACTGCACCCTATGGGAGTTTCACTGATTAACACTGAACCCTGTGGGAGTCTCACGGATTAAGACTGAACCCTATGGGAGTCTCACTGATTAACACTGAACCCTGTGGGAGTCTCACTGATTAACACTGCACCCTATGGGAGTTTCACTGATTAACACTGAACCCTGTGGGAGTCTCACTGATTAACACTGAACCCTGTGGGAGTCTCACTGATTAACTCTGATCCCTGTGAGAGTCTCACTGCTTAACACTGAACCCTATGGGAGTCTCACTGATTAACACTGAAACCTGTGAGAGTCTCACTGATTAAGACTGAACCCTATGGGAGTCTCACTGATCAACACTGAAACCTATAGGAGTCTCACTGATTAACACTGAACTCTATGGGATTCTCACTGATTAACACTGAACCCTATGGGAGTCTCACTGATTAACACTGAACCCTGTGGGAGTCTCAGTTATTAACAATGAACCCTGAGGGAGTCTCACTGATTAACACTGAACCCTGTGGGAGTCTCACTGATTAACACTGAACCCTGTGGGAGTCTCACTGATTAACACTGAACCGTGTGGGAGTCTCACTGATTAACACTGAACCCTATGGTAGTCTAACTGATTAACACATGAACGCCATGGGAGTCTCACTGATTAACACTGAACCCTATGGGAGTCTCACTGATTAACACATGAACCCTGAGGGAGTCTCACTGATTAACACAGATCCCTGGGGAGTCTCACTGATTAACACTGAACCCTGTGGGTGTCTCACTGATTAACACTGAACCCTAAGGGAGTCTCACTGATTAACACTGAACCCTATGGGAATCTCATTGATTAACACATGAACCCTATGGGAGTCTCACTGATTAACACTGAACCCTGTGGGAGTCTCACTGATTAACAATGAACCCTGTGGGAGTCTCACTGATTAACACTGAACCCTGTGGGAGTCTCACTGATTAACACTGAACCCTGTGGGAGTCTCACTGATTACCCCTGAACCCTGTGGGAGTTTCACTGATTAACACGGAACCCTGTGGGAGTCTCACTGATTAACTCTGATCCCTGTGAGAGTCTCACTGCTTAACACTGAACCCTATGGGAGTCTCACTGATTAACACTGAAACCTGTGAGAGTCTCACTGATTAAGACTGAACCCTATGGGAGTCTCACTGATCAACACTGAAACCTATAGGAGTCTCACTGATTAACACTGAACTCTATGGGATTCTCACTGATTAACACTGAACCCTATGGGAGTCTCATTGATTAACACTGAACCCTGTGGGAGTCTCAGTTATTAACAATGAACCCTGAGGGAGTCTCACTGATTAATACTGAACCCTATGGGAGTCTCACTGATTAACACTGAACCCTGTGGGAGTCTCAGTTATTAACACTGAACCCTGAGGGAGTCTCACTGATTAACACTGAACACTGGGGGAGTCTCACTGATTAACACTGAACACTGTGGGAGTCTCACTGATTAAAACTAAACCCAGTGGGAGTCTCACTGATTAACACTGAACCCTATGGGAGTCTCATTGATTAACACATGAACCCTGAGGGAGTCTCACTGATTAACACTGAACCCTGTGGGAGTCTCACTGATTAACACTGAACCCTATGGGAGTCTCACTGATTAACACTGAACCCTGTGGGAGTCTCACGGATTAAGACTGAACCCTGTGGGAGTCTCACTGATTAACACTGAACTCTATGGGAGTCTCACTGATTAACACTGAACCCTGTGGGAGTCTCACTGATTAACACTGAACCCTGTGGGAGTCTCACTGATTAACACTGAACCCTGTGGGATTCTCACTGATTAACACTGAACCCTATGGGAGTCTCACTGATTAACACTGAACCCTGTGGGAGTCTCACTGATTAACACTGAACCCTGTGGGAGTCTCACTGATTAACACTGCACCCTATGGGAGTTTCACTGATTAACACTGAACCCTGTGGGAGTCTCACGGATTAAGACTGAACCCTATGGGAGTCTCACTGATTAACACTGAACTCTATGGGATTCTCACTGATTAACACTGAACCCTATGGGAGTCTCACTGATTAACACTGAACCCTGTGGGAGTCTCACTGATTAACACTGCACCCTATGGGAGTTTCACTGATTAACACTGAACCCTATGGGAGTCTCATTGATTAACACATGAACCCTGAGGGAGTCTCACTGATTAACACTGAACCCTGTGGGAGTCTCACTGATTAACACTGAACCCTGTGGGAGTCTCACTGATTAACACTGAACCCTGTGGGAGTCTCACTGATTAACACTGCACCCTATGGGAGTTTCACTGATTAACACTGAACCCTGTGGGAGTCTCACTGATTAACACTGAACCCTGTGGGAGTCTCACTGATTAACTCTGATCCCTGTGGGAGTCTCACTGCTTAACACTGAACCCTATGGGAGTCTCACTGATCAACACTGAAACCGATAGGAGTCTCACTCATTAACACTGAACCCTATGGGAGTCTCACTGATTCACACTGAACCCTGTGGGAGTTTCACTGATTAACACTGAACCCTATGGGAGTCTCACTGATTAACACATGAACCCTGTGGGAGTCTCACTGATTTACACTGAACCCTGTGGGAGTCTCACTGATTAAACACTGAACCATATGGGAGTCTCACTGATTAACACATGAACCCTGAGGGAGTCTCACTGATTAACACTGAACTCTGTGGGAGTCTCACTGATTAACACTGAACCCTATGAGAGTCTCAATGATTAACACTGAACTTTATGGGATTCTCACTGATTAACACTGAACCCTATGGGAGTCTCACTGATTAACACTGAACCCTGTGGGAGTCTCAGTTATTAACACTGAACCCTGAGGGAGTCTCACTGATTAACACTGAACACTGGGGGAGTCTCACTGATTAACACTGAACACTGTGGGAGTCTCACTGATTAACACTAAACCCAGTGGGAGTCTCACTGATTAACACTGAACCCTATGGGAGTCTCATTGATTAACACATGAACCCTGAGGGAGTCTCACTGATTAACACTGAACCCTGTGGGAGTCTCACTGATTAACACTGAACCCTATGGGAGTCTCAATGATTAACACTGAACCCTATGGGAGTCTCACTGATTAACACTGAACCCTGTGGGAGTCTCACGGATTAAGACTGAACCCTGTGGGAGTCTCAGTTATTAACAATGAACCCTGAGGGAGTCTCACTGATTAACACTGAACCCTGTGGGAGTCTCACTGATTAACACTGAACACTGTGGGAGTCTCACTGATTAGCACTGAACACTGTGGGAGTCTCACTGATTAGCACTGAACACTGTGGGAGTCTCACTGATTAACACTGAACCCTGTGGGAGTCTCACTGATTAACACTGAACCCTATGGGAGTCTCATTGATTAACACATGAACCCTGAGGGAGTCTCACTGATTAACACAGAACCCTGTGGGAGTCTCACTGATTAACACTGAACCCTGTGGGAGTCTCACTGATTAACACTGAACCCTATGGGAGTCTCATTGATTAACACTGAACCCTATGGGAGTCTCACTGACTAACACATGAACCCTGTATGAGTCTCACTGATTTACACTGAACCCTGTGGGAGTCTCACTGATTAACACTGAACCCTATGGGAGTCTCACTGATTAACACATGAACCCTGAGGGAGTCTCACTGATTAACACTGAACCCTATGGGAGTCTCACTGACTAACACATGAACCCTGTATGAGTCTCACTGATTTACACTGAACCCTGTGGGAGTCTCACTGATTAACACTGAACCCTGTGGGAGTCTCACTGATTAACACATGAACCCTGAGGGAGACTCACTGATAAACACTGAACCCTGTGGGAGTCTCAATGATTAACACTGAACTTTATGGGATTCTCACTGATTAACACTGAACCCTATGGGAGTCTCACTGATTAACACTGAACCCTGTGGGAGTCTCAGTTATTAACACTGAACCCTGAGGGAGTCTCACTGATTAACACTGAACACTGGGGGAGTCTCACTGATTAACACTGAACACTGTGGGAGTCTCACTGATTAACACTAAACCCAGTGGGAGTCTCACTGATTAACACTGAACCCTATGGGAGTCTCATTGATTAACACATGAACCCTGAGGGAGTCTCACTGATTAACACTGAACCCTGTGGGAGTCTCACTGATTAACACTGAACCCTATGGGAGTCTCAATGATTAACACTGAACCCTATGGGAGTCTCACTGATTAACACTGAACCCTGTGGGAGTCTCACGGATTAAGACTGAACCCTGTGGGAGTCTCAGTTATTAACAATGAACCCTGAGGGAGTCTCACTGATTAACACTGAACCCTGTGGGAGTCTCACTGATTAACACTGAACACTGTGGGAGTCTCACTGATTAGCACTGAACACTGTGGGAGTCTCACTGATTAGCACTGAACACTGTGGGAGTCTCACTGATTAACACTGAACCCTGTGGGAGTCTCACTGATTAACACTGAACCCTATGGGAGTCTCATTGATTAACACATGAACCCTGAGGGAGTCTCACTGATTAACACAGAACCCTGTGGGAGTCTCACTGATTAACACTGAACCCTGTGGGAGTCTCACTGATTAACACTGAACCCTATGGGAGTCTCATTGATTAACACTGAACCCTATGGGAGTCTCACTGACTAACACATGAACCCTGTATGAGTCTCACTGATTTACACTGAACCCTGTGGGAGTCTCACTGATTAACACTGAACCCTATGGGAGTCTCACTGATTAACACATGAACCCTGAGGGAGTCTCACTGATTAACACTGAACCCTATGGGAGTCTCACTGACTAACACATGAACCCTGTATGAGTCTCACTGATTTACACTGAACCCTGTGGGAGTCTCACTGATTAACACTGAACCCTGTGGGAGTCTCACTGATTAACACATGAACCCTGAGGGAGACTCACTGATAAACACTGAACCCTGTGGGAGTCTCACTGATTAAGACTAAACCCTATGAGAGTCTCAATGATTAACACTGAACTCTATGGGATTCTCACTGATTAACACTGTACCCTATGGGAGTCTCACTGATTAACACTGAACCCTGTGGGAGTCTCAGTTATTAACACTGAACCCTGAGGGAGTCTCACTGATTAACACTGAACACTGGGGGAGTCTCACTGATTAACACTGAACACTGTGGGAGTCTCACTGATTAACACTAAACCCTATGGGAGTCTCACTGATTAACACTGAACCCTATGGGAGTCTCACTGATTTACACTGAACCCTATGGGAGTCTCACTGATTAACATTGAACCTTATGGGAGTCTCACTGATTAACACTGAACCCTATGGGAGTCTCACTGATTAACACGGAACCCTATGGGAGTCTCACTGATTAACACTGAACCCTGTGGGAGTCTCACTGATTAACACTGAACCCTGTGGGAGTCTCACTGATTAACACTGAACCCTATGGGAGTCTCACTGATTAACACTGAACCCTATGGGAGTCTTACTGATTAACACTGAACCCTGTGGGAGTCTCACTAATTAACACTGAACCATATGGGAGTCTCACTGATGAACACTGAACCCAATGGGGGTCTCAATGATTTACACTGAACACTATGGGAGTCTCACTGATTAACACTGAACCCTATGGGAGTCTCACTGATTAACACTGAACCCTGTGGGAGTCTCACTGATTAACACTGAACTCTATGGGAGTCTCACTGATTAACACTGAACCCTATGGGAGTCTCACTGATGAACAATGAACCCTATGGTAGTCTCACTGATTAACACATGAACCCCGTGGGAGTCTCACTGATTAACACTGAACCCTATGGGAGTCTCAATGATTAACACTGCACCCTATGGGAGTCTCACCGATTAACACTGAACCCTATCGGAGTCTCACTGATTAACACTGAACCCTATGGGAGTCTCACTGATTAACACTGAACCCTATGGGAGTCTCACTGATTAACACTGAACCCTGTGGGAGTTTCACTAATTAACACTGAACCCTATGGGAGTCTCACTGATGAAGACTGAACCCAATGGGAGTCTCATTGATTTACACTGAACCCTATTGGAGTCTCACTGATTAACACTGAACCCTATGGGAGTCTCATTGATTAACACTGAACCCTGTAGGAGTCTCACTAATTAACACTGCACCCTATGGGAGTCTCACTGATGAACACTGAACCCAATGGGAGTCTCAGTGATTTACACTGAACACTATGGGAGTCTCACTGATTAACACTGAACCCAATGGGAGTCTCACTGATTAACACTGAACCTTGTGGGAGTCTCACTGATTAACACTGAACCCTGTGGAAGTCTCACTGATTAACACTGAACCCTATGGGAGTCTCACTGATTAACACTGAACTCTATGGGATTCTCACTGATTAACACTGAACCCTATGGGAGTCTAACTGACTAACACTGAACCCTGTGGGAGTCTCACTGATTAACACTGCACCCTATGGGAGTTTCACTGATTAACACTGAACCCTATGGGAGTCTCATTGATTAACACATGAACCCTGAGGGAGTCTCACTGATTAACACTGAACCCTGTGGGAGTCTCAGTGATTAACACTGAACCCTGTGGGAGTCTCACTGATTAACACTGAACCCTGTGGGAGTCTCACTGATTAACACCGAACCCTGTGGGAGTCTCACTGATTAACTCTGATCCCTGTGGGAGTCTCACTGCTTAACACTGAACCCTATGGGAGTCTCACTGATTAACACTGAAACCTGTAAGAGTCTCACTGATTAAGACTGAACCCTATGGGAGTCTCACTGATCAACACTGAAACCTATAGGAGTCTCACTGATAAAACACTGAACCCTATGGGAGTCTCACTGATTCACACTGAACCCTGTGGGAGTTTCACTGATTAACACTGAACCCTATGGGAGTCTCACTGATTAACACATGAACCCTGTGGGAGTCTCACTGATTTACACTGAACCCTGTGGGAGTCTCACTGATTAAACACTGAACCCTATGGGAGTCTCACTGATTAACACATGAACCCTGAGGGAGTATCACTGATTAACACTGAACCCTGTGGGAGCTCACTGATTAACACTGAACCCTATGGGAGTCTCAATGATTAACACTGAACTCTATGGGATTCTCACTGATTAACACTGAACCCTATGGGAGTCTCACTGATTAACACTGAACCCTGTGGGAGTCTCAGTTATTAACACTGAACCCTGAGGGAGTCTCACTGATTAACACTGAACACTGGGGGAGTCTCACTGATTAACACTGAACACTGTGGGAGTCTCACTGATTAACACTAAACCCAGTGGGAGTCTCACTGATTAACACTGAACCCTATGGGAGTCTCATTGATTAACACATGAACCCTGAGGGAGTCTCACTGATTAACACTGAACCCTGTGGGAGTCTCACTGATTAACACTGAACCCTATGGGAGTCTCAATGATTAACACTGAACCCTATGGGAGTCTCACTGATTAACACTGAACCCAGTGGGAGTCTCACGGATTAAGACTGAACCCTATGGGAGTCTCACTGATTAACACTGAACTCTATGGGATTCTCACTGATTAACACTGAACCCTATGGGAGTCTCACTGATTAACACTGAACCCTGTGGGAGTCTCAGTTATTAACAATGAACCCTGAGGGAGTCTCACTGATTAACACTGAACCCTGTGGGAGTCTCACTGATTAACACTGAACCCTGTGGGAGTCTCACTGATTAACACTGAACCGTGTGGGAGTCTCACTGATTAACACTGAACCCTATGGTAGTCTAACTGATTAACACATGAACGCCATGGGAGTCTCACTGATTAACACTGAACCCTATGGGAGTCTCACTGATTAACACATGAACCCTGAGGGAGTCTCACTGATTAACACAGATCCCTGGGGAGTCTCACTGATTAACACTGAACCCTGTGGGTGTCTCACTGATTAACACTGAACCCTATGGGAGTCTCACTGATTAACACTGAACCCTGTGGGTGTCTCACTGATTAACACTGAACCCTATGGGAGTCTCACTGATTAACACTGAACCCTGTGGGAGTCTCACTGATTAACACTGAACCCTGTGGGAGTCTCACTGATTAACACTGAACACTGTGGGAGTCTCACTGATTAACACTGAACCCTGTGGGAGTCTCACTGATTACCCCTGAACCCTGTGGGAGTTTCACTGATTAACACGGAACCCTATGGGAGTCTCACTGATTAACACTTAACCCTATGGGAGTCTCATTGATTAACACTGAACCCTGTGGGAGTCTCAATGATTAACACTGAACCCTATGGGAGTCTCACTGATTAACACTGAACCCTGTGGGAGTCTCACTGATTAACACTGAACCCTGTGGGAGTCTCACTGATTAACACTGATCCCTGTGGGAGTCTCACTGCTTAACACTGAACCCTATGGGAGTCTCACTGATTAACACTGAACCCTATGGGAGTCTCACTGATTAACACTGAACCCTATGGGAGTCTCACTGATTAACACTGAACCCTACGGGAGTCTCACTGATTAACACTGAACCCTGTGGGAGTCTCACTAATTAACACTGAACCCTATGGGAGTCTCACTGATTAACACTGAACCCAATGGGAGTCTCATTGATTTACACTGAACCCTATTGGCGTCTCACTGATTAACACTGAACCCTATGGGAGTCTCACTGATAACACTGAACCCTGTAGGAGTCTCACTAATTAACACTGCACCCTATGGGAGTCTCACTGATGAACACTGAACCCAATGGGAGTCTCAGTGATTTACACTGAACACTATGGGAGTCTCACTGATTAACACTGAACCCAATGGGAGTCTCACTGATTAACACTGAAGCCTGTGGGAGGCTCACTGATTAACACTGAACCCTATGGGAGTCTCACAGATTAATGCTGAACCCTATGGGAGTCTCACTGGTTAACAATGAACCCTATGGGAGTCTCACTGATTAACACTGAAATCGATGGGATTCTCACTGATTAACAGTGAACCCTATGGGAGTCTCACTGATTAACACTGAACCCAGTGGGAGTCTCAGTGATTAATACTGAACCCTATGGGAGTCTCACTGATTAACACTGAACACTGTGGGAGTCTCACTGATTAACACTGACCACTGTGGGCGTCTCACTGATTAACACTGAACCCTGTGGGAGTCTCACTGATTAACACTGAACCCTATGGGAGTCTCACTGATTAACACATGAACCCTGTGGGAGTCTCATTGATTAACACTGAACCCTGTGGGAGTCTCACTGATTAACGCTGAACCCTGTGGGATTCTCACTGATTAACACTGAACTCTATGGGAGTCTCACTGATTAACACTGAACCCTGTGGACGTCTCACTGATTAACACTGAACCCTGTGGGAGTCTCACTGATTAACACTGAACCCTGTGGGAGTCTCACTGATTACCCCTGAACCCTGTGGGAGTTTCACTGATTAACACTGAACCCTGTGGGAGTCTCACTGATTAACACTGAACCCTGTGGGAGTCTCACTGATTAACACTGAACCCTGTGGGAGTCTCACTGATTAACACTGAACCCTATCGGAGTCTCAATGATTAACACTGAACCCTGTGGGAGTCTCACTGATTAACACTGAACCCTGTGGGAGTCTCACTGATTAACACTGCACCCTATGGGAGTTTCACTGATTAACACTGAACCCTATGGGAATCTCATTGATTAACACATGAACCCTGAGGGAGTCTCACTGATTAACACTGAACCCTGTGGGAGTCTCACTGATTAACAATGAACCCTGTGGGAGTCTCACTGATTAACACTGAACCCTGTGGGAGTCTCACTGATTAACACTGCACCCTATGGGAGTTTCACTGATTAACACTGAACCCTGTGGGAGTCTCACTGATAAACACTGAACCCTGTGGGAGTCTCACTGATTAACTCTGATCCCTGTGAGAGTCTCACTGCTTAACACTGAACCCTATGGGAGTCTCACTGATTAACACTGAAACCTGTGAGAGTCTCACTGATTAAGACTGAACCCTATGGGAGTCTCACTGATCAACACTGAAACCTATAGGAGTCTCACTGATTAACACTGAACTCTATGGGATTCTCACTGATTAACACTGAACCCTATGGGAGTCTCACTGATTAACACTGAACCCTGTGGGAGTCTCAGTTATTAACAATGAACCCTGAGGGAGTCTCACTGATTAACACTGAACCCTGTGGGAGTCTCACTGATTAACACTGAACCCTGTGGGAGTCTCACTGATTAACACTGAACCGTGTGGGAGTCTCACTGATTAACACTGAACCCTATGGTAGTCTAACTGATTAACACATGAACGCCATGGGAGTCTCACTGATTAACACTGAACCCTATGGGAGTCTCACTGATTAACACATGAACCCTGAGGGAGTCTCACTGATTAACACAGATCCCTGGGGAGTCTCACTGATTAACACTGAACCCTGTGGGTGTCTCACTGATTAACACTGAACCCTATGGGAGTCTCACTGATTAACACTGAACCCTATGGGAATCTCATTGATTAACACATGAACCCTATGGGAGTCTCACTGATTAACACTGAACCCTGTGGGAGTCTCACTGATTAACAATGAACCCTGTGGGAGTCTCACTGATTAACACTGAACCCTGTGGGAGTCTCACTGATTAACACTGAACCCTGTGGGAGTCTCACTGATTACCCCTGAACCCTGTGGGAGTTTCACTGATTAACACGGAACCCTGTGGGAGTCTCACTGTTTAACTCTGATCCCTGTGAGAGTCTCACTGCTTAACACTGAACCCTATGGGAGTCTCACTGATTAACACTGAAACCTGTGAGAGTCTCACTGATTAAGACTGAACCCTATGGGAGTCTCACTGATCAACACTGAAACCTATAGGAGTCTCACTGATTAACACTGA
This sequence comes from Petromyzon marinus, assembly GCF_048934315.1. Taxonomy (NCBI): domain Eukaryota; kingdom Metazoa; phylum Chordata; class Hyperoartia; order Petromyzontiformes; family Petromyzontidae; genus Petromyzon; species Petromyzon marinus. Next base: position 1,581,356 of record NW_027423501.1, read on the forward strand.
ACTCTATGGGATTCTCACTGATTAACACTGAACCCTATGGGAGTCTCACTGATTAACACTGAACCCTGTGGGAGTCTCAGTTATTAACAATGAACCCTGAGGGAGTCTCACTGATTAACACTGAACCCTATGGGAGTCTCACTGATTAACACTGAACCCTGTGGGAGTCTCAGTTATTAACACTGAACCCTGAGGGAGTCTCACTGATTAACACTGAACCCTATGGGAATCTCATTGATTAACACATGAACCCTGAGGGAGTCTCACTGATTAACACTGAACCCTGTGGGAGTCTCACTGATTAACAATGAACCCTGTGGGGGGTCTCACTGATTAACACTGAACCCTGTGGGAGTCTCACTGATTAACACTGCACCCTATGGGAGTTTCACTGATTAACACTGAACCCTGTGGGAGTCTCACTGATTAACACTGAACCCTGTGGGAGTCTCACTGATTAACTCTGATCCCTGTGAGAGTCTCACTGCTTAACACTGAACCCTATGGGAGTCTCACTGATTAACACTGAAACCTGTGAGAGTCTCACTGATTAAGACTGAACCCTTTGGGAGTCTCACTGATCAACACTGAAACCTATAGGAGTCTCACTGATTAACACTGAACTCTATGGGATTCTCACTGATTAACACTGAACCCTATGGGAGTCTCACTGATTAACACTGAACCCTGTGGGAGTCTCAGTTATTAACAATGAACCCTGAGGGAGTCTCACTGATTAACACTGAACCCTGTGGGAGTCTCACTGATTAACACTGAACCCTGTGGGAGTCTCACTGATTAACACTGAACCGTGTGGGAGTCTCACTGATTAACACTGAACCCTATGGTAGTCTAACTGATTAACACATGAACGCCATGGGAGTCTCACTGATTAACACTGAACCCTATGGGAGTCTCACTGATTAACACATGAACCCTGAGGGAGTCTCACTGATTAACACAGATCCCTGGGGAGTCTCACTGATTAACACTGAACCCTGTGGGTGTCTCACTGATTAACACTGAACCCTATGGGAGTCTCACTGATTAACACTGAACCCTATGGGAATCTCATTGATTAACACATGAACCCTATGGGAGTCTCACTGATTAACACTGAACCCTGTGGGAGTCTCACTGATTAACAATGAACCCTGTGGGAGTCTCACTGATTAACACTGAACCCTGTGGGAGTCTCACTGATTAACACTGAACCCTGTGGGAGTCTCACTGATTACCCCTGAACCCTGTGGGAGTTTCACTGATTAACACGGAACCCTGTGGGAGTCTCACTGTTTAACTCTGATCCCTGTGAGAGTCTCACTGCTTAACACTGAACCCTATGGGAGTCTCACTGATTAACACTGAAACCTGTGAGAGTCTCACTGATTAAGACTGAACCCTATGGGAGTCTCACTGATCAACACTGAAACCTATAGGAGTCTCACTGATTAACACTGAACTCTATGGGATTCTCACTGATTAACACTGAACCCTATGGGAGTCTCACTGATTAACACTGAACCCTGTAGGAGTCTCAGTTATTAACAATGAACCCTGAGGGAGTCTCACTGATTAACACTGAACCCTATGGGAGTCTCACTGATTAACACTGAACCCTGTGGGAGTCTCAGTTATTAACACTGAACCCTGAGGGAGTCTCACTGATTAACACTGAACACTGTGGGAGTCTCACTGATTAACACTGAACACTGTGGGAGTCTCACTGATTAAAACTAAACCCATTGGGAGTCTCACTGATTAACACTGAACCCTATGGGAGTCTCATTGATTAACACATGAACCCTGAGGGAGTCTCACTGATTAACACTGAACCCTGTGGGAGTCTCACTGATTAACACTGAACCCTATGGGAGTCTCAATGATTAACACTGAACCCTATGGGAGTCTCACTGATTAACACTGAACCCTGTGGGAGTCTCACGGATTAAGACTGAACCCTGTGGGAGTCTCACTGATTAACACTGAACTCTATGGGAGTCTCACTGATTAACACTGAACCCTGTGGGAGTCTCAATGATTAACACTGAACCCTGTGGGAGTCTCACTGATTAACACCGAACCCTGTGGGATTCTCACTGATTAACTCTGAACCCTATGGGAGTCTCACTGATTAACACTGAACCCTGTGGGAGTCTCACTGATTAACACTGAACCCTGTGGGAGTCTCACTGATTAACACTGCACCCTATGGGAGTTTCACTGATTAACACTGAACCCTGTGGGAGTCTCACGGATTAAGACTGAACCCTATGGGAGTCTCACTGATTAACACTGAACTCTATGGGATTCTCACTGATTAACACTGAACCCTATGGGAGTCTCACTGATTAACACTGAACCCTGTGGGAGTCTCACTGATTAACACTGCACCCTATGGGAGTTTCACTGATTAACACTGAACCCTATGGGAGTCTCATTGATTAACACATGAACCCTGAGGGAGTCTCACTGATTAACACTGAACCCTGTGGGAGTCTCACTGATTAACACTGAACCCTGTGGGAGTCTCACTGATTAACACTGAACCCTGTGGGAGTCTCACTGATTAACACTGCACCCTATGGGAGTTTCACTGATTAACACTGAACCCTGTGGGAGTCTCACTGATTAACACTGAACCCTGTGGGAGTCTCACTGATTAACTCTGATCCCTGTGGGAGTCTCACTGCTTAACACTGAACCCTATGGGAGTCTCACTGATCAACACTGAAACCTATAGGAGTCTCACTCATTAACACTGAACCCTATGGGAGTCTCACTGATTCACACTGAACCCTGTGGGAGTTTCACTGATTAACACTGAACCCTATGGGAGTCTCACTGATTAACACATGAACCCTGTGGGAGTCTCACTGATTTACACTGAACCCTGTGGGAGTCTCACTGATTAAACACTGAACCATATGGGAGTCTCACTGATTAACACATGAACCCTGAGGGAGTCTCACTGATTAACACTGAACTCTGTGGGAGTCTCACTGATTAACACTGAACCCTATGGGAGTCTCAATGATTAACACTGAACTTTATGGGATTCTCACTGATTAACACTGAGCCCTATGGGAGTCTCACTGATTAACACTGAACCCTGTGGGAGTCTCAGTTATTAACACTGAACCCTGAGGGAGTCTCACTGATTAACACTGAACACTGGGGGAGTCTCACTGATTAACACTGAACACTGTGGGAGTCTCACTGATTAACACTAAACCCAGTGGGAGTCTCACTGATTAACACTGAACCCTATGGGAGTCTCATTGATTAACACATGAACCCTGAGGGAGTCTCACTGATTAACACTGAACCCTGTGGGAGTCTCACTGATTAACACTGAACCCTATGGGAGTCTCAATGATTAACACTGAACCCTATGGGAGTCTCACTGATTAACACTGAACCCTGTGGGAGTCTCACGGATTAAGACTGAACCCTGTGGGAGTTTCAGTTATTAACAATGAACCCTGAGGGAGTCTCACTGATTAACACTGAACCCTGTGGGAGTCTCACTGATTAACACTGAACACTGTGGGAGTCTCACTGATTAGCACTGAACACTGTGGGAGTCTCACTGATTAGCACTGAACACTGTGGGAGTCTCACTGATTAACACTGAACCCTGTGGGAGTCTCACTGATTAACACTGAACCCTATGGGAGTCTCATTGATTAACACATGAACCCTGAGGGAGTCTCACTGATTAACACAGAACCCTGTGGGAGTCTCACTGATTAACACTGAACCCTGTGGGAGTCTCACTGATTAACACTGAACCCTATGGGAGTCTCATTGATTAACACTGAACCCTATGGGAGTCTCACTGACTAACACATGAACCCTGTATGAGTCTCACTGATTTACACTGAACCCTGTGGGAGTCTCACTGATTAACACTGAACCCTATGGGAGTCTCACTGATTAACACATGAACCCTGAGGGAGTCTCACTGATTAACACAGAACCCTGTGGGAGTCTCACTGATTAACACATGAACCCTGAGGGAGACTCACTGATAAACACTGAACCCTGTGGGAGTCTCACTGATTAAGACTGAACCCTATGAGAGTCTCAATGATTAACACTGAACTCTATGGGATACTCACTGATTAACACTGTACCCTATGGGAGTCTCACTGATTAACACTGAACCGTGGGAGTCTCAGTTATTAACACTGAACCCTGAGGGAGTCTCACTGATTAACACTGAACACTGGGGGAGTCTCACTGATTAACACTGAACAACTGTGGGAGTCTCACTGATTAACACTAAACCCTATGGGAGTCTCACTGATTAACACTGAACCCTATGGGAGTCTCACTGATTTACACTGAACCCTATGGGAGTCTCACTGATTAACATTGAACCCTATGGGAGTCTCACTGATTAACACTGAACCCTATGGGAGTCTCACTGATTAACACTGAACCCTGTGGGAGTCTCACTGATTAACACTGAACCCTGTGGGAGTCTCACTGATTAACACTGCACCCTATGGGAGTTTCACTGATTAACACTGAACCCTATGGGAGTCTCATTGATTAACACTGAACCCTATGGGAGTCTCACTGACTAACACATGAACCCTGTATGAGTCTCACTGATTTACACTGAACCCTGTGGGAGTCTCACTGATTAACACTGAACCCTATGGGAGTCTCACTGATTAACACATGAACCCTGAGGGAGTCTCACTGATTAACACAGAACCCTGTGGGAGTCTCACTGATTAACACATGAACCCTGAGGGAGACTCACTGATAAACACTGAACCCTGTGGGAGTCTCACTGATTAAGACTGAACCCTATGAGAGTCTCAATGATTAACACTGAACTCTATGGGATTCTCACTGATTAACACTGTACCCTATGGGAGTCTCACTGATTAACACTGAACCCTGTGGGAGTCTCAGTTATTAACACTGAACCCTGAGGGAGTCTCACTGATTAACACTGAACACTGGGGGAGTCTCACTGATTAACACTGAACACTGTGGGAGTCTCACTGATTAACACTAAACCCTATGGGAGTCTCACTGATTAACACTGAACCCTATGGGAGTCTCACTGATTTACACTGAACCCTATGGGAGTCTCACTGATTAACATTGAACCCTATGGGAGTCAAACTGATTAACACGGAAACCTATGGGAGTCTCACTGATTAACACTGAACCCTGTGGGAGTCTCACTGATTAACACTGAACCCTGTGGGAGTCTCACTGATTAACACTGCACCCTATGGGAGTTTCACTGATTAACACTGAACCCTATGGGAGTCTCATTGATTAACACATGAACCCTGAGGGAGTCTCACTGATTAACACTGAACCCTGTGGGAGTCTCACTGATTAACACTGAACCCTGTGGGAGTCTCAATGATTAACACTGAACTCTACGGGATTCTCACTGATTAACACTGAACCCTATGGGAGTCTCACTGATTAACACTGAACCCTGTGGGAGTCTCAGTTATTAACACTGAACCCTGAGGGAGTCTCACTGATTAACACTGAACACTGGGGGAGTCTCACTGATTAACACTGAACACTGTGGGAGTCTCACTGATTAACACTAAACCCAGTGGGAGTCTCACTGATTAACACTGAACCCTATGGGAGTCTCATTGATTAACACATGAACCCTGAGGGAGTCTCACTGATTAACACTGAACCCTGTGGGAGTCTCACTGATTAACACTGAACCCTATGGGAGTCTCAATGATTAACACTGAACCCTATGGGAGTCTCACTAATTAACACTGAACCCTGTGGGAGTCTCACGGATTAAGACTGAACCCTGTGGGAGTCTCAGTTATTAACAATGAACCCTGAGGGAGTCTCACTGATTAACACTGAACACTGTGGGAGTCTCACTGATTAACACTGAACACTGTGGGAGTCTCACTGATTAGCACTGAACACTGTGGGAGTCTCACTGATTAGCACTGAACACTGTGGGAGTCTCACTGATTAACACTGAACCCTGTGGGAGTCTCACTGATTAACACTGAACCCTATGGGAGTCTCATTGATTAACACATGAACCCTGAGGGAGTCTCACTGATTAACACAGAACCCTGTGGGAGTCTCACTGATTAACACTGAACCCTGTGGGAGTCTCACTGATTAACACTGAACCCTATGGGAGTCTCATTGATTAACACTGAACCCTATGGGAGTCTCACTGACTAACACATGAACCCTGTATGAGTCTCACTGATTTACACTGAACCCTGTGGGAGTCTCACTGATTGACACTGAACCCTATGGGAGTCTCACTGATTAACACATGAACCCTGAGGGAGTCTCACTGATTAACACAGAACCCTGTGGGAGTCTCACTGATTAACACATGAACCCTGAGGGAGACTCACTGATAAACACTGAACCCTGTGGGAGTCTCACTGATTAAGACTGAACCCTATGAGAGTCTCAATGATTAACACTGAACTCTATGGGATTCTCACTGATTAACACTGTACCCTATGGGAGTCTCACTGATTAACACTGAACCCTGTGGGAGTCTCAGTTATTAACACTGAACCCTGAGGGAGTCTCACTGATTAACACTGAACACTGGGGGAGTCTCACTGATTAACACTGAACACTGTGGGAGTCTCACTGATTAACACTAAACCCTATGGGAGTCTCACTGATTAACACTGAACCCTATGGGAGTCTCACTGATTTACACTGAACCCTATGGGAGTCTCACTGATTAACATTGAACCCTATGGGAGTCTCACTGATTAACACTGAACCCTATGGGAGTATCACTGATTAACACGGAAACCCTATGGGAGTCTTACTGATTAACACTGAACCCTGTGGGAGTCTCACTGATCAACACTGAACCCTGTGGGAGTCTCACTGATTAACACTGAACCCTATGGGAGTCTCAATGATTAACACTGAACCCTATGGGAGTCTTACTGATTAACACTGAACCCTGTGGGAGTCTCACTAATTAACACTGAACCATATGGGAGTCTCACTGATGAACACTGAACCCAATGGGGGTCTCAATGATTTACACTGAACACTATGGGAGTCTCACTGATTAACACTGAACCCTATGGGAGTCTCACTGATTAACACTGAACCCTGTGGGAGTCTCACTGATTAACACTGAACTCTATGGGAGTCTCACTGATTAACACTGAACCCTATGGGAGTCTCACTGATGAACACTGAACCCTATGGTAGTCTCACTGATTAACACATGAACCCCGTGGGAGTCTCACTGATTAACACTGAACCCTATGGGAGTCTCAATGATTAACACTGAACCCTATGGGAGTCTCACTGATTAACACTGCACCCTATGGGAGTCTCACCGATTAACACTGAACCCTATCGGAGTCTCACTGATTAACACTGAACCCTATGGGAGTCTCACTGATTAACACTGAACCCTATGGGAGTCTCACTGATTAACACTGAACCCTGTGGGAGTTTCACTAATTAACACTGAACCCTATGGGAGTCTCACTGATGAAGACTGAACCCAATGGGAGTCTCATTGATTTACACTGAACCCTATTGGAGTCTCACTGATTAACACTGAACCCTATGGGAGTCTCATTGATTAACACTGAGCCCTGTAGCAGTCTCACTAATTAACACTGCACCCTATGGGAGTCTCACTGATGAACACTGAACCCAATGGGAGTCTCAGTGATTTACACTGAACACTATGGGAGTCTCACTGATTAACACTGAACCCAATGGGAGCCTCACTGATTAACACTGAACCTTGTGGGAGTCTCACTGATTAACACTGAACCCTGTGGAAGTCTCACTGATTAACACTGAACCCTATGGGAGTCTCACTGATTAACACTGAACTCTATGGGATTCTCACTAATTAACACTGAATCCTATGGGAGTCTAACTGATTAACACTGAACCCTGTGGGAGTCTCACTGATTTACACTGCACCCTATGGGAGTTTCACTGATTAACATTGAACCCTATGGGAGTCTCATTGATTAACACATGAACCCTGAGGGAGTCTCACTGATTAACACTGAACCCTGTGGGAGTCTCACTGATTAACACTGAACCCTGTGGGAGTCTCACTGATTAACACTGAACCCTGTGGGAGTCTCACTGATTAACACTGAACCCTGTGGGAGTCTCACTGATTAACTCTGATCCCTGTGGGAGTCTCACTGCTTAACACTGAACCCTATGGGAGTCTCACTGATTAACACTGAACCCTGTGAGAGTCTCACTGATTAAGACTGAACCCTATGGGAGTCTCACTGATCAACACTGAAACCTATAGGAGTCTCACTGATTCACACTGAACCCTGTGGGAGTTTCACTGATTAACACTGAACCCTGTGGGAGTCTCACTGATTAACACATGAACCCTGTGGGAGTCTCACTGATTTACACTGAACCCTGTGGGAGTCTCACTGATTAAACACTGAACCCTATGGGAGTCTCACTGATTAACACATGAACCCTGAGGGAGTATCACTAATTAACACTGAACCCTGTGGGAGCATCACTGATTAACACTGAACCCTGTGGGAGCTCACTGATTAACACTGAACTCTATGGGAGTCTCAATGATTAACACTGAACTCTATGGGATTCTCACTGATTAACACTGAACCCTATGGGAGTCTCACTGATTAACACTGAACCCTGTGGGAGTCTCAGTTATTAACACTGAACCCTGAGGGAGTCTCACTGATTAACACTGAACACTGGGGGAGTCTCACTGATTAACACTGAACACTGTGGGAGTCTCACTGATTAACACTAAACCCAGTGGGAGTCTCACTGATTAACACTGAACCCTATGGGAGTCTCATTGATTAACACATGAACCCTGAGGGAGTCTCACTGATTAACACTGAACCCTGTGGGAGTCTCACTGATTAACACTGAACCCTATGGGAGTCTCAATGATTAACACTGAACCCTATGGGAGTCTCACTGATTAACACTGAACCCTGTGGGAGTCTCACGGATTAAGACTGAACCCTATGGGAGTCTCACTGATTAACACTGAAGTCTATGGGATTCTCACTGATTAACACTGAACCCTATGGGAGTCTCACTGATTAAAACTGAACCCTGTGGGAGTCTCAGTTATTAACAATGAACCCTGAGGGAGTCTCACTGATTAACACTGAACCCTGTGGGAGTCTCACTGATTAACACTGAACACTGTGGGAGTCTCACTGATTAACACTGAACCGTGTGGGAGTCTCACTGATTAACACTGAACCCTATGGTAGTCTAACTGATTAACACATGAACGCCGTGGGAGTCTCACTGATTAACACTGAACCCTATGGGAGTCTCACTAATTAACACATGAACCCTGAGGGAGTCTCACTGATTAACACAGATCCCTGGGGAGTCTCACTGATTAACACTGAACCCTGTGGGTGTCTCACTGATTAACACTGAACCATATGGGAGTCTCACTGATTAACACTGAACCCTGTGGGTGTCTCACTGATTAACACTGAACCCTGTGGGAGTCTCACTGATTAACACTGAACCCTGTGGGAGTCTCACTGATTACCCCTGAACCCTGTGGGAGTTTCACTGATTAACACGGAACCCTATGGGAGTACCTTACTGATTTACACTGAACCCTGTGGGAGTCTCACTGATTAACACTGAACCCTGTGGGAGTCTCACTGATTAACACTGAACCCTGTGGGAGTCTCACTGATTACCCCTGAACCCTGTGGGAGTTTCACTGATTAACACGGAACCCTATGGGAGTCTCACTGATTAACACTTAACCCTATGGGAGTCTCATTGATTAACACTGAACCCTGTGGGAGTCTCACTGATTAACACTGAACCCTGTGGGAGTCTCACTGATTAACACTGATCCCTGTGGGAGATCTCACTGCTTAACACTGAACCCTATGGGAGTCTCACTGATTAACACTGAACCCTATGGGAGTCTCACTGATTAACACTGAACCCTATGGGAGTCTCACTGATTAACACTGAACCCTGTGGGAGTCTCACTAATTAACACTGAACCCTATGGATGTCTCACTGATTAACACTGAACCCAATGGGAGTCTCATTGATTTACACTGAACCCTATTGGCGTCTCACTGATTAACACTGAACCCTATGGGAGTCTCACTGATAACACTGAACCCTGTAGGAGTCTCACTAATTAACACTGCACTCTATGGGAGTCTCACTGATGAACACTGAACCCAATGGGAGTCTCAGTGATTTACACTGAACACAATGGGAGTCTCACTGATTAACACTGAACCCAATGGGAGTCTCACTGATTAACACTGAAGCCTGTGGGAGGCTCACTGATTAACACTGAACCCTGTGGGAGTCTCACAGATTAACGCTGAACCCTATGGGAGTCTCACTGGTTAACAATGAACCCTATGGGAGTCTCACTGATTAACACTGAAATCGATGGGATTCTCACTGATTAACAGTGAACCCTATGGGAGTCTCACTGATTAACACTGAACCCAGTGGGAGTCTCAGTGATTAATACTGAACCCTATGGGAGTCTCACTGATTAACACTGAACACTGTGGGAGTCTCACTGATTAACACTGAACACTGTGGGCGTCTCACTGATTAACACTGAACCCTGTGGGAGTCTCACTGATTAACATTGAACCCTATGGGAGTCTCACTGATTAACACATGAACCCTGTGGGAGTCTCACTGATTAACACTGAACCCTGTGGGAGTCTCACTGATTAACGCTGAACCCTGTGGGATTCTCACTGATTAACACTGAACTCTATGGGAGTCTCACTGATTAACACTGAACCCTGTGGACGTCTCACTGATTAACACTGAACCCTGTGGGAGTCTCACTGATTAACACTGAACCCTGTGGGAGTCTCACTGATTACCCCTGAACCCTGTGGGAGTTTCACTGATTAACACTGAACCCTGTGGGAGTCTCACTGATTAACACTGAACCCTGTGGGAGTCTCACTGATTAACACTGAACCCTGTGGGAGTCTCACTGATTAACACTGAACCCTATCGGAGTCTCAATGATTAACACTGAACCCTGTGGGAGTCTCACTGATTAACACTGAACCCTGTGGGAGTCTCACTGATTAACACTGCACCCTATGGGAGTTTCACTGATTAACACTGAACCCTATGGGAGTCTCATTGATTAACACATGAACCCTGAGGGAGTCTCACTGATTAACACTGAACCCTGTGGGAGTCTCACTGATTAACACTGAACCCTGTGGGAGTCTCACTGATAAACACTGAACCCTGTGGGAGTCTCACTGATTAACACTGCACCCTATGGGAGTTTCACTGATTAACACTGAACCCTGTGGGAGTCTCACTGATTAACACTGAACCCTGTGGGAGTCTCACTGATTAACTCTGATCCCTGTGAGAGTCTCACTGCTTAACACTGAACCCTATGGGAGTCTCACTGATTAACACTGAACCCTGTGAGAGTCTCACTGATTAAGACTGAACCCTATGGGAGTCTCACTGATCAACACTGAAACCTATAGGAGTCTCACTGATTAACACTGAACCCTATGGGAGTCTCACTGATTCACACTGAACCCTGTGGGAGTTTCACTGATTAACACTGAACCCTATGGGAGTCTCACTGATTAACACATGAACCCTGTGGGAGTCTCACTGATTTACATTGAACCCTGTGGGAGTCTCACTGATTAAACACTGAACCCTATGGGAGTCTCACTGATTAACACATGAACCCTGAGGGAGTATCACTGATTAACACTGAACCCTGTGGGAGTCTCACTAATTAACACTGAACCCTATGGGAGTCTCAATGATTAACACTGAACTCTATGGGATTCTCACTGATAAACACTGAACCCTATGGGAGTCTCACTGATTAACACTGAACCCTGTGGGAGTCTCAGTTATTAACACTGAACCCTGAGGGAGTCGCACTGATTAACACTGAACACTGGGGGAGTCTCACTGATTAACACTGAACCCTGTGGGAGTCTCACTGATTAACACTGAACCGTGTGGGAGTCTCACTGATTAACACTGAACCCTATGGGAGTCTCACTGATTAACACTGATCCCTATGGGAGTCTCACTGATTAACACTGAACCCTATGGGAGTCTTACTGATGAACACTGCAGCCTATGGTAGTCTCACTGATTAACACATGAACCCTGAGGGAGTCTCACTGATTGACACAGATCCCTGGGGAGTCACACTGATTAACACTGAACCCTGTGGGTGTCTCACTGATTAACACTGAACCCTATGGGAGTCTCACTGATTAACACTGAACCCTGTGGGTGTCTCATTGATTAACACTCAACCCTATGGGAGTCTCATTGATTAACACTGAACCCTATGAGAGTCTCACTGATTAACACATGAACCCTGTGGGAGTACCTCACTGATTTACACTGAACCCTGTGGGAGTCTCACTGATTAACACTGAACCCTGTGGGAGTCTCACTGATTAACACTGAACCCTGTGGGAGTCTCACTGATTAACACTGCACCCTATGGGAGTTTCACTGATTAACACTGAACCCTGTGGGAGTCTCACTGATTAACACTGAACCTTGTGGGAGTCTCACTGATTAACACTGAACCCTATGGGAGTCTCACTGATTAACACTGAACCCAATGGGAGCCTCACTGATTAACACTGAACCTTGTGGGAGTCTCACTGATTAACACTGAACCCTGTGGAAGTCTCACTGATTAACACTGAACCCTATGGGAGTCTCACTGATTAACACTGAACTCTATGGGATTCTCACTAATTAACACTGAATCCTATGGGAGTCTAACTGATTAACACTGAACCCTGTGGGAGTCTCACTGATTAACACTGCACCCTATGGGAGTTTCACTGATTAACATTGAACCCTATGGGAGTCTCATTGATTAACACATGAACCCTGAGGGAGTCTCACTGATTAACACTGAACCCTGTGGGAGTCTCACTGATTAACACTGAACCCTGTGGGAGTCTCACTGATTAACACTGAACCCTGTGGGAGTCTCACTGATTAACACTGAACCCTGTGGGAGTCTCACTGATTAACTCTGATCCCTGTGGGAGTCTCACTGCTTAACACTGAACCCTATGGGAGTCTCACTGATTAACACTGAACCCTGTGAGAGTCTCACTGATTAAGACTGAACCCTATGGGAGTCTCACTGATCAACACTGAAACCTATAGGAGTCTCACTGATTAACACTGAACCCTTTGGGAGTCTCACTGATTCACACTGAACCCTGTGGGAGTTTCACTGATTAACACTGAACCCTGTGGGAGTCTCACTGATTAACACATGAACCCTGTGGGAGTCTCACTGATTTACACTGAACCCTGTGGGAGTCTCACTGATTAAACACTGAACCCTATGGGAGTCTCACTGATTAACACATGAACCCTGAGGGAGTATCACTGATTAACATTGAACCCTGTGGGAGCATCACTGATTAACACTGAACCCTGTGGGAGCTCACTGATTAACACTGAACTCTATGGGAGTCTCAATGATTAACACTGAACTCTATGGGATTCTCACTGATTAACACTGAACCCTATGGGAGTCTCACTGATTAACACTGAACCCTGTGGGAGTCTCAGTTATTAACACTGAACCCTGAGGGAGTCTCACTGATTAACACTGAACACTGGGGGAGTCTCACTGATTAACACTGAACACTGTGGGAGTCTCACTGATTAACACTAAACCCAGTGGGAGTCTCACTGATTAACACTGAACCCTATGGGAGTCTCATTGATTAACACATGAACCCTGAGGGAGTCTCACTGATTAACACTGAACCCTGTGGGAGTCTCACTGATTAACACTGAACCCTATGGGAGTCTCAATGATTAACACTGAACCCTATGGGAGTCTCACTGATTAACACTGAACCCTGTGGGAGTCTCACGGATTAAGACTGAACCCTATGGGAGTCTCACTGATTAACACTGAAGTCTATGGGATTCTCACTGATTAACACTGAACCCTATGGGAGTCTCACTGATTAAAACTGAACCCTGTGGGAGTCTCAGTTATTAACAATGAACCCTGAGGGAGTCTCACTGATTAACACTGAACCCTGTGGGAGTCTCACTGATTAACACTGAACACTGTGGGAGTCTCACTGATTAACACTGAACCGTGTGGGAGTCTCACTGATTAACACTGAACCCTATGGTAGTCTAACTGATTAACACATGAACGCCGTGGGAGTCTCACTGATTAACACTGAACCCTATGGGAGTCTCACTAATTAACACATGAACCCTGAGGGAGTCTCACTGATTAACACAGATCCCTGGGGAGTCTCACTGATTAACACTGAACCCTGTGGGTGTCTCACTGATTAACACTGAACCATATGGGAGTCTCACTGATTAACACTGAACCCTGTGGGTGTCTCACTGATTAACACTCAACCCTATGGGAGTCTCATTGATTAACACTGAACCCTATGGGAGTCTCACTGATTAACACATGAACCCTTTGGGAGTACCTTACTGATTTACACTGAACCCTGTGGGAGTCTCACTGATTAACACTGAACCCTGTGGGAGTCTCACTGATTAACACTGAACCCTGTGGGAGTCTCACTGATTACCCCTGAACCCTGTGGGAGTTTCACTGATTAACACGGAACCCTATGGGAGTCTCACTGATTAACACTTAACCCTATGGGAGTCTCATTGATTAACACTGAACCCTGTGGGAGTCTCACTGATTAACACTGAACCCTGTGGGAGTCTCACTGATTAACACTGATCCCTGTGGGAGTCTCACTGCTTAACACTGAACCCTATGGGAGTCTCACTGATTAACACTGAACCCTATGGGAGTCTCACTGATTAACACTGAACCCTATGGGAGTCTCACTGATTAACACTGAACCCTGTGGGAGTCTCACTAATTAACACTGAACCCTATGGGAGTCTCACTGATTAACACTGAACCCAATGGGAGTCTCATTGATTTACACTGAACCCTATTGGCGTCTCACTGATTAACACTGAACCCTATGGGATTCTCACTGATTAACACTGAACCCTATGGGAGTCTCACTGATTAACACTGAACCCTGTGGGAGTCTCAGTTATTAACACTGAACCCTGAGGGAGTCTCACTGATTAACACTGAACACTGGGGGAGTCTCACTGATTAACACTGAACACTGTGGGAGTCTCACTGATTAACACTAAACCCAGTGGGAGTCTCACTGATTAACACTGAACCCTATGGGAGTCTCATTGATTAACACATGAACCCTGAGGGAGTCTCACTGATTAACACTGAACCCTGTGGGAGTCTCACTGATTAACACTGAACCCTATGGGAGTCTCAATGATTAACACTGAACCCTATGGGAGTCTCACTGATTAACACTGAACCCTGTGGGAGTCTCACGGATTAAGACTGAACCCTATGGGAGTCTCACTGATTAACACTGAAGTCTATGGGATTCTCACTGATTAACACTGAACCCTATGGGAGTCTCACTGATTAAAACTGAACCCTGTGGGAGTCTCAGTTATTAACAATGAACCCTGAGGGAGTCTCACTGATTAACACTGAACCCTGTGGGAGTCTCACTGATTAACACTGAACACTGTGGGAGTCTCACTGATTAACACTGAACCGTGTGGGAGTCTCACTGATTAACACTGAACCCTATGGTAGTCTAACTGATTAACACATGAACGCCGTGGGAGTCTCACTGATTAACACTGAACCCTATGGGAGTCTCACTAATTAACACATGAACCCTGAGGGAGTCTCACTGATTAACACAGATCCCTGGGGAGTCTCACTGATTAACACTGAACCCTGTGGGTGTCTCACTGATTAACACTGAACCATATGGGAGTCTCACTGATTAACACTGAACCCTGTGGGTGTCTCACTGATTAACACTCAACCCTATGGGAGTCTCATTGATTAACACTGAACCCTATGGGAGTCTCACTGATTAACACATGAACCCTTTGGGAGTACCTTACTGATTTACACTGAACCCTGTGGGAGTCTCACTGATTAACACTGAACCCTGTGGGAGTCTCACTGATTAACACTGAACCCTGTGGGAGTCTCACTGATTACCCCTGAACCCTGTGGGAGTTTCACTGATTAACACGGAACCCTATGGGAGTCTCACTGATTAACACTTAACCCTATGGGAGTCTCATTGATTAACACTGAACCCTGTGGGAGTCTCACTGATTAACACTGAACCCTGTGGGAGTCTCACTGATTAACACTGATCCCTGTGGGAGATCTCACTGCTTAACACTGAACCCTATGGGAGTCTCACTGATTAACACTGAACCCTATGGGAGTCTCACTGATTAACACTGAACCCTATGGGAGTCTCACTGATTAACACTGAACCCTGTGGGAGTCTCACTAATTAACACTGAACCCTATGGATGTCTCACTGATTAACACTGAACCCAATGGGAGTCTCATTGATTTACACTGAACCCTATTGGCGTCTCACTGATTAACACTGAACCCTATGGGAGTCTCACTGATAACACTGAACCCTGTAGGAGTCTCACTAATTAACACTGCACTCTATGGGAGTCTCACTGATGAACACTGAACCCAATGGGAGTCTCATTGATTAACACTGAACCCTATGGGAGTCTCACTGATTAACACATGAACCCTTTGGGAGTACCTTACTGATTTACACTGAACCCTGTGGGAGTCTCACTGATTAACACTGAACCCTGTGGGAGTCTCACTGATTAACACTGAACCCTGTGGGAGTCTCACTGATTACCCCTGAACCCTGTGGGAGTTTCACTGATTAACACGGAACCCTATGGGAGTCTCACTGATTAACACTTAACCCTATGGGAGTCTCATTGATTAACACTGAACCCTGTGGGAGTCTCACTGATTAACACTGAACCCTGTGGGAGTCTCACTGATTAACACTGATCCCTGTGGGAGTCTCACTGCTTAACACTGAACCCTATGGGAGTCTCACTGATTAACACTGAACCCTATGGGAGTCTCACTGATTAACACTGAACCCTATGGGAGTCTCACTGATTAACACTGAACCCTGTGGGAGTCTCACTAATTAACACTGAACCCTATGGGAGTCTCACTGATTAACACTGAACCCAATGGGAGTCTCATTGATTTACACTGAACCCTATTGGCGTCTCACTGATTAACACTGAACCCTATGGGATTCTCACTGATTAACACTGAACCCTATGGGAGTCTCACTGATTAACACTGAACCCTGTGGGAGTCTCAGTTATTAACACTGAACCCTGAGGGAGTCTCACTGATTAACACTGAACACTGGGGGAGTCTCACTGATTAACACTGAACACTGTGGGAGTCTCACTGATTAACACTAAACCCAGTGGGAGTCTCACTGATTAACACTGAACCCTATGGGAGTCTCATTGATTAACACATGAACCCTGAGGGAGTCTCACTGATTAACACTGAACCCTGTGGGAGTCTCACTGATTAACACTGAACCCTATGGGAGTCTCAATGATTAACACTGAACCCTATGGGAGTCTCACTGATTAACACTGAACCCTGTGGGAGTCTCACGGATTAAGACTGAACCCTATGGGAGTCTCACTGATTAACACTGAAGTCTATGGGATTCTCACTGATTAACACTGAACCCTATGGGAGTCTCACTGATTAAAACTGAACCCTGTGGGAGTCTCAGTTATTAACAATGAACCCTGAGGGAGTCTCACTGATTAACACTGAACCCTGTGGGAGTCTCACTGATTAACACTGAACACTGTGGGAGTCTCACTGATTAACACTGAACCGTGTGGGAGTCTCACTGATTAACACTGAACCCTATGGTAGTCTAACTGATTAACACATGAACGCCGTGGGAGTCTCACTGATTAACACTGAACCCTATGGGAGTCTCACTAATTAACACATGAACCCTGAGGGAGTCTCACTGATTAACACAGATCCCTGGGGAGTCTCACTGATTAACACTGAACCCTGTGGGTGTCTCACTGATTAACACTGAACCATATGGGAGTCTCACTGATTAACACTGAACCCTGTGGGTGTCTCACTGATTAACACTCAACCCTATGGGAGTCTCATTGATTAACACTGAACCCTATGGGAGTCTCACTGATTAACACATGAACCCTTTGGGAGTACCTTACTGATTTACACTGAACCCTGTGGGAGTCTCACTGATTAACACTGAACCCTGTGGGAGTCTCACTGATTAACACTGAACCCTGTGGGAGTCTCACTGATTACCCCTGAACCCTGTGGGAGTTTCACTGATTAACACGGAACCCTATGGGAGTCTCACTGATTAACACTTAACCCTATGGGAGTCTCATTGATTAACACTGAACCCTGTGGGAGTCTCACTGATTAACACTGAACCCTGTGGGAGTCTCACTGATTAACACTGATCCCTGTGGGAGTCTCACTGCTTAACACTGAACCCTATGGGAGTCTCACTGATTAACACTGAACCCTATGGGAGTCTCACTGATTAACACTGAACCCTATGGGAGTCTCACTGATTAACACTGAACCCTGTGGGAGTCTCACTAATTAACACTGAACCCTATGGGAGTCTCACTGATTAACACTGAACCCAATGGGAGTCTCATTGATTTACACTGAACCCTATTGGCGTCTCACTGATTAACACTGAACCCTATGGGATTCTCACTGATTAACACTGAACCCTATGGGAGTCTCACTGATTAACACTGAACCCTGTGGGAGTCTCAGTTATTAACACTGAACCCTGAGGGAGTCTCACTGATTAACACTGAACACTGGGGGAGTCTCACTGATTAACACTGAACACTGTGGGAGTCTCACTGATTAACACTAAACCCAGTGGGAGTCTCACTGATTAACACTGAACCCTATGGGAGTCTCATTGATTAACACATGAACCCTGAGGGAGTCTCACTGATTAACACTGAACCCTGTGGGAGTCTCACTGATTAACACTGAACCCTATGGGAGTCTCAATGATTAACACTGAACCCTATGGGAGTCTCACTGATTAACACTGAACCCTGTGGGAGTCTCACGGATTAAGACTGAACCCTATGGGAGTCTCACTGATTAACACTGAAGTCTATGGGATTCTCACTGATTAACACTGAACCCTATGGGAGTCTCACTGATTAAAACTGAACCCTGTGGGAGTCTCAGTTATTAACAATGAACCCTGAGGGAGTCTCACTGATTAACACTGAACCCTGTGGGAGTCTCACTGATTAACACTGAACACTGTGGGAGTCTCACTGATTAACACTGAACCGTGTGGGAGTCTCACTGATTAACACTGAACCCTATGGTAGTCTAACTGATTAACACATGAACGCCGTGGGAGTCTCACTGATTAACACTGAACCCTATGGGAGTCTCACTAATTAACACATGAACCCTGAGGGAGTCTCACTGATTAACACAGATCCCTGGGGAGTCTCACTGATTAACACTGAACCCTGTGGGTGTCTCACTGATTAACACTGAACCATATGGGAGTCTCACTGATTAACACTGAACCCTGTGGGTGTCTCACTGATTAACACTCAACCCTATGGGAGTCTCATTGATTAACACTGAACCCTATGGGAGTCTCACTGATTAACACATGAACCCTTTGGGAGTACCTTACTGATTTACACTGAACCCTGTGGGAGTCTCACTGATTAACACTGAACCCTGTGGGAGTCTCACTGATTAACACTGAACCCTGTGGGAGTCTCACTGATTACCCCTGAACCCTGTGGGAGTTTCACTGATTAACACGGAACCCTATGGGAGTCTCACTGATTAACACTTAACCCTATGGGAGTCTCATTGATTAACACTGAACCCTGTGGGAGTCTCACTGATTAACACTGAACCCTGTGGGAGTCTCACTGATTAACACTGATCCCTGTGGGAGATCTCACTGCTTAACACTGAACCCTATGGGAGTCTCACTGATTAACACTGAACCCTATGGGAGTCTCACTGATTAACACTGAACCCTATGGGAGTCTCACTGATTAACACTGAACCCTGTGGGAGTCTCACTAATTAACACTGAACCCTATGGATGTCTCACTGATTAACACTGAACCCAATGGGAGTCTCATTGATTTACACTGAACCCTATTGGCGTCTCACTGATTAACACTGAACCCTATGGGAGTCTCACTGATAACACTGAACCCTGTAGGAGTCTCACTAATTAACACTGCACTCTATGGGAGTCTCACTGATGAACACTGAACCCAATGGGAGTCTCATTGATTAACACTGAACCCTATGGGAGTCTCACTGATTAACACATGAACCCTTTGGGAGTACCTTACTGATTTACACTGAACCCTATGGGAGTCTCACTGATTAACACTGAACCCTGTGGGAGTCTCAGTTATTAACACTGAACCCTGAGGGAGTCTCACTGATTAACACTGAACACTGGGGGAGTCTCACTGATTAACACTGAACACTGTGGGAGTCTCACTGATTAACACTAAACCCAGTGGGAGTCTCACTGATTAACACTGAACCCTATGGGAGTCTCATTGATTAACACATGAACCCTGAGGGAGTCTCACTGATTAACACTGAACCCTGTGGGAGTCTCACTGATTAACACTGAACCCTATGGGAGTCTCAATGATTAACACTGAACCCTATGGGAGTCTCACTGATTAACACTGAACCCTGTGGGAGTCTCACGGATTAAGACTGAACCCTATGGGAATCTCACTGATTAACACTGAAGTCTATGGGATTCTCACTGATTAACACTGAACCCTATGGGAGTCTCACTGATTAAAACTGAACCCTGTGGGAGTCTCAGTTATTAACAATGAACCCTGAGGGAGTCTCACTGATTAACACTGAACCCTGTGGGAGTCTCACTGATTAACACTGAACACTGTGGGAGTCTCACTGATTAACACTGAACCGTGTGGGAGTCTCACTGATTAACACTGAACCCTATGGTAGTCTAACTGATTAACACATGAACGCCGTGGGAGTCTCACTGATTAACACTGAACCCTATGGGAGTCTCACTAATTAACACATGAACCCTGAGGGAGTCTCACTGATTAACACAGATCCCTGGGGAGTCTCACTGATTAACACTGAACCCTGTGGGTGTCTCACTGATTAACACTGAACCATATGGGAGTCTCACTGATTAACACTGAACCCTGTGGGTGTCTCACTGATTAACACTCAACCCTATGGGAGTCTCATTGATTAACACTGAACCCTATGGGAGTCTCACTGATTAACACATGAACCCTTTGGGAGTACCTTACTGATTTACACTGAACCCTGTGGGAGTCTCACTGATTAACACTGAACCCTGTGGGAGTCTCACTGATTAACACTGAACCCTGTGGGAGTCTCACTGATTACCCCTGAACCCTGTGGGAGTTTCACTGATTAACACGGAACCCTATGGGAGTCTCACTGATTAACACTTAACCCTATGGGAGTCTCATTGATTAACACTGAACCCTGTGGGAGTCTCACTGATTAACACTGAACCCTGTGGGAGTCTCACTGATTAACACTGATCCCTGTGGGAGTCTCACTGCTTAACACTGAACCCTATGGGAGTCTCACTGATTAACACTGAACCCTATGGGAGTCTCACTGATTAACACTGAACCCTATGGGAGTCTCACTGATTAACACTGAACCCTGTGGGAGTCTCACTAATTAACACTGAACCCTATGGGAGTCTCAATGATTAACACTGAACCCAATGGGAGTCTCATTGATTTACACTGAACCCTATTGGCGTCTCACTGATTAACACTGAACCCTATGGGATTCTCACTGATTAACACTGAACCCTATGGGAGTCTCACTGATTAACACTGCACTCTATGGGAGTCTCACTGATGAACACTGAACCCTGAGGGAGTCTCACTGATTAACACTGAACACTGGGGGAGTCTCACTGATTAACACTGAACACTGTGGGAGTCTCACTGATTAACACTGAAGCCTGTGGGAGGCTCACTGATTAACACTGAACCCTGTGGGAGTCTCACAGATTAACGCTGAACCCTATGGGAGTCTCATTGGTTAACAATGAACCCTATGGGAGTCTCACTGATTAACACTGAAATCGATGGGATTCTCACTGATTAACAGTGAACCCTATGGGAGTCTCACTGATTAACACTGAACACTGTGGGAGTCTCACTGATTAACACTGAACACTGTGGGCGTCTCACTGATTAACACTGAACCCTGTGGGAGTCTCACTGATTAACACTGAACCCTATGGGAGTCTCACTGATTAACACATGAACCCTGTGGGAGTCTCACTGATTAACACTGAACCCTGTGGGAGTCTCACTGATTAACGCTGAACCCTGTGGGATTCTCACTGATTAACACTGAACTCTATGGGAGTCTCACTGATTAACACTGAACCCTGTGGACGGCTCACTGATTAACACTGAACCCTGTGGGAGTCTCACTGATAAACACTGAACCCTGTGGGAGTCTCACTGATTACCCCTGAACCCTGTGGGAGTTTCACTGATTAACACTGAACCCTGTGGGAGTCTCACTGATTAACACTGAACCGTGTGGGAGTCTCACTGATTAACACTGAACCCTGTGGGAGTCTCACTGATTAACACTGAACCCTATCGGAGTCTCAATGATTAACACTGAACCCTGTGGGAGTCTCACTGATTAACACTGAACCCTGTGGGAGTCTCACTGATTAACACTGCACCCTATGGGAGTTTCACTGATTAACACTGAACCCTATGGGAGACTCATTGATTAACACATCAACCCTGAGGGAGTCTCACTGATTAACACTGAACCCTGTGGGAGTCTCACTGATTAACACTGAACCCTGTGGGAGTCTCACTGATTAACACTGAACCCTGTGGGAGTCTCACTGATTAACACTGCACCCTATGGGAGTTTCACTGATTAACACTGAACCCTGTGGGAGTCTCACTGATTAACACTGAACCTTGTGGGAGTCTCACTGATTAACTCTGATCCCTGTGAGAGTCTCACTGCTTAACACTGAACCCTATTGGAGTCTCACCGATTAACACTGAACCCTGTGAGAGTCTCACTGATTAAGACTGAACCCTATGGGAGTCTCACTGATCAACACTGAAACCTATAGGAGTCTCACTGATTAACACTGAACCCTATGGGAGTCTCACTGATTCACACTGAACCCTGTGGGAGTTTCACTGATTAACACTGAACCCTATGGGAGTCTCTCTGATTAACACATGAACCCTGTGGGAGTCTCACTGATTTACATTGAACCCTGTGGGAGTCTCACTGATTAAACACTGAACCCTATGGGAGTCTCACTGATTAACACATGAACCCTGAGGGAGTATCACTGATTAACACTGAACCCTGTGGGAGTCTCACTGATTAACACTGAACCCTATGGGAGTCTCAATGATTAACACTGAACTCTATGGGATTCTCACTGATTAACACTGAACCCTATGGGAGTCTCACTGATTAACACTGAACCCTGTGGGAGTCTCAGTTATTAACACTGAACCCTGAGGGAGTCTCACTCATTAACACTGAACACTGGGGGAGTCTCACTGATTAACACTGAACCCTGTGGGAGTCTCACTGATTAACACTGAACCGTGTGGGAGTCTCACTGATTAACACTGAACCCTATGGGAGTCTCACTGATTAACACTGATCCCTATGGGAGTCTCACTGATTAACACTGAACCCAGTGGGAGTCTCAGTGATTAATACTGAACCCTATGGGAGTCTCACTGATTAACACTGAACACTGTGGGAGTCTCACTGATTAACACTGAACACTGTGGGCGTCTCACTGATTAACACTGAACCCTGTGGGAGTCTCACTGATTAACACTGAACCCTATGGGAGTCTCACTGATTAACACATGAACCCTGTGGGAGTCTCACTGATTAACACTGAACCCTGTGGGAGTCTCACTGATTAACGCTGAACCCTGTGGGATTCTCACTGATTAACACTGAACTCTATGGGAGTCTCACTGATTAACACTGAACCCTGTGGACGTCTCACTGATTACCACTGAACCCTGTGGGAGTCTCACTGATTAACACTGAACCCTGTGGGAGTCTCACTGATTACCCCTGAACCCTGTGGGAGTTTCACTGATTAACACTGAACCCTGTGGGAGTCTCACTGATTAACACTGAACCCTGTGGGAGTCTCACTGATTAACACTGAACCCTGTGGGAGTCTCACTGATTAACACTGAACCCTATCGGAGTCTCAATGATTAACACTGAACCCTGTGGGAGTCTCACTGATTAACACTGAACCCTGTGGGAGTCTCACTGATTAACACTGCACCCTATGGGAGTTTCACTGATTAACACTGAACCCTATGGGAGTCTCATTGATTAACACATGAACCCTGAGGGAGTCTCACTGATTAACACTGAACCCTGTGGGAGTCTCACTGATTAACACTGAACCCTGTGGGAGTCTCACTGATAAACACTGAACCCTGTGGGAGTCTCACTGATTAACACTGCACCCTATGGGAGTTTCACTGATTAACACTGAACCCTGTGGGAGTCTCACTGATTAACACTGAACCCTGTGGGAGTCTCACTGATTAACTCTGATCCCTGTGAGAGTCTCACTGCTTAACACTGAACCCTATGGGAGTCTCACTGATTAACACTGAACCCTGTGAGAGGCTCACTGATTAAGACTGAACCCTATGGGAGTCTCACTGATCAACACTGAAACCTATAGGAGTCTCACTGATTAACACTGAACCCTATGGGAGTCTCACTGATTCACACTGAACCCTGTGGGAGTTTCACTGATTAACACTGAACCCTATGGGAGTCTCACTGATTAACACATGAACCCTGAGGGAGTCTCACTGATTAACACTGAACCCTGTGGGAGTCTCACTGATTAACACTGAACCCTGTGGGAGTCTCACTGATAAACACTGAACCCTGTGGGAGTCTCACTGATTAACACTGCACCCTATGGGAGTTTCACTGATTAACACTGAACCCTGTGGGAGTCTCACTGATTAACACTGAACCCTGTGGGAGTCTCACTGATTAACTCTGATCCCTGTGAGAGTCTCACTGCTTAACACTGAACCCTATGGGAGTCTCACTGATTAACACTGAACCCTGTGAGAGTCTCACTGATTAAGACTGAACCCTATGGGAGTCTCACTGATCAACACTGAAACCTATAGGAGTCTCACTGATTAACACTGAACCCTATGGGAGTCTCACTGATTCACACTGAACCCTGTGGGAGTTTCACTGATTAACACTGAACCCTATGGGAGTCTCACTGATTAACACATGAACCCTGTGGGAGTCTCACTGATTTACATTGAACCCTGTGGGAGTCTCACTGATTAAACACTGAACCCTATGGGAGTCTCACTGATTAACACATGAACCCTGAGGGAGTATCACTGATTAACACTGAACCCTGTGGGAGTCTCACTGATTAACACTGAACCCTGTGGAAGTCTCACTGATTAACACTGAACCCTATGGGAGTCTCACTGATTAACACTGAACTCTATGGGATTCTCACTAATTAACACTGAATCCTATGGGAGTCTAACTGATTAACACTGAACCCTGTGGGAGTCTCACTGATTAACACTGCACCCTATGGGAGTTTCACTGATTAACATTGAACCCTATGGGAGTCTCATTGATTAACACATGAACCCTGAGGGAGTCTCACTGATTAACACTGAACCCTGTGGGAGTCTCACTGATTAACACTGAACCCTGTGGGAGTCTCACTGATTAACACTGAACCCTGTGGGAGTCTCACTGATTAACACTGAACCCTGTGGGAGTCTCACTGATTAACTCTGATCCCTGTGGGAGTCTCACTGCTTAACACTGAACCCTATGGGAGTCTCACTGATTAACACTGAACCCTGTGAGAGTCTCACTGATTAAGACTGAACCCTATGGGAGTCTCACTGATCAACACTGAAACCTATAGGAGTCTCACTGATTAACACTGAACCCTTTGGGAGTCTCACTGATTCACACTGAACCCTGTGGGAGTTTCACTGATTAACACTGAACCCTGTGGGAGTCTCACTGATTAACACATGAACCCTGTGGGAGTCTCACTGATTTACACTGAACCCTGTGGGAGTCTCACTGATTAAACACTGAACCCTATGGGAGTCTCACTGATTAACACATGAACCCTGAGGGAGTATCACTGATTAACACTGAACCCTGTGGGAGCATCACTGATTAACACTGAACCCTGTGGGAGCTCACTGATTAACACTGAACTCTATGGGAGTCTCAATGATTAACACTGAACTCTATGGGATTCTCACTGATTAACACTGAACCCTATGGGAGTCTCACTGATTAACACTGAACCCTGTGGGAGTCTCAGTTATTAACACTGAACCCTGAGGGAGTCTCACTGATTAACACTGAACACTGGGGGAGTCTCACTGATTAACACTGAACACTGTGGGAGTCTCACTGATTAACACTAAACCCAGTGGGAGTCTCACTGATTAACACTGAACCCTATGGGAGTCTCATTGATTAACACATGAACCCTGAGGGAGTCTCACTGATTAACACTGAACCCTGTGGGAGTCTCACTGATTAACACTGAACCCTATGGGAGTCTCAATGATTAACACTGAACCCTATGGGAGTCTCACTGATTAACACTGAACCCTGTGGGAGTCTCACGGATTAAGACTGAACCCTATGGGAATCTCACTGATTAACACTGAAGTCTATGGGATTCTCACTGATTAACACTGAACCCTATGGGAGTCTCACTGATTAAAACTGAACCCTGTGGGAGTCTCAGTTATTAACAATGAACCCTGAGGGAGTCTCACTGATTAACACTGAACCCTGTGGGAGTCTCACTGATTAACACTGAACACTGTGGGAGTCTCACTGATTAACACTGAACCGTGTGGGAGTCTCACTGATTAACACTGAACCCTATGGTAGTCTAACTGATTAACACATGAACGCCGTGGGAGTCTCACTGATTAACACTGAACCCTATGGGAGTCTCACTAATTAACACATGAACCCTGAGGGAGTCTCACTGATTAACACAGATCCCTGGGGAGTCTCACTGATTAACACTGAACCCTGTGGGTGTCTCACTGATTAACACTGAACCATATGGGAGTCTCACTGATTAACACTGAACCCTGTGGGTGTCTCACTGATTAACACTCAACCCTATGGGAGTCTCATTGATTAACACTGAACCCTATGGGAGTCTCACTGATTAACACATGAACCCTTTGGGAGTACCTTACTGATTTACACTGAACCCTGTGGGAGTCTCACTGATTAACACTGAACCCTGTGGGAGTCTCACTGATTAACACTGAACCCTGTGGGAGTCTCACTGATTACCCCTGAACCCTGTGGGAGTTTCACTGATTAACACGGAACCCTATGGGAGTCTCACTGATTAACACTTAACCCTATGGGAGTCTCATTGATTAACACTGAACCCTGTGGGAGTCTCACTGATTAACACTGAACCCTGTGGGAGTCTCACTGATTAACACTGATCCCTGTGGGAGTCTCACTGCTTAACACTGAACCCTATGGGAGTCTCACTGATTAACACTGAACCCTATGGGAGTCTCACTGATTAACACTGAACCCTATGGGAGTCTCACTGATTACCCCTGAACCCTGTGGGAGTTTCACTGATTAACACGGAACCCTATGGGAGTCTCACTGATTAACACTTAACCCTATGGGAGTCTCATTGATTAACACTGAACCCTGTGGGAGTCTCACTGATTAACACTGAACCCTGTGGGAGTCTCAATGATTAACACTGATCCCTGTGGGAGTCTCACTGCTTAACACTGAACCCTATGGGAGTCTCACTGATTAACACTGAACCCTATGGGAGTCTCACTGATTAACACATGAACCCTGAGGGAGTATCACTGATTAACACTGAACCCTGTGGGAGTCTCACTAATTAACACTGAACCCTATGGGAGTCTCAATGATTAACACTGAACTCTATGGGATTCTCACTGATAAACACTGAACCCTATGGGAGTCTCACTGATTAACACTGAACCCTGTGGGAGTCTCACTGATTAACACTGAACCGTGTGGGAGTCTCACTGATTAACACTGAACCCTATGGGAGTCTCACTGATTAACACTGATCCCTATGGGAGTCTCACTGATTAACACTGAACCCTATGGGAGTCTTACTGATGAACACTGCAGCCTATGGTAGTCTCACTGATTAACACATGAACCCTGAGGGAGTCTCACTGATTGACACAGATCCCTGGGGAGTCACACTGATTAACACTGAACCCTGTGGGTGTCTCACTGATTAACACTGAACCCAATGGGAGTCTCACTGATTAACACTGAACCCTGTGGGTGTCTCATTGATTAACACTCAACCCTATGGGAGTCTCATTGATTAACACTGAACCCTATGAGAGTCTCACTGATTAACACATGAACCCTGTGGGAGTACCTCACTGATTTACACTGAACCCTGTGGGAGTCTCACTGATTAACACTGAACCCTGTGGGAGTCTCACTGATTAACACTGAACCCTGTGGGAGTCTCACTGATTAACACTGCACCCTATGGGAGTTTCACTGATTAACACTGAACCCTGTGGGAGTCTCACTGATTAACACTGAACCTTGTGGGAGTCTCACTGATTAACACTGAACCCTATGGGAGTCTCACTGATTAACACTGAACCCAATGGGAGCCTCACTGATTAACACTGAACCTTGTGGGAGTCTCACTGATTAACACTGAACCCTGTGGAAGTCTCACTGATTAACACTGAACCCTATGGGAGTCTCACTGATTAACACTGAACTCTATGGGATTCTCACTAATTAACACTGAATCCTATGGGAGTCTAACTGATTAACACTGAACCCTGTGGGAGTCTCACTGATTAACACTGCACCCTATGGGAGTTTCACTGATTAACATTGAACCCTATGGGAGTCTCATTGATTAACACATGAACCCTGAGGGAGTCTCACTGATTAACACTGAACCCTGTGGGAGTCTCACTGATTAACACTGAACCCTGTGGGAGTCTCACTGATTAACACTGAACCCTGTGGGAGTCTCACTGATTAACACTGAACCCTGTGGGAGTCTCACTGATTAACTCTGATCCCTGTGGGAGTCTCACTGCTTAACACTGAACCCTATGGGAGTCTCACTGATTAACACTGAACCCTGTGAGAGTCTCACTGATTAAGACTGAACCCTATGGGAGTCTCACTGATCAACACTGAAACCTATAGGAGTCTCACTGATTAACACTGAACCCTTTGGGAGTCTCACTGATTCACACTGAACCCTGTGGGAGTTTCACTGATTAACACTGAACCCTGTGGGAGTCTCACTGATTAACACATGAACCCTGTGGGAGTCTCACTGATTTACACTGAACCCTGTGGGAGTCTCACTGATTAAACACTGAACCCTATGGGAGTCTCACTGATTAACACATGAACCCTGAGGGAGTATCACTGATTAACACTGAACCCTGTGGGAGCATCACTGATTAACACTGAACCCTGTGGGAGCTCACTGATTAACACTGAACTCTATGGGAGTCTCAATGATTAACACTGAACTCTATGGGATTCTCACTGATTAACACTGAACCCTATGGGAGTCTCACTGATTAACACTGAACCCTGTGGGAGTCTCAGTTATTAACACTGAACCCTGAGGGAGTCTCACTGATTAACACTGAACACTGGGGGAGTCTCACTGATTAACACTGAACACTGTGGGAGTCTCACTGATTAACACTAAACCCAGTGGGAGTCTCACTGATTAACACTGAACCCTATGGGAGTCTCATTGATTAACACATGAACCCTGAGGGAGTCTCACTGATTAACACTGAACCC
The DNA here is from genome assembly GCF_048934315.1 of Petromyzon marinus. Classification (NCBI taxonomy): domain Eukaryota; kingdom Metazoa; phylum Chordata; class Hyperoartia; order Petromyzontiformes; family Petromyzontidae; genus Petromyzon; species Petromyzon marinus. Next base: position 1,611,375 of record NW_027423501.1, read on the forward strand.
TGTGGGAGTCTCACTGATTAACACTGAACCCTATGGGAGTCTCAATGATTAACACTGAACCCTATGGGAGTCTCACTGATTAACACTGAACCCTGTGGGAGTCTCACGGATTAAGACTGAACCCTATGGGAATCTCACTGATTAACACTGAAGTCTATGGGATTCTCACTGATTAACACTGAACCCTATGGGAGTCTCACTGATTAAAACTGAACCCTGTGGGAGTCTCAGTTATTAACAATGAACCCTGAGGGAGTCTCACTGATTAACACTGAACCCTGTGGGAGTCTCACTGATTAACACTGAACACTGTGGGAGTCTCACTGATTAACACTGAACCGTGTGGGAGTCTCACTGATTAACACTGAACCCTATGGTAGTCTAACTGATTAACACATGAACGCCGTGGGAGTCTCACTGATTAACACTGAACCCTATGGGAGTCTCACTAATTAACACATGAACCCTGAGGGAGTCTCACTGATTAACACAGATCCCTGGGGAGTCTCACTGATTAACACTGAACCCTGTGGGTGTCTCACTGATTAACACTGAACCATATGGGAGTCTCACTGATTAACACTGAACCCTGTGGGTGTCTCACTGATTAACACTCAACCCTATGGGAGTCTCATTGATTAACACTGAACCCTATGGGAGTCTCACTGATTAACACATGAACCCTTTGGGAGTACCTTACTGATTTACACTGAACCCTGTGGGAGTCTCACTGATTAACACTGAACCCTGTGGGAGTCTCACTGATTAACACTGAACCCTGTGGGAGTCTCACTGATTACCCCTGAACCCTGTGGGAGTTTCACTGATTAACACGGAACCCTATGGGAGTCTCACTGATTAACACTTAACCCTATGGGAGTCTCATTGATTAACACTGAACCCTGTGGGAGTCTCACTGATTAACACTGAACCCTGTGGGAGTCTCACTGATTAACACTGATCCCTGTGGGAGTCTCACTGCTTAACACTGAACCCTATGGGAGTCTCACTGATTAACACTGAACCCTATGGGAGTCTCACTGATTAACACTGAACCCTATGGGAGTCTCACTGATTAACACTGAACCCTGTGGGAGTCTCACTAATTAACACTGAACCCTATGGGAGTCTCACTGATTAACACTGAACCCAATGGGAGTCTCATTGATTTACACTGAACCCTATTGGCGTCTCACTGATTAACACTGAACCCTATGGGAGTCTCACTGATAACACTGAACCCTGTAGGAGTCTCACTAATTAACACTGCACTCTATGGGAGTCTCACTGATGAACACTGAACCCAATGGGAGTCTCAGTGATTTACACTGAACACAATGGGAGTCTCACTGATTAACACTGAACCCTGTGGGAGTCTCAGTTATTAACACTGAACCCTGAGGGAGTCTCACTGATTAACACTGAACACTGGGGGAGTCTCACTGATTAACACTGAACACTGTGGGAGTCTCACTGATTAACACTAAACCCAGTGGGAGTCTCACTGATTAACACTGAACCCTATGGGAGTCTCATTGATTAACACATGAACCCTGAGGGAGTCTCACTGATTAACACTGAACCCTGTGGGAGTCTCACTGATTAACACTGAACCCTATGGGAGTCTCAATGATTAACACTGAACCCTATGGGAGTCTCACTGATTAACACTGAACCCTGTGGGAGTCTCACGGATTAAGACTGAACCCTATGGGAATCTCACTGATTAACACTGAAGTCTATGGGATTCTCACTGATTAACACTGAACCCTATGGGAGTCTCACTGATTAAAACTGAACCCTGTGGGAGTCTCAGTTATTAACAATGAACCCTGAGGGAGTCTCACTGATTAACACTGAACCCTGTGGGAGTCTCACTGATTAACACTGAACACTGTGGGAGTCTCACTGATTAACACTGAACCGTGTGGGAGTCTCACTGATTAACACTGAACCCTATGGTAGTCTAACTGATTAACACATGAACGCCGTGGGAGTCTCACTGATTAACACTGAACCCTATGGGAGTCTCACTAATTAACACATGAACCCTGAGGGAGTCTCACTGATTAACACAGATCCCTGGGGAGTCTCACTGATTAACACTGAACCCTGTGGGTGTCTCACTGATTAACACTGAACCATATGGGAGTCTCACTGATTAACACTGAACCCTGTGGGTGTCTCACTGATTAACACTCAACCCTATGGGAGTCTCATTGATTAACACTGAACCCTATGGGAGTCTCACTGATTAACACATGAACCCTTTGGGAGTACCTTACTGATTTACACTGAACCCTGTGGGAGTCTCACTGATTAACACTGAACCCTGTGGGAGTCTCACTGATTAACACTGAACCCTGTGGGAGTCTCACTGATTACCCCTGAACCCTGTGGGAGTTTCACTGATTAACACGGAACCCTATGGGAGTCTCACTGATTAACACTTAACCCTATGGGAGTCTCATTGATTAACACTGAACCCTGTGGGAGTCTCACTGATTAACACTGAACCCTGTGGGAGTCTCACTGATTAACACTGATCCCTGTGGGAGTCTCACTGCTTAACACTGAACCCTATGGGAGTCTCACTGATTAACACTGAACCCTATGGGAGTCTCACTGATTAACACTGAACCCTATGGGAGTCTCACTGATTAACACTGAACCCTGTGGGAGTCTCACTAATTAACACTGAACCCTATGGGAGTCTCACTGATTAACACTGAACCCAATGGGAGTCTCATTGATTTACACTGAACCCTATTGGCGTCTCACTGATTAACACTGAACCCTATGGGAGTCTCACTGATAACACTGAACCCTGTAGGAGTCTCACTAATTAACACTGCACTCTATGGGAGTCTCACTGATGAACACTGAACCCAATGGGAGTCTCAGTGATTTACACTGAACACAATGGGAGTCTCACTGATTAACACTGAACCCAATGGGAGTCTCACTGATTAACACTGAAGCCTGTGGGAGGCTCACTGATTAACACTGAACCCTGTGGGAGTCTCACTGGTTAACAATGAACCCTATGGGAGTCTCACTGATTAACACTGAAATCGATGGGATTCTCACTGATTAACAGTGAACCCTATGGGAGTCTCACTGATTAACACTGAACCCAGTGGGAGTCTCAGTGATTAATACTGAACCCTATGGGAGTCTCACTGATTAACACTGAACACTGTGGGAGTCTCACTGATTAACACTGAACACTGTGGGCGTCTCACTGATTAACACTGAACCCTGTGGGAGTCTCACTGATTAACACTGAACCCTATGGGAGTCTCACTGATTAACACATGAACCCTGTGGGAGTCTCACTGATTAACACTGAACCCTGTGGGAGTCTCACTGATTAACGCTGAACCCTGTGGGATTCTCACTGATTAACACTGAACTCTATGGGAGTCTCACTGATTAACACTGAACCCTGTGGACGGCTCACTGATTAACACTGAACCCTGTGGGAGTCTCACTGATAAACACTGAACCCTGTGGGAGTCTCACTGATTACCCCTGAACCCTGTGGGAGTTTCACTGATTAACACTGAACCCTGTGGGAGTCTCACTGATTAACACTGAACCGTGTGGGAGTCTCACTGATTAACACTGAACACTGTGGGAGTCTCACTGATTAACACTGAACACTGTGGGAGTCTCACTGATTAACACTGAACACTGTGGGAGTCTCACTGATTAACACTGAACCCTATGGGAGTCTCACTGATTAACACATGAACCCTGTGGGAGTTTCACTGATTAACACTGAACCCTGTGGGAGTCTCACTGATTAACACTGAACCCTGTGGGAGTCTCACTGATTAACTCTGATCCCTGTGAGAGTCTCACTGCTTAACACTGAACCCTATGGGAGTCTCACTGATTAACACTGAACCCTGTGAGAGGCTCACTGATTAAGACTGAACCCTATGGGAGTCTCACTGATCAACACTGAAACCTATAGGAGTCTCACTGATTAACACTGAACCCTATGGGAGTCTCACTGATTCACACTGAACCCTGTGGGAGTTTCACTGATTAACACTGAACCCTATGGGAGTCTCACTGATTAACACATGAACCCTGAGGGAGTCTCACTGATTAACACTGAACCCTGTGGGAGTCTCACTGATTAACACTGAACCCTGTGGGAGTCTCACTGATAAACACTGAACCCTGAGGGAGTATCACTGATTAACACTGAACCCTGTGGGAGTCTCACTAATTAACACTGAACCCTATGGGAGTCTCAATGATTAACACTGAACTCTATGGGATTCTCACTGATAAACACTGAACCCTATGGGAGTCTCACTGATTAACACTGAACCCTGTGGGAGTCTCAGTTATTAACACTGAACCCTGAGGGAGTCGCACTGATTAACACTGAACACTGGGGGAGTCTCACTGATTAACACTGAACCCTGTGGGAGTCTCACTGATTAACACTGAACCGTGTGGGAGTCTCACTGATTAACACTGAACCCTATGGGAGTCTCACTGATTAACACTGATCCCTATGGGAGTCTCACTGATTAACACTGAACCCTATGGGAGTCTTACTGATGAACACTGCACCCTATGGTAGTCTCACTGATTAACACATGAACCCTGAGGGAGTCTCACTGATTGACACAGATCCCTGGGGAGTCACACTGATTAACACTGAACCCTGTGGGTGTCTCACTGATTAACACTGAACCCTATGGGAGTCTCACTGATTAACACTGAACCCTGTGGGTGTCTCATTGATTAACACTCAACCCTATGGGAGTCTCATTGATTAACACTGAACCCTATGAGAGTCTCACTGATTAACACATGAACCCTGTGGGAGTACCTCACTGATTTACACTGAACCCTGTGGGAGTCTCACTGATTAACACTGAACCCTGTGGGAGTCTCACTGATTAACACTGAACACTGTGGGAGTCTCACTGATTAACACTGAACCCTGTGGGAGTCTCACTGATTACCCCTGAACCCTGTGGGAGTTTCACTGATTAACACGGAACCCTATGGGAGTCTCACTGATTAACACTTAACCCTATGGGAGTCTCATTGATTAACACTGAACCCTGTGGGAGTCTCAATGATTAACACTGAACCCTATGGGAGTCTCACTGATTAACACTGAACCCTGTGGGAGTCTCACTGATTAACAGTGAACCCTGTGGGAGTCTCACTGATTAACACTGATCCATATGGGAGTCTCACTGATTAACACTGAACCCTATGGGAGTCTCACTGATTAACACTGAACCCTATGGGAGTCTCACTAATTAACACTGAACCCTATGGGAGTCTCACTGATTAACACTGAACCCAATGGGAGTCTCATTGATTTACACGGAACCCTATTGGCGTCTCACTGATTAACACTGAACCCTATGGGAGTCTCACTGATTAACACTGAACCCTGTAGGAGTCTCACTAATTAACACTGCACCCTATGGGAGTCTCACTGATGAACACTGAACCCAATGGGAGTCTCAGTGATTTACACTGAACACTATGGGAGTCTCACTGATTAACACTGAACCCAATGGGAGTCTCACTGATTAACACTGAACACTGTGGGAGTCTCACTGATTAACACTGAACCCTGTGGGAGTCTTACTGATTACCCCTGAACCCTGTGGGAGTTTCACTGATTAACACGGAACCCTATGGGAGTCTCACTGATTAACACTTAACCCTATGGGAGTCTCATTGATTAACACTGAACCCTGTGGGAGTCTCAATGATTAACACTGAACCCTATGGGAGTCTCACTGATTAACACTGAACCCTGTGGGAGTCTCACTGATTAACAGTGAACCCTGTGGGAGTCTCACTGATTAACACTGATCCCTATGGGAGTCTCACTGATTAACACTGAACCCTATGGGAGTCTCACTGATTAACACTGAACCCTATGGGAGTCTCACTAATTAACACTGAACCCTATGGGAGTCTCACTGATTAACACTGAACCCAATGGGAGTCTCATTGATTTACACGGAACCCTATTGGCGTCTCACTGATTAACACTGAACCCTATGGGAGTCTCACTGATTAACACTGAACCCTGTAGGAGTCTCACTAATTAACACTGCACCCTATGGGAGTCTCACTGATGAACACTGAACCCAATGGGAGTCTCAGTGATTTACACTGAACACTATGGGAGTCTCACTGATTAACACTGAACCCAATGGGAGTCTCACTGATTAACACTGAAGCCTGTGGGAGGCTCACTGATTAACACTGAACCCTATGGGAGTCTCACAGATTAACGCTGAACCCTATGGGAGTCTCACTGGTTAACAATGAACCCTATGGGAGTCTCACTGATTAACACTGAAATCGATGGGATTCTCACTGATTAACAGTGAACCCTATGGGAGTCTCACTGATTAACACTGAACCCAGTGGGAGTCTCAGTGATTAATACTGAACCCTATGGGAGTCTCACTGATTAACACTGAACACTGTGGGAGTCTCACTGATTAACACTGAACACTGTGGGCGTCTCACTGATTAACACTGAACCCTGTGGGAGTCTCACTGATTAACACTGAACCCTATGGGAGTCTCACTGATTAACACATTAACCCTGTGGGAGTCTCACTGATTAACACTGAACCCTGTGGGAGTCTCACTGATTAACGCTGAACCCTGTGGGATTCTCACTGATTAACACTGAACTCTATGGGAGTCTCACTGATTAACACTGAACCCTGTGGACGTCTCACTGATTAACACTGAACCCTGTGGGAGTCTCACTGATTAACACTGAACCCTGTGGGAGTCTCACTGATTACCCCTGAACCCTGTGGGAGTTTCACTGATTAACACTGAACCCTGTGGGAGTCTCACTGATTAACACTGAACCCTGTGGGAGTCTCACTGATTAACACTGAACCCTGTAGAAGTCTCACTGATTAACACTGAACCCTATCGGAGTCTCAATGATTAACACTGAACCCTGTGGGAGTCTCACTGATTAAGACTGAACCCTATGGGAGTCTCACTGATTTACACAAAACTTATGGGAGTCTCACTGATTAACACTTAACCCTATGGGAGTCTCACTGATTAACACTGAACCCTATGGGAGTCTCACTGATTAACACTGAACCCTGTGGGAGTCTCACTGATTAACACTGAACCCTGTGGGAGTCTCACTGATTAACACTGAACCCTATGGGAGTCTCAATGATTAACACTGAACCCTATGGGAGTCTCACTGATTAACACTGAACCCTGTGGGAGTCTCACGGATTAAGACTGAACCCTATGGGAGTCTCACTGATTAACACTGAACTCTATGGGTTTCTCAGTTATTAACACTGAAGCCTGAGGGAGTCTCACTGCTTAACACTGAACACTGTGGGAGTCTCACTGATTAACACTGAACACTGTGGGAGTCTCACTGATTAACACTGAACCCTGTGGGAGTCTCACTGATTAACACTGAACCCTATGGGAGTCTCATTGATTAACACATGAACCCTGAGGGAGTCTCACTGATTAACACAGAACCCTGTGGGAGTCTCACTGATTAACACTGAACCCTGTGGGAGTCTCACTGATTAACACTGAACCCTGTGGGAGTCTCACTGATTAACACTGAACCCTATGGGAGTCTCATTGATTAACACTGAACCCTATGGGAGTCTCACTGATTAACACATGAACCCTGTATGAGTCTCACTGATTTACACTGAACCATGTGGGAGTCTCACTGATTAACACTGAACCCTATGGGAGTCTCACTGATTAACACATGAACCCTGAGGGAGTCTCACTGATTAACACAGAACCCTGTGGGAGTCTCACTGATTAACACTGAACCCTGTGGGAGTCTCACTGATTAACACTGAACCCTATGGGAGTCTCACTGATTAACACATGAACCCTGAGGGAGTCTCACTGATAAACACTGAACCCTATGGGAGTCTCACTGATTAACACTGAACCCTGTGGGAGTCTCACTGATTAAGACTGAACCCTATGAGAGTTTCAATGATTAACACTGAACTCTATGGGATTCTCACTGATTAACACTGAACCCTATGGGAGTCTCACTGATTAACACTGAACCCTGTGGGAGTCTCAGTTATTAACACTGAACCCTGAGGGAGTCTCACTGATTAACACTGAACACTGGGGGAGTCTCACTGATTAACACTGAACACTGTGGGAGTCTCACTGATTAACACTAAACCCTGTGGGAGTCTCACTGATTAACACTGAACCCTATGGGAGTCTCATTGATTAACACATGAACCCTGAGGGAGTATCACTGATTAACACTGAACCCTGTGGGAGTTTCACTGATTAACACTGAACCCTATGGGAGTCTCACTGATTAACACATGAACCCTATGGGAGTCTCACTGATTTACACTGAACCCTGTGGGAGTCTCACTGATTAAACACTGAACCCTATGGGAGTCTCACTGATTAACACATGAACCCTGAGGGAGTATCACTGATTAACACTGAACCCTGTGGGAGTCTCACTGATTAATACTGAACCCTATGGGAGTCTCTCTGATTAACACATGAACCCTGTGGGAGTCTCACTGATTTACATTGAACCCTGTGGGAGTCTCTCTGATTAACACATGAACCCTGTGGGAGTCTCACTGATTTACATTGAACCCTGTGGGAGTCTCACTGATTAAACACTGAACCCTATGGGAGTCTCACTGATTAACACATGAACCCTGAGGGAGTATCACTGATTAACACTGAACCTTGTGGGAGTCTCACTGATTAACACTGAACCCTATGGGAGTCTCAATGATTAACACTGAACTCTATGGGATTCTCACTGATTAACACTGAACCCTATGGGAGTCTCACTGATTAACACTGAACCCTGTGGGAGTCTCAGTTATTAACACTGAACCCTGAGGGAGTCTCACTGATTAACACTGAACACTGGGGGAGTCTCACTGATTAACACTGAACCCTGTGGGAGTCTCACTGATTAACACTGAACCGTGTGGGAGTCTCACTGATTAACACTGAACCCTATGGGAGTCTCACTGATTAACACTGATCCCTATGGGAGTCTCACTGATTAACACTGAACCCAGTGGGAGTCTCAGTGATTAATACTGAACCCTATGGGAGTCTCACTGATTAACACTGAACACTGTGGGAGTCTCACTGATTAACACTGAACACTGTGGGCGTCTCACTGATTAACACTGAACCCTGTGGGAGTCTCACTGATTAACACTGAACCCTATGGGAGTCTCACTGATTAACACATGAACCCTGTGGGAGTCTCACTGATTAACACTGAACCCTGTGGGAGTCTCACTGATTAACGCTGAACCCTGTGGGATTCTCACTGATTAACACTGAACTCTATGGGAGTCTCACTGATTAACACTGAACCCTGTGGACGTCTCACTGATTAACACTGAACCCTGTGGGAGTCTCACTGATTACCCCTGAACCCTGTGGGAGTTTCACTGATTAACACTGAACCCTGTGGGAGTCTCACTGATTAACACTGAACCCTGTGGGAGTCTCACTGATTAACACTGAACCCTGTGGGAGTCTCACTGATTAAACACTGAACCCTGTGGGAGTCTCACTGATTAAACACTGAACCCTATGGGAGTCTCACTGATTAACACATGAACCCTGAGGGAGTATCACTGATTAACACTGAACCCTGTGGGAGTCTCAATGATTAACACTGAACCCTATGGGAGTCTCAATGATTAACACTGAACTCTATGGGATTCTCACTGATTAACACTGAACCCTATGGGAGTCTCACTGATTAACACTGAACCCTGTGGGAGTCTCAGTTATTAACACTGAACCCTGAGGGAGTCTCACTGATTAACACTGAACACTGGGGGAGTCTCACTGATTAACACTGAACCCTGTGGGAGTCTCACTGATTAACACTGAACCGTGTGGGAGTCTCACTGATTAACACTGAACCCTATGGGAGTCTCACTGATTAACACTGATCCCTATGGGAGTCTCACTGATTAACACTGAACCCAGTGGGAGTCTCAGTGATTAATACTGAACCCTATGGGAGTCTCACTGATTAACACTGAACACTGTGGGAGTCTCACTGATTAACACTGAACACTGTGGGCGTCTCACTGATTAACACTGAACCCTGTGGGAGTCTCACTGATTAACACTGAACCCTATGGGAGTCTCACTGATTAACACATGAACCCTGTGGGAGTCTCACTGATTAACACTGAACCCTGTGGGAGTCTCACTGATTAACGCTGAACCCTGTGGGATTCTCACTGATTAACACTGAACTCTATGGGAGTCTCACTGATTAACACTGAACCCTGTGGACGTCTCACTGATTAACACTGAACCCTGTGGGAGTCTCACTGATTAACACTGAACCCTGTGGGAGTCTCACTGATTACCCCTGAACCCTGTGGGAGTTTCACTGATTAACACTGAACCCTGTGGGAGTCTCAGTGATTAACACTGAACCCTGTGGGAGTCTCACTGATTAACACTGAACCCTGTGGGAGTCTCACTGATTAACACTGAACCCTATCGGAGTCTCACTGATTAACACTGAACACTGGGGGAGTCTCACTGATTAACACTGAACCCTGTGGGAGTCTCACTGATTAACACTGAACCGTGTGGGAGTCTCACTGATTAACACTGAACCCTATGGGAGTCTCACTGATTAACACTGATCCCTATGGGAGTCTCACTGATTAACACTGAACCCAGTGGGAGTCTCAGTGATTAATACTGAACCCTATGGGAGTCTCACTGATTAACACTGAACACTGTGGGAGTCTCACTGATTAACACTGAACACTGTGGGCGTCTCACTGATTAACACTGAACCCTGTGGGAGTCTCACTGATTAACACTGAACCCTATGGGAGTCTCACTGATTAACACATGAACCCTGTGGGAGTCTCACTGATTAACACTGAACCCTGTGGGAGTCTCACTGATTAACGCTGAACCCTGTGGGATTCTCACTGATTAACACTGAACTCTATGGGAGTCTCACTGATTAACACTGAACCCTGTGGACGTCTCACTGATTAACACTGAACCCTGTGGGAGTCTCACTGATTAACACTGAACCCTGTGGGAGTCTCAATGATTACCCCTGAACCCTGTGGGAGTTTCACTGATTAACACTGAACCCTGTGGGAGTCTCACTGATTAACACTGAACCCTGTGGGAGTCTCACTGATTAACACTGAACCCTGTGGGAGTCTCACTGATTAACACTGAACCCTGTGGGAGTCTCACTGATAAACACTGAACCCTGTGGGAGTCTCACTGATTAACACTGCACCCTATGTGAGTTTCACTGATTAACACTGAATCCTGTGGGAGTCTCACTGATTAACACTGAACCCTGTGGGAGTCTCACTGATTAACTCTGATCCCTGTGAGAGTCTCACTGCTTAACACTGAACCCTATGGGAGTCTCACTGATTAACACTGAACCCTGTGAGAGTCTCACTGATTAAGACTGAACCCTATGGGAGTCTCACTGATCAACACTGAAACCTATAGGAGTCTCACTGATTAACACTGAACCCTATGGGAGTCTCACTGATTCACACTGAACCCTGTGGGAGTTTCACTGATTAACACTGAACCCTATGGGAGTCTCACTGATTAACACATGAAACCTGTGGGAGTCTCACTGATTTACATTGAACCCTGTGGAAGTCTCACTGATTAAACACTGAACCCTATGGGAGTCTCACTGATTAACACATGAACCCTGAGGGAGTATCACTGATTAACACTGAACCCTGTGGGAGTCTCACTGATTAACACTGAACCCTATGGGAGTCTCAATGATTAACACTGAACTCTATGGGATTCTCACTGATAAACACTGAACCCTATGGGAGTCTCACTGATTAACACTGAACCCTGTGGGAGTCTCAGTTATTAACACTGAACCCTGAGGGAGTCTCACTGATTAACACTGAACACTGGGGGAGTCTCACTGATTAACACTGAACCCTGTGGGAGTCTCACTGATTAACACTGAACCGTGTGGGAGTCTCACTGATTAACACTGAACCCTATGGGAGTCTCACTGATTAACACTGATCCCTATGGGAGTCTCACTGATTAACACTGAACCCTATGGGAGTCTTACTGATGAACACTGCACCCTATGGTAGTCTCACTGATTAACACATGAACCCTGAGGGAGTCTCACTGATTAACACAGATCCCTGGGGAGTCACACTGATTAACACTGAACCCTGTGGGTGTCTCACTGATTAACACTGAACCCTATGGGAGTCTCACTGATTAACACTGAACCCTGTGGGTGTCTCATTGATTAACACTCAACCCTATGGGAGTCTCATTGATTAACACTGAACCCTATGGGAGTCTCACTGATTAACACATGAACCCTGTGGGAGTACCTCACTGATTTACACTGAACCCTGTGGGAGTCTCACTGATTAACACTGAACCCTGTGGGAGTCTCACTGATTAACACTGAACACTGTGGGAGTCTCACTGATTAACACTGAACCCTGTGGGAGTCTCACTGATTACCCCTGAACCCTGTGGGAGTTTCACTGATTAACACGGAACCCTATGGGAGTCTCACTGATTAACACTTAACCCTATGGGAGTCTCATTGATTAACACTGAACCCTGTGGGAGTCTCAATGATTAACACTGAACCCTATGGGAGTCTCACTGATTAACACTGAACCCTGTGGGAGTCTCACTGATTAACACTGAACTCTATGGGAGTCTCACTGATTAACACTGAACCCTGTGGACGTCTCACTGAATAACACTGAACCCTGTGGGAGTCTCACTGATTAACACTGAACCCTGTGGGAGTCTAACTGATTACCCCTGAACCCTGTGGGAGTTTCACTGATTAACACTGAACCCTGTGGGAGTCTCACTGATTAACACTGAACCCTGTGGGAGTCTCACTGATTAACACTGAACCCTGTGGGAGTCTCACTGATTAAACACTGAACCCTGTGGGAGTCTCACTGATTAAACACTGAACCCTATGGGAGTCTCACTGATTAACACATGAACCCTGAGGGAGTATCACTGATTAACACTGAACCCTGTGGGAGTCTCACTGATTAACACTGAACCCTATGGGAGTCTCAATGATTAACACTGAACTCTATGGGATTCTCACTGATTAACACTGAACCCTATGGGAGTCTCACTGATTAACACTGAACCCTGTGGGAGTCTCACTGATTAACACTGAACCCTGTGGGAGTCTCACTGATTAACACTGAACCCTGTGGGAGTCTCACTGATTAACACTGAACCCTATCGGAGTCTCACTGATTAACACTGAACACTGGGGGAGTCTCACTGATTAACACTGAACCCTGTGGGAGTCTCACTGATTAACACTGCACCGTGTGGGAGTCTCACTGATTAACACTGAACCCTATGGGAGTCTCACTGATTAACACTGATCCCTATGGGAGTCTCACTGATTAACACTGAACCCAGTGGGAGTCTCAGTGATTAATACTGAACCCTATGGGAGTCTCACTGATTAACACTGAACACTGTGGGAGTCTCACTGATTAACACTGAACACTGTGGGCGTCTCACTGATTAACACTGAACCCTGTGGGAGTCTCACTGATTAACACTGAACCCTATGGGAGTCTCACTGATTAACACATGAACCCTGTGGGAGTCTCACTGATTAACACTGAACCCTGTGGGAGTCTCACTGATTAACGCTGAACCCTGTGGGATTCTCACTGATTAACACTGAACTCTATGGGAGTCTCACTGATTAACACTGAACCCTGTGGACGTCTCACTGATTAACACTGAACCCTGTGGGAGTCTCACTGATTAACACTGAACCCTGTGGGAGTCTCACTGATTACCCCTGAACCCTGTGGGAGTTTCACTGATTAACACTGAACCCTGTGGGAGTCTCACTGATTAACACTGAACCCTGTGGGAGTCTCACTGATTAACACTGAACCCTGTGGGAGTCTCACTGATTAACACTGAACCCTATCGGAGTCTCAATGATTAACACTGAACCCTGTGGGAGTCTCACTGATTAACACTGAACCCTGTGGGAGTCTCACTGATTAACACTGCACCCTATGGGAGTTTCACTGATTAACACTGAACCCTATGGGAGTCTCATTGATTAACACATGAACCCTGAGGGAGTCTCACTGATTAACACTGAACCCTGTGGGAGTCTCACTGATTAACACTGAACCCTGTGGGAGTCTCACTGATAAACACTGAACCCTGTGGGAGTCTCACTGATTAACACTGCACCCTATGTGAGTTTCACTGATTAACACTGAATCCTGTGGGAGTCTCACTGATTAACACTGAACCCTGTGGGAGTCTCACTGATTAACTCTGATCCCTGTGAGAGTCTCACTGCTTAACACTGAACCCTATGGGAGTCTCACTGATTAACACTGAACCCTGTGAGAGTCTCACTGATTAAGACTGAACCCTATGGGAGTCTCACTGATCAACACTGAAACCTATAGGAGTCTCACTGATTAACACTGAACCCTATGGGAGTCTCACTGATTCACACTGAACCCTGTGGGAGTTTCACTGATTAACACTGAACCCTATGGGAGTCTCACTGATTAACACATGAACCCTGTGGGAGTTTCACTGATTTACATTGAACCCTGTGGGAGTCTCACTGATTAAACACTGAACCCTATGGGAGTCTCACTGATTAACACATGAACCCTGAGGGAGTATCACTGATTAACACTGAACCCTGTGGGAGTCTCACTGATTAACACTGAACCCTATGGGAGTCTCAATGATTAACACTGAACTCTATGGGATTCTCACTGATAAACACTGAACCCTATGGGAGTCTCACTGATTAACACTGAACCCTGTGGGAGTCTCAGTTATTAACACTGAACCCTGAGGGAGTCTCACTGATTAACACTGAACACTGGGGGAGTCTCACTGATTAACACTGAACCCTGTGGGAGTCTCACTGATTAACACTGAACCGTGTGGGAGTCTCACTGATTAACACTGAACCCTATGGGAGTCTCACTGATTAACACTGATCCCTATGGGAGTCTCACTGATTAACACTGAACCCTATGGGAGTCTTACTGATGAACACTGCACCCTATGGTAGTCTCACTGATTAACACATGAACCCTGAGGGAGTCTCACTGATTAACACAGATCCCTGGGGAGTCACACTGATTAACACTGAACCCTGTGGGTGTCTCACTGATTAACACTGAACCCTATGGGAGTCTCACTGATTAACACTGAACCCTGTGGGTGTCTCATTGATTAACACTCAACCCTATGGGAGTCTCATTGATTAACACTGAACCCTGTGGGAGTCTCACTGATTAACACTGAAACGTGTGGGAGTCTCACTGATTAACACTGAACCCTATGGGAGTCTCACTGATTAACACTGATCCCTATGGGAGTCTCACTGATTAACACTGAACCCAGTGGGAGTCTCAGTGATTAATACTGAACCCTATGGGAGTCTCACTGATTAACACTGAACACTGTGGGAGTCTCACTGATTAACACTGAACACTGTGGGCATCTCACTGATTAACACTGAACCCTGTGGGAGTCTCACTGATTAACACTGAACCCTATGGGAGTCTCACTGATTAACACATGAACCCTGTGGGAGTCTCACTGATTAACACTGAACCCTGTGGGAGTCTCACTGATTAACACTGAACCCTATGGGAGTCTCACTGATTAACACTGAACCCTGTGGGAGTCTCAGTTATTAACACTGAACCCTGAGGGAGTCTCACTGATTAACACTGAACACTGGGGGAGTCTCACTGATTAACACTGAACCCTGTGGGAGTCTCACTGATTAACACTGAAACGTGTGGGAGTCTCACTGATTAACACTGAACCCTATGGGAGTCTCACTGATTAACACTGATCCCTATGGGAGTCTCACTGATTAACACTGAACCCAGTGGGAGTCTCAGTGATTAATACTGAACCCTATGGGAGTCTCACTGATTAACACTGAACACTGTGGGAGTCTCACTGATTAACACTGAACACTGTGGGCGTCTCACTGATTAACACTGAACCCTGTGGGAGTCTCACTGATTAACACTGAACCCTATGGGAGTCTCACTGATTAACACATGAACCCTGTGGGAGTCTCACTGATTAACACTGAACCCTGTGGGAGTCTCACTGATTAACGCTGAACCCTGTGGGATTCTCACTGATTAACACTGAACTCTATGGGAGTTTCACTGATTAACACTGAACCCTGTGGACGTCTCACTGATTAACACTGAACCCTGTGGGAGTCTCACTGATTAACACTGAACCCTGTGGGAGTCTCACTGATTACCCCTGAACCCTGTGGGAGTTTCACTGATTAACACTGAACCCTATGGGAGTCTCACTGATTAACACATGAACCCTGTGGGAGTACCTCACTGATTTACACTGAACCCTGTGGGAGTCTCACTGATTAACACTGAACCCTGTGGGAGTCTCACTGATTAACAATGAACACTGTGGGAGTCTCACTGATTAACACTGAACCCTGTGGGAGTCTCACTGATTACCCCTGAACCCTGTGGGAGTTTCACTGATTAACACGGAACCCTATGGGAGTCTCACTGATTAACACTTAACCCTATGGGAGTCTCATTGATTAACACTGAACCCTGTGGGAGTCTCAATGATTAACACTGAACCCTATGGGAGTCTCACTGATTAACACTGAACCCTGTGGGAGTCTCACTGATTAACACTGAACTCTATGGGAGTCTCACTGATTAACACTGAACCCTGTGGACGTCTCACTGATTAACACTGAACCCTGTGGGAGTCTCACTGATTAACACTGAACCCTGTGGGAGTTTCACTGATTAACACTGAACCCTGTGGGAGTCTCACTGATTAACACTGAACCCTGTGGGAGTCTCACTGATTAACACTGAACCCTGTGGGAGTCTCACTGATTAAACACTGAACCCTGTGGGAGTCTCACTGATTAAACACTGAACCCTATGGGAGTCTCACTGATTAACACATGAACCCTGAGGGAGTATCACTGATTAACACTGAACCCTGTGGGAGTCTCACTGATTAACACTGAACCCTATGGGAGTCTCAATGATTAACACTGAACTCTATGGGATTCTCACTGATTAACACTGAACCCTATGGGAGTCTCACTGATTAACACTGAACCATGTGGGAGTCTCAGTTATTAACACTGAACCCTGAGGGAGTCTCACTGATTAACACTGAACACTGGGGGAGTCTCACTGATTAACACTGAACCCTGTGGGAGTCTCACTGATTAACACTGAAACGTGTGGGAGTCTCACTGATTAACACTGAACCCTATGGGAGTCTCACTGATTAACACTGATCCCTATGGGAGTCTCACTGATTAACACTGAACCCAGTGGGAGTCTCAGTGATTAATACTGAACCCTATGGGAGTCTCACTGATTAACACTGAACACTGTGGGAGTCTCACTGATTAACACTGAACACTGTGGGCGTCTCACTGATTAACACTGAACCCTGTGGGAGTCTCACTGATTAACACTGAACCCTATGGGAGTCTCACTGATTAACACATGAACCCTGTGGGAGTCTCACTGATTAACACTGAACCCTGTTGGAGTCTCACTGATTAACGCTGAACCCTATGGGAGTCTCACTGATTAACACTGAACCCTGTGGGAGTCTCACTGATTACCCCTGAACCCTGTGGGAGTTTCACTGATTAACACTGAACCCTGTGGGAGTCTCACTGATTAACACTGAACCCTGTGGGAGTCTCACTGATTAACACTGAACCCTGTGTGGGAGTCTCACTGATTAACACTGAACCCTATCGGAGTCTCAATGATTAACACTGAACCCTGTGGGAGTCTCACTGATTAACACTGAACCCTGTGGGAGTCTCACTGATTAACACTGCACCCTATGGGAGTTTCACTGATTAACACTGAACCCTATGGGAGTCTCATTGATTAACACATGAACCCTGAGGGAGTCTCACTGATTAACACTGAACCCTGTGGGAGTCTCACTGATTAACACTGAACCCTGTGGGAGTTTCACTGATAAACACTGAACCCTGTGGGAGTCTCACTGATTAACACTGCACCCTATGGGAGTTTCACTGATTAACACTGAACCCTGTGGGAGTCTCACTGATTAACACTGAACCCTGTGGGAGTCTCACTGATTAACTCTGATCCCTGTGAGAGTCTCACTGCTTAACACTGAACCCTATGGGAGTCTCACTGATTAACACTGAACCCTGTGAGAGTCTCACTGATTAAGACTGAACCCTATGGGAGTCTCACTGATCAACACTGAAACCTATAGGAGTCTCACTGATTAAAACTGAACCCTATGGGAGTCTCACTGATTCACACTGAACCCTGTGGGAGTCTCACTGATTTACATTGAACCCTGTGGGAGTCTCACTGATTAAACACTGAACCCTATGGGAGTCTCACTGATTAACACATGAACCCTGAGGGAGTATCACTGATTAACACTTAACCCTGTGGGAGTCTCACTGATTAACACTGAACCCTATGGGTGTCTCAATGATTAACACTGAACTCTATGGGATTCTCACTGATAAACACTGAACCCTATGGGAGTCTCACTGATTAACACTGAACCCTGTGGGAGTCTCAGTTATTAACACTGAACCCTGAGGGAGTCTCACTGATTAACACTGAACACTGGGGGAGTCTCACTGATTAACACTGAACCCTGTGGGAGTCTCACTGATTAACACTGAACCGTGTGGGAGTCTCACTGATTAACACTGAACCCTATGGGAGTCTCACTGATTAACACTGATCCCTATGGGAGTCTCACTGATTAACACTGAACCCTATGGGAGTCTTACTGATGAACACTGCACCCTATGGTAGTCTCACTGATTAACACATGAACCCTGAGGGAGTCTCACTGATTAACACAGATCCCTGGGGAGTCACACTGATTAACACTGAACCCTGTGGGTGTCTCACTGATTAACACTGAACCCTATGGGAGTCTCACTGATTAACACTGAACCCTGTGGGTGTCTCATTGATTAACACTCAACCCTATGGGAGTCTCATTGATTAACACTGAACCCTATGGGAGTCTCACTGATTAACACATGAACCCTGTGGGAGTACCTCACTGATTTACACTGAACCCTGTGGGAGTCTCACTGATTAACACTGAACCCTGTGGGAGTCTCACTGATTAACACTGAACACTGTGGGAGTCTCACTGATTAACACTGAACACTGTGGGCGTCTCACTGATTAACACTGAACCCTGTGGGAGTCTCACTGATTAACACTGAACCCTATGGGAGTCTCACTGATTAACACATGAACCCTGTGGGAGTCTCACTGATTAACACTGAACCCTGTGGGAGTCTCACTGATTAACGCTGAACCCTATGGGAGTCTCACTGATTAACACTGAACCCTGTGGGAGTCTCACTGATTACCCCTGAACCCTGTGGGAGTTTCACTGATTAACACTGAACCCTGTGGGAGTCTCACTGATTAACACTGAACCCTGTGGGAGTCTCACTGATTAACACTGAACCCTGTGTGGGAGTCTCACTGATTAACACTGAACCCTATCGGAGTCTCAATGATTAACACTGAACCCTGTGGGAGTCTCACTGATTAACACTGAACCCTGTGGGAGTCTCACTGATTAACACTGCACCCTATGGGAGTTTCACTGATTAACACTGAACCCTATGGGAGTCTCATTGATTAACACATGAACCCTGAGGGAGTCTCACTGATTAACACTGAACCCTGTGGGAGTCTCACTGATTAACACTGAACCCTGTGGGAGTTTCACTGATAAACACTGAACCCTGTGGGAGTCTCACTGATTAACACTGCACCCTATGGGAGTTTCACTGATTAACACTGAACCCTGTGGGAGTCTCACTGATTAACACTGAACCCTGTGGGAGTCTCACTGATTAACTCTGATCCCTGTGAGAGTCTCACTGCTTAACACTGAACCCTATGGGAGTCTCACTGATTAACACTGAACCCTGTGAGAGTCTCACTGATTAAGACTGAACCCTATGGGAGTCTCACTGATCAACACTGAAACCTATAGGAGTCTCACTGATTAAAACTGAACCCTATGGGAGTCTCACTGATTCACACTGAACCCTGTGGGAGTCTCACTGATTTACATTGAACCCTGTGGGAGTCTCACTGATTAAACACTGAACCCTATGGGAGTCTCACTGATTAACACATGAACCCTGAGGGAGTATCACTGATTAACACTTAACCCTGTGGGAGTCTCACTGATTAACACTGAACCCTATGGGTGTCTCAATGATTAACACTGAACTCTATGGGATTCTCACTGATAAACACTGAACCCTATGGGAGTCTCACTGATTAACACTGAACCCTGTGGGAGTCTCAGTTATTAACACTGAACCCTGAGGGAGTCTCACTGATTAACACTGAACACTGGGGGAGTCTCACTGATTAACACTGAACCCTATCGGAGTCTCAATGATTAACACTGAACCCTGTGGGAGTCTCACTGATTAACACTGAACCCTGTGGGAGTCTCACTGATTAACACTGCACCCTATGGGAGTTTCACTGATTAACACTGAACCCTATGGGAGTCTCATTGATTAACACATGAACCCTGAGGGAGTCTCACTGATTAACACTGAACCCTGTGGGAGTCTCACTGATTAACACTGAACCCTGTGGGAGTTTCACTGATAAACACTGAACCCTGTGGGAGTCTCACTGATTAACACTGCACCCTATGGGAGTTTCACTGATTAACACTGAACCCTGTGGGAGTCTCACTGATTAACACTGAACCCTGTGGGAGTCTCACTGATTAACTCTGATCCCTGTGAGAGTCTCACTGCTTAACACTGAACCCTATGGGAGTCTCACTGATTAACACTGAACCCTGTGAGAGTCTCACTGATTAAGACTGAACCCTATGGGAGTCTCACTGATCAACACTGAAACCTATAGGAGTCTCACTGATTAAAACTGAACCCTATGGGAGTCTCACTGATTCACACTGAACCCTGTGGGAGTCTCACTGATTTACATTGAACCCTGTGGGAGTCTCACTGATTAAACACTGAACCCTATGGGAGTCTCACTGATTAACACATGAACCCTGAGGGAGTATCACTGATTAACACTTAACCCTGTGGGAGTCTCACTGATTAACACTGAACCCTATGGGTGTCTCAATGATTAACACTGAACTCTATGGGATTCTCACTGATAAACACTGAACCCTATGGGAGTCTCACTGATTAACACTGAACCCTGTGGGAGTCTCAGTTATTAACACTGAACCCTGAGGGAGTCTCACTGATTAACACTGAACACTGGGGGAGTCTCACTGATTAACACTGAACCCTGTGGGAGTCTCACTGATTAACACTGAACCGTGTGGGAGTCTCACTGATTAACACTGAACCCTATGGGAGTCTCACTGATTAACACTGATCCCTATGGGAGTCTCACTGATTAACACTGAACCCTATGGGAGTCTTACTGATGAACACTGCACCCTATGGTAGTCTCACTGATTAACACATGAACCCTGAGGGAGTCTCACTGATTAACACAGATCCCTGGGGAGTCACACTGATTAACACTGAACCCTGTGGGTGTCTCACTGATTAACACTGAACCCTATGGGAGTCTCACTGATTAACACTGAACCCTGTGGGTGTCTCATTGATTAACACTCAACCCTATGGGAGTCTCATTGATTAACACTGAACCCTATGGGAGTCTCACTGATTAACACATGAACCCTGTGGGAGTACCTCACTGATTTACACTGAACCCTGTGGGAGTCTCACTGATTAACACTGAACCCTGTGGGAGTCTCACTGATTAACACTGAACACTGTGGGAGTCTCACTGATTAACACTGAACCCTGTGGGAGTCTCACTGATTACCCCTGAACCCTGTGGGAGTTTCACTTATTAACACGGAACCCTATGGGAGTCTCACTGATTAACACTTAACCCTATGGGAGTCTCATTGATTAACACTGAACCCTGTGGGAGTCTCAATGATTAACACTGAACCATATGGGAGTCTCACTGATTAACACTGAACCCTGTGGGAGTCTCACTGATTAACACTGAACCCTGTGGGAGTCTCACTGATTAACACTGATCCCTATGGGAGTCTCACTGATTAACACTGAACCCTATGGGAGTCTCACTGATTAACACTGAACCCTATGGGAGTCTCACTAATTAACACTGAACCCTATGGGAGTCTCACTGATTAACACTGAACCCAATGGGAGTCTCATTGATTTACACGGAACCCTATTGGCGTCTCACTGATTAACACTGAACCCTATGGGAGTCTCACTGATTAACACTGAACCCTGTAGGAGTCTCACTAATTAACACTGCACCCTATGGGAGTCTCACTGATGAACACTGAACCCAATGGGAGTCTCAGTGATTTACACTGAACACTATGGGAGTCTCACTGATTAACACTGAACCCAATGGGAGTCTCACTGATTAACACTGAAGCCTGTGGGAGGCTCACTGATTAACACTGAACCCTATGGGAGTCTCACAGATTAACGCTGAACCCTATGGGAGTCTCACTGGTCAACAATGAACCCTATGGGAGTCTCACTGATTAACACTGAAATCGATGGGATTCTCACTGATTAACATTGAACCCTATGGGAGTCTCACTGATTAACACTGAACCCAGTGGGAGTCTCAGTGATTAATACTGAACCCTATGGGAGTCTCACTGATTAACACTGAACACTGTGGGAGTCTCACTGATTAACACTGAACACTGTGGGCGTCTCACTGATTAACCCTGAACCCTGTGGGAGTCTCACTGATTAACACTGAACCCTATGGGAGTCTCACTGATTAACACATGAACCCTGTGGGAGTCTCACTGATTAACACTGAACCCTGTGGGAGTCTCACTGATTAACGCTGAACCCTGTGGGATTCTCACTGATTAACACTGAACTCTATGGGAGTCTCACTGATTAACACTGAACCCTGTGGACGTCTCACTGATTAACACTGAACCCTGTGGGAGTCTCACTGATTAACACTGAACCCTGTGGGAGTCTCACTGATTACCCCTGAACCCTGTGGGAGTTTCACTGATTAACACTGAACCCTGTGGGAGTCTCACTGATTAACACTGAACCCTGTGGGAGTCTCACTGATTAACACTGAACCCTATGGGAGTCTCAATGATTAACACTGAACCCTATGGGAGTCTCACTGATTAACACTGAACCCTGTGGGAGTCTCACGGATTAAGACTGAACCCTATGGGAGTCTCACTGATTAACACTGAACTCTATGGGATTCTCACTGATTAACAATGAACCCTATGGTAGTCTCACTGATTAACACTGAACCCTGTGGGAGTCTCAGTTATTAACAATGAACCCTGAGGGAGTCTCACTGATTAACACTGAACCCTGTGGGAGTCTCACTGATTAGCATTGAACCCTGTGGGAGTCTCAGTTATTAACACTGAAGCCTGAGGGAGTCTCACTGCTTAACACTGAACACTGTGGGAGTCTCACTGATTAACACTGAACACTGTGGGAGTCTCACTGATTAACACTGAACCCTGTGGGAGTCTCACTGATTAACACTGAACCCTATGGGAGTCTCATTGATTAACACATGAACCCTGAGGGAGTCTCACTGATTAACACAGAACCCTGTGGGAGTCTCACTGATTAACACTGAACCCTGTGGGAGTCTCACTGATTAACACTGAACCCTGTGGGAGTCTCACTGATTAACACTGAACCCTATGGGAGTCTCATTGATTAACACTGAACCCTATGGGAGTCTCACTGATTAACACATGAACCCTGTATGAGTCTCACTGATTTACACTGAACCATGTGGGAGTCTCACTGATTAACACTGAACCCTATGGGAGTCTCACTGATTAACACATGAACCCTGAGGGAGTCTCACTGATTAACACAGAACCCTGTGGGAGTCTAACTGATTAACACTGAACCCTGTGGGAGTCTCACTGATTAACACTGAACCCTATGGGAGTCTCACTGATTAACACATGAACCCTGAGGGAGTCTCACTGATAAACACTGAACCCTATGGGAGTCTCACTGATTAACACTGAACCCTGTGGGAGTCTCACTGATTAAGACTGAACCCTATGAGAGTCTCAATGATTAACACTGAACTCTATGGGATTCTCACTGATTAACACTGAACCCTATGGGAGTCTCACTGATTAACACTGAACCCTGTGGGAGTCTCAGTTATTAACACTGAACCCTGAGGGAGTCTCACTGATTAACACTGAACACTGGGGGAGTCTCACTTATTAACACTGAACACTGTGGGAGTCTCACTGATTAACACTAAACCCTGTGGGAGTCTCACTGATTAACACTGAACCCTATGGGAGTCTCATTGATTAACACATGAACCCTGAGGGAGTCTCACTGATTAACACTGAACCCTGTGGGAGTTTCACTGATTAACAATGAACCCTATGGGAGTCTCACTGATTAACACATGAACCCTGTGGAAGTCTCACTGATTTACACTGAACCCTGTGGGAGTCTCACTGATTAAACACTGAACCCTATGGGAGTCTCACTGATTAACACATGAACCCTGAGGGAGTATCACTGATTAACACTGAACCCTGTGAGAGTCTCACTGATTAACACTGCACCCTATGGGAGTCTCAATGATTAACACTGAACTCTATGGGATTCTCACTGATTAACACTGAACCCTATGGGAGTCTCACTGATTAACACTGAACCCTGTGGGAGTCTCAGTTATTAACACTGAACCCTGAGGGAGTCTCACTGATTAACACTGAACACTGGGGGAGTCTCACTGATTAACACTAAACACTGTGGGAGTCTCACTGATTAACACTAAACCCAGTGGGAGTCTCACTGATTAACACTGAACCCTAAGGGAGTCTCATTGATTAACACATGAACCCTGAGGGAGTCTCACTGATTAACACTGAACACTGTGGGGGTCTCACTGATTAACACTGAACCCTATGGGAGTCTCAATGATTAACACTGAACCCTATGGGAGTCTCACTGATTAACACTGAACCCTGTGGGAGTCTCACGGATTAAGACTGAACCCTATGGGAGTCTCACTGATTAACACTGAACTCTATGGGATTCTCACTGATTAACACTGAACCCTATGGGAGTCTCACTGATTAACACTGAACCCTGTGGGAGTCTCAGTTATTAACAATGAACCCTGAGGGAGTCTCACTGATTAACACTGAACCCTGTGGGAGTCTCACTGATTAACACTGCACCCTATGGGAGTCTCAATGATTAACACTGAACTCTATGGGATTCTCACTGATTAACACTGAACCCTATGGGAGTCTCACTGATTAACACTGAACCCTGTGGGAGTCTCAGTTATTAACACTGAACCCTGAGGGAGTCTCACTGATTAACACTGAACACTGGGGGAGTCTCACTGATTAACACTAAACACTGTGGGAGTCTCACTGATTAACACTAAACCCAGTGGGAGTCTCACTGATTAACACTGAACCCTAAGGGAGTCTCATTGATTAACACATGAACCCTGAGGGAGTCTCACTGATTAACACTGAACACTGTGGGAGTCTCACTGATTAACACTGAACCCTATGGGAGTCTCAATGATTAACACTGAACCCTATGGGAGTCTCACTGATTAACACTGAACCCTGTGGGAGTCTCACGGATTAAGACTGAACCCTATGGGAGTCTCACTGATTAACACTGAACTCTATGGGATTCTCACTGATTAACACTGAACCCTATGGGAGTCTCATTGATTAACACTGAACCCTGTGGGAGTCTCAGTTATTAACAATGAACCCTGAGGGAGTCTCACTGATTAACACTGAACCCTGTGGGAGTCTCACTGATTCACACTGAACCCTATGGGAGTCTCACTGATTAACACTGAACCCTGTGGGAGTCTCACGGATTAAGACTGAACCCTATGGGAGTCTCACTGATTAACACTGAACTCTATGGGATTCTCACTGATTAACACTGAACCCTATGGGAGTCTCACTGATTAACACTGAACCCTGTGGGAGTCTCAGTTATTAACAATGAACCCTGAGGGAGTCTCACTGATTAACACTGAACCCTGTGGGAGTCTCACTGATTAACACTGAACCCTGTGGGAGTCTCACTGATTAACACTGAACCGTGTGGGAGTCTCACTGATTAACACTGAACCCTATGGGAGTCTCACTGATTAACACTGATCCCTATGGGAGTCTCACTGATTAACACTGAACCCTATGGGAGTCTTACTGATGAACACTGCACCCTATGGTAGTCTCACTGATTAACACATGAACGCCGTGGGAGTCTCACTGATTAACACTGAACCCTATGGGAGTCTCACTGATTAACACATGAACCCTGAGGGAGTCTCACTGATTAACACAGATCCCTGGGGAGTCTCACTGATTAACACTGAACCCTGTGGGTGTCTCACTGATTAACACTGAACCCTATGGGAGTCTCACTGATTAACACTGAACCCTGTGGGTGTCTCACTGATTAACACTCAACCCTATGGGATTCTCATTGATTAACACTGAACCCTATGGGAGTCTCACTGATTAACACATGAACCCTGTGGGAGTACCTCACTGATTTACACTGAACCCTGTGGGAGTCTCACTGATTAACACTGAACCCTGTGGGAGTCTCACTGATTAACACTGAACACTGTGGGAGTCTCACTGATTAACACTGAACCCTGTGGGAGTCTCATTGATTACCCCTGAACCCTGTGGGAGTTTCACTGATTAACACGGAACCCTATGGGAGTCTCACTGATTAACACTTAACCCTATGGGAGTCTCATTGATTAACACTGAACCCTGTGGGAGTCTCAATGATTAACACTGAACCCTATGGGAGTCTCACTGATTAACACTGAACCCTGTGGGAGTCTCACTGATTAACACTGAACCCTGTGGGAGTCTCACTGATTAACACTGATCCCTGTGGGAATCTCACTGCTTAACACTGAACCCTATGGGAGTCTCACTGATTAACACTGAACCCTATGGGAGTCTCACTGATTAACACTGAACCCTATGGGAGACTCGCTGATTAACACTGAACCCTATGGGAGTCTCACTGATTAACACTGAACCCTGTGGGAGTCTCACTAATTAACACTGCACCCTATGGGAGTCTCAATGATTAACACTGGACTCTATGGGATTCTCACTGATTAACACTGAACCCTATGGGAGTCTCACTGATTAACACTGAACCCTGTGGGAGTCTCAGTTATTAACAATGAACCCTATGGGAGTCTCACTGATTAACACATGAACCCTGTGGAAGTCTCACTGATTTACACTGAACCCTGTGGGAGTCTCACTGATTAAACACTGAACCCTATGGGAGTCTCACTGATTAACACATGAACCCTGAGGGAGTATCACTGATTAACACTGAACCCTGTGAGAGTCTCACTGATTAACACTGCACCCTATGGGAGTCTCAATGATTAACACTGAACTCTATGGGATTCTCACTGATTAACACTGAACCCTATGGGAGTCTCACTGATTAACACTGAACCCTGTGGGAGTCTCAGTTATTAACACTGAACCCTGAGGGAGTCTCACTGATTAACACTGAACACTGGGGGAGTCTCACTGATTAACACTAAACACTGTGGGAGTCTCACTGATTAACACTAAACCCAGTGGGAGTCTCACTGATTAACACTGAACCCTAAGGGAGTCTCATTGATTAACACATGAACCCTGAGGGAGTCTCACTGATTAACACTGAACACTGTGGGAGTCTCACTGATTAACACTGAACCCTATGGGAGTCTCAATGATTAACACTGAACCCTATGGGAGTCTCACTGATTAACACTGAACCCTGTGGGAGTCTCACGGATTAAGACTGAACCCTATGGGAGTCTCACTGATTAACACTGAACTCTATGGGATTCTCACTGATTAACACTGAACCCTATGGGAGTCTCACTGATTAACACTGAACCCTGTGGGAGTCTCAGTTATTAACAATGAACCCTGAGGGAGTCTCACTGATTAACACTGAACCCTGTGGGAGTCTTACTGATTAACACTGCACCCTATGGGAGTCTCAATGATTAACACTGAACTCTATGGGATTCTCACTGATTAACACTGAACCCTATGGGAGTCTCACTGATTAACACTGAACCCTGTGGGAGTCTCAGTTATTAACACTGAACCCTGAGGGAGTCTCACTGATTAACACTGAACACTGGGGGAGTCTCACTGATTAACACTAAACACTGTGGGAGTCTCACTGATTAACACTAAACCCAGTGGGAGTCTCACTGATTAACACTGAACCCTAAGGGAGTCTCATTGATTAACACATGAACCCTGAGGGAGTCTCACTGATTAACACTGAACACTGTGGGAGTCTCACTGATTAACACTGAACCCTATGGGAGTCTCAATGATTAACACTGAACCCTATGGGAGTCTCACTGATTAACACTGAACCCTGTGGGAGTCTCACGGATTAAGACTGAACCCTATGGGAGTCTCACTGATTAACACTGAACTCTATGGGATTCTCACTGATTAACACTGAACCCTATGGGAGTCTCATTGATTAACACTGAACCCTGTGGGAGTCTCAGTTATTAACAATGAACCCTGAGGGAGTCTCACTGATTAACACTGAACCCTGTGGGAGTCTCACTGATTCACACTGAACCCTATGGGAGTCTCACTGATTAACACTGAACCCTGTGGGAGTCTCACGGATTAAGACTGAACCCTATGGGAGTCTCACTGATTAACACTGAACTCTATGGGATTCTCACTGATTAACACCGAACCCTATGGGAGTCTCACTGATTAACACTGAACCCTGTGGGAGTCTCAGTTATTAACAATGAACCCTGAGGGAGTCTCACTGATTAACACTGAACCCTGTGGGAGTCTCACTGATTAACACTGAACCCTGTGGGAGTCTCATTGATTAACACTGAACCGTGTGGGAGTCTCACTGATTAACACTGAACCCTATGGGAGTCTCACTGATTAACACTGATCCCTATGGGAGTCTCACTGATTAACACTGAACCCTATGGGAGTCTTACTGATGAACACTGCACCCTATGGTAGTCTCACTGATTAACACATGAACGCCGTGGGAGTCTCACTGATTAACACTGAACCCTATGGGAGTCTCACTGATTAACACATGAACCCTGAGGGAGTCTCACTGATTAACACAGATCCCTGGGGAGTCTCACTGATTAACACTGAACCCTGTGGGTGTCTCACTGATTAACACTGAACCCTATGGGAGTCTCACTGATTAACACTGAACCCTGTGGGTGTCTCACTGATTAACACTCAACCCTATGGGATTCTCATTGATTAACACTGAACCCTATGGGAGTCTCACTGATTAACACATGAACCCTGTGGGAGTACCTCACTGATTTACACTGAACCCTGTGGGAGTCTCACTGATTAACACTGAACCCTGTGGGAGTCTCACTGATTAACACTGAACACTGTGGGAGTCTCACTGATTAACACTGAACCCTGTGGGAGTCTCATTGATTACCCCTGAACCCTGTGGGAGTTTCACTGATTAACACGGAACCCTATGGGAGTCTCACTGATTAACACTTAACCCTATGGGAGTCTCATTGATTAACACTGAACCCTGTGGGAGTCTCAATGATTAACACTGAACCCTATGGGAGTCTCACTGATTAACACTGAACCCTGTGGGAGTCTCACTGATTAACACTGAACCCTATGGGAGTCTCACTGATTAACACTGAACCCTGTGGGAGTCTCACTGATTAACACTGAACCCTATGGGAGTCTCACTGATTAACACTGAACCCTATGGGAGTCTCACTGATTAACACTGAACCCTATGGGAGTCTCGCTGATTAACACTGAACCCTATGGGAGTCTCACTGATTAACACTGAACCCTGTGGGAGTCTCACTAATTAACACTGAACCCTATGGGAGTCTCACTGATTAACACTGAACCCAATGGGAGTCTCATTGATTTACACTGAACCCTATTGGCGTCTCACTGATTAACACTGAACCCTATGGGAGTCTCACTGATTAACACTGAATCCTGTAGGAGTCTCACTAATTAACACTGCACCCTATGGGAGTCTCACTGATGAACACTGAACCCAATGGGAGTCTCAGTGATTTACACTGAACACTATGGGAGTCTCACTGATTAACACTGAACCCAATGGGAGTCTCACTGATTAACACTGAAGCCTGTGGGAGGCTCACTGATTAACACTGAACCCTATGGGAGTCTCACAGATTAACGCTGAACCCTATGGGAGTCTCACTGGTTAACAATGAAACCTATGGGAGTCTCACTGATTAACACTGAAATCGATGGGATTCTCACTGATTAACAGTGAACTCTATGGGAGTCTCACTGATTAACACTAAACCCAGTGGGAGTCTCAGTGATTAATACTGAACCCTATGGGAGTC
Source organism: Petromyzon marinus (assembly GCF_048934315.1). Classification (NCBI taxonomy): domain Eukaryota; kingdom Metazoa; phylum Chordata; class Hyperoartia; order Petromyzontiformes; family Petromyzontidae; genus Petromyzon; species Petromyzon marinus. Next base: position 1,642,049 of record NW_027423501.1, read on the forward strand.
TCACTGATTAACACTGAACACTGTGGGAGTCTCACTGATTAACACTGAACACTGTGGGCGTCTCACTGATTAACACTGAACCCTGTGGGAGTCTCACTGATTAACACTGAACCCTATGGGAGTCTCACTGATTAACACATGAACCCTGTGCGAGTCTCACTGATTAACACTGAACCCTGTGGGAGTCTCACTGATTAACACTGAACCCTGTGGAATTCTCACTGATTAATACTGAACTCTATGGGAGTCTCACTGATTAACACTGAACCCTGTGGACGTCTCACTAATTAACACTGAACCCTGTGGGAGTCTCACTGATTAACACTGAACCCTGTGGGAGTCTCACTGATTACCCCTGAACCCTGTGGGAGTTTCACTGATTAACACTGAACCCTGTGCGAGTCTCACTGATTAACACTGAACCCTGTGGGAGTCTCACTGATTAAGACTGAACCCTATGGGAGTCTCACTGATTTACACAAAAATTATGGGAGTCTCACTGATTAACACTTAACCCTATGGGAGTCTCACTGATTAACACTGAACCCTGAGGGAGTCTCACTGATTAACACTGAACTCTATGGGATTCTCACTGATTAACACTGAACCCTATGGGAGCCTCACTGATTAACACTGAACCCTGTGGGAGTCTCACTGATTAACACTGAACCCTATGGGAGTCTCAATGATTAACACTGAACCCTATGGGAGTCTCACTGATTAACACTGAACCCTGTGGGAGTTTCACTGATTAACACTGAACCCTGTGGGAGTCTCACTGATTAACACTGAACCCTGTGGGAGTCTCACTGATTAAGACTGAACCCTATGGGAGTCTCACTGATTTACACAAAAATTATGGGAGTCTCACTGATTAACACTTAACCCTATGGGAGTCTCACTGATTAACACTGAACCCTATGGGAGTCTCACTGATTAACACTGAACCCTGTGGGAGTCTCACGGATAAACACTGAACCCTATGGGAGTCTCACTGATTAACACTGAACTCTATGGGATTCTCACTGATTAACACTGAACCCTATGGGAGTCTCACTGATTAACACTGAACCCTGTGGGAGTCTCAGTTATTAACAATGAACCCTGAGGGAATCTCACTGATTAACACTGAACCCTGTGGGTGTCTCACTGATTAACACTCAACCCTATGGGATTCTCATTGATTAACACTGAACCCTATGGGAGTCTCACTGATTAACACATGAACCCTGTGGGAGTACCTCACTGATTTACACTGAACCCTGTGGGAGTCTCACTGATTAACACTGAACCCTGTGGGAGTCTCACTGATTAACACTGAACACTGTGGGAGTCTCACTGATTAACACTGAACCCTGTGGGAGTCTCATTGATTACCCCTGAACCCTGTGGGAGTTTCACTGATTAACACGGAACCCTATGGGAGTCTCACTGATTAACACTTAACCCTATGGGAGTCTCATTGATTAACACTGAACCCTGTGGGAGTCTCAATGATTAACACTGAACCCTATGGGAGTCTCACTGATTAACACTGAACCCTGTGGGAGTCTCACTGATTAACACTGAACCCTATGGGAGTCTCACTGATTAACACTGAACCCTGTGGGAGTCTCACTGATTAACACTGAACCCTATGGGAGTCTCACTGATTAACACTGAACCCTATGGGAGTCTCACTGATTAACACTGAACCCTATGGGAGTCTCGCTGATTAACACTGAACCCTATGGGAGTCTCACTGATTAACACTGAACCCTGTGGGAGTCTCACTAATTAACACTGAACCCTATGGGAGTCTCACTGATTACCACTGAACCCAATGGGAGTCTCATTGATTTACACTGAACCCTATTGGCGTCTCACTGATTAACACTGAACCCTATGGGAGTCTCACTGATTAACACTGAATCCTGTAGGAGTCTCACTAATTAACACTGCACCCTATGGGAGTCTCACTGATGAACACTGAACCCAATGGGAGTCTCAGTGATTTACACTGAACACTATGGGAGTCTCACTGATTAACACTGAACCCAATGGGAGTCTCACTGATTAACACTGAAGCCTGTGGGAGGCTCACTGATTAACACTGAACCCTATGGGAGTCTCACAGATTAACGCTGAACCCTATGGGAGTCTCACTGGTTAACAATGAAACCTATGGGAGTCTCACTGATTAACACTGAAATCGATGGGATTCTCACTGATTAACAGTGAACCCTATGGGAGTCTCACTGATTAACACTAAACCCAGTGGGAGTCTCAGTGATTAATACTGAACCCTATGGGAGTCTCACTGATTAACACTGAACACTGTGGGAGTCTCACTGATTAACACTGAACACTGTGGGCGTCTCACTGATTAACACTGAACCCTGTGGGAGTCTCACTGATTAACACTGAACCCTATGGGAGTCTCACTGATTAACACATGAACCCTGTGGGAGTCTCACTGATTAACACTGAACCCTGTGGGAGTCTCACTGATTAACACTGAACCCTGTGGAATTCTCACTGATTAATACTGAACTCTATGGGAGTCTCACTGATTAACACTGAACCCTGTGGACGTCTCACTAATTAACACTGAACCCTGTGGGAGTCTCACTGATTAACACTGAACCCTGTGGGAGTCTCACTGATTACCCCTGAACCCTGTGGGAGTTTCACTGATTAACACTGAACCCTGTGCGAGTCTCACTGATTAACACTGAACCCTGTGGGAGTCTCACTGATTAAGACTGAACCCTATGGGAGTCTCACTGATTTACACAAAAATTATGGGAGTCTCACTGATTAACACTTAACCCTATGGGAGTCTCACTGATTAACACTGAACCCTGAGGGAGTCTCACTGATTAACACTGAACTCTATGGGATTCTCACTGATTAACACTGAACCCTATGGGAGCCTCACTGATTAACACTGAACCCTGTGGGAGTCTCACTGATTAACACTGAACCCTATGGGAGTCTCAATGATTAACACTGAACCCTATGGGAGTCTCACTGATTAACACTGAACCCTGTGGGAGTTTCACTGATTAACACTGAACCCTGTGGGAGTCTCACTGATTAACACTGAACCCTGTGGGAGTCTCACTGATTAAGACTGAACCCTATGGGAGTCTCACTGATTTACACAAAAATTATGGGAGTCTCACTGATTAACACTTAACCCTATGGGAGTCTCACTGATTAACACTTAACCCTATGGGAGTCTCACTGATTAACACTGAACCCTGTGGGAGTCTCACGGATAAACACTGAACCCTATGGGAGTCTCACTGATTAACACTGAACTCTATGGGATTCTCACTGATTAACACTGAACCCTATGGGAGTCTCACTGATTAACACTGAACCCTGTGGGAGTCTCAGTTATTAACAATGAACCCTGAGGGAATCTCACTGATTAACACTGAACCCTGTGGGAGTCTCACTGATTAACACTGAACCCTGTGGGAGTCTCAGTTATTAACACTGAAGCCTGAGGGAGTCTCACTGATTAACACTGAACACTGTGGGAGTCTCACTGATTAACACTGAACACTGTGGGAGTCTCACTGATTAACACTGAACCCTGTGGGAGTCTCACTGATTAACACTGAACCCTATGGGAGTCTCATTGATTAACAAATGAACCCTGAGGGAGTCTCACTGATTAACACAGAACCCGGTGGGAGTCCCACTGATTAACACTGAACCCTGTGGGAGTCTCACTGATTAACACTGAACCCTATGGGAGTCTCATTGATTAACACTGAACCCTATGGGAGTCTCACTGATTAACACATGAACCCTGTATGAGTCTCACTGATTTACACTGAACCATGTGGGAGTCTCACTGATTAACACTGAACCCTATGGGAGTCTCACTGATCAACACATGAACCCTGAGGGAGTCTCACTGATTAACACAGAACCCTGTGGGAGTCTCACTGATTAACACTGAACCCTGTGGGAGTCTCACTGATTAACACTGAACCCTATGGGAGTCTCACTGATTAACACATGAACCCTGAGGGAGTCTCACTGATAAACACTGAACCCTATGGGAGTCTCACTGAAATAACACTGAACCCTGTGGGAGTCTCACTGATTAAGACTGAACCCTATGAGAGTCTCAATGATTAACACTGAACTCTATGGGATTCTCACTGATTAACACTGAACCCTATGGGAGTCTCACTCATTAACACTGAACCCTGTGGGAGTCTCAGTTATTAACACTGAACCCTGAGGGAGTCTCACTGATTAACACTGAACACTGGGGGAGTCTCACTGATTAACACTGAACACTGTGGAAGTCTCACTGATTAACACTAAACCCTGTGGGAGTCTCACTGATTAACACTGAACCCTATGGGAGTCTCATTGATTAACACATAAACCCTGAGGGAGTCTCACTGATTAACACTGAACCCTGTGGGAGTCTCACTGATTAACACTGAACCCTATGGGAGTCTCACTGATTAACACTGAACCCTGTGAGAGTCTCACTGATTAAGACCGAACCCTATGGGTGTCTCACTGATTAACACTGAAACCTATGGGAGTCTCACTGATTAACACTGGACCCTATGGGAGTCTCACTGATTAACACTGAAGCCTGTGGGAGTCTCACTGATTAACACCTAACCCTATGGGAGTCTCACTGATTAACACTGAAGCCTGTGGGAGTCTCACTGATTAACACTGAACCCTAAGGGAGTCTCACAGATTAACGCTACACCCTATGGGAGTCTCACTGGTTTACAATGAACCCTATGGGAGTCTCACTGATTAACACTGAAATCGATGGGATTCTCACTGATTAACACTGAACCCCATGGGAGTCTCACTGATTAACACTGAACCCAGTGGGAGTCTCAGTGATTAATACTGAACCCTATGGGAGTCTCACTGATTAACACTGAACACTGTGGGAGTCTCACTGATTAACACTGAACACTGTGGGAGTCTCACTGATTAACACTGAACCCTGTGGGCGTCTCACTGATTAACACTGAACCCTATGGGAGTCTCACTGATTAACACATGAACCCTATGGGGGTCTCACTGATTAACACTGAACCCTATGGGAGTCTCACTGATTAACACTGAACCCTGTGGGAGTCTCACTGATTAACACTGAACCGTGTGGGAGTCTCACTGATTAACACTGAACCCTATGGGAGTCTCACTGATTAACACTGATCCCTATGGGAGTTTCACTGATTAACACTGAACCCTATGGGAGTCTCACTGATGAACACTGCACCCTATGGTAGTCTCACTGATTAACACATTAACGCCGTGGGAGTCTCACTGATTAACACTGAACCGTATGGGAGTCTCACTGATTAATACATGAACCCTGAGGGAGTCTCACTGATTAACACAGATCCCTGTGGGAGTCTCACTGATTAACTCTGAACCCTGTGGGTGTCTCACTGATTAACACTGAACCCTATGGGAGTCTCATTGATTAACACTGAACCCTATGGGAGTCTCACTGATTAACACATGAACCCTGTGGGAGTCTCACTGATTTACACTGAACCCTGTGGGAGTCTCACTGTTTAACACTGAACCCTGTGGGAGTCTCACTGAATAACACTGAACACTGTGGGAGTCTCACCGATTAACACTGAACCCTGTGGGAGTCTCACTGATTACCCCTGAACCCTGTGGGAGTTTCACGGATTAACATGGAACCATATGGGAGTCTCACTGATTAACACTTAACCCTATGGGAGTCTCATTGATTAACACTGAACCCTGTGGGAGTCTCAATGATTAACACCGAACCCTATGGGAGTCTCACTGATTAACACTGAACCCTGTGGGAGTCTCACTGATTAACACTGAACCCTGTGGGAGTCTCACTGATTAATACTGATCCCTGTGGGAGTCTCACTGCTTAACACTGAACCCTATGGGAGTCTCACTGATTAACACTGAACCCTATGGGAGTCTCACTGATTAACACTGAACCCTATGGGAGTCTCACTGATTAACACTGAACCCTATGGGAGTCTCACTGATTAACACTGAAGCCTGTGGGAGTCTCACTAATTAACACTGAACCCTATGGGAGTCTCACTGATGAAGACTGAACCCAATGGGAGTCTCATTGATTTACACTGAACCCTATTGGCGTCTCACTGATTAACACTGAACCCTGTGGGAGTCTCACTGATTAACACTGAACCCTATGGGAGTCTCACTGATTAACACATGAACCCTGTGGGAGTCTCACTGATTAACACTGAACCCTGTGGGAGTCTCACTGATTAACGCTGAACCCTGTGGGATTCTCACTGATTAACACTGAACTCTATGGGAGTCTCACTGATTAACACTGAACCCTGTGGACGTCTCACTGATTAACACTGAACCCTGTGGGAGTCTCACTGATTAACACTGAACCCTGTGGGAGTCTCACTGATTACCCCTGAACCCTGTGGGAGTTTTACTGATTAACACTGAACCCTGTGGGAGTCTCACTGATTAACACTGAACCCTGTGGGAGTCTCACTGATTAAGACTGAACCCTATGGGAGTCTCACTGATTTACACAAAAATTATGGGAGTCTCACTGATTAACACTTAACCCTATGGGAGTCTCACTGATTAACACTGAACCCTGAGGGAGTCTCACTGATTAACACTGAACTCTATGGGATTCTCACTGATTAACACTGAACCCTATGGGAGTCTCACTGATTAACACTGAACCCTGTGGGAGTCTCATTGATTAACACTTAACCCTATGGGAGTCTCAATGATTAACACTGAACCCTATGGGAGTCTCACTGATTAACACTGAACCCTGTGGGAGTCTCACGGATAAAGACTGAACCCTATGGGAGTCTCACTGATTAACACTGAACCCTGTGGGAGTCTCACTGATTATCCCTGAACCCTGTGGGAGTTTCACTGATTAACACTGAACCCTGTGGGAGTCTCACTGATTAACACTGAACCCTGTGGGAGTCTCACTGATTAAGACTGAACCCTATGGGAGTCTCACTGATTTACACAAAAATTATGGGAGTCTCACTGATTAACACTTAACCCTATGGGAGTCACACTGATTAACACTGAACCCTGAGGGAGTCTCACTGATTAACACTGAACTCTATGGGATTCTCACTGATTAACACTGAACTCTATGGGATTCTCACTGATTAACACTGAACCCTATGGGAGTCTCACTGATTAACACTGAACCCTGTGGGAGTCTCACTGATTAACACTGAACCCTATGGGAGTCTCAATGATTAACACTGAACCCTATGGGAGTCTCACTGATTAACACTGAACCCTGTGGGAGTCTCACGGATAAACACTGAACCCTATGGGAGGCTCACTGATTAACACTGAACTCTATGGGATTCTCACTGATTAACACTGAACCCTATGGGAGTCTCACTGATTAACACTGAACCCTGTGGGAGTCTCAGTTATTAACAATGAACCCTGAGGGAGTCTCACTGATTAACACTGAACCCTGTGGGAGTCTCACTGATTAACACTGAACCCTGTGGGAGTCTCAGTTATTAACACTGAAGCCTGAGGGAGTCTCACTGATTAACACTGAACACTGTGGGAGTCTCACTGATTAACACTGAACACTGTGGGAGTCTCACTGATTAACACTGAACCCTGTGGGAGTCTCACTGATTAACACTGAACCCTATGGGAGTCTCATTGATTAACAAATGAACCCTGAGGGAGTCTCACTGATTAACACAGAACCCTGTGGGAGTCTCACTGATTAAACACTGAACCCTATGGGAGTCTCACTGATTAACACTGAACCCTGTGGGAGTCTCACTGAATAACACTGAACACTGTGGGAGTCTCACCGATTAACACTGAACCCTGTGGGAGTCTCACTGATTACCCCTGAACCCTGTGGGAGTTTCACGGATTAACATGGAACCCTATGGGAGTCTCACTGATTAACACTTAACCCTATGGGAGTCTCATTGATTAACACTGAACCCTGTGGGAGTCTCAATGATTAACACCGAACCCTATGGGAGTCTCACTGATTAACACTGAACCCTGTGGGAGTCTCACTGATTAACACTGAACCCTGTGGGAGTCTCACTGATTAATACTGATCCCTGTGGGAGTCTCACTGCTTAACACTGAACCCTATGGGAGTCTCACTGATTAACACTGAACCCTATGGGAGTCTCACTGATTAACACTGAACCCTATGGGAGTCTCACTGATTAACACTGAACCCTATGGGAGTCTCACTGATTAACACTGAAGCCTGTGGGAGTCTCACTAATTAACACTGAACCCTATGGGAGTCTCACTGATGAAGACTGAACCCAATGGGAGTCTCATTGATTTACACTGAACCCTATTGGCGTCTCACTGATTAACACTGAACCCTGTGGGAGTCTCACTGATTAACACTGAACCCTATGGGAGTCTCACTGATTAACACATGAACCCTGTGGGAGTCTCACTGATTAACACTGAACCCTGTGGGAGTCTCACTGATTAACGCTGAACCCTGTGGGATTCTCACTGATTAACACTGAACTCTATGGGAGTCTCACTGATTAACACTGAACCCTGTGGACGTCTCACTGATTAACACTGAACCCTGTGGGAGTCTCACTGATTAACACTGAACCCTGTGGGAGTCTCACTGATTACCCCTGAACCCTGTGGGAGTTTCACTGATTAACACTGAACCCTGTGGGAGTCTCACTGATTAACACTGAACCCTGTGGGAGTCTCACTGATTAAGACTGAACCCTATGGGAGTCTCACTGATTTACACAAAAATTATGGGAGTCTCACTGATTAACACTTAACCCTATGGGAGTCTCACTGATTAACACCGAACCCTGAGGGAGTCTCACTGATTAACACTGAACTCTATGGGATTCTCACTGATTAACACTGAACCCTATGGGAGTCTCACTGATTAACACTGAACCCTGTGGGAGTCTCATTGATTAACACTTAACCCTATGGGAGTCTCAATGATTAACACTGAACCCTATGGGAGTCTCACTGATTAACACTGAACCCTGTGGGAGTCTCACGGATAAAGACTGAACCCTATGGGAGTCTCACTGATTAACACTGAACCCTGTGGGAGTCTCACTGATTACCCCTGAACCCTGTGGGAGTTTCACTGATTAACACTGAACCCTGTGGGAGTCTCACTGATTAACACTGAACCCTGTGGGAGTCTCACTGATTAAGACTGAACCCTATGGGAGTCTCACTGATTTACACAAAAATTATGGGAGTCTCACTGATTAACACTTAACCCTATGGGAGTCACACTGATTAACACTGAACCCTGAGGGAGTCTCACTGATTAACACTGAACTCTATGGGATTCTCACTGATTAACACTGAACTCTATGGGATTCTCACTGATTAACACTGAACCCTATGGGAGTCTCACTGATTAACACTGAACCCTGTGGGAGTCTCACTGATTAACACTGAACCCTATGGGAGTCTCAATGATTAACACTGAACCCTATGGGAGTCTCACTGATTAACACTGAACCCTGTGGGAGTCTCACGGATAAACACTGAACCCTATGGGAGGCTCACTGATTAACACTGAACTCTATGGGATTCTCACTGATTAACACTGAACCCTATGGGAGTCTCACTGATTAACACTGAACCCTGTGGGAGTCTCAGTTATTAACAATGAACCCTGAGGGAGTCTCACTGATTAACACTGAACCCTGTGGGAGTCTCACTGATTAACACTGAACCCTGTGGGAGTCTCAGTTATTAACACTGAAGCCTGAGGGAGTCTCACTGATTAACACTGAACACTGTGGGAGTCTCACTGATTAACACTGAACACTGTGGGAGTCTCACTGATTAACACTGAACCCTGTGGGAGTCTCACTGATTAACACTGAACCCTATGGGAGTCTCATTGATTAACAAATGAACCCTGAGGGAGTCTCACTGATTAACACAGAACCCTGTGGGAGTCCCACTGATTAACACTGAACCCTGTGGGAGTCTCACTGATTAACACTGAACCCTATGGGAGTCTCATTGATTAACACTGAACCCTATGGGAGTCTCACTGATTAACACATGAACCCTGTATGAGTCTCACTGATTTACACTGAACCATGTGGGAGTCTCACTGATTAACACTGAACCCTATGGGAGTCTCACTGATCAACACATGAACCCTGAGGGAGTCTCACTGATTAACACAGAACCCTGTGGGAGTCTCACTGATTAACACTGAACCCTGTGGGAGTCTCACTGATTAACACTGAACCCTATGGGAGTCTCACTGATTAACACATGAACCCTGAGGGAGTCTCACTGATAAACACTGAACCCTATGGGAGTCTCACTGATTAACACTGAACCCTGTGGGAGTCTCACTGATTAAGACTGAACCCTATGAGAGTCTCAATGATTAACACTGAACTCTATGGGATTCTCACTGATTAACACTGAACCCTATGGGAGTCTCACTCATTAACACTGCACCCTGTGGGAGTCTCAGTTATTAACACTGAACCCTGAGGGAGTCTCACTGATTAACACTGAACACTGGGGGAGTCTCACTGATTAACACTGAACAATGTGGGAGTCTCACTGATTAACACTAAACCCTGTGGGAGTCTCACTGATTAACACTGAACCCTATGGGAGTCTCATTGATTAACACATAAACCCTGAGGGAGTCTCACTGATTAACACTGAACCCTGTGGGAGTCTCACTGATTAACAATGGACCCTATGGGAGTCTCACTGATTAACACTGAAGCCTGTGGGAGTCTCACTGATTAACACCTAACCCTATGGGAGTCTCACTGATTAACACTGAAGCCTGTGGGAGTCTCACTGATTAACACTGAACCCTAAGGGAGTCTCACAGATTAACGCTAAACCCTATGGGAGTCTCACTGGTTTACAATGAACCCTATGGGAGTCTCACTGATTAACACTGAAATCGATGGGATTCTCACTGATTAACACTGAACCCCATGGGAGTCTCACTGATTAACACTGAACCCAGTGGGAGTCTCAGTGATTAATACTGAACCCTATGGGAGTCTCACTGATTAACACTGAACACTGTGGGAGTCTCACTGATTAACACTGCACACTGTGGGATTCTCACTGATTAACACTGAACCCTGTGGGCGTCTCACTGATTAACACTGAACCCTATGGGAGTCTCACTGATTAACACATGAACCCTATGGGGGTCTCACTGATTAACACTGAACCGTGTGGGAGTCTCACTGATTAACACTGAACCCTATGGGAGTCTCACTGATTAACACTGATCCCTATGGGAGTTTCACTGATTAACACTGAACCCTATGGGAGTCTCACTGATGAACACTGCACCCTATGGTAGTCTCACTGATTAACACATTAACGCCGTGGGAGTCTCACTGATTAACACTGAACCCTATGGGAGTCTCACTGATTAACACATGAACCCTGAGGGAGTCTCACTGATTAACACAGATCCCTGTGGGAGTCTCACTGATTAACTCTGAACCCTGTGGGTGTCTCACTGATTAACACTGAACCCTATGGGAGTCTCATTGATTAACACTGAACCCTATGGGAGTCTCACTGATTAACACATGAACCCTGTGGGAGTCTCACTGATTTACACTGAACCCTGTGGGAGTCTCACTGATTAACACTGAACCCTGTGGGAGTCTCACTGAATAACACTGAACACTGTGGGAGTCTCACCGATTAACACTGAACCCTGTGGGAGTCTCACTGATTACCCCTGAACCCTGTGGGAGTTTCACGGATTAACACGGAACCCTATGGGAGTCTCACTGATTAACACTTAACCCTATGGGAGTCTCATTGATTAACACTGAACCCTGTGGGAGTCTCAATGATTAACACTGAACCCTATGGGAGTCTCACTGATTAACACTGAACCCTGTGGGAGTCTCACTGATTAACACTGAACCCTGTGGGAGTCTCACTGATTAATACTGATCCATGTGGGAGTCTCACTGCTTAACACTGAACCCTATGGGAGTCTCACTGATTAACACTGAACCCTATGGGAGTCTCACTGATTGACACTGAACCCTATGGGAGTCTCACTGATTAACACTGAACCCTATGGGAGTCTCACTGATTAACACTGAAGCCTGTGGGAGTCTCACTAATTAACACTGAACCCTATGGGAGTCTCACTGATGAAGACTGAACCCAATGGGAGTCTCATTGATTTACACTGAACCCTATTGGCGTCTCACTGATTAACACTGAACCCTGTGGGAGTCTCACTGATTAACACTGAACCCTGTAGGAGTCTCACTAATTAACACTGCACCCTATGGGAGTCTCACTGATGAACACTGAACCCAATGGGAGTCTCAGTGATTTACACTGAACACTATGGGAGTCTCACAGATTAACGCTGATCCCTATGGGAGTCTCACTGGTTAACAATGAACCCTATGGGAGTCTCACTGATTAACACTGAAATCGATGGGATTCTCACTGATTAACAGTGAACCCTATGGGAGTCTCACTGATTAACACTGAACCCAGTGGGAGTCTCAGTGATTAATACTGAACGCAATGGGAGTCTCACTGATTAACACCGAACACTGTGGGAGTCTCACTGATTAACACTGAACACTCTGGGCATCTCACTGATTAACACTGAACCCTGTGGGAGCCTCACTGATTAACACTGAACCCTATGGGAGTCTCACTGATTAACACAAGAACCCTGTGGGAGTCTCACTGATTAACACTGAACCCTGTGGGAGTCTCACTGATTACCCCTGAACCCTGTGGGAGTTTCACTGATTAACACTGAACCCTGTGGGAGTCTCACTGATTAACACTGAACCCTGTGGGAGTCTCACTGATTAACACTGAACTCTATCGGTCTCAATGATTAACACTGAACCCTGTGGGAGTCTCACTGATTAAGACTGAACCCTATGGGAGTCTCACTGATTTACACAAAACTTATGGGAGTCTCACTGATTAACACTTAACCCTATGGGAGTCTCACTGATTAACACTGAACCCTGTGGGAGTCTCACTGATTAACACTGAACCCTGTGGGAGTCTCACGGATTAAGACTGAACCCTATGGGAGTCTCACTGATTAACACTGAACTCTATGGGATTCTCACTGATTAACACTGAACCCTATGGGAGTCTCACTGATTAACACTGAACCCTGTGGGAGTCTCAGTTATTAACAATGAACCCTGAGGGAGTCTCACTGATTAACACTGAACCCTGTGGGAGTCTCACTGATTAACACTGAACCCTGTGGGATTCTTAGTTATTAACACTGAAGGCTGAGGGAGTCTCACTGATTAACACTGAACACTGTGGGAGTCTCACTGATTAACAATGAACACTGTGGGAGTCTCACTGATTAACACTGAACCCTGTGGGAGTCTCACTGATTAACACTGAACCCTATGGGAGTCTCATTGATTAACACATGAACCCAGAGGGAGTCTCACTGATTAACACAGAACCCTGTGGGAGTCTCACTGATTAACACTGAACCCTGTGGGAGTCTCACTGATTAACACTGAACCCTGTGGGAGTCTCACTGATTAACACAGAACCCTATGGGAGTCTCACTGATTAACACTGAACCCTGTGGGAGCCTCACTGATTAACACTGAACCCTGTGGGAGTCTCACTGATTAACACTGAACCCTATGGGAGTCTCACTGATTAACACATGAACCCTGAGGGAGTCTCACTGATAAACACTGAACCCTATGGGAGTCTCACTGATTAACACTGAACCCTGTGGGAGTCTCACTGATTAAGACTGAACCCTATGAGAGTCTCAATGATTAACACTGAACTCTATGGGATTCTCACTGATTAACACTGAACCCTATGGGAGTCTCACTGATTAACACTGAACCCTGTGGGAGTCTCACGGATTAAGACTGAACCCTATGGGAGTCTCACTGATTAACACTGAACTCTATGGGATTCTCACTGATTAACACTGAACCCTATGGGAGTCTCACTGATTAACACTGAACCCTGTGGGAGTCTCAGTTATTAACAATGAACCCTGAGGGAGTCTCACTGATTAACACTGAACCCTGTGGGAGTCTCACTGATTAACACTGAACCCTGTGGGAGTCTCAGTTATTAACACTGAAGGCTGAGGGAGTCTCACTGATTAACACTGAACACTGTGGGAGTCTCACTGATTAACACTGAACACTGTGGGAGTCTCACTGATTAACACTGAACCCTGTGGGAGTCTCACTGATTAACACTGAACCCTATGGGAGTCTCATTGATTAACACATGAACCCAGAGGGAGTCTCACTGATTAACACAGAACCCTGTGGGAGTCTCACTGATTAACACTGAACCCTGTGGGAGTCTCACTGATTAACACTGAACCCTGTGGGAGTCTCACTGATTAACACAGAACCCTGTGGGAGTCTCACTGATTAACACTGAACCCTGTGGGAGCCTCACTGATTAACACTGAACCCTGTGGGAGTCTCACTGATTAACACTGAACCCTATGGGAGTCTCACTGATTAACACATGAACCCTGAGGGAGTCTCACTGATAAACACTGAACCCTATGGGAGTCTCACTGATTAACACTGAACCCTGTGGGAGTCTCACTGATTAAGACTGAACCCTATGAGAGTCTCAATGATTAACACTGAACTCTATGGGATTCTCACTGATTAACACTGAACCCTATGGGAGTCTCACTGATTAACACTGAACCCTGTGGGAGTCTCAGTTATTAACACTGAACCCTGAGGGAGTCTCACTGATTAACACTGAACACTGGGGGAGTCTCACTGATTAACACTGAACACTGTGGGAGTCTCACTGATTAACACTAAACCCTGTGGGAGTCTCACTGATTAACACTGAACCCTATGGGAGTCTCATTGATTAACACATGAACCTGAGGGAGTTTCACTGATTAACACTTAACCCTGTGGGAGTCTCACTGATTAACACTGAACCCTATGGGAGTCTCATTGATTAACACTGAACCCTGTGAGAGTCTCACTGATTAAGACTGAACCCTATGGGAGTCTCACTGATTAACACTGAAACCTATGGGAGTCTCACTGATTAACACTGGACCCTATGGGAGTCTCACTGGTTAACAATGAACCCTATGGGAGTCTCACTGATTAACACTGAAATCGATGGAATTCTCACTGATTAACACTGAACCCTGTGGACGTCTCACTGATTAACACTGAACCCTGTGGGAGTCTCACTGATTAACACTGAACCCTGTGGGAGTCTCACTGATTACCCCTGAACCCTGTGGGAGTTTCACTGATTAACACTGAACCCTGTGGGAGTCTCACTGATTAACACTGAACCCTGTGGGAGTCTCACTGATTAAGACTGAACCCTATGGGAGTCTCACTGATTTACACAAAAATTATGGGAGTCTCACTGATTAACACTTAACCCTATGGGAGTCTCACTGATTAACACTGAACCCTGAGGGAGTCTCACTGATTAACACTGAACTCTATGGGATTCTCACTGATTAACACTGAACCCTATGGGAGTCTCACTGATTAACACTGAACCCTGTGGGAGTCTCACTGATTAACACTGAACCCTATGGGAGTCTCAATGATTAACACTGAACCCTATGGGAGTCTCACTGATTAACACTGAACCCTGTGGGAGTCTCACGGATAAAGACTGAACCCTATGGGAGTCTCACTGATTAACACTGAACCCTGTGGGAGTCTCACTGATTACCCCTGAACCCTGTGGGAGTTTCACTGATTAACACTGAACCCTGTGGGAGTCTCACTGATTAACACTGAACCCTGTGGGAGTCTCACTGATTAAGACTGAACCCTATGGGAGTCTCACTGATTTACACAAAAATTATGGGAGTCTCACTGATTAACACTTAACCCTATGGGAGTCTCACTGATTAACACTGAACCCTGAGGGAGTCTCACTGATTAACACTGAACTCTATGGGATTCTCACTGATTAACACTGAACTCTATGGGATTCTCACTGATTAACACAGAACCCTATGGGAGTCTCACTGATTAACACTGAACCCTGTGGGAGTCTCACTGATTAACACTGAACCCTATGGGAGTCTCATTGATTAACACTGAACCCTATGGGAGTCTCACTGATTAACACTGAACCCTGTGGGAGTCTCACGGATAAAGACTGAACCCTATGGGAGTCTCACTGATTAACACTGAACTCTATGGGATTCTCACTGATTAACACTGAACCCTATGGGAGTCTCACTGATTAACACTGAACCCTGTGGGAGTCTCAGTTATTAACAATGAACCCTGAGGGAGTCTCACTGATTAACACTGAACCCTGTGGGAGTCTCACTGATTAACACTGAACCCTGTGGGAGTCTCAGTTATTAACACTGAAGCCTGAGGGAGTCTCACTGATTAACACTGAACACGGTGGGAGTCTCACTGATTAACACTGAACACTGTGGGAGTCTCACTGATTAACACTGAACCCTGTGGGAGTCTCACTGATTAACACTGAACCCTATGGGAGTCTCATTGATTAACAAATGAACCCTGAGGGAGTCTCACTGATTAACACAGAACCCTGTGGGAGTCTCACTGATTAACACTGAACCCTGTGGGAGTCTCACTGATTAACACTGAACCCTATGGGAGTCTCATTGATTAACACTGAACCCTATGGGAGTCTCACTGATTAACACATGAACCCTGTATGAGTCTCACTGATTTACACTGAACCATGTGGGAGTCTCACTGATTAACACTGAACCCTATGGGAGTCTCACTGATCAACACATGAACCCTGAGGGAGTCTCACTGATTAACACAGAACCCTGTGGGAGTCTCACTGATTAACACTGAACCCTGTGGGAGTCTCACTGATTAACACTGAACCCTATGGGAGTCTCACTGATTAACACATGAACCCTGAGGGAGTCTCACTGATAAACACTGAACCCTATGGGAGTCTCACTGATTAACACTGAACCCTGTGGGAGTCTCACTGATTAAGACTGAACCCTATGAGAGTCTCAATGATTAACACTGAACTCTATGGGATTCTCACTGATTAACACTGAACCCTATGGGAGTCTCACTGATTAACACTGAACCCTGTGGGAGTCTCAGTTATTAACACTGAACCCTGAGGGAGTCTCACTGAATAACACTGAACACTGGGGGAGTCTCACTGATTAACACTGACCACTGTGGGAGTCTCACTGATTAACACTAAACCCTATGGGAGTCTCATTGATTAACACATGAACCCTGAGGGAGTCTCACTGATTAACACTGAACCCTGTGGGAGTCTCACTGATTAACACTGAACCCTATGGGAGTCTCACTGATTAACACTGAACCCTGTGAGAGTCTCACTGATTAAGACCGAACCCTATGGGTGTCTCACTGATTAACACTGAAACCTATGGGAGTCTCACTGATTAACACTGGACCCTATGGGAGTCTCACTGATTAACACTGAAGCCTGTGGGAGTCTCACTGATTAACACCTAACCCGATGGGAGTCTCACTGATTAACACTGAAGCCTGTGGGAGTCTCACTGATTAAGACTGAACCCTATGAGAGTCTCAATGATTAACACTGAACTCTATGGGATTCTCACTGATTAACACTGAACCCTATGGGAGTCTCACTGATTAACACTGAACCCTGTGGGAGTCTCAGTTATTAACACTGAACCCTGAGGGAGTCTCACTGAATAACACTGAACACTGGGGGAGTCTCACTGATTAACACTGAACACTGTGGGAGTCTCACTGATTAACACTAAACCCTATGGGAGTCTCATTGATTAACACATGAACCCTGAGGGAGTCTCACTGATTAACACTGAACCCTGTGGGAGTCTCACTGATTAACACTGAACCCTATGGGAGTCTCACTGATTAACACTGAACCCTGTGAGAGTCTCACTGATTAAGACCGAACCCTATGGGTGTCTCACTGATTAACACTGAAACCTATGGGAGTCTCACTGATTAACACTGGACCCTATGGGAGTCTCACTGATTAACACTGAAGCCTGTGGGAGTCTCACTGATTAACACCTAACCCGATGGGAGTCTCACTGATTAACACTGAAGCCTGTGGGAGTCTCACTGATTAAGACTGAACCCTATGAGAGTCTCAATGATTAACACTGAACTCTATGGGATTCTCACTGATTAACACTGAACCCTATGGGAGTCTCACTGATTAACACTGAACCCTGTGGGAGTCTCAGTTATTAACACTGAACCCTGAGGGAGTCTCACTGAATAACACTGAACACTGGGGGAGTCTCACTGATTAACACTGAACACTGTGGGAGTCTCACTGATTAACACTAAACCCTATGGGAGTCTCATTGATTAACACATGAACCCTGAGGGAGTCTCACTGATTAACACTGAACCCTGTGGGAGTCTCACTGATTAACACTGAACCCTATGGGAGTCTCACTGATTAACACTGAACCCTGTGAGAGTCTCACTGATTAAGACCGAACCCTATGGGTGTCTCACTGATTAACACTGAAACCTATGGGAGTCTCACTGATTAACACTGGACCCTATGGGAGTCTCACTGATTAACACTGAAGCCTGTGGGAGTCTCACTGATTAACACCTAACCCGATGGGAGTCTCACTGATTAACACTGAAGCCTGTGGGAGTCTCACTGATTAACACTGAACCCTAAGGGAGTCTCACAGATTAACGCTAAACCCTATGGGAGTCTCACTGGTTTACAATGAACCCTATGGGAGTCTCACTGATTAACACTGAACCCTGTGGGAGTCTCACTGATTAAGACTGAACCCTATGAGAGTCTCAATGATCAACACTGAACTCTATGGGAGTCTCACTGATTAACACTGAACCCTATGGGAGTCTCACTGATTAACACTGAACCCTGTGGGAGTCTCAGTTATTAACACTGAACCCTGAGGGAGTCTCACTGATTAACACTGAACACTGGGGGAGTCTCACTGATTAACACTGAACACTGTGGGAGTCTCACTGATTAACACTAAACCCTGTGGGAGTCTCACTGATTAACACTGAACCCTATGGGAGTCTCATTGATTAACACATGAACCCTGAGGGAGTTTCACTGATTAACACTGAACCCTGTGGGAGTCTCACTGATTAACACTGAACCCTATGGGAGTCTCATTGATTAACACTGAACCCTGTGAGAGTCTCACTGATTAAGACTGAACCCTATGGGAGTCTCACTGATTAACACTGAAACCTATGGGAGTCTCACTGATTAACACTGGACCCTATGGGAGTCTCACTGATTAACACTGAAGCCTGTGGGAGTCTCACTGATTGACACTGAACCCTATGGGAGTCTCACAGATTAACGCTAAACCCTATGGGAGTCTCACTGGTTAACAATGAACCCTATGGGAGTCTCACTGATTAACGCTGAACCCTATGGGAGTCTCACTGGTTAACAATGAACCCTATGGGAGTCTCACTGATTAACACTGAAATCGATGGGATTCTCACTGATTAACAGTGAACCCTATGGGAGTCTCACTGATTAACACTGAACCCAGTGGGAGTCTCAGTGATTAATACTGAACCCAATGGGAGTCTCACTGATTAACACTGAACACTGTGGGAGTCTCACTGATTAACACTGAACACTCTGGGCGTCTCACTGATTAACACTGAACCCTGTGGGAGTCTCACTGATTAACACTGAACCCTATGGGAGTCTCACTGATTAACACTGAACCCTGTGGGAGTCTCAATGATTAACACTGAACCCTGTGGGAGTCTCACGGATTAAGACTGAACCCTATGGGAGTCTCACTGATTAACACTGAACTCTATGGGATTCTCACTGATTAACACTGAACCCTATGGGAGTCTCACTGATTAACACTGAACCCTGTGGGAGTCTCAGTTATTAACAATGAACCCTGAGGGAGTCTCACTGATTAACACTGAACCCTGTGGGAGTCTCACTGATTAACACTGAACCCTGTGGGAGTCTCAGTTATTAACACTGAAGGCTGAGGGAGTCTCACTGATTAACACTGAACACTGTGGGAGTCTCACTGATTAACACTGAACACTGTGGGAGTCTCACTGATTAACACTGCACCCTGTGGGAGTCTCACTGATTAACACTGAACCCTATGGGAGTCTCATTGATTAACACATGAACCCAAAGGGAGTCTCACTGATTAACACAGAACCCTGTGGGAGTCTCACTGATTAACACTGAACCCTGTGGGAGTCTCACTGATTAACACTGAACCCTATGGGAGTCTCATTGATTAACACTGAACCCTATGGGAGTCTCACTGATTAACACATGAACCCTGTATGAGTCTCACTGATTTACACTGAACCCTGTGGGAGTCTCACTGATTAACACTGAACCCTATGGGAGTCTCACTGATTAACACATGAACCCTGAGGGAGTCTCACTGATTAACACAGAACCCTGTGGGAGTCTCACTGATTAACACTGAACCCTGTGGGAGTCTCACTGATTAACACTGAACCCTATGGGAGTCTCACTGATTAACACATGAACCCTGAGGGAGTCTCACTGATAAACACTGAACCCTATGGGAGTCTCACTGATTAACACTGAACCCTGTGGGAGTCTCACTGATTAAGACTGAACCCTATGAGAGTCTCAATGATTAACACTGAACTCTATGGGATTCTCACTGATTAACACTGAACCCTATGGGAGTCTCACTGATTAACACTGAACCCTGTGGGAGTCTCAGTTATTAACACTGAACCCTGAGGGAGTCTCACTGATTAACACTGAACACTGGGGGAGTCTCACTGATTAACACTGAACACTGTGGGAGTCTCACTGATTAACACTGAACCCTATGGGAGTCTCACTGATTAACACATGAACCCTGAGGGAGTCTCACTGATAAACACTGAACCCTATGGGAGTCTCACTGATTAACACATGAACCCTGAGGGAGTCTCACTGATAAACACTGAACCCTATGGGAGTCTCACTGATTAACACTGAACCCTGTGGGAGTCTCACTGATTAAGACTGAACCCTATGAGAGTCTCAATGATTAACACTGAACTCTATGGGATTCTCACTGATTAACACTGAACCCTATGGGAGTCTCACTGATTAACACTGAACCCTGTGGGAGTCTCAGTTATTAACACTGAACCCTGAGGGAGTCTCACTGATTAACACTGAACACTGGGGGAGTCTCACTGATTAACACTGAACACTGTGGGAGTCTCACTGATTAACACTAAACCCTGTGGGAGTCTCACTGATTAACACTGAACCCTGTGGGAGTCTCACTGATTAACACTGAACCCTGTGGGAGTCTCACTGATTAACACTGAACTCTATCGGTCTCAATGATTAACACTGAACCCTGTGGGAGTCTCACTGATTAAGACTGAACCCTATGGGAGTCTCACTGATTTACACAAAACTTATGGGAGTCTCACTGATTAACACTTAACCCTATGGGAGTCTCACTGATTAACACTGAACCCTGTGGGAGTCTCACTGATTAACACTGAACCCTGTGGGAGTCTCACGGATTAAGACTGAACCCTATGGGAGTCTCACTGATTAACACTGAACTCTATGGGATTCTCACTGATTAACACTGAACCCTATGGGAGTCTCACTGATTAACACTGAACCCTGTGGGAGTCTCAGTTATTAACAATGAACCCTGAGGGAGTCTCACTGATTAACACTGAACCCTGTGGGAGTCTCACTGATTAACACTGAACCCTGTGGGATTCTTATTTATTAACACTGAAGGCTGAGGGAGTCTCACTGATTAACACTGAACACTGTGGGAGTCTCACTGATTAACAATGAACACTGTGGGAGTCTCACTGATTAACACTGAACCCTGTGGGAGTCTCACTGATTAACACTGAACCCTATGGGAGTCTCATTGATTAACACATGAACCCAGAGGGAGTCTCACTGATTAACACAGAACCCTGTGGGAGTCTCACTGATTAACACTGAACCCTGTGGGAGTCTCACTGATTAACACTGAACCCTGTGGGAGTCTCACTGATTAACACAGAACCCTGTGGGAGTCTCACTGATTAACACTGAACCCTGTGGGAGCCTCACTGATTAACACTGAACCCTGTGGGAGTCTCACTGATTAACACTGAACCCTATGGGAGTCTCACTGATTAACACATGAACCCTGAGGGAGTCTCACTGATAAACACTGAACCCTATGGGAGTCTCACTGATTAACACTGAACCCTGTGGGAGTCTCACTGATTAAGACTGAACCCTATGAGAGTCTCAATGATTAACACTGAACTCTATGGGATTCTCACTGATTAACACTGAACCCTATGGGAGTCTCACTGATTAACACTGAACCCTGTGGGAGTCTCACGGATTAAGACTGAACCCTATGGGAGTCTCACTGATTAACACTGAACTCTATGGGATTCTCACTGATTAACACTGAACCCTATGGGAGTCTCACTGATTAACACTGAACCCTGTGGGAGTCTCAGTTATTAACAATGAACCCTGAGGGAGTCTCACTGATTAACACTGAACCCTGTGGGAGTCTCACTGATTAACACTGAACCCTGTGGGAGTCTCAGTTATTAACACTGAAGGCTGAGGGAGTCTCACTGATTAACACTGAACACTGTGGGAGTCTCACTGATTAACACTGAACACTGTGGGAGTCTCACTGATTAACACTGAACCCTGTGGGAGTCTCACTGATTAACACTGAACCCTATGGGAGTCTCATTGATTAACACATGAACCCAGAGGGAGTCTCACTGATTAACACAGAACCCTGTGGGAGTCTCACTGATTAACACTGAACCCTGTGGGAGTCTCACTGATTAACACTGAACCCTGTGGGAGTCTCACTGATTAACACAGAACCCTGTGGGAGTCTCACTGATTAACACTGAACCCTGTGGGAGCCTCACTGATTAACACTGAACCCTGTGGGAGTCTCACTGATCAACACTGAACCCTATGGGAGTCTCACTGATTAACACATGAACCCTGAGGGAGTCTCACTGATAAACACTGAACCCTGAGGGAGTCTCACTGATTAACACTGAACACTGGGGGAGTCTCACTGATTAACACTGAACACTGTGGGAGTCTCACTGATTAACACTAAACCCTGTGGGAGTCTCACTGATTAACACTGAACCCTGTGGGAGTCTCACTGATTAACACTGAACCCTGTGGGAGTCTCACTGATTAACACTGAACTCTATCGGTCTCAATGATTAACACTGAACCCTGTGGGAGTCTCACTGATTAAGACTGAACCCTATGGGAGTCTCACTGATTTACACAAAACTTATGGGAGTCTCACTGATTAACACTTAACCCTATGGGAGTCTCACTGATTAACACTGAACCCTGTGGGAGTCTCACTGATTAACACTGAACCCTGTGGGAGTCTCACGGATTAAGACTGAACCCTATGGGAGTCTCACTGATTAACACTGAACTCTATGGGATTCTCACTGATTAACACTGAACCCTATGGGAGTCTCACTGATTAACACTGAACCCTGTGGGAGTCTCAGTTATTAACAATGAACCCTGAGGGAGTCTCACTGATTAACACTGAACCCTATGGGAGTCTCATTGATTAACACATGAACCCAGAGGGAGTCTCACTGATTAACACAGAACCCTGTGGGAGTCTCACTGATTAACACTGAACCCTGTGGGAGTCTCACTGATTAACACTGAACCCTGTGGGAGTCTCACTGATTAACACAGAACCCTGTGGGAGTCTCACTGATTAACACTGAACCCTGTGGGAGCCTCACTGATTAACACTGAACCCTGTGGGAGTCTCACTGATTAACACAGAACCCTGTGGGAGTCTCAGTTATTAACACTGAACCCTGAGGGAGTCTCACTGATTAACACTGAACACTGGGGGAGTCTCACTGATTAACACTGAACACTGTGGGAGTCTCACTGATTAACACTAAACCCTGTGGGAGTCTCACTGATTAACACTGAACCCTGTGGGAGTCTCACTGATTAACACTGAACCCTGTGGGAGTCTCACTGATTAACACTGAACTCTATCGGTCTCAATGATTAACACTGAACCCTGTGGGAGTCTCACTGATTAAGACTGAACCCTATGGGAGTCTCACTGATTTACACAAAACTTATGGGAGTCTCACTGATTAACACTTAACCCTATGGGAGTCTCACTGATTAACACTGAACCCTGTGGGAGTCTCACTGATTAACACTGAACCCTGTGGGAGTCTCACGGATTAAGACTGAACCCTATGGGAGTCTCACTGATTAACACTGAACTCTATGGGATTCTCACTGATTAACACTGAACCCTATGGGAGTCTCACTGATTAACACTGAACCCTGTGGGAGTCTCAGTTATTAACAATGAACCCTGAGGGAGTCTCACTGATTAACACTGAACCCTGTGGGAGTCTCACTGATTAACACTGAACCCTGTGGGATTCTTAGTTATTAACACTGAACCCTGTGGGATTCTTAGTTATTAACACTGAAGGCTGAGGGAGTCTCACTGATTAACACTGAACACTGTGGGAGTCTCACTGATTAACAATGAACACTGTGGGAGTCTCACTGATTAACACTGAACCCTGTGGGAGTCTCACTGATTAACACTGAACCCTATGGGAGTCTCATTGATTAACACATGAACCCAGAGGGAGTCTCACTGATTAACACAGAACCCTGTGGGAGTCTCACTGATTAACACTGAACCCTGTGGGAGTCTCACTGATTAACACTGAACCCTGTGGGAGTCTCACTGATTAACACAGAACCCTGTGGGAGTCTCACTGATTAACACTGAACCCTGTGGGAGCCTCACTGATTAACACTGAACCCTGTGGGAGTCTCACTGATTAACACTGAACCCTATGGGAGTCTCACTGATTAACACATGAACCCTGAGGGAGTCTCACTGATAAACACTGAACCCTATGGGAGTCTCACTGATTAACACTGAACCCTGTGGGAGTCTCACTGATTAAGACTGAACCCTATGAGAGTCTCAATGATTAACACTGAACTCTATGGGATTCTCACTGATTAACACTGAACCCTATGGGAGTCTCACTGATTAACACTGAACCCTGTGGGAGTCTCACGGATTAAGACTGAACCCTATGGGAGTCTCACTGATTAACACTGAACTCTATGGGATTCTCACTGATTAACACTGAACCCTATGGGAGTCTCACTGATTAACACTGAACCCTGTGGGAGTCTCAGTTATTAACAATGAACCCTGAGGGAGTCTCACTGATTAACACTGAACCCTGTGGGAGTCTCACTGATTAACACTGAACCCTGTGGGAGTCTCAGTTATTAACACTGAAGGCTGAGGGAGTCTCACTGATTAACACTGAACACTGTGGGAGTCTCACTGATGAACACTGAACACTGTGGGAGTCTCACTGATTAACACTGAACCCTGTGGGAGTCTCACTGATTAACACTGAACCCTATGGGAGTCTCATTGATTAACACATGAACCCAGAGGGAGTCTCACTGATTAACACAGAACCCTGTGGGAGTCTCACTGATTAACACTGAACCCTGTGGGAGTCTCACTGATTAACACTGAACCCTGTGGGAGTCTCACTGATTAACACAGAACCCTGTGGGAGTCTCACTGATTAACACTGAACCCTGTGGGAGCCTCACTGATTAACACTGAACCCTGTGGGAGTCTCACTGATTAACACTGAACCCTATGGGAGTCTCACTGATTAACACATGAACCCTGAGGGAGTCTCACTGATAAACACTGAACCCTGAGGGAGTCTCACTGATTAACACTGAACACTGGGGGAGTCTCACTGATTAACACTGAACACTGTGGGAGTCTCACTGATTAACACTAAACCCTGTGGGAGTCTCACTGATTAACACTGAACCCTGTGGGAGTCTCACTGATTAACACTGAACCCTGTGGGAGTCTCACTGATTAACACTGAACTCTATCGGTCTCAATGATTAACACTGAACCCTGTGGGAGTCTCACTGATTAAGACTGAACCCTATGGGAGTCTCACTGATTTACACAAAACTTATGGGAGTCTCACTGATTAACACTTAACCCTATGGGAGTCTCACTGATTAACACTGAACCCTGTGGGAGTCTCACTGATTAACACTGAACCCTGTGGGAGTCTCACGGATTAAGACTGAACCCTATGGGAGTCTCACTGATTAACACTGAACTCTATGGGATTCTCACTGATTAACACTGAACCCTATGGGAGTCTCACTGATTAACACTGAACCCTGTGGGAGTCTCAGTTATTAACAATGAACCCTGAGGGAGTCTCACTGATTAACACTGAACCCTGTGGGAGTCTCACTGATTAACACTGAACCCTGTGGGATTCTTAGTTATTAACACTGAAGGCTGAGGGAGTCTCACTGATTAACACTGAACACTGTGGGAGTCTCACTGATTAACAATGAACACTGTGGGAGTCTCACTGATTAACACTGAACCCTGTGGGAGTCTCACTGATTAACACTGAACCCTATGGGAGTCTCATTGATTAACACATGAACCCAGAGGGAGTCTCACTGATTAACACAGAACCCTGTGGGAGTCTCACTGATTAACACTGAACCCTGTGGGAGTCTCACTGATTAACACTGAACCCTGTGGGAGTCTCACTGATTAACACAGAACCCTGTGGGAGTCTCACTGATTAACACTGAACCCTGTGGGAGCCTCACTGATTAACACTGAACCCTGTGGGAGTCTCACTGATTAACACTGAACCCTATGGGAGTCTCACTGATTAACACATGAACCCTGAGGGAGTCTCACTGATAAACACTG
Organism: Petromyzon marinus; assembly: GCF_048934315.1. Classification (NCBI taxonomy): domain Eukaryota; kingdom Metazoa; phylum Chordata; class Hyperoartia; order Petromyzontiformes; family Petromyzontidae; genus Petromyzon; species Petromyzon marinus. Next base: position 1,668,975 of record NW_027423501.1, read on the forward strand.
AACCCTATGGGAGTCTCACTGATTAACACTGAACCCTGTGGGAGTCTCACTGATTAAGACTGAACCCTATGAGAGTCTCAATGATTAACACTGAACTCTATGGGATTCTCACTGATTAACACTGAACCCTATGGGAGTCTCACTGATTAACACTGAACCCTGTGGGAGTCTCACGGATTAAGACTGAACCCTATGGGAGTCTCACTGATTAACACTGAACTCTATGGGATTCTCACTGATTAACACATGAACCCTGAGGGAGTCTCACTGATAAACACTGAACCCTATGGGAGTCTCACTGATTAACACATGAACCCTGAGGGAGTCTCACTGATAAACACTGAACCCTATGGGAGTCTCACTGATTAACACTGAACCCTGTGGGAGTCTCACTGATTAAGACTGAACCCTATGAGAGTCTCAATGATTAACACTGAACTCTATGGGATTCTCACTGATTAACACTGAACCCTATGGGAGTCTCACTGATTAACACTGAACCCTGTGGGAGTCTCAGTTATTAACACTGAACCCTGAGGGAGTCTCACTGATTAACACTGAACACTGGGGGATTCTCACTGATTAACACTGAACACTGTGGGAGTCTCACTGATTAACACTAAACCCTGTGGGAGTCTCACTGATTAACACTGAACCCTGTGGGAGTCTCACTGATTAACACTGAACCCTGTGGGAGTCTCACTGATTAACACTGAACTCTATCGGTCTCAATGATTAACACTGAACCCTGTGGGAGTCTCACTGATTAAGACTGAACCCTATGGGAGTCTCACTGATTTACACAAAACTTATGGGAGTCTCACTGATTAACACTTAACCCTATGGGAGTCTCACTGATTAACACTGAACCCTGTGGGAGTCTCACTGATTAACACTGAACCCTGTGGGAGTCTCACGGATTAAGACTGAACCCTATGGGAGTCTCACTGATTAACACTGAACTCTATGGGATTCTCACTGATTAACACTGAACCCTATGGGAGTCTCACTGATTAACACTGAACCCTGTGGGAGTCTCAGTTATTAACAATGAACCCTGAGGGAGTCTCACTGATTAACACTGAACCCTGTGGGAGTCTCACTGATTAACACTGAACCCTGTGGGATTCTTAGTTATTAACACTGAAGGCTGAGGGAGTCTCACTGATTAACACTGAACACTGTGGGAGTCTCACTGATTAACAATGAACACTGTGGGAGTCTCACTGATTAACACTGAACCCTGTGGGAGTCTCACTGATTAACACTGAACCCTATGGGAGTCTCATTGATTAACACATGAACCCAGAGGGAGTCTCACTGATTAACACAGAACCCTGTGGGAGTCTCACTGATTAACACTGAACCCTGTGGGAGTCTCACTGATTAACACTGAACCCTGTGGGAGTCTCACTGATTAACACAGAACCCTGTGGGAGTCTCACTGATTAACACTGAACCCTGTGGGAGCCTCACTGATTAACACTGAACCCTGTGGGAGTCTCACTGATTAACACTGAACCCTATGGGAGTCTCACTGATTAACACATGAACCCTGAGGGAGTCTCACTGATAAACACTGAACCCTATGGGAGTCTCACTGATTAACACTGAACCCTGTGGGAGTCTCACTGATTAAGACTGAACCCTATGAGAGTCTCAATGATTAACACTGAACTCTATGGGATTCTCACTGATTAACACTGAACCCTATGGGAGTCTCACTGATTAACACTGAACCCTGTGGGAGTCTCACGGATTAAGACTGAACCCTATGGGAGTCTCACTGATTAACACTGAACTCTATGGGATTCTCACTGATTAACACTGAACCCTATGGGAGTCTCACTGATTAACACTGAACCCTGTGGGAGTCTCAGTTATTAACAATGAACCCTGAGGGAGTCTCACTGATTAACACTGAACCCTGTGGGAGTCTCACTGATTAACACTGAACCCTGTGGGAGTCTCAGTTATTAACACTGAAGGCTGAGGGAGTCTCACTGATTAACACTGAACACTGTGGGAGTCTCACTGATTAACACTGAACACTGTGGGAGTCTCACTGATTAACACTGAACCCTGTGGGAGTCTCACTGATTAACACTGAACCCTATGGGAGTCTCATTGATTAACACATGAACCCAGAGGGAGTCTCACTGATTAACACAGAACCCTGTGGGAGTCTCACTGATTAACACTGAACCCTGTGGGAGTCTCACTGATTAACACTGAACCCTGTGGGAGTCTCACTGATTAACACAGAACCCTGTGGGAGTCTCACTGATTAACACTGAACCCTGTGGGAGCCTCACTGATTAACACTGAACCCTGTGGGAGTCTCACTGATTAACACTGAACCCTATGGGAGTCTCACTGATTAACACATGAACCCTGAGGGAGTCTCACTGATAAACACTGAACCCTGAGGGAGTCTCACTGATTAACACTGAACACTGGGGGAGTCTCACTGATTAACACTGAACACTGTGGGAGTCTCACTGATTAACACTAAACCCTGTGGGAGTCTCACTGATTAACACTGAACCCTGTGGGAGTCTCACTGATTAACACTGAACCCTGTGGGAGTCTCACTGATTAACACTGAACTCTATCGGTCTCAATGATTAACACTGAACCCTGTGGGAGTCTCACTGATTAAGACTGAACCCTATGGGAGTCTCACTGATTTACACAAAACTTATGGGAGTCTCACTGATTAACACTTAACCCTATGGGAGTCTCACTGATTAACACTGAACCCTGTGGGAGTCTCACTGATTAACACTGAACCCTGTGGGAGTCTCACGGATTAAGACTGAACCCTATGGGAGTCTCACTGATTAACACTGAACTCTATGGGATTCTCACTGATTAACACTGAACCCTATGGGAGTCTCACTGATTAACACTGAACCCTGTGGGAGTCTCAGTTATTAACAATGAACCCTGAGGGAGTCTCACTGATTAACACTGAACCCTGTGGGAGTCTCACTGATTAACACTGAACCCTGTGGGATTCTTAGTTATTAACACTGAAGGCTGAGGGAGTCTCACTGATTAACACTGAACACTGTGGGAGTCTCACTGATTAACAATGAACACTGTGGGAGTCTCACTGATTAACACTGAACCCTGTGGGAGTCTCACTGATTAACACTGAACCCTATGGGAGTCTCATTGATTAACACATGAACCCAGAGGGAGTCTCACTGATTAACACAGAACCCTGTGGGAGTCTCACTGATTAACACTGAACCCTGTGGGAGTCTCACTGATTAACACTGAACCCTGTGGGAGTCTCACTGATTAACACAGAACCCTGTGGGAGTCTCACTGATTAACACTGAACCCTGTGGGAGCCTCACTGATTAACACTGAACCCTGTGGGAGTCTCACTGATTAACACTGAACCCTATGGGAGTCTCACTGATTAACACATGAACCCTGAGGGAGTCTCACTGATAAACACTGAACCCTATGGGAGTCTCACTGATTAACACTGAACCCTGTGGGAGTCTCACTGATTAAGACTGAACCCTATGAGAGTCTCAATGATTAACACTGAACTCTATGGGATTCTCACTGATTAACACTGAACCCTATGGGAGTCTCACTGATTAACACTGAACCCTGTGGGAGTCTCACGGATTAAGACTGAACCCTATGGGAGTCTCACTGATTAACACTGAACTCTATGGGATTCTCACTGATTAACACTGAACCCTATGGGAGTCTCACTGATTAACACTGAACCCTGTGGGAGTCTCAGTTATTAACAATGAACCCTGAGGGAGTCTCACTGATTAACACTGAACCCTGTGGGAGTCTCACTGATTAACACTGAACCCTGTGGGAGTCTCAGTTATTAACACTGAAGGCTGAGGGAGTCTCACTGATTAACACTGAACACTGTGGGAGTCTCACTGATTAACACTGAACACTGTGGGAGTCTCACTGATTAACACTGAACCCTGAGGGAGTCTCACTGATTAACACTGAACCCTATGGGAGTCTCATTGATTAACACATGAACCCAGAGGGAGTCTCACTGATTAACACAGAACCCTGTGGGAGTCTCACTGATTAACACTGAACCCTGTGGGAGTCTCACTGATTAACACTGAACCCTGTGGGAGTCTCACTGATTAACACAGAACCCTGTGGGAGTCTCACTGATTAACACTGAACCCTGTGGGAGCCTCACTGATTAACACTGAACCCTGTGGGAGTCTCACTGATTAACACTGAACCCTATGGGAGTCTCACTGATTAACACATGAACCCTGAGGGAGTCTCACTGATAAACACTGAACCCTATGGGAGTCTCACTGATTAACACTGAACCCTGTGGGAGTCTCACTGATTAAGACTGAACCCTATGAGAGTCTCAATGATTAACACTGAACTCTATGGGATTCTCACTGATTAACACTGAACCCTATGGGAGTCTCACTGATTAACACTGAACCCTGTGGGAGTCTCAGTTATTAACACTGAACCCTGAGGGAGTCTCACTGATTAACACTGAACACTGGGGGAGTCTCACTGATTAACACTGAACACTGTGGGAGTCTCACTGATTAACACTAAACCCTGTGGGAGTCTCACTGATTAACACTGAACCCTATGGGAGTCTCATTGATTAACACATGAACCTGAGGGAGTTTCACTGATTAACACTGAACCCTGTGGGAGTCTCACTGATTAACACTGAACCCTATGGGAGTCTCATTGATTAACACTGAACCCTGTGAGAGTCTCACTGATTAAGACTGAACCCTATGGGAGTCTCACTGATTAACACTGAAACCTATGGGAGTCTCACTGATTAACACTGGACCCTATGGGAGTCTCACTGGTTAACAATGAACCCTATGGGAGTCTCACTGATTAACACTGAAATCGATGGAATTCTCACTGATTAACACTGAACCCTGTGGACGTCTCACTGATTAACACTGAACCCTGTGGGAGTCTCACTGATTAACACTGAACCCTGTGGGAGTCTCACTGATTACCCCTGAACCCTGTGGGAGTTTCACTGATTAACACTGAACCCTGTGGGAGTCTCACTGATTAACACTGAACCCTGTGGGAGTCTCACTGATTAAGACTGAACCCTATGGGAGTCTCACTGATTTACACAAAAATTATGGGAGTCTCACTGATTAACACTTAACCCTATGGGAGTCTCACTGATTAACACTGAACCCTGAGGGAGTCTCACTGATTAACACTGAACTCTATGGGATTCTCACTGATTAACACTGAACCCTATGGGAGTCTCACTGATTAACACTGAACCCTGTGGGAGTCTCACTGATTAACACTGAACCCTATGGGAGTCTCAATGATTAACACTGAACCCTATGGGAGTCTCACTGATTAACACTGAACCCAGTGGGAGTCTCACGGATAAAGACTGAACCCTATGGGAGTCTCACTGATTAACACTGAACCCTGTGGGAGTCTCACTGATTACCCCTGAACCCTGTGGGAGTTTCACTGATTAACACGGAACCCTGTGGGAGTCTCACTGATTAACACTGAACCCTGTGGGAGTCTCACTGATTAAGACTGAACCCTATGGGAGTCTCACTGATTTACACAAAAATTATGGGAGTCTCACTGATTAACACTTAACCCTATGGGAGTCTCACTGATTAACACTGAACCCTGAGGGAGTCTCACTGATTAACACTGAACTCTATGGGATTCTCACTGATTAACACTGAACTCTATGGGATTCTCACTGATTAACACAGAACCCTATGGGAGTCTCACTGATTAACACTGAACCCTGTGGGAGTCTCACTGATTAACACTGAACCCTATGGGAGTCTCATTGATTAACACTGAACCCTATGGGAGTCTCACTGATTAACACTGAACCCTGTGGGAGTCTCACGGATAAAGACTGAACCCTATGGGAGTCTCACTGATTAACACTGAACTCTATGGGATTCTCACTGATTAACACTGAACCCTATGGGAGTCTCACTGATTAACACTGAACCCTGTGGGAGTCTCAGTTATTAACAATGAACCCTGAGGGAGTCTCACTGATTAACACTGAACCCTGTGGGAGTCTCACTGATTAACACTGAACCCTGTGGGAGTCTCAGTTATTAACACTGAAGCCTGAGGGAGTCTCACTGATTAACACTGAACACGGTGGGAGTCTCACTGATTAACACTGAACACTGTGGGAGTCTCACTGATTAACACTGAACCCTGTGGGAGTCTCACTGATTAACACTGAACCCTATGGGAGTCTCATTGATTAACAAATGAACCCTGAGGGAGTCTCACTGATTAACACAGAACCCTGTGGGAGTCTCACTGATTAACACTGAACCCTGTGGGAGTCTCACTGATTAACACTGAACCCTATGGGAGTCTCATTGATTAACACTGAACCCTATGGGAGTCTCACTGATTAACACATGAACCCTGTATGAGTCTCACTGATTTACACTGAACCATGTGGGAGTCTCACTGATTAACACTGAACCCTATGGGAGTCTCACTGATCAACACATGAACCCTGAGGGAGTCTCACTGATTAACACAGAACCCTGTGGGAGTCTCACTGATTAACACTGAACCCTGTGGGAGTCTCACTGATTAACACTGAACCCTATGGGAGTCTCACTGATTAACACATGAACCCTGAGGGAGTCTCACTGATAAACACTGAACCCTATGGGAGTCTCACTGATTAACACTGAACTCTATGGGATTCTCACTGATTAACACTGAACCCTATGGGAGTCTCACTGATTAACACTGAACCCTGTGGGAGTCTCAGTTATTAACACTGAACCCTGAGGGAGTCTCACTGAATAACACTGAACACTGGGGGAGTCTCACTGATTAACACTGAACACTGTGGGAGTCTCACTGATTAACACTAAACCCTATGGGAGTCTCATTGATTAACACATGAACCCTGAGGGAGTCTCACTGATTAACACTGAACCCTGTGGGAGTCTCACTGATTAACACTGAACCCTATGGGAGTCTCACTGATTAACACTGAACCCTGTGAGAGTCTCACTGATTAAGACCGAACCCTATGGGTGTCTCACTGATTAACACTGAAACCTATGGGAGTCTCACTGATTAACACTGGACCCTATGGGAGTCTCACTGATTAACACTGAAGCCTGTGGGAGTCTCACTGATTAACACCTAACCCGATGGGAGTCTCACTGATTAACACTGAAGCCTGTGGGAGTCTCACTGATTAAGACTGAACCCTATGAGAGTCTCAATGATTAACACTGAACTCTATGGGATTCTCACTGATTAACACTGAACCCTATGGGAGTCTCACTGATTAACACTGAACCCTGTGGGAGTCTCAGTTATTAACACTGAACCCTGAGGGAGTCTCACTGAATAACACTGAACACTGGGGGAGTCTCACTGATTAACACTGAACACTGTGGGAGTCTCACTGATTAACACTAAACCCTATGGGAGTCTCATTGATTAACACATGAACCCTGAGGGAGTCTCACTGATTAACACTGAACCCTGTGGGAGTCTCACTGATTAACACTGAACCCTATGGGAGTCTCACTGATTAACACTGAACCCTGTGAGAGTCTCACTGATTAAGACCGAACCCTATGGGTGTCTCACTGATTAACACTGAAACCTATGGGAGTCTCACTGATTAACACTGGACCCTATGGGAGTCTCACTGATTAACACTGAAGCCTGTGGGAGTCTCACTGATTAACACCTAACCCGATGGGAGTCTCACTGATTAACACTGAAGCCTGTGGGAGTCTCACTGATTAACACTGAACCCTAAGGGAGTCTCACAGATTAACGCTAAACCCTATGGGAGTCTCACTGGTTTACAATGAACCCTATGGGAGTCTCACTGATTAACACTGAACCCTGTGGGAGTCTCACTGATTAAGACTGAACCCTATGAGAGTCTCAATGATCAACACTGAACTCTATGGGAGTCTCACTGATTAACACTGAACCCTATGGGAGTCTCACTGATTAACACTGAACCCTGTGGGAGTCTCAGTTATTAACACTGAACCCTGAGGGAGTCTCACTGATTAACACTGAACACTGGGGGAGTCTCACTGATTAACACTGAACACTGTGGGAGTCTCACTGATTAACACTAAACCCTGTGGGAGTCTCACTGATTAACACTGAACCCTATGGGAGTCTCATTGATTAACACATGAACCCTGAGGGAGTTTCACTGATTAACACTGAACCCTGTGGGAGTCTCACTGATTAACACTGAACCCTATGGGAGTCTCATTGATTAACACTGAACCCTGTGAGAGTCTCACTGATTAAGACTGAACCCTATGGGAGTCTCACTGATTAACACTGAAACCTATGGGAGTCTCACTGATTAACACTGGACCCTATGGGAGTCTCACTGATTAACACTGAAGCCTGTGGGAGTCTCACTGATTGACACTGAACCCTATGGGAGTCTCACAGATTAACGCTAAACCCTATGGGAGTCTCACTGGTTAACAATGAACCCTATGGGAGTCTCACTGATTAACGCTGAACCCTATGGGAGTCTCACTGGTTAACAATGAACCCTATGGGAGTCTCACTGATTAACACTGAAATCGATGGGATTCTCACTGATTAACAGTGAACCCTATGGGAGTCTCACTGATTAACACTGAACCCAGTGGGAGTCTCAGTGATTAATACTGAACCCAATGGGAGTCTCACTGATTAACACTGAACACTGTGGGAGTCTCACTGATTAACACTGAACACTCTGGGCGTCTCACTGATTAACACTGAACCCTGTGGGAGTCTCACTGATTAACACTGAACCCTATGGGAGTCTCACTGATTAACACTGAACCCTGTGGGAGTCTCAATGATTAACACTGAACCCTGTGGGAGTCTCACGGATTAAGACTGAACCCTATGGGAGTCTCACTGATTAACACTGAACTCTATGGGATTCTCACTGATTAACACTGAACCCTATGGGAGTCTCACTGATTAACACTGAACCCTGTGGGAGTCTCAGTTATTAACAATGAACCCTGAGGGAGTCTCACTGATTAACACTGAACCCTGTGGGAGTCTCACTGATTAACACTGAACCCTGTGGGAGTCTCAGTTATTAACACTGAAGGCTGAGGGAGTCTCACAGATTAACACTGAACACTGTGGGAGTCTCACTGATTAACACTGAACACTGTGGGAGTCTCACTGATTAACACTGCACCCTGTGGGAGTCTCACTGATTAACACTGAACCCTATGGGAGTCTCATTGATTAACACATGAACCCAAAGGGAGTCTCACTGATTAACACAGAACCCTGTGGGAGTCTCACTGATTAACACTGAACCCTGTGGGAGTCTCACTGATTAACACTGAACCCTATGGGAGTCTCATTGATTAACACTGAACCCTATGGGAGTCTCACTGATTAACACATGAACCCTGTATGAGTCTCACTGATTTACACTGAACCCTGTGGGAGTCTCACTGATTAACACTGAACCCTATGGGAGTCTCACTGATTAACACATGAACCCTGAGGGAGTCTCACTGATTAACACAGAACCCTGTGGGAGTCTCACTGATTAACACTGAACCCTGTGGGAGTCTCACTGATTAACACTGAACCCTATGGGAGTCTCACTGATTAACACATGAACCCTGAGGGAGTCTCACTGATAAACACTGAACCCTATGGGAGTCTCACTGATTAACACTGAACCCTGTGGGAGTCTCACTGATTAAGACTGAACCCTATGAGAGTCTCAATGATTAACACTGAACTCTATGGGATTCTCACTGATTAACACTGAACCCTATGGGAGTCTCACTGATTAACACTGAACCCTGTGGGAGTCTCAGTTATTAACACTGAACCCTGAGGGAGTCTCACTGATTAACACTGAACACTGGGGGAGTCTCACTGATTAACACTGAACACTGTGGGAGTCTCACTGATTAACACTGAACCCTATGGGAGTCTCACTGATTAACACATGAACCCTGAGGGAGTCTCACTGATAAACACTGAACCCTATGGGAGTCTCACTGATTAACACATGAACCCTGAGGGAGTCTCACTGATAAACACTGAACCCTATGGGAGTCTCACTGATTAACACTGAACCCTGTGGGAGTCTCACTGATTAAGACTGAACCCTATGAGAGTCTCAATGATTAACACTGAACTCTATGGGATTCTCACTGATTAACACTGAACCCTATGGGAGTCTCACTGATTAACACTGAACCCTGTGGGAGTCTCAGTTATTAACACTGAACCCTGAGGGAGTCTCACTGATTAACACTGAACACTGGGGGAGTCTCACTGATTAACACTGAACACTGTGGGAGTCTCACTGATTAACACTAAACCCTGTGGGAGTCTCACTGATTAACACTGAACCCTGTGGGAGTCTCACTGATTAACACTGAACCCTGTGGGAGTCTCAGTTATTAACACTGAAGGCTGAGGGAGTCTCACTGATTAACACTGAACACTGTGGGAGTCTCACTGATTAACACTGAACACTGTGGGAGTCTCACTGATTAACACTGAACCCTGTGGGAGTCTCACTGATCAACACTGAACTCTATGGGATTCTCACTGATTAACACTGAACCCTATGGGAGTCTCACTGATTAACACTGAACCCTGTGGGAGTCTCAGTTATTAACACTGAACCCTGAGGGAGTCTCACTGATTAACACTGAACACTGGGGGAGTCTCACTGATTAACACTGAACACTGTGGGAGTCTCACTGATTAACACTAAACCCTGTGGGAGTCTCACTGATTAACACTGAACCCTATGGGAGTCTCATTGATTAACACATGAACCCTGAGGGAGTTTCACTGATTAACACTGAACCCTGTGGGAGTCTCACTGATTAACACTGAACCCTATGGGAGTCTCATTGATTAACACTGAACCCTGTGAGAGTCTCACTGATTAAGACTGAACCCTATGGGAGTCTCACTGATTAACACTGAAACCTATGGGAGTCTCACTGATTAACACTGGACCCTATGGGAGTCTCACTGATTAACACTGAAGCCTGTGGGAGTCTCACTGATTGACACTGAACCCTATGGGAGTCTCACAGATTAACGCTAAACCCTATGGGAGTCTCACTGGTTAACAATGAACCCTATGGGAGTCTCACTGATTAACACATGAACCCTGAGGGAGTCTCACTGATAAACACTGAACCCTATGGGAGTCTAACTGATTAACACTGAACCCTGTGGGAGTCTCACTGATTAAGACTGAACCCTATGAGAGTCTCAATGATTAACACTGAACTCTATGGGATTCTCACTGATTAACACTGAACCCTATGGGAGTCTCACTGATTAACACTGAACCCTGTGGGAGTCTCAGTTATTAACACTGAACCCTGAGGGAGTCTCACTGATTAACACTGAACACTGGGGGAGTCTCACTGATTAACACTGAACACTGTGGGAGTCTCACTGATTAACACTAAACCCTGTGGGAGTCTCACTGATTAACACTGAACCCTGTGGGAGTCTCACTGATTAACACTGAACCCTGTGGGAGTCTCAGTTATTAACACTGAAGGCTGAGGGAGTCTCACTGATTAACACTGAACACTGTGGGAGTCTCACTGATTAACACTGAACACTGTGGGAGTCTCACTGATTAACACTGAACCCTGTGGGAGTCTCACTGATCAACACTGAACTCTATGGGATTCTCACTGATTAACACTGAACCCTATGGGAGTCTCACTGATTAACACTGAACCCTGTGGGAGTCTCAGTTATTAACACTGAACCCTGAGGGAGTCTCACTGATTAACACTGAACACTGGGGGAGTCTCACTGATTAACACTGAACACTGTGGGAGTCTCACTGATTAACACTAAACCCTGTGGGAGTCTCACTGATTAACACTGAACCCTATGGGAGTCTCATTGATTAACACATGAACCCTGAGGGAGTTTCACTGATTAACACTGAACCCTGTGGGAGTCTCACTGATTAACACTGAACCCTATGGGAGTCTCATTGATTAACACTGAACCCTGTGAGAGTCTCACTGATTAAGACTGAACCCTATGGGAGTCTCACTGATTAACACTGAAACCTATGGGAGTCTCACTGATTAACACTGGACCCTATGGGAGTCTCACTGATTAACACTGAAGCCTGTGGGAGTCTCACTGGTTAACAATGAACCCTATGGGAGTCTCACTGATAAACACTGAAGCCTGTGGGAGTCTCACTGATTAACACTGAACCCTATGGGAGTCTCACAGATTAACGCTGAACCCTATGGGAGTCTCACTGGTTAACAATGAACCCTATGGGAGTCTCACTGATTAACACTGAAATCGATGGGATTCTCACTGATTAACAGTGAACCCTATGGGAGTCTCACTGATTAACACTGAACCCAGTGGGAGTCTCAGTGATTAATACTGAACCCAATGGGAGTCTCACTGATTAACACTGAACACTGTGGGAGTCTCACTGATTAACACTGAACACTCTGGGCGTCTCACTGATTAACACTGAACCCTGTGGGAGTCTCACTGATTAACACTGAACCCTATGGGAGTCTCACTGATTAACACTGAACCCTGTGGGAGTCTCAATGATTAACACTGAACCCTGTGGGAGTCTCACGGATTAAGACTGAACCCTATGGGAGTCTCACTGATTAACACTGAACTCTATGGGATTCTCACTGATTAACACTGAACCCTATGGGAGTCTCACTGATTAACACTGAACCCTGTGGGAGTCTCAGTTATTAACAATGAACCCTGAGGGAGTCTCACTGATTAACACTGAACCCTGTGGGAGTCTCAGTTATTAACACTGAAGGCTGAGGGAGTCTCACTGATTAACACTGAACACTGTGGGAGTCTCACTGATTAACACTGAACACTGTGGGAGTCTCACTGATTAACACTGAACCCTGTGGGAGTCTCACTGATTAACACTGAACCCTATGGGAGTCTCATTGATTAACACATGAACCCAAAGGGAGTCTCACTGATTAACACAGAACCCTGTGAGAGTCTCATTGATTAACACTGAACCCTGTGGGAGTCTCACGGATTAAGACTGAACCCTATGGGAGTCTCACTGATTAACACTGAACTCTATGGGATTCTCACTGATTAACACTGAACCCTATGGGAGTCTCACTGATTAACACTGAACCCTGTGGGAGTCTCAGTTATTAACAATGAACCCTGAGGGAGTCTCACTGATTAACACTGAACCCTGTGGGAGTCTCAGTTATTAACACTGAAGGCTGAGGGAGTCTCACTGATTAACACTGAACACTGTGGGAGTCTCACTGATTAACACTGAACACTGTGGGAGTCTCACTGATTAACACTGAACCCTGTGGGAGTCTCACTGATTAACACTGAACCCTATGGGAGTCTCATTGATTAACACATGAACCCAAAGGGAGTCTCACTGATTAACACAGAACCCTGTGGGAGTCTCATTGATTAACACTGAACCCTGTGGGAGTCTCACTGATTAACACTGAACCCTATGGGAGTCTCATTGATTAACACTGAACCCTATGGGAGTCTCACTGATTAACACATGAACCCTGTATGAGTCTCACTGATTTACACTGAACCCTGTGGGAGTCTCACTGATTAACACTGAACCCTATGGGAGTCTCACTGATTAACACATGAACCCTGAGGGAGTCTCACTGATAAACACTGAACCCTGTGGGAGTCTCACTGATTAACACTGAACCCTATGGGAGTCTCACTGATTAACACATGAACCCTGAAGGAGTCTCACTGATAAACACTGAACCCTATGGGAGTCTCACTGATTAACACTGAACCCTGTGGGAGTCTCACTGATTAAGACTGAACCCTATGAGAGTCTCAATGATTAACACTGAACTCTATGGGATTCTCACTGATTAACACTGAACCCTATGGGAGTCTCACTGATTAACACTGAACCCTGTGGGAGTCTCAGTTATTAACACTGAACCCTGAGGGAGTCTCACTGATTAACACTGAACACTGGGGGAGTCTCACTGATTAACACTGAACACTGTGGGAGTCTCACTGATTAACACTGAACCCTATGGGAGTCTCACTGATTAACACATGAACCCTGAGGGAGTCTCACTGATAAACACTGAACCCTATGGGAGTCTCACTGATTAACACATGAACCCTGAGGGAGTCTCACTGATAAACACTGAACCCTATGGGAGTCTCACTGATTAACACTGAACCCTGTGGGAGTCTCACTGATTAAGACTGAACCCTATGAGAGTCTCAATGATTAACACTGAACTCTATGGGATTCTCACTAATTAACACTGAACCCTATGGGAGTCTCACTGATTAACACTGAACCCTGTGGGAGTCTCAGTTATTAACACTGAACCCTGAGGGAGTCTCACTGATTAACACTGAACACTGGGGGAGTCTCACTGATTAACACTGAACCCTATGGGAGTCTCATTGATTAACACTGAACCCTATGGGAGTCTCACTGATTAACACATGAACCCTGTATGAGTCTCACTGATTTACACTGAACCCTGTGGGAGTCTCACTGATTAACACTGAACCCTATGGGAGTCTCACTGATTAACACATGAACCCTGAGGGAGTCTCACTGATTAACACAGAACCCTGTGGGAGTCTCACTGATTAACACTGAACCCTGTGGGAGTCTCACTGATTAACACGGAACCCTATGGGAGTCTCACTGATTAACACATGAACCCTGAAGGAGTCTCACTGATAAACACTGAACCCTATGGGAGTCTCACTGATTAACACTGAACCCTGTGGGAGTCTCACTGATTAAGACTGAACCCTATGAGAGTCTCAATGATTAACACTGAACTCTATGGGATTCTCACTGATTAACACTGAACCCTATGGGAGTCTCACTGATTAACACTGAACCCTGTGGGAGTCTCAGTTATTAACACTGAACCCTGAGGGAGTCTCACTGATTAACACTGAACACTGGGGGAGTCTCACTGATTAACACTGAACACTGTGGGAGTCTCACTGATTAACACTGAACCCTATGGGAGTCTCACTGATTAACACATGAACCCTGAGGGAGTCTCACTGATAAACACTGAACCCTATGGGAGTCTCACTGATTAACACATGAACCCTGAGGGAGTCTCACTGATAAACACTGAACCCTATGGGAGTCTCACTGATTAACACTGAACCCTGTGGGAGTCTCACTGATTAAGACTGAACCCTATGAGAGTCTCAATGATTAACACTGAACTCTATGGGATTCTCACTAATTAACACTGAACCCTATGGGAGTCTCACTGATTAACACTGAACCCTGTGGGAGTCTCAGTTATTAACACTGAACCCTGAGGGAGTCTCACTGATTAACACTGAACACTGGGGGAGTCTCACTGATTAACACTGAACACTGTGGGAGTCTCACTGATTAACACTAAACCCTGTGGGAGTCTCACTGATTAACACTGAACCCTGTGGGAGTCTCACTGATTAACACTGAACCCTGTGGGAGTCTCAGTTATTAACACTGAAGGCTGAGGGAGTCTCACTGATTAACACTGAACACTGTGGGAGTCTCACTGATTAACACTGAACACTGTGGGAGTCTCACTGATTAACACTGAACCCTGTGGGAGTCTCACTGATTAACACTGAACCCTATGGGAGTCTCATTGATTAACACATGAACCCAAAGGGAGTCTCACTGATTAACACAGAACCCTGTGGGAGTCTCACTGATTAACACTGAACCCTGTGGGAGTCTCACTGATTAACACTGAACCCTATGGGAGTCTCATTGATTAACACTGAACCCTATGGGAGTCTCACTGATTAACACATGAACCCTGTATGAGTCTCACTGATTTACACTGAACCCCGTGGGAGTCTCACTGATTAACACTGAACCCTATGGGAGTCTCACTGATTAACACATGAACCCTGAGGGAGTCTCACTGATTAACACAGAACCCTGTGGGAGTCTCACTGATTAACACTGAACCCTGTGGGAGTCTCACTGATTAACACTGAACCCTATGGGAGTCTCACTGATTAACACATGAACCCTGAGGGAGTCTCACTGATAAACACTGAACCCTATGGGAGTCTCACTGATTAACACTGAACCCTGTGGGAGTCTCACTGATTAAGACTGAACCCTATGAGAGTCTCAATGATTAACACTGAACTCTATGGGATTCTCACTGATTAACACTGAACCCTATGGGAGTCTCACTGATTAACACTGAACCCTGTGGGAGTCTCAGTTATTAACACTGAACCCTGAGGGAGTCTCACTGATTAACACTGAACACTGGGGGAGTCTCACTGATTAACACTGAACACTGTGGGAGTCTCACTGATTAACACTAAACCCTGTGGGAGTCTCACTGATTAACACTGAACCCTATGGGAGTCTCATTGATTAACACATGAACCCTGAGGGAGTCTCACTGATTAACACTGAACCCTGTGGGAGTCTCACTGATTAACACTGAACCCTATTGGAGTCTCACTGATTAACACTGAACCCTGTGAGAGTCTCACTGATTAAGACTGAACCCTATGGGAGTCTCACTGATTAACACTGAAACCTATGGGAGTCTCACTGATTAACACTGGACCCTATGGGAGTCTCACTGATTAACACTGAAGCCTGTGGGAGTTTCACTGATTGACACTGAACCCTATGAGAGTCGGACAGATTAACGCTAAACCCTATGCGAGTCTCACTGGTTAAAAATGAACCCTATGGGAGTCTCACTGATTAACACTGAAGCCTGTGGGAGTCTCACTGATTAACACTGAACCCTATGGGAGTCTCACAGATTAACGCTGAACCCTATGGGAGTCTCACTGGTTAACAATGAACCCTATGGGAGTCTCACTGATTAACACTGAAATCGATGGGATTCTCACTGATTAACAGTGAACCCTATGGGAGTCTCACTGATTAACACTGAACCCAGTGGGAGTCTCAGTGATTAATTCTGAACCCAATGGGAGTCTCACTGATTAACACTGAACACTGTGGGAGTCTCACTGATTAACACTGAACCCTATGGGAGTCTCACAGATTAACGCTGAACCCTATGGGAGTCTCACTGGTTAACAATGAACCCTATGGGAGTCTCACTGATTAACACTGAAATTGATGGGATTCTCACTGATTAACAGTGAACCCTATGGGAGTCTCACTGATTAACACTGAACCCAGTGGGAGTCTCAGTGATTAATACTGAACCCAATGGGAGTCTCACTGATTAACACTGAACACTGTGGGAGTCTCACTGATTAACACTGAACACTCTGGGCGTCTCACTGATTAACACTGAACCCTGTGGGAGTCTCACTGATTAACACTGAACCCTATGGGAGTCTCATTGGCTAACACTGAACCCTTTGGGAGTCTCACTGATTAACACTGAACCCTGTGGGAGTCTCACTGATTAACACTGAACCCTATGGGAGTCTCACCGATTAATACTGAACCCTGTGGGAGTCTCATTGATTAAAACTGAACCATGTGGGAGTCTTACTGATTAACACTGAACCCTGTGGGAGTCTCACTGATTAACACTGAACCCTATGGGAGTCTCACTGATTAACACTGAACCCTATGGGAGTCTCACTGATTAACACTGAACCCTATGGGAGTCTCACTGATTAACACTGAACCCTATGGGAGTATCACTGATTAACACCGAACCCTATGGGAGTCTCACTGATTAACACTGAACCCTATGGGAGTCTCACTGATTAACACCGAACCCTATGGGAGTCTCACTGATTAACACTGAACCCTATGGGAGTCTCACCGATTAATACTGAACCCTGTGGGAGTCTCATTGATTAAAACTGAACCCTGTGGGAGTCTCACTGATTAACACTGAACCCTGTGGGAATCTCACTGATTAACACTGAACCCTATGGGAGTCTCACTGATTAACACTGAACCCTATGGGAGTCTCATTGGCTAACACTGAACCCTTTGGGAGTCTCACTGATTAACACTGAACCCTGTGGGAGTCTCACTGATTAACACTGAACCCTATGGGAGTCTCACCGATTAATACTGAACGCTGTGGGAGTCTCACTGATTAACACCGAACCCTATGGGAGTCTCACTGATTAACACTGAACCCTATGGGAGTCTCACTGATTAACACTGAACCCTATGGGAGTATCACTGATTAACACCGAACCCTATGGGAGTCTCACTGATTAACACTGAACCCTATGGGAGTCTCACTGATTAACACCGAACCCTATGGGAGTCTCACTGATTAAGACTGAACCCTATGGGAGTCTCACCGATTAATACTGAACCCTATGGGAGTATCACTGATTAACACTGAACCCTGTGGGAGTCTCACTGATTAACACTGAACCCTATGGGAGTCTCACTGATTAACACTGAACCCTATGGGAGTCTCACTGATTAACACTGCACCCTGTGGGAGCCCCACTGATTAACACTGAACCCTGTGGGAGTCTCACTGATTAACACTGAACCCTGTGGGAGTCTCACTGATTAACACTGAACCCTGTGGGAGTCTCACTGATTAACACTGAACCCTGAGGGAGTCTCACTGATTAACACTGATCCCTGTGGGAGTCTCACTGATTAACACTGAACCCTGAGGGAGTCTCACTGATTAACACTGAACCCTATGGGAGTCTCACTGATTAACACCGAACCCTATGGGAGTCTCACTGATTAACACTGAACCCTATGGGAGACTCACCGATTAATACTGAACCCTGTGGGAGTCTCATTGATTAAAACTGAACCCTGTGGGAGTCTCACTGATTAACACTGAACCCTGTGGGAGTCTCACTGATTAACACTGAACCCTATGGGAGTCTCACTGATTAACACTGAACCCTATGGGAGTCTCATTGGCTAACACTGAACCCTTTGGGAGTCTCACTGATTAACACTGAACCCTGTTGGAGTCTCACTGATTAACACTAAACCCTATGGGAGTCTCACCGATTAATACTGAACCCTGTGGGAGTCTCATTGATTAAAACTGAACCATGTGGGAGTCTTACTGATTAACACTGAACCCTGTGGGAGTCTCACTGATTAACACTGAACCCTATGGGAGTCTCACTGATTAACACTGAACCCTATGGGAGTATCACTGATTAACACCGAACCCTATGGGAGTCTCACTGATTAACACTGAACCCTATGGGAGTCTCATTGATTAACACTGAACCCTGTGGGAGTCTCACTGATTAACACTGAACCCTATGGGAGTCTCACCGATTAATACTCAACCCTGTGGGAGTCTCATTGTTTAAAACTGAACCCTGTGGGAGTCTCACTGATTAACACTGAACCCTGTGGGAGTCTCATTGATTAACACTGAAACCCTGTGGGAGTCTCACTGATTAACACTGAACCTTATGGGAGTCTCAGTGATTAACACTGAACCCTATGGGAGTCTCACTGATTAACACTGAACCCTGTGGAAGTCTCACTGATTAACACTGAACCCTATGGGAGTCTCACCGATTAACACATGAACCCTGAGGGAGTCTCACTGATTAACACAGATCCCTGTGGGAGTCTCACTGATTGACACAGAACCCTGTTGGTGTCTCACTGATTAACACTGAACCCTATGGGAGTCTCATTGATTAACACTGAACCCTATGGGAGTCTCACTGATTAACACATGAACCCTGTGAGAGTCTCACTGATTAAGACTGAACCCTATGGGAGTCTCACTGATTAACACTGAAACCTATGGGAGTCTCACTGATTAACACTGGACCCTATGGGAGTCTCACTGATTAACACTGAAGCCTGTGGGAGTCTCACTGATTGACACTGAACCCTATGGGAGTCTCACAGATTAACGCTAAACCCTATGGGAGTCTCACTGGTTAACAATGAACCCTATGGGAGTTTCACTGATTAACACTGAAGCCTGTGGGAGTCTCACTGATTAACACTGAACCCTATGGAAGTCTCACAGATTAACGCTGAACCCTATGGGAGTCTCACTGATTAACACTGAAATCGATGGGATTCTCAATGATTAACAGTGAACCCTATGGGAGTCTCACTGATTAACACTGAAATCGATGGGATTCTCACTGATTAACAGTGAACCCTATGGGAGTCTCACTGGTTAACAATGAACCCTATGGGAGTCTCACTGATTAACACTGAAGCCTGTGGGAGTCTCACTGATTAACACTGAACCCTATGGGAGTCTCACTGGTTAACAATGAACCCTATGGGAGTCTCACTGATTAACACTGAAATCGATGGGATTCTCACTGATTAACAGTGAACCCTATGGGAGTCTCACTGATTAACACTGAACCCAGTGGGAGTCTCAGTGATTAATAATGAACCCAATGGGAGTCTCACTGATTAACACTGAACACTGTGGGAGTCTCACTGATTAACACTGAACACTCTGGGCGTCTCACTGATTAACATTGAACCCTGTGGGAGTCTCACTGATTAACACTGAACCCTATGGGAGTCTCACTGATTAACACTGAACCCTGTGGGAGTCTCACTGATTAACACTGAACCCTGTGGGAGTCTCACGGATTAAGACTGAACCCTATGGGAGTCTCACTGATTAACACTGAACTCTATGGGATTCTCAATGATTAACACTGAACCCTATGGGAGTCTCACTGATTAACACTGAACCCTGTGGGAGTCTCAGTTATTAACAATGAACCCTGAGGGAGTCTCACTGATTAACACTGAACCAAGTGGGAGTCTCACTGATTAACACTGAACCCTGTGGGAGTCTCAGTTATTAACACTGAAGGCTGAGGGAGTCTCACTGATTAACACTGAACCCTATGGGAGTCTCATTGATTAACACATGAACCCAGAGGGAGTCTCACTGATTAACACAGAACCCTGTGGGAGTCTCACTGATTAACACTGAACCCTGTGGGAGTCTCACTGATTAACACTGAACCCTATGGGAGTCTCATTGATTAACACTGAACCCTATGGGAGTCTCACTGATTAACACATGAACCCTGTATGAGTCTCACTGATTTACACTGAACCCTGTGGAAGTCTCACTGATTAACGCTGAACCCTGTGGGATTCTCACTGATTAACACTGAACCATGTGGGAGTCTCTCTGATTAACACTGAACCCTGTGGGAGTCTCACTGATTACCCCTGAACCCTGTGGGAGTTTCACTGATTAACACTGAACCCTGTGGGAGTCTCACTGATTAACACTGAACCCTGTGGGAGTCTCACTGATTAACACTGAACCCTGTGGGAGTCTCACTGATTAACACTGAACCCTATCGGTCTCAATGATTAACACTGAACCCTGTGGGAGTCTCACTGATTAAGACTGAACCCTATGGGAGTCTCACTGATTTACACAAAACTTATGGCAGTCTCACTGATTAACACTTAACCCTATGGGAGTCTCACTGATTAACACTGAACACTGTGGGAGTCTCACTGATTAACACTGAACCCTGTGGGAGTCTCACGGATTAAGACTGAACCCTATGGGAGTCTCACTGATTAACACTGAACTCTATGGGATTCTCACTGATTAACACTGAACCCTATGGGAGTCTCACTGATTAACACTGAACCCTGTGGGAGTCTCAGTTATTAACAATGAACCCTGAGGGAGTCTCACTGATTAACACTGAACCCTGTGGGAGTCTCACTGATTAACACTGAACCCTGTGGGAGTCTCAGTTATTAACACTGAAGGCTGAGGGAGTCTCACTGATTAACACTGAACACTGTGGGAGTCTCACTGATTAACACTGAACACTGTGGGAGTCTCACTGATTAACACTGAACCCTGTGGGAGTCTCACTGATTAACACTGAACCCTATGGGAGTCTCATTGATTAACACATGAACCCAGAGGGAGTCTCACTGATTAACACAGAACCCTGTGGGAGTCTCACTGATTAACACTGAACCCTGTGGGAGTCTCACTGATTAACACTGAACCCTATGGGAGTCTCATTGATTAACACTGAACCCTATGGGAGTCTCACTGATTAACACATGAACCCTGTATGAGTCTCACTGATTAACACTGAACCCAATGGGAGTCTCACTGATTAACACTGAACACTGTGGGAGTCTCACTGATTAACACTGAACACTCTGGGCGTCTCACTGATTAACACTGAACCCTGTGGGAGTCTCACTGATTAACACTGAACCCTATGGGAGTCTCACTGATTAACACTTAACCCTGTGGGAGTCTCACTGATTAACACTGAACCCTGTGGGAGTCTCACGGATTAAGACTGAACCCTATGGGAGTCTCACTGATTAACACTGAACTCTATGGGATTCTCAATGATTAACACTGAACCCTATGGGAGTCTCACTGATTAACACTGAACCCTGTGGGAGTCTCAGTTATTAACAATGAACCCTGAGGGAGTCTCACTGATTAACACTGAACCCTGTGGGAGTCTCACTGATTAACACTGAACCCTGTGGGAGTCTCAGTTATTAACACTGAAGGCTGAGGGAGTCTCACTGATTAACACTGAACCCTATGGGAGTCTCATTGATTAACACATGAACCCAGAGGGAGTCTCACTGATTAACACAGAACCCGGTGGGAGTCTCACTGATTAACACATGAACCCTGTATGAGTCTCACTGATTTACACTGAACCCTGTGGGAGTCTCACTGATTAACGCTGAACCCTGTGGGATTCTCACTGATTAACACTGAACCATGTGGGAGTCTCTCTGATTGACACTGAACCCTGTGGGAGTCTCACTGATTACCCCTGAACCCTGTGGGAGTTTCACTGATTAACACTGAACCCTGTGGGAGTCTCACTGATTAACACTGAACCCTGTGGGAGTCTCACTGATTAACACTGAACCCTGTGGGAGTCTCACTGATTAACACTGAACCCTATCGGTCTCAATGATTAACACTGAACCCTGTGGGAGTCTCACTGATTAAGACTGAACCCTATGGGAGTCTCACTGATTTACACAAAACTTATGGGAGTCTCACTGATTAACACTTAACCTTATGGGAGTCTCACTGATTAACACTGAACCCTGTGGGAGTCTCACTGATTAACACTGAACCCTGTGGGAGTCTCACGGATTAAGACTGAACCCTATGGGAGTCTCACTGATTAACACTGAACTCTATGGGATTCTCACTGATTAACACTGAACCCTATGGGAGTCTCACTGATTAACACTGAACCCTGTGGGAGTCTCAGTTATTAACAATGAACCCTGAGGGAGTCTCACTGATTAACACTGAACCCTGTGGGAGTCTCACTGATTAACACTGAACCCTGTGGGAGTCTCAGTTATTAACACTGAAGGCTGAGGGAGTCTCACTGATTAACACTGAACACTGTGGGAGTCTCACTGATTAACACTGAACACTGTGGGAGTCTCACTGATTAACACTGAACCCTGTGGGAGTCTCACTGATTAACACTGAACCCTATGGGAGTCTCATTGATTAACACATGAACCCAGAGGGAGTCTCACTGATTAACACAGAACCCTGTGGGAGTCTCACTGATTAACACTGAACCCTGTGGGAGTCTCACTGATTAACACTGAACCCTATGGGAGTCTCATTGATTAACACTGAACCCTATGGGAGTCTCACTGATTAACACATGAACCCTGTATGAGTCTCACTGATTTACACTGAACCCTGTGGGAGTCTCACTGATTAACACTGAACCCTGTGGGAGTCTCACTGATTAACACTGAACCCTATGGGAGTCTCATTGATTAACACATGAACCCAGAGGGAGTCTCACTGATTAACACAGAACCCTGTGGGAGTCTCACTGATTAACACTGAACCCTGTGGGAGTCTCACTGATTAACACTGAACCCTATGGGAGTCTCACTGATTAACACATGAACCCTGAGGGAGTCTCACTGATACACACTGAACCCTGTGGGAGTCTCACTGATTAACACTGAACCCTGTGGGAGTCTCACGGATTAAGACTGAACCCTATGGGAGTCTCACTGATTAACACTGAACTCTATGGGATTCTCACTGATTAACACTGAACCCTATGGGAGTCTCACTGATTAACACTGAACCCTGTGGGAGTCTCAGTTATTAACAATGAACCCTGAGGGAGTCTCACTGATTAACACTGAACCCTGTGGGAGTCTCACTGATTAACACTGAACCCTGTGGGAGTCTCAGTTATTAACACTGAAGGCTGAGGGAGTCTCACTGATTAACACTGAACACTGTGGGAGTCTCACTGATTAACACTGAACACTGTGGGAGTCTCACTGATTAACACTGAACCCTGTGGGAGTCTCACTGATTAACACTGAA
Source organism: Petromyzon marinus (assembly GCF_048934315.1). NCBI lineage: Eukaryota > Metazoa > Chordata > Hyperoartia > Petromyzontiformes > Petromyzontidae > Petromyzon > Petromyzon marinus. Next base: position 1,693,385 of record NW_027423501.1, read on the forward strand.
CCCTATGGGAGTCTCATTGATTAACACATGAACCCAGAGGGAGTCTCACTGATTAACACAGAACCCTGTGGGAGTCTCACTGATTAACACTGAACCCTGTGGGAGTCTCACTGATTAACACTGAACCCTATGGGAGTCTCATTGATTAACACTGAACCCTATGGGAGTCTCACTGATTAACACATGAACCCTGTATGAGTCTCACTGATTAACACTGAACACTGTGGGAGTCTCACTGATTAACACTGAACACTCTGGGCGTCTCACTGATTAACACTGAACCCTGTGGGAGTCTCACTGATTAACACTGAACCCTATGGGAGTCTCACTGATTAACACTTAACCCTGTGGGAGTCTCACTGATTAACACTGAACCCTGTGGGAGTCTCACGGATTAAGACTGAACCCTATGGGAGTCTCACTGATTAACACTGAACTCTATGGGATTCTCAATGATTAACACTGAACCCTATGGGAGTCTCACTGATTAACACTGAACCCTGTGGGAGTCTCAGTTATTAACAATGAACCCTGAGGGAGTCTCACTGATTAACACTGAACCCTGTGGGAGTCTCACTGATTAACACTGAACCCTGTGGGAGTCTCAGTTATTAACACTGAAGGCTGAGGGAGTCTCACTGATTAACACTGAACTCTATGGGATTCTCAATGATTAACACTGAACCCTATGGGAGTCTCACTGATTAACACTGAACCCTGTGGGAGTCTCAGTTATTAACAATGAACCCTGAGGGAGTCTCACTGATTAACACTGAACCCTGTGGGAGTCTCACTGATTAACACTGAACCCTGTGGGAGTCTCAGTTATTAACACTGAAGGCTGAGGGAGTCTCACTGATTAACACTGAACCCTATGGGAGTCTCATTGATTAACACATGAACCCAGAGGGAGTCTCACTGATTAACACAGAACCCGGTGGGAGTCTCACTGATTAACACTGAACCCTGTGGGAGTCTCACTGATTAACACTGAACCCTATGGGAGTCTCATTGATTAACACTGAACCCTATGGGAGTCTCACTGATTAACACATGAACCCTGTATGAGTCTCACTGATTTACACTGAACCCTGTGGGAGTCTCACTGATTAACGCTGAACCCTGTGGGATTCTCACTGATTAACACTGAACCATGTGGGAGTCTCTCTGATTGACACTGAACCCTGTGGGAGTCTCACTGATTACCCCTGAACCCTGTGGGAGTTTCACTGATTAACACTGAACCCTGTGGGAGTCTCACTGATTAACACTGAACCCTGTGGGAGTCTCACTGATTAACACTGAACCCTGTGGGAGTCTCACTGATTAACACTGAACCCTATCGGTCTCAATGATTAACACTGAACCCTGTGGGAGTCTCACTGATTAAGACTGAACCCTATGGGAGTCTCACTGATTTACACAAAACTTATGGGAGTCTCACTGATTAACACTTAACCTTATGGGAGTCTCACTGATTAACACTGAACCCTGTGGGAGTCTCACTGATTAACACTGAACCCTGTGGGAGTCTCACGGATTAAGACTGAACCCTATGGGAGTCTCACTGATTAACACTGAACTCTATGGGATTCTCACTGATTAACACTGAACCCTATGGGAGTCTCACTGATTAACACTGAACCCTGTGGGAGTCTCAGTTATTAACAATGAACCCTGAGGGAGTCTCACTGATTAACACTGAACCCTGTGGGAGTCTCACTGATTAACACTGAACCCTGTGGGAGTCTCAGTTATTAACACTGAAGGCTGAGGGAGTCTCACTGATTAACACTGAACACTGTGGGAGTCTAACTGATTAACACTGAACACTGTGGGAGTCTCACTGATTAACACTGAACCCTGTGGGAGTCTCACTGATTAACACTGAACCCTATGGGAGTCTCATTGATTAACACATGAACCCAGAGGGAGTCTCACTGATTAACACAGAACCCTGTGGGAGTCTCACTGATTAACACTGAACCCTGTGGGAGTCTCACTGATTAACACTGAACCCTATGGGAGTCTCATTGATTAACACTGAACCCTATGGGAGTCTCACTGATTAACACATGAACCCTGTATGAGTCTCACTGATTTACACTGAACCCTGTGGGAGTCTCACTGATTAACACTGAACCCTATGGGAGTCTCACTGCTTAACACATGAACCCTGAGGGAGTCTCACTGATTAACACTGAACCCTGTGGGAGTCTCACTGATTAACACTGAACCCTATGGGAGTCTCATTGATTAACACTGAACCCTATGGGAGTCTCACTGATTAACACATGAACCCTGTATGAGTCTCACTGATTTACACTGAACCCTGTGGGAGTCTCACTGATTAACACTGAACCCTATGGGAGTCTCACTGCTTAACACATGAACCCTGAGGGAGTCTCACTGATTAACACAGAACCCTGTGGGAGTCTCACTGATTAACACTGAACCCTGTGGGAGTCTCACTGCTTAACACATGAACCCTGAGGGAGTCTCACTGATTAACACAGAACCCTGTGGGAGTCTCACTGATTAACACTGAACCCTATGGGAGTCTCACTGATTAACACATGAACCCTGAGGGAGTCTCACTGATACACACTGAACCCTGTGGGAGTCTCACTGATTAACACTGAACCCTGTGGGAGTCTCACGGATTAAGACTGAACCCTATGGGAGTCTCACTGATTAACACTGAACTCTATGGGATTCTCACTGATTAACACTGAACCCTATGGGAGTCTCACTGATTAACACTGAACCCTGTGGGAGTCTCAGTTATTAACAATGAACCCTGAGGGAGTCTCACTGATTAACACTGAACCCTGTGGGAGTCTCACTGATTAACACTGAACCCTGTGGGAGTCTCAGTTATTAACACTGAAGGCTGAGGGAGTCTCACTGATTAACACTGAACACTGTGGGAGTCTCACTGATTAACACTGAACACTGTGGGAGTCTCACTGATTAACACTGAACCCTGTGGGAGTCTCACTGATTAACACTGAACCCTATGGGAGTCTCATTGATTAACACATGAACCCAGAGGGAGTCTCACTGATTAACACAGAACCCTGTGGGAGTCTCACTGATTAACACTGAACCCTGTGGGAGTCTCACTGATTAACACTGAACCCTATGGGAGTCTCATTGATTAACACTGAACCCTATGGGAGTCTCACTGATTAACACATGAACCCTGTATGAGTCTCACTGATTAACACTGAACCCAATGGGAGTCTCACTGATTAACACTGAACACTGTGGGAGTCTCACTGATTAACACTGAACACTCTGGGCGTCTCACTGATTAACACTGAACCCTGTGGGAGTCTCACTGATTAACACTGAACCCTATGGGAGTCTCACTGATTAACACTTAACCCTTTGGGAGTCTCACTGATTAACACTGAACCCTGTGGGAGTCTCACGGATTAAGACTGAACCCTATGGGAGTCTCACTGATTAACACTGAACTCTATGGGATTCTCAATGATTAACACTGAACCCTATGGGAGTCTCACTGATTAACACTGAACCCTGTGGGAGTCTCAGTTATTAACAATGAACCCTGAGGGAGTCTCACTGATTAACACTGAACCCTGTGGGAGTCTCACTGATTAACACTGAACCCTGTGGGAGTCTCAGTTATTAACACTGAAGGCTGAGGGAGTCTCACTGATTAACACTGAACCCTATGGGAGTCTCATTGATTAACACATGAACCCAGAGGGAGTCTCACTGATTAACACAGAACCCGGTGGGAGTCTCACTGATTAACACTGAACCCTGTGGGAGTCTCACTGATTAACACTGAACCCTATGGGAGTCTCATTGATTAACACTGAACCCTATGGGAGTCTCACTGATTAACACATGAACCCTGTATGAGTCTCTCTGATTTACACTGAACCCTGTGGGAGTCTCACTGATTAACGCTGAACCCTGTGGGATTCTCACTGATTAACACTGAACCATGTGGGAGTCTCTCTGATTGACACTGAACCCTGTGGGAGTCTCACTGATTACCCCTGAACCCTGTGGGAGTTTCACTGATTAACACTGAACCCTGTGGGAGTCTCACTGATTAACACTGAACCCTGTGGGAGTCTCACTGATTAACACTGAACCCTGTGGGAGTCTCACTGATTAACACTGAACCCTATCGGTCTCAATGATTAACACTGAACCCTGTGGGAGTCTCACTGATTAAGACTGAACCCTATGGGAGTCTCACTGATTTACACAAAACTTATGGGAGTCTCACTGATTAACACTTAACCTTATGGGAGTCTCACTGATTAACACTGAACCCTGTGGGAGTCTCACTGATTAACACTGAACCCTGTGGGAGTCTCACGGATTAAGACTGAACCCTATGGGAGTCTCACTGATTAACACTGAACTCTATGGGATTCTCACTGATTAACACTGAACCCTATGGGAGTCTCACTGATTAACACTGAACCCTGTGGGAGTCTCAGTTATTAACAATGAACCCTGAGGGAGTCTCACTGATTAACACTGAACCCTGTGGGAGTCTCACTGATTAACACTGAACCCTGTGGGAGTCTCAGTTATTAACACTGAAGGCTGAGGGAGTCTCACTGATTAACACTGAACACTGTGGGAGTCTCACTGATTAACACTGAACACTGTGGGAGTCTCACTGATTAACACTGAACCCTGTGGGAGTCTCACTGATTAACACTGAACCCTATGGGAGTCTCATTGATTAACACATGAACCCAGAGGGACTCTCACTGATTAACACAGAACCCTGTGGGAGTCTCACTGATTAACACTGAACCCTGTGGGAGTCTCACTGATTAACACTGAACCCTATGGGAGTCTCATTGATTAACACTGAACCCTATGGGAGTCTCACTGATTAACACATGAACCCTGAGGGAGTCTCACTGATTAACACAGAACCCTGTGGGAGTCTCACTGATTAACACTGAACCCTGTGGGAGTCTCACTGATTAACACTGAACCCTATGGGAGTCTCACTGATTAACACATGAACCCTGAGGGAGTCTCACTGATACACACTGAACCCTATGGGAGTCTCACTGATTAACACTGAACCCTGTGGGAGTCTCTCTGATTAAGACTGAACCCTATGAGAGTCTCAATGATTAACACTGAACTCTATGGGATTCTCACTGATTAACACTGAACCCTATGGGAGTCTCACTGATTAACACTGAACCCTGTGGGAGTCTCAGTTATTAACACTGAACCCTGAGGGAGTCTCACTGATTAACACTGAACACTGGGGGAGTCTCACTGATTAACACTGAACACTGTGGGAGTCTCACTGATTAACACTAAACCCTGTGGGAGTCTCACTGATTAACACTGAACCCTATGGGAGACTCATTGATTAACACATGAACCCTGAGGGAGTTTCACTGATTAACACTGAACCCTGTGGGAGTCTCACTGATTAACACTGAACACTATGGGAGTCTCACTGATTAACACTGAACCCTGTGAGAGTCTCACTGATTAAGACTGAACCCTATGGGAGTCTCACTGATTAACACTGAAACCTATGGGAGTCTCACTGATTAACACTGGACCCTATGGGAGTCTCACTGATTAACACTGAAGCCTGTGGGAGTCTCACTGATTGACACTGAACCCTATGGGAGTCTCACAGATTAACGCTAAACCCTATGGGAGTCTCACTGGTTAACAATGAACCCTATGGGAGTCTCACTGATTAACACTGAAGCCTGTGGGAGTCTCACTGATTAACACTGAACCCTATGGGAGTCTCACAGATTAACGCTGAACCCTATGGGAGTCTCACTGGTTAACAATGAACCCTATGGGAGTCTCACTGATTAACACTTAAATCGATGGGATTCTCACTGATTAACAGTGAACCCTATGGGAGTCTCACTGATGAAAACACTGAACCCAGTGGGAGTCTCAGTGATTAATACTGAACCCAATGGGAGTCTCACTGATTAACACTGAACACTGTTGGAGTCTCACTGATTAACACTGAACACTCTGGCCGTCTCACTGATTAACACTGAACCCTGTGGGAGTCTCACTGATTAACACTGAACCCTATGGGAGTCTCACTGATTAACACTGAACCCTGCGGGAGTATCACTGATTAACACTGAACCCTGTGGGAGTCTCACGGATTAAGACTGAACACTATGGGAGTCTCACTGATCAACACTGAACTCTATGGGATTCTCACTGATTAACACTGAACGCTATGGGAGTCTCACTGATTAACACTGAACCCTGTGGGAGTCTCAGTTATTAACAATGAACCCTGAGGGAGTCTCACTGATTAACACTGAACCCTGTGGGAGTCTCACTGATTAACACTGAACCCTGTGGGAGTCTCAGTTATTAACACTGAAGGCTGAGGGAGTCTCACTGATTAACACTGAACACTGTGGGAGTCTCACTGATTAACACTGAACACTGTGGGAGTCTCACTGATTAACACTGAACCCTGTGGGAGTCTCACTGATTAACACTGAACCCTGTGGGAGTCTCACTGATTAACACTGAACCCTATGGGAGTCTCATTGATTAACACTGAACCCTATGGGAGTCTCACTGATTAACACATGAACCCTGTATGAGTCTCACTGATTTACACTGAACCCTGTGGGAGTCTCACTGATTAACACTGAACCCTATGGGAGTCTCACTGATTAACACATGAACCCTGAGGGAGTCTCACTGATTAACACAGAACCCTGTGAGAGTCTCACTGATTAACACTGAACCCTGTGGGAGTCTCACTGATTAACACTGAACCCTATTGGAGTCTCACTGATTAACACATGAACCCTGAGGGAGTCTCACTGATAAACACTGAACCCTATGGGAGTCTCACTGATTACCCCTGAACCCTGTGGGAGTTTCACTGATTAACACTGAACCCTGTGGGAGTCTCACTGATTAACACTGAACCCTGTGGGAGTCTCACTGATTAACACTGAACCCTGTGGGAGTCTCACTGATTAACATTGAACCCTATCGGTCTCAATGATTAACACTGAACCCTGTGGGAGTCTCACTGATTAAGACTGAACCCTATGGGAGTCTCATTGATTTACACAAAACTTATGGGAGTCTCACTGATTAACACTTAACCCTATGGGAGTCTCACTGATTAACACTGAACCCTGTGGGAGTCTCACTGATTAACACTGAAACCTGTGGGAGTCTCACGGATTAAGACTGAACCCTGTGGGAGTCTCAGTTATTAACACTGAAGGCTGAGGGAGTCTCACTGATTAACACTGAACACTGTGGGAGTCTCACTGATTAACACTGAACACTGTGGGAGTCTCACTGATTAACACTGAACCCTGTGGGAGTCTCACTGATTAACACTGAACCCTATGGGAGTCTCATTGATTAACACATGAACCCAGAGGGAGTCTCACTGATTAACACAGAACCCTGTGGGAGTCTCACTGATTAACACTGAACCCTGTGGGAGTCTCACTGATTAACACTGAACCCTATGGCAGTCTCATTGATTAACACTGAACCCTATGGGAGTCTCACTGATTAACATATGAACCCTGTATGAGTCTCACTGATTTACACTGAACCCTGTGGGAGTCTCACTGATTAACACTGAACCCTATGGGAGTCTCACTGATTAAGAGTGAACCCTATGAGAGTCTCAATGATTAACACTGAACTCTATGGGATTCTCACTGATTAACACTGAACCCTATGGGAGTCTCACTGATTAACACTGAACCCTGTGGGAGTCTCACTGATTAACACATGAACCCTGAGGGAGTCTCACTGATACACACTGAACCCTATGGGAGTCTCACTGATTAACACTGAACCCTGTGGGAGTCTCACTGATTAAGACTGAACCCTATGAGAGTCTCAATGATTAACACTGAACTCTATGGGATTCTCACTGATTAACACTGAACCCTATGGGAGTCTCACTGATTAACACTGAACCCTGTGGGAGTCTCAGTTATTAACACTGAACCCTGAGGGAGTCTCACTGATTAACACTGAACACTGGGGGAGTCTCACTGATTAACACTGAACACTGTGGGAGTCTCACTGATTAACACTAAACCCTGTGGGAGTCTCACTGATTAACACTGAACCCTATGGGAGACTCATTGATTAACACATGAACCCTGAGGGAGTTTCACTGATTAACACTGAACCCTGTGGGAGTCTCACTGATTAACACTGAACACTATGGGAGTCTCACTGATTAACACTGAACCCTGTGAGAGTCTCACTGATTAAGACTGAACCCTATGGGAGTCTCACTGATTAACACTGAAACCTATGGGAGTCTCACTGATTAACACTGGACCCTATGGGAGTCTCACTGATTAACACTGAAGACTGTGGGAGTCTCACTGATTGACACTGAACCCTATGGGAGTCTCACAGATTAACGCTAAACCCTATGGGAGTCTCACTGGTTAACAATGAACCCTATGGGAGTCTCACTGATTAACACTGAAGCCTGTGGGAGTCTCACTGATTAACACTGAACCCTATGGGAGTCTCACAGATTAACGCTGAACCCTATGGGAGTCTCACTGGTTAACAATGAACCCTATGGGAGTCTCACTGATTAACACTTAAATCGATGGGATTCTCACTGATTAACAGTGAACCCTATGGGAGTCTCACTGATGAAAACACTGAACCCAGTGGGAGTCTCAGTGATTAATACTGAACCCAATGGGAGTCTCACTGATTAACACTGAACACTGTGGGAGTCTCACTGATTAACACTGAACACTCTGGCCGTCTCACTGATTAACACTGAACCCTGTGGGAGTCTCACTGATTAACACTGAACCCTATGGGAGTCTCACTGATTAACACTGAACCCTGCGGGAGTCTCACTGATTAACACTGAACCCTGTGGGAGTCTCACGGATTAAGACTGAACACTATGGGAGTCTCACTGATCAACACTGAACTCTATGGGATTCTCACTGATTAACACTGAACGCTATGGGAGTCTCACTGATTAACACTGAACCCTGTGGGAGTCTCAGTTATTAACAATGAACCCTGAGGGAGTCTCACTGATTAACACTGAACCCTGTGGGAGTCTCACTGATTAACACTGAACCCTGTGGGAGTCTCAATTATTAACACTGAAGGCTGAGGGAGTCTCACTGATTAACACTGAACACTGTGGGAGTCTCACTGATTAACACTGAACACTGTGGGAGTCTCACTGATTAACACTGAACCCTGTGGGAGTCTCACTGATTAACACTGAACCCTGTGGGAGTCTCACTGATTAACACTGAACCCTATGGGAGTCTCATTGATTAACACTGAACCCTATGGGAGTCTCACTGATTAACACATGAACCCTGTATGAGTCTCACTGATTTACACTGAACCCCGTGGGAGTCTCACTGATTAACACTGAACCCTATGGGAGTCTCACTGATTAACACATGAACCCTGAGGGAGTCTCACTGATTAACACAGAACCCTGTGAGAGTCTCACTGATTAACACTGAACCCTGTGGGAGTCTCACTGATTAACACTGAACCCTATTGGAGTCTCACTGATTAACACATGAACCCTGAGGGAGTCTCACTGATAAACACTGAACCCTATGGGAGTCTCACTGATTACCCCTGAACCCTGTGGGAGTTTCACTGATTAACACTGAACCCTGTGGGAGTCTCACTGATTAACACTGAACCCTGTGGGAGTCTCACTGATTAACACTGAACCCTGTGGGAGTCTCACTGATTAACATTGAACCCTATCGGTCTCAATGATTAACACTGAACCCTGTGGGAGTCTCACTGATTAAGACTGAACCCTATGGGAGTCTCATTGATTTACACAAAACTTATGGGAGTCTCACTGATTAACACTTAACCCTATGGGAGTCTCACTGATTAACACTGAACCCTGTGGGAGTCTCACTGATTAACACTGAAACCTGTGGGAGTCTCACGGATTAAGACTGAACCCTGTGGGAGTCTCAGTCATTAACACTGAAGGCTGAGGGAGTCTCACTGATTAACACTGAACACTGTGGGAGTCTCACTGATTAACACTGAACACTGTGGGAGTCTCACTGATTAACACTGAACCCTGTGGGAGTCTCACTGATTAACACTGAACCCTATGGGAGTCTCATTGATTAACACATGAACCCAGAGGGAGTCTCACTGATTAACACAGAACCCTGTGGGAGTCTCACTGATTAACACTGAACCCTGTGGGAGTCTCACTGATTAACACTGAACCCTATGGGAGTCTCATTGATTAACACTGAACCCTATGGGAGTCTCACTGATTAACACATGAACCCTGTATGAGTCTCACTGATTTACACTGAACCCTGTGGGAGTCTCACTGATTAACACTGAACCCTATGGGAGTCTCACTGATTAAGACTGAACCCTATGAGAGTCTCAATGATTAACACTGAACTCTATGGGATTCTCACTGATTAACACTGAACCCTATGGGAGTCTCACTGATTAACACTGAACCCTGTGGGAGTCTCACTGATTAACACATGAACCCTGAGGGAGTCTCACTGATACACACTGAACCCTATGGGAGTCTCACTGATTAACACTGAACCCTGTGGGAGTCTCACTGATTAAGACTGAACCCTATGAGAGTCTCAATGATTAACACTGAACTCTATGGGATTCTCACTGATTAACACTGAACCCTATGGGAGTCTCACTGATTAACACTGAACCCTGTGGGAGTCTCAGTTATTAACACTGAACCCTGAGGGAGTCTCACTGATTAACACTGAACACTGGGGGAGTCTCACTGATTAACACTGAACACTGTGGGAGTCTCACTGATTAACACTAAACCCTGTGGGAGTCTCACTGATTAACACTGAACCCTATGGGAGTCTCATTGATTAACACATGAACCCTGAGGGAGTTTCACTGATTAACACTGAACCCTGTGGGAGTCTCACTGATTAACACTGAACCCTATGGGAGTCTCACTGATTAACACTGAACCCTGTGAGAGTCTCACTGATTAACACTGAACCCTATGGGAGTCTCACTGATTAACACTGAACCCTGTGAGAGTCTCACTGATTAAGACTGAACCCTATGGGAGTCTCACTGATTAACACTGAACCCTGTGGGAGTCTCAGTTATTAACACTGAACCCTGAGGGAGTCTCACTGATTAACACTGAACACTGGGGGAGTCTCACTGATTAACACTGAACACTGTGGGAGTCTCACTGATTAACACTAAACCCTGTGGGAGTCTCACTGATTAACACTGAACCCTATGGGAGTCTCATTGATTAACACATGAACCCTGAGGGAGTTTCACTGATTAACACTGAACCCTGTGGGAGTCTCACTGATTAACACTGAACTCTATGGGATTCTCACTGATTAACACTGAACCCTATGGGAGTCTCACTGATTAACACTGAACCCTGTGGGAGTCTCAGTTATTAACACTGAACCCTGAGGGAGTCTCACTGATTAACACTGAACACTGGGGGAGTCTCACTGATTAACACTGAACACTGTGGGAGTCTCACTGATTAACACTAAACCCTGTGGGAGTCTCACTGATTAACACTGAACCCTATGGGAGTCTCATTGATTAACACATGAACCCTGAGGGAGTTTCACTGATTAACACTGAACCCTGTGGGAGTCTCACTGATTAACACTGAACCCTATGGGAGTCTCACTGATTAACACTGAACCCTGTGAGAGTCTCACTGATTAACACTGAACCCTATGGGAGTCTCACTGATTAACACTGAACCCTGTGAGAGTCTCACTGATTAAGACTGAACCCTATGGGAGTCTCACTGATTAACACTGAACCCTGCGGGAGTCTCACTGATTAAGACTGAACCCTATGAGAGTCTCAATGATTAACACTGAACTCTATGGGATTCTCACTGATTAACACTGAACCCTATGGGAGTCTCACTGATTAACACTGAACCCTGTGGGAGTCTCAGTTATTAACACTGAACCCTGAGGGAGTCTCACTGATTAACACTGAACACTGGGGGAGTCTCACTGATTAACACTGAACACTGTGGGAGTCTCACTGATTAACACTAAACCCTGTGGGAGTCTCATTGATTAACACTGAACCCTATGGGAGTCTCATTGATTAACACATGAACCCTGAGGGAGTTTCACTGATTAACACTGAACCCTGTGGGAGTCTCACTGATTAACACTGAACCCTATGGGAGTCTCACTGATTAACACTGAACCCTGTGAGAGTCTCACTGATTAAGACTGAACCCTATGGGAGTCTCACTGATTAACACTGAAACCTATGGGAGTCTCACTGATTAACACTGGACCCTATGGGAGTCTCACTGATTAACACTGAAGCCTGTGGGAGTCTCACTGATTGACACTGAACCCTATGGGAGTCTCACAGATTAACGCTAAACCCTATGGGAGTCTCACTGGTTAACAATGAACCCTATGGGAGTCTCACTGATTAACACTGACGCCTGTGGGAGTCTCACTGATTAACACTGAACCCTATGGGAGTCTCACAGATTAACGCTGAACCCTATGGGAGTCTCACTGGTTAACAATGAACCCTATGGGAGTCTCACTGATTAACACTGAAATCGATGGGATTCTCACTGATTAACAGTGAACCCTATGGGAGTCTCACTGATTAACACTGAACCCAGTGGGAGTCTCAGTGATTAATACTGAACCCAATGGGAGTCTCACTGATTAACACTGAACACTGTGGGAGTCTCACTGATTAACACTGAACACTCTGGGCGTCTCACTGATTAACACTGAACCCTGTGAGAGTCTCACTGATTAACACTGAACCCTATGGGAGTCTCACTGATTAACACTGAACCCTGTGGGAGTCTCACTGATTAACACTAAACCCTGTGGGAGTCTCACGGATTAAGACTGAACACTATGGGAGTCTCACTGATTAACACTGAACTCTATGGGATTCTCACTGATTAACACTGAACCCTATGGGAGTCTCACTGATTAACACTGAACCCTGTGGGAGTCTCAGTTATTAACAATGAACCCTGAGGGAGTCTCACTGATTAACACTGAACCCTGTGGGAGTCTCACTGATTAACACTGAACCCTGTGGGAGTCTCAGTTATTAACACTGAAGGCTGAGGGAGTCTCACTGATTAACACTGAACACTGTGGGAGTCTCACTGATTAACACTGAACACTGTGGGAGTCTCACTGATTAACACTGAACCCTGTGGGAGTCTCACTGATTAACACTGAACCCTATGGGAGTCTAATTGATTAACACATGAACCCAGAGGGAGTCTCACTGATTAACACAGAACCCTGTGGGAGTCTCACTGATTAACACTGAACCCTGTGGGAGTCTCACTGATTAACACTGAACCCTATGGGAGTCTCATTGATTAACACTGAACCCTATGGGAGTCTCACTGATTAACACATGAACCCTGTATGAGTCTCACTGATTTACACTGAACCCTGTGGGAGTCTCACTGATTAACACTGAACCCTATGGGAGTCTCACTGATTAACACATGAACCCTGAGGGAGTCTCACTGATTAACACAGAACCCTGTGGGAGTCTCACTGATTAACACTGAACCCTGTGGGAGTCTCACTGATTAACACTGAACCCTATTGGAGTCTCACTGATTAACACATGAACCCTGAGGGAGTCTCACTGATAAACACTGAACCCTATGGGAGTCTCACTGATTAACACTGAACCCTGTGGGAGTCTCACTGATTAAGACTGAACCCTATGAGAGTCTCAATGATTAACACTGAACTCTATGGGATTCTCACTGATTAACACTGAACCCTATGGGAGTCTCACTGATTAACACTGAACCCTGTGGGAGTCTCAGTTATTAACACTGAACCCTGAGGGAGTCTCACTGATTGACACTGAACACTGGGGGCGTCTCACTGATTAACACTGAACACTGTGGGAGTCTCACTGATTAACACTAAACCCTGTGGGAGTCTCACTGATTAACACTGAACCCTATGGGAGTCTCATTGATTAACACATGAACCCTGAGGGAGTCTCACTGATTAACACTGAACCCTGTGGGAGTCTCACTGATTAACACTGAACCCTATTGGAGTCTCACTGATTAACACTGAACCCTGTGAGAGTCTCACTGATTAAGACTGAACCCTATGGGAGTCTCACTGATTAACACTGAAACCTATGGGAGTCTCACTGATTAACACTGGACCCTATGGGAGTCTCACTGATTAACACTAAAGCCTGTGGGAGTCTCACTGATTGACACTGAACCCTATGGGAGTCTCACAGATTAACGCTAAACCCTATGCGAGTCTCACTGGTTAACAATGAACCCTATGGGAGTCTCACTGATTAACACTGAAGCCTGTGGGAGTCTCACTGATTAACACTGAACCCTATGGGAGTCTCACAGATTAACGCTGAACCCTATGGGAGACTCACTGGTTAACAATGAACCCTATGGGAGTCTCATTGATTAACACTGAAATCGATGGGATTCTCACTGATTAACAGTGAACCCTATGGGAGTCTCACTGATTAACACTGAACCCAGTGGGAGTCTCAGTGATTAATACTGAACCCAATGGGAGTCTCACTGATTAAGACTGAACACTGTGGGAGTCTCACTGATTAACACTGAACACTCTGGGCGTCTCACTGATTAACACTGAACCCTGTGGGAGTCTCACTGATTAACACTGAACCCTATGGGAGTCTCACTGATTAACACATGAACCCTTTGGGAGTCTCACTGATTAACGCTGAACCCTGTGGGATTCTCACTGATTAACACTGAACCCTATGGGAGTCTCACTGATTAACACTGCACTCTATGGGATTCTCACTGATTAACACTGAACCCTGTGGGAGTCTCACTGATTAACACTGAACCCTATGGGAGTCTCACTGATTAACACTGAACCCTGTGAGAGTTTCACTGATTAAGACTGAACCCTATGGGAGTCTCACTGATTAACACTGAAACCTATGGGAGTCTCACTGATTAACACTGGACCCTATGGGAGTCTCACTGATTAACACTGAAGCCTGTGGGAGTCTCACTGATTGACACTGAACCCTATGGGAGTCTCACAGATTAACGCTAAACCCTATGGGAGTCTCACTGGTTAACAATGAACCCTATGGGAGTCTCACTGATTAACACTGAAGCCTGTGGGAGTCTCACTGATTAACACTGAACCCTATGGGAGTCTCACAGATTAACGCTGAACCCTATGGGAGTCTCACTGATTAACACTGAACCCTATGGGAGTCTCACAGATTAACGCTGAACCCTATGGGAGTCTCACTGGTTAACAATGAACCCTATGGGAGTCTCACTGATTAACACTGAAATTGATGGGATTCTCACTGATTAACAGTGAACCCTATGGGAGTCACACTGATTAACACTGAACCCAGTGGGAGTCTCAGTGATTAATACTGAACCCAATGGGAGTCTCACTGATTAACACTGAACACTGTGGGAGTCTCACTGATTAACACTGAACACTCTGGGCGTCTCACTGATTAACACTGAACCCTGTGGGAGTCTCACTGATTAACACTGAACCCTATGGGAGTCTCACTGATTAACACTGAACCCTGTGGGAGTCTCACTGATTAACACTGAACCCTGTGGGAGTCTCACGGATTAAGACTGAACCCTATGGGAGTCTCACTGATTAACACTGAACTCTATGGGATTCTCACTGATTAACACTGAACCCTATGGGAGTCTCACTGATTAACACTGAACCCTGTGGGAGTCTCAGTTATTAACAATGAACCCTGAGGGAGTCTCACTGATTAACACTGAACCCTGTGGGAGTCTCACTGATTAACACTGAACCCTGTGGGAGTCTCAGTTATTAACACTGAAGGCTGAGGGAGTCTCACTGATTAACACTGAACACTGTGGGAGTCTCACTGATTTACACAAAACTTATGGGAGTCTCACTGATTAACACTTAACCCTGTGGGAGTCTCACTGATTAACACTGAACCCTATGGGAGTCTCATTGATTAACACATGAACCCAGAGGGAGTCTCACTGATTAACACAGAACCCTGTGGGAGTCTCACTGATTAACACTGAACCCTGTGGGAGTCTCACTGATTAACAGTGAACCCTATGGGAGTCTCATTGATTAACACTGAACCCTATGGGAGTCTCACTGATTAACACATGAACCCTGTATGAGTCTCACTGATTTACACTGAACCCTGTGGGAGTCTCACTGATTAACACTGAACCCAATGGGAGTCTCACTGATTAACACATGAACCCTGAGGGAGTCTCACTGATTAACACAGAACCCTGTGGGAGTCTCACTGATTAACACTGAACCCTGTGGGAGTCTCACTGATTAACACTGAACCCTATGGGAGTCTCACTGATTAACACATGAACCCTGAGGGAGTCTCACTGATAAACACTGAACCCAATGGGAGTCTCACTGATTAACACTGAACCCTGTGGGAGTCTCACTGATTAAGACTGAACCCTATGAGAGTCTCAATGATTAACACTGAACTCTATGGGATTCTCACTGATTAACACAGAACCCTATGGGAGTCTCACTGATTAACACTGAACCCTGTGGGAGTCTCACTGATTAACACTGAACCCTGAGGGAGTCTCATTGATTAACACTGAACCCTATGGGAGTCTCACTGATTAACACATGAACCCTGTATGAGTCTCACTGATTTACACTGAACCCTGTGGGAGTCTCACTGATTAACACTGAACCCTATGGGAGTCTCACTGATTAACACATGAACCCTGAGGGAGTCTCACTGATTAACACAGAACCCTGTGGGAGTCTCACTGATTAACACTGAACCCTGTGGGAGTCTCAGTGATTAACACTAAACCCTATGGGAGTCTCACTGATTAACACTGAACCCTATGGGAGTCTCACTGATTTACACTGAACCCTGTGGGAGTCTCACTGATTAAGACTGAACCCTATGAGAGTCTCAATGATTAACACTGAACTCTATGGGATTCTCACTGATTAACACTGAACCCTATGGGAGTCTCACTGATTAACACTGAACCCTGTGGGAGTCTCAGTTATTAACACTGAACCCTGAGGGAGTCTCACTGATTAACACTGAACACTGGGGGAGTCTCACTGATTAACACTGAACACTGTGGGAGTCTCACTGATTAACACTAAACCCTGTGGGAGTCTCACTGATTAACACTGAACCCTATGGGAGTCTCATTGATTAACACATGAACCCTGAGGGAGTCTCACTGATTAACAATGAACCCTGTGGGAGTCTCACTGATTAACACTGAACCCTATGGGAGTCTCACTGATTAACACTGAACCCTGTGAGAGTCTCACTGATTAAGACTGAACCCTATGGGAGTCTCACTGATTAACACTGAAACCTATGGGAGTCTCACTGATTAACACTGGACCCTATGGGAGTCTCACTGATTAACACTGAAGCCTGTGGGAGTCTCACTGATTGACACTGAACCCTATGGGAGTCTCACAGATTAACGCTAAACCCTATGGGAGTCTCACTGGTTAACAATGAACCCTATGGGAGTCTCACTGATTAACACTGAAATCGATGGGATTCTCACTGATTAACAGTGAACCCTATGGGAGTCTCACTGATTAACACTGAACCCAGTGGGAGTCTCAGTGATTAATACTGAACCCAATGGGAGTCTCACTGATTAACACTGAAACCTGTGGGAGTCTCACTGATTAACACTGAACACTCTGGGCGTCTCACTGATTAACACTGAACCCTGTATGAGTCTCACTGATTTACACTGAACTCTATGGGATTCTCACTGATTAACACTGAACCCTGTGGGAGTCTCACTGATTAACACTGAACCCTGAGGGAGTCTCATTGATTAACACTGAACCCTATGGGAGTCTCACTGATTAACACATGAACCCTGTATGATTCTCACTGATTTACACTGAACCCTGTGGGAGTCTCACTGATTAACACTGAACCCTATGGGAGTCTCACTGATTAACACATGAACCCTGAGGGAGTCTCACTGATTAACACAGAACCCTGTGGGAGTCTCACTGATTAACACTGAACCCTGTGGGAGTCTCAGTGATTAACACTAAACCCTATGGGAGTCTCACTGATTAACACTGAACCCTATGGGAGTCTCACTGATTTACACTGAACCCTGTGGGAGTCTCACTGATTAAGACTGAACCCTATGAGAGTCTCAATGATTAACACTGAACTCTATGGGATTCTCACTGATTAACACTGAACCCTATGGGAGTCTCACTGATTAACACTGAACCCTGTGGGAATCTCAATTATTAACACTGAACCCTGAGGGAGTCTCACTGATTAACACTGAACACTGGGGGAGTCTCACTGATTAACACTGAACACTGTGGGAGTCTCACTGATTAACACTAAACCCTGTGGGAGTCTCACTGATTAACACTGAACCCTATGGGAGTCTCATTGATTAACACATGAACCCTGAGGGAGTCTCACTGATTAACACTGAACCCTGTGGGAGTCTCACTGATTAACACTGAACCCTATGGGAGTCTCACTGATTAACACTGAACCCTGTGAGAGTCTCACTGATTAAGACTGAACCCTATGGGAGTCTCACTGATTAACACTGAAACCTATGGGAGTCTCACTGATTAACACTGGACCCTATGGGAGTCTCACTGATTAACACTGAAGCCTGTGGGAGTCTCACTGATTGACACTGAACCCTATGGGAGTCTCACAGATTAACGCTAAACCCTATGGGAGTCTCACTGGTTAACAATGAACCCTATGGGAGTCTCACTGATTAACACTGAAATCGATGGGATTCTCACTGATTAACAGTGAACCCTATGGGAGTCTCACTGATTAACACTGAACCCAGTGGGAGTCTCAGTGATTAATACTGAACCCAATGGGAGTCTCACTGATTAACACTGAAACCTGTGGGAGTCTCACTGATTAACACTGAACACTCTGGGCGTCTCACTGATTAACAGTGAACCCTGTATGAGTCTCACTGATTTACACTGAACCCTGTGGGAGTCTCACTGATTAACACTGAACCCTATGGGAGTCTCACTGATTAACACATGAACCCTGAGGGAGTCTCACTGATTAACACAGAACCCTGTGGGAGTCTCACTGATTAACACTGAACCCTGTGGGAGTCTCACTGATTAACACTGCACCCTATGGGAGTCTCACTGATTAACACATGAACCCTGAGGGAGTCTCACTGATAAACACTGAACCCTATGGGAGTCTCACTGATTAACACTGAACCCTGTGGGAGTCTCACTGATTAAGACTGAACCCTATGAGAGTCTCAATGATTAACACTGAACTCTATGGGATTCTCACTGATTAACACTGAACCCTATGTGAGTCTCACTGATTAACACTGAACCCTGTGGGAGTCTCAGTTATTAACACTGAACCCTGAGGGAGTCTCACTGATTAACACTGAACACTGGGGGAGTCTCACTGATTAACACTGAACACTGTGGGAGTCTCACTGATTAACACTAAACCCTGTGGGAGTCTCACTGATTAACACTGAACCCTATGGGAGTCTCATTGATTAACACATGAACCCTGAGGGAGTCTCACTGATTAACACTGAACCCTGTGGGAGTCTCACTGATTAACACTGAACCCTATGGGAGTCTCACTGATTAACACTGAACCCTGTGAGAGTCTCACTGATTAAGACTGAACCCTATGGGAGTCTCACTGATTAACACTGAAACCTATGGGAGTCTCACTGATTAACACTGGACCCTATGGGAGTCTCACTGATTAACACTGAAGCCTGTGGGAGTCTCACTGATTGACACTGAACCCTATGGGAGTCTCACTGATTAACACATGAACCCTGAGGGAGTCTCACTGATTAACACAGAACCCTGTGGGAGTCTCACTGATTAACACTGAACCCTGTGGGAGTCTCACTGATTAACACTGCACCCTATGGGAGTCTCACTGATTAACACATGAACCCTGAGGGAGTCTCACTGATAAACACTGAACCCTATGGGAGTCTCACTGATTAACACTGAACCCTGTGGGAGTCTCACTGATTAAGACTGAACCCTATGAGAGTCTCAATGATTAACACTGAACTCTATGGGATTCTCACTGATTAACACTGAACCCTATGTGAGTCTCACTGATTAACACTGAACCCTGTGGGAGTCTCAGTTATTAACACTGAACCCTGAGGGAGTCTCACTGATTAACACTGAACACTGGGGGAGTCTCACTGATTAACACTGAACACTGTGGGAGTCTCACTGATTAACACTAAACCCTGTGGGAGTCTCACTGATTAACACTGAACCCTATGGGAGTCTCATTGATTAACACATGAACCCTGAGGGAGTCTCACTGATTAACACTGAACCCTGTGGGAGTCTCACTGATTAACACTGAACCCTATGGGAGTCTCACTGATTAACACTGAACCCTGTGAGAGTCTCACTGATTAAGACTGAACCCTATGGGTGTCTCACTGATTAACACTGAAACCTATGGGAGTCTCACTGATTAACACTGGACCCTATGGGAGTCTCACTGATTAACACTGAAGCCTGTGGGAGTCTCACTGATTGACACTGAACCCTATGGGAGTCTCACAGATTAGCGCTAAACCCTATGGGAGTCTCACTGATTAACACTGAACCCTATGGGAGTCTCACTGATTTACACTGAACCCTGTGGGAGTCTCACTGATTAAGACTGAACCCTATGAGAGTCTCAATGATTAACACTGAACTCTATGGGATTCTCACTGATTAACACTGAACCCTATGGGAGTCTCACTGATTAACACTGAACCCTGTGGGAGTCTCAATTATTAACACTGAACCCTGAGGGAGTCTCACTGATTAACACTGAACACTGGTGGAGTCTCACTGATTAACACTGAACACTGTGGGAGTCTCACTGATTAACACTAAACCCTGTGGGAGTCTCACTGATTAACACTGAACCCTATGGGAGTCTCATTGATTAACACATGAACCCTGAGGGAGTCTCACTGATTAACACTGAACCCTGTGGGAGTCTCACTGATTAACACTGAACCCTATGGGAGTCTCACTGATTAAGACTGAACCCTATGGGAGTCTCACTGATTAACACTGAAACCTATGGGAGTCTCACTGATTAACACTGGACCCTATGGGAGTCTCACTGATTAACACTGAAGCCTGTGGGAGTCTCACTGATTGACACTGAACCCTATGGGAGTCTCACAGATTAACGCTAAACCCTATGGGAGTCTCACTGGTTAACAATGAACCCTATGGGAGTCTCACTGATTAACACTGAAATCGATGGGATTCTCACTGATTAACAGTGAACCCTATGGGAGTCTCACTGATTAACACTGAACCCAGTGGGAGTCTCAGTGATTAATACTGAACCCAATGGGAGTCTCACTGAGTAACACTGAAACCTGTGGGAGTCTCAATCATTAACACTGAACACTCTGGGCGTCTCACTGATTAACACTGAACCCTGTATGAGTCTCACTGATTTACACTGAACCCTGTGGGAGTCTCACTGATTAACACTGAACCCTATGGGAGTCTCACTGATTAACACATGAACCCTGAGGGAGTCTCACTGATTAACACAGAACCCTGTGGGAGTCTCACTGATTAACACTGAACCCTGTGGGAGTCTCACTGATTAACACTGCACCCTATGGGAGTCTCACTGATTAACACATGAACCCTGAGGGAGTCTCACTGATAAACACTGAACCCTATGGGAGTCTCACTGATTAACACTGAACCCTGTGGGAGTCTCACTGATTAAGACTGAACCCTATGAGAGTCTCAATGATTAACACTGAACTCTATGGGATTCTCACTGATTAACACTGAATCCTATGTGAGTCTCACTGATTAACACTGAACCCTGTGGGAGTCTCAGTTATTAACACTGAACCCTGAGGGAGTCTCACTGATTAACACTGAACACTGGGGGAGTCTCACTGATTAACACTGAACACTGTGGGAGTCTCACTGATTAACACTAAACCCTGTGGGAGTCTCACTGATTAACACTGAACCCTATGGGAGTCTCATTGATTAACACATGAACCCTGAGGGAGTCTCACTGATTAACACTGAACCCTGTGGGAGTCTCACTGATTAACACTGAACCCTATGGGAGTCTCACTGATTAACACTGAACCCTGTGAGAGTCTCACTGATTAAGACTGAACCCTATGGGAGTCTCACTGATTAACACTGAAACCTATGGGAGTCTCACTGATTAACACTGGACCCTATGGGAGCCTCACTGATTAACACTGAAGCCTGTGGGAGTCTCACTGATTGACACTGAACCCTATGGGAGTCTCACTGATTAACACTGAACCCTGTGGGAGTCTCAGTTATTAACACTGAACCCTGAGGGAGTCTCACTGATTAACACTGAACACTGGGGGAGTCTCACTGATTAACACTGAACACTGTGGGAGTCTCACTGATTAACACTAAACCCTGTGGGAGTCTCACTGATTAACACTGAACCCTATGGGAGTCTCATTGATTAACACATGAACCCTGAGGGAGTCTCACTGATTAACACTGAACCCTGTGGGAGTCTCACTGATTAACACTGAACCCTATGGGAGTCTCACTGATTAACACTGAACCCTGTGAGAGTCTCACTGATTAAGACTGAACCCTATGGGAGTCTCACTGATTAACACTGAAACCTATGGGAGTCTCACTGATTAACACTGGACCCTATGGGAGTCTCACTGATTAACACTGAAGCCTGTGGGAGTCTCACTGATTGACACTGAACCCTATGGGAGTCTCACTGATTAACACATGAACCCTGAGGGAGTCTCACTGATTAACACAGAACCCTGTGGGAGTCTCACTGATTAACACTGAACCCTGTGGGAGTCTCACTGATTAACACTGCACCCTATGTGAGTCTCACTGATTAACACATGAACCCTGAGGGAGTCTCACTGATAAACACTGAACCCTATGGGAGTCTCACTGATTAACACTGAACCCTGTGGGAGTCTCACTGATTAAGACTGAACCCTATGAGAGTCTCAATGATTAACACTGAACTCTATGGGATTCTCACTGATTAACACTGAACCCTATGTGAGTCTCACTGATTAACACTGAACCCTGTGGGAGTCTCAGTTATTAACACTGAACCCTGAGGGAGTCTCACTGATTAACACTGAACACTGGGGGAGTCTCACTGATTAACACTGAACACTGTGGGAGTCTCACTGATTAACACTAAACCCTGTGGGAGTCTCACTGATTAACACTGAACCCTATGGGAGTCTCATTGATTAACACATGAACCCTGAGGGAGTCTCACTGATTAACACTGAACCCTGTGGGAGTCTCACTGATTAACACTGAACCCTATGGGAGTCTCACTGATTAACACTGAACCCTGTGAGAGTCTCACTGATTAAGACTGAACCCTATGGGTGTCTCACTGATTAACACTGAAACCTATGGGAGTCTCACTGATTAACACTGGACCCTATGGGAGTCTCACTGATTAACACTGAAGCCTGTGGGAGTCTCACTGATTGACACTGAACCCTATGGGAGTCTCACAGATTAGCGCTAAACCCTATGGGAGTCTCACTGATTAACACTGAACCCTATGGGAGTCTCACTGATTTACACTGAACCCTGTGGGAGTCTCACTGATTAAGACTGAACCCTATGAGAGTCTCACTGATTAACACTGAACTCTATGGGATTCTCACTGATTAACACTGAACCCTATGGGAGTCTCACTGATTAACACTGAACCCTGTGGGAGTCTCAATTATTAACACTGAACCCTGAGGGAGTCTCACTGATTAACACTGAACACTGGTGGAGTCTCACTGATTAACACTGAACACTGTGGGAGTCTCACTGATTAACACTAAACCCTGTGGGAGTCTCACTGATTAACACTGAACCCTATGGGAGTCTCATTGATTAACACATGAACCCTGAGGGAGTCTCACTGATTAACACTGAACCCTGTGGGAGTCTCACTGATTAACACTGAACCCTATGGGAGTCTCACTGATTAACACTGAACCCTGTGAGAGTCTCACTGATTAAGACTGAACCCTATGGGAGTCTCACTGATTAACACTGAAACCTATGGGAGTCTCACTGATTAACACTGGACCCTATGGGAGTCTCACTGATTAACACTGAAGCCTGTGGGAGTCTCACTGATTGACACTGAACCCTATGGGAGTCTCACAGATTAACGCTAAACCCTATGGGAGTCTCACTGGTTAACAATGAACCCTATGGGAGTCTCACTGATTAACACTGAAATCGATGGGATTCTCACTGATTAACAGTGAACCCTATGGGAGTCTCACTGATTAACACTGAACCCAGTGGGAGTCTCAGTGATTAATACTGAACCCAATGGGAGTCTCACTGAGTAACACTGAAACCTGTGGGAGTCTCAATCATTAACACTGAACACTCTGGGCGTCTCACTGATTAACACTGAACCCTGTATGAGTCTCACTGATTTACACTGAACCCTGTGGGAGTCTCACTGATTAACACTGAACCCTATGGGAGTCTCACTGATTAACACATGAACCCTGAGGGAGTCTCACTGATTAACACAGAACCCTGTGGGAGTCTCACTGATTAACACTGAACCCTGTGGGAGTCTCACTGATTAACACTGCACCCTATGGGAGTCTCACTGATTAACACATGAACCCTGAGGGAGTCTCACTGATAAACACTGAACCCTATGGGAGTCTCACTGATTAACACTGAACCCTGTGGGAGTCTCACTGATTAAGACTGAACCCTATGAGAGTCTCAATGATTAACACTGAACTCTATGGGATTCTCACTGATTAACACTGAACCCTATGTGAGTCTCACTGATTAACACTGAACCCTGTGGGAGTCTCAGTTATTAACACTGAACCCTGAGGGAGTCTCACTGATTAACACTGAACACTGGGGGAGTCTCACTGATTAACACTGAACACTGTGGGAGTCTCACTGATTAACACTAAACCCTGTGGGAGTCTCACTGATTAACACTGAACCCTATGGGAGTCTCATTGATTAACACATGAACCCTGAGGGAGTCTCACTGATTAACACTGAACCCTGTGGGAGTCTCACTGATTAACACTGAACCCTATGGGAGTCTCACTGATTAACACTGAACCCTGTGAGAGTCTCACTGATTAAGACTGAACCCTATGGGAGTCTCACTGATTAACACTGAAACCTATGGGAGTCTCACTGATTAACACTGGACCCTATGGGAGTCTCACTGATTAACACTGAAGCCTGTGGGAGTCTCACTGATTGACACTGAACCCTATGGGAGTCTCACAGATTAGCGCTAAACCCTATGGGTGTCTCACTGGTTAACAATGAACCCTATGGGAGTCTCACTGATTAACACTGAAATCGATGGGATTCTCACTGATTAACAGTGAACCCTATGGGAGTCTCACTGATTAACACTGAACCCAGTGGGAGTCTCAGTGATTAATACTGAACCCAATGGGAGTCTCACTGATTAACACTAAAACCTGTGGGAGTCTCACTGATTAACACTGAACACTCTGGGCGTCTCACTGATTAACACTGAACCCTGTATGAGTCTCACTGATTTACACTGAACCCTGTGGGAGTCTCACTGATTAACACTGAACCCTATTGGAGTCTGACTGATTAACACATGAACCCTGAGGGAGTCTCACTGATTAACACAGAACCCTGTGGGAGTCTCACTGATTAAAACTGAACCCTGTGGGAGTCTCACTGATTAACACTGAACCCTATGGGAGTCTCACTGATTAACACATGAACCCTGAGGGAGTCTCACTGATAAACACTGAACCCTATGGGAGTCTCACTGATTAACACTGAACCCTGTGGGAGTCTCACTGATTAAGACTGAACCCTATGAGAGTCTCAATGATTCACACTGAACTCTATGGGATTCTCACTGATTAACACTGGACCCTATGGGAGTCTCACTGATTAACACTGAACCCTGTGGGAGTCTCAGTTATTAACACTGAACCCTGAGGGAGTCTCACTGATTAACACTGAACACTGGGGGAGTCTCACTGATTAACACTGAACACTGTGGGAGTCTCACTGATTAACACTAAACCCTGTGGGAGTCTCACTGATTAACACTGAACCCTATGGGAGTCTCATTGATTAACACATGAACCCTGAGGGAGTCTCACTGATTAACACTGAACCCTGTGGGAGTCTCACTGATTAACACTGAACCCTATGGGAGTCTCACTGATTAACACTGAACCCTGTGAGAGTCTCACTGATTAAGACTGAACCCTATGGGAGTCTCACTGATTAACACTGAAACCTATGGGAGTCTCACTGATTGACACTGAACCCTATGGGAGTCTCACAGATTAACGCTAAACCCTATGGGAGTCTCACTGGTTAACAATGAACCCTATGGGAGTCTCACTGATTAACACTGAAATCGATGGGATTCTCACTGATTAACAGTGAACCCTATGGGAGTCTCACTGATTAACACTGAACCCAGTGGGAGTCTCAGTGATTAATACTGAACCCAATGGGTATCTCACTGATTAACACTGAAACCTGTGGGAGTCTCACTGATTAACACTGAACACTCTGGGCGTCTCACTGATTAACACTGAACCCTGTGGGAGTCTTACTGATTAACACTGAACCCTATGGGAGTCTCACTGATTAACACATGAACCCTGTGGGAGTCTCACTGATTTACGCTGAACCCTGTGGGATTCTCACTGATTAACACTGAACCCTATGGGAGTCTCACTGATTAACACTGAACCCTGTGGAAGACTCACTGATTAACACTGAACCCTGTGGGAGTCTCACTGATTAACACTGAACCCTGTGGGAGTCTCACTGATTAACACTGAAATCGATGGGATTCTCACTGATTAACAGTGAACCCTATGGGAGTCTCACTGATTTACACTGAACCCTGTGGGAGTCTCACTGATTAAGACTGAACCCTATGAGAGTCTCAATGATTAACACTGAACTCTATGGGATTCTCACTGATTAACACTGAACCCTATGGGAGTCTCACTGATTAACACTGAACCCTGTGGGAGTCTCAGTTATTAACACTAAACCCTGAGGGAGTCTCACTGATTAACACTGAACACTGAGGGAGTCTCACTGATTAACACTGAACACTGTGGGAGTCTCACTGATTAACACTAAACCCTGTGGGAGTCTCACTGATTAACACTGAACCCTATGGGAGTCTCATTGATTAACACATGAACCCTGAGGGAGTCTCACTGATTAACAATGAACCCTGTGGGAGTCTCACTGATTAAGACTGAACCCTATGGGAGTCTCACTGATTAACACTGAAACCTATGGGAGTCTCACTGATTAACACTGGACCCTATGGGAGTCTCACTGATTAACACTGAAGCCTGTGGGAGTCTCACTGATTGACACTGAACCCTATGGGAGTCTCACAGATTAACGCTAAACCCTATGGGAGTCTCACTGGTTAACAATGAACCCTATGGGAGTCTCACTGATTAACACTGAAATCGATGGGATTCTCACTGATTAACAGTGAACCCTATGGGAGTCTCACTGATTAACACTGAACCCAGTGGGAGTCTCAGTGATTAATACTGAACCCAATGGGAGTCTCACTGATTAAC
The DNA here is from genome assembly GCF_048934315.1 of Petromyzon marinus. NCBI lineage: Eukaryota > Metazoa > Chordata > Hyperoartia > Petromyzontiformes > Petromyzontidae > Petromyzon > Petromyzon marinus. The sequence goes on from NW_027423501.1 coordinate 1,721,190, forward strand.
ACTGAAACCTGTGGGAGTCTCACTGATTAACACTGAACACTCTGGGCGTCTCACTGATTAACACTGAACCCTGTATGAGTCTCACTGATTTACACTGAACTCTATGGGATTCTCACTGATTAACACTGAACCCTGTGGGAGTCTCACTGATTAACACTGAACCCTGAGGGAGTCTCATTGATTAACACTGAACCCTATGGGAGTCTCACTGATTAACACATGAACCCTGTATGATTCTCACTGATTTACACTGAACCCTGTGGGAGTCTCACTGATTAACACTGAACCCTATGGGAGTCTCACTGATTAACACATGAACCCTGAGGGAGTCTCACTGATTAACACAGAACCCTGTGGGAGTCTCACTGATTAACACTGAACAATGTGGGAGTCTCAGTGATTAACACTAAACCCTATGGGAGTCTCACTGATTAACACTGAACCCTATGGGAGTCTCACTGATTTACACTGAACCCTGTGGGAGTCTCACTGATTAAGACTGAACCCTATGAGAGTCTCAATGATTAACACTGAACTCTATGGGATTCTCACTGATTAACACTGAACCCTATGGGAGTCTCACTGATTAACACTGAACCCTGTGGGAGTCTCAATTATTAACACTGAACCCTGAGGGAGTCTCAGTGATTAACACTGAACACTGGGGGAGTCTCACTGATTAACACTGAACACTGTGGGAGTCTCACTGATTAACACTAAACCCTGTGGGAGTCTCACTGATTAACACTGAACCCTATGGGAGTCTCATTGATTAACACATGAACCCTGAGGGAGTCTCACTGATTAACACTGAACCCTGTGGGAGTCTCACTGATTAACACTGAACCCTATGGGAGTCTCACTGATTAACACTGAACCCTGTGAGAGTCTCACTGATTAAGACTGAACCCTATGGGAGTCTCACTGATTAACACTGAAACCTATGGGAGTCTCACTGATTAACACTGGACCCTATGGGAGTCTCACTGATTAACACTGAAGCCTGTGGGAGTCTCACTGATTGACACTGAACCCTATGGGAGTCTCACAGATTAACGCTAAACCCTATGGGAGTCTCACTGGTTAACAATGAACCCTATGGGAGTCTCACTGATTAACACTGAAATCGATGGGATTCTCACTGATTAACAGTGAACCCTATGGGAGTCTCACTGATTAACACTGAACCCAGTGGGAGTCTCAGTGATTAATACTGAACCCAATGGGAGTCTCACTGATTAACACTGAAACCTGTGGGAGTCTCACTGATTAACACTGAACACTCTGGGCGTCTCACTGATTAACACTGAACCCTGTATGAGTCTCACTGATTTACACTGAACCCTGTGGGAGTCTCACTGATTAACACTGAACCCTATGGGAGTCTCACTGATTAACACATGAACCCTGAGGGAGTCTCACTGATTAACACAGAACCCTGTGGGAGTCTCACTGATTAACACTGAACCCTGTCGGAGTCTCACTGATTAACACTGCACCCTATGGGAGTCTCACTGATTAACACATGAACCCTGAGGGAGTCTCACTGATAAACACTGAACCCTATGGGAGTCTCACTGATTAACACTGAACCCTGTGGGAGTCTCACTGATTAAGACTGAACCCTATGAGAGTCTCAATGATTAACACTGAACTCTATGGGATTCTCACTGATTAACACTGAACCCTATGTGAGTCTCACTGATTAAGACTGAACCCTGTGGGAGTCTCAGTTATTAACACTGAACCCTGAGGGAGTCTCACTGATTAACACTGAACACTGGGGGAGTCTCACTGATTAACACTGAACACTGTGGGAGTCTCACTGATTAACACTAAACCCTGTGGGAGTCTCACTGATTAACACTGAACCCTATGGGAGTCTCATTGATTAACACATGAACCCTGAGGGAGTCTCACTGATTAACACTGAACCCTGTGGGAGTCTCACTGATTAACACTGAACCCTGTGGGAGTCTCACTGATTAACACTGAACCCTGAGGGAGTCTCATTGATTAACACTGAACCCTATGGGAGTCTCACTGATTAACACATGAACCCTGTATGATTCTCACTGATTTACACTGAACCCTGTGGGAGTCTCACTGATTAACACTGAACCCTATGGGAGTCTCACTGATTAACACATGAACCCTGAGGGAGTCTCACTGATTAACACAAAACCCTGTGGGAGTCTCACTGATTAACACTGAACCCTGTGGGAGTCTCAGTGATTAACACTAAACCCTATGGGAGTCTCACTGATTAACACTGAACCCTATGGGAGTCTCACTGATTTACACTGAACCCTGTGGGAGTCTCACTGATTAAGACTGAACCCTATGAGAGTCTCAATGATTAACACTGAACTCTATGGGATTCTCACTGATTAACACTGAACCCTATGGGAGTCTCACTGATTAACACTGAACCCTGTGGGAGTCTCAATTATTAACACTGAACCCTGAGGGAGTCTCAGTGATTAACACTGAACACTGGGGGAGTCTCACTGATTAACACTGAACACTGTGGGAGTCTCACTGATTAACACTAAACCCTGTGGGAGTCTCACTGATTAACACTGAACCCTATGGGAGTCTCATTGATTAACACATGAACCCTGAGGGAGTCTCACTGATTAACACTGAACCCTGTGGGAGTCTCACTGATTAACACTGAACCCTATGGGAGTCTCACTGATTAACACTGAACCCTGTGAGAGTCTCACTGATTAAGACTGAACCCTATGGGAGTCTCACTGATTAACACTGAAACCTATGGGAGTCTCACTGATTAACACTGGACCCTATGGGAGTCTCACTGATTAACACTGAAGCCTGTGGGAGTCTCACTGATTGACACTGAACCCTATGGGAGTCTCACAGATTAACGCTAAACCCTATGGGAGTCTCACTGGTTAACAATGAACCCTATGGGAGTCTCACTGATTAACACTGAAATCGATGGGATTCTCACTGATTAACAGTGAACCCTATGGGAGTCTCACTGATTAACACTGAACCCAGTGGGAGTCTCAGTGATTAATACTGAACCCAATGGGAGTCTCACTGATTAACACTGAAACCTGTGGGAGTCTCACTGATTAACACTGAACACTCTGGGCGTCTCACTGATTAACACTGAACCCTGTATGAGTCTCACTGATTTACACTGAACCCTGTGGGAGTCTCACTGATTAACACTGAACCCTATGGGAGTCTCACTGATTAACACATGAACCCTGAGGGAGTCTCACTGATTAACACAGAACCCTGTGGGAGTCTCACTGATTAACACTGAACCCTGTGGGAGTCTCACTGATTAACACTGCACCCTATGGGAGTCTCACTGATTAACACATGAACCCTGAGGGAGTCTCACTGATAAACACTGAACCCTATGGGAGTCTCACTGATTAACACTGAACCCTGTGGGAGTCTCACTGATTAAGACTGAACCCTATGAGAGTCTCAATGATTAACACTGAACTCTATGAGATTCTCACTGATTAACACTGAACCCTATGTGAGTCTCACTGATTAACACTGAACCCTGTGGGAGTCTCAGTTATTAACACTGAACCCTGAGGGAGTCTCACTGATTAACACTGAACACTGGGGGAGTCTCACTGATTAACACTGAACACTGTGGGAGTCTCACTGATTAACACTAAACCCTGTGGGAGTCTCACTGATTAACACTGAACCCTATGGGAGTCTCATTGATTAACACATGAACCCTGAGAAAGTCTCACTGATTAACACTGAACCCTGTGGGAGTCTCACTGATTAACACTGAACCCTATGGGAGTCTCACTGATTAACACTGAACCCTGTGAGAGTCTCACTGATTAAGACTGAACCCTATGGGAGTCTCACTGATTAACACTGAAACCTATGGGAGTCTCACTGATTAACACTGGACCCTATGGGAGTCTCACTGATTAACACTGAAGCCTGTGGGAGTCTCACTGATTGACACTGAACCCTATGGGAGTCTCACTGATTAACACATGAACCCTGAGGGAGTCTCACTGATTAACACAGAACCCTGTGGGAGTCTCACTGATTAACACTGAACCCTGTGGGAGTCTCACTGATTAACACTGCACCCTATGGGAGTCTCACTGATTAACACATGAACCCTGAGGGAGTCTCACTGATAAACACTGAACCCTATGGGAGTCTCACTGATTAACACTGAACCCTGTGGGAGTCTCACTGATTAAGACTGAACCCTATGAGAGTCTCAATGATTAACACTGAACTCTATGGGATTCTCACTGATTAACACTGAACCCTATGTGAGTCTCACTGATTAACACTGAACCCTGTGGGAGTCTCAGTTATTAACACTGAACCCTGAGGGAGTCTCACTGATTAACACTGAACACTGGGGGAGTCTCACTGATTAACACTGAACACTGTGGGAGTCTCACTGATTAACACTAAACCCTGTGGGAGTCTCACTGATTAACACTGAACCCTATGGGAGTCTCATTGATTAACACATGAACCCTGAGGGAGTCTCACTGATTAACACTGAACCCTGTGGGAGTCTCACTGATTAACACTGAACCCTATGGGAGTCTCACTGATTAACACTGAACCCTGTGAGAGTCTCACTGATTAAGACTGAACCCTATGGGTGTCTCACTGATTAACACTGAAACCTATGGGAGTCTCACTGATTAACACTGGACCCTATGGGAGTCTCACTGATTAACACTGAAGCCTGTGGGAGTCTCACTGATTGACACTGAACCCTATGGGAGTCTCACAGATTAGCGCTAAACCCTATGGGAGTCTCACTGATTAACACTGAACCCTATGGGAGTCTCACTGATTTACACTGAACCCTGTGGGAGTCTCACTGATTAAGACTGAACCCTATGAGAGTCTCAATGATTAACACTGAACCCTGTGGGAGTCTCAATTATTAACACTGAACCCTGAGGGAGTCTCACTGATTAACACTGAACACTGGGGGAGTCTCACTGATTAACACTGAACACTGTGGGAGTCTCACTGATTAACACTAAACCCTGTGGGAGTCTCACTGATTAACACTGAACCCTATGGGAGTCTCATTGATTAACACATGAACCCTGAGGGAGTCTCACTGATTAACACTGAACCCTGTGGGAGTCTCACTGATTAACACTGAACCCTATGGGAGTCTCACTGATTAACACTGAACCCTGTGAGAGTCTCACTGATTAAGACTGAACCCTATGGGAGTCTCACTGATTAACACTGAAACCTATGGGAGTCTCACTGATTAACACTGGACCCTATGGGAGTCTCACTGATTAACACTGAAGCCTGTGGGAGTCTCACTGATTGACACTGAACCCTATGGGAGTCTCACAGATTAACGCTAAACCCTATGGGAGTCTCACTGGTTAACAATGAACCCTATGGGAGTCTCACTGATTAACACTGAAATCGATGGGATTCTCACTGATTAACAGTGAACCCTATGGGAGTCTCACTGATTAACACTGAACCCAGTGGGAGTCTCAGTGATTAATACTGAACCCAATGGGAGTCTCACTGATTAACACTGAAACCTGTGGGAGTCTCACTGATTAACACTGAACACTCTGGGCGTCTCACTGATTAACACTGAACCCTGTATGAGTCTCACTGATTTACACTGAACCCTGTGGGAGTCTCACTGATTAACACTGAACCCTATGGGAGTCTCACTGATTAACACATGAACCCTGAGGGAGTCTCACTGATTAACACAGAACCCTGTGGGAGTCTCACTGATTAACACTGAACCCTGTGGGAGTCTCACTGATTAACACTGCACCCTATGGGAGTCTCACTGATTAACACATGAACCCTGAGGGAGTCTCACTGATAAACACTGAACCCTATGGGAGTCTCACTGATTAACACTGAACCCTGTGGGAGTCTCACTGATTAAGACTGAACCCTATGAGAGTCTCAATGATTAACACTGAACTCTATGGGATTCTCACTGATTAACACTGAACCCTATGTGAGTCTCACTGATTAACACTGAACCCTGTGGGAGTCTCAGTTATTAACACTGAACCCTGAGGGAGTCTCACTGATTAACACTGAACACTGGGGGAGTCTCACTGATTAACACTGAACACTGTGGGAGTCTCACTGATTAACACTAAACCCTGTGGGAGTCTCACTGATTAACACTGAACCCTATGGGAGTCTCATTGATTAACACATGAACCCTGAGGGAGTCTCACTGATTAACACTGAACCCTGTGGGAGTCTCACTGATTAACACTGAACCCTATGGGAGTCTCACTGATTAACACTGAACCCTGTGAGAGTCTCACTGATTAAGACTGAACCCTATGGGAGTCTCACTGATTAACACTGAAACCTATGGGAGTCTCACTGATTAACACTGGACCCTATGGGAGTCTCACTGATTAACACTGAAGCCTGTGGGAGTCTCACTGATTGACACTGAACCCTATGGGAGTCTCACTGATTAACACATGAACCCTGAGGGAGTCTCACTGATTAACACAGAACCCTGTGGGAGTCTCACTGATTAACACTGAACCCTGTGGGAGTCTCACTGATTAACACTGCACCCTATGGGAGTCTCACTGATTAACACATGAACCCTGAGGGAGTCTCACTGATAAACACTGAACCCTATGGGAGTCTCACTGATTAACACTGAACCCTGTGGGAGTCTCACTGATTAAGACTGAACCCTATGAGAGTCTCAATGATTAACACTGAACTCTATGGGATTCTCACTGATTAACACTGAACCCTATGTGAGTCTCACTGATTAACACTGAACCCTGTGGGAGTCTCAGTTATTAACACTGAACCCTGAGGGAGTCTCACTGATTAACACTGAACACTGGGGGAGTCTCACTGATTAACACTGAACACTGTGGGAGTCTCACTGATTAACACTAAACCCTGTGGGAGTCTCACTGATTAACACTGAACCCTATGGGAGTCTCATTGATTAACACATGAACCCTGAGGGAGTCTCACTGATTAACACTGAACCCTGTGGGAGTCTCACTGATTAACACTGAACCCTATGGGAGTCTCACTGATTAACACTGAACCCTGTGAGAGTCTCACTGATTAAGACTGAACCCTATGGGTGTCTCACTGATTAACACTGAAACCTATGGGAGTCTCACTGATTAACACTGGACCCTATGGGAGTCTCACTGATTAACACTGAAGCCTGTGGGAGTCTCACTGATTGACACTGAACCCTATGGGAGTCTCACAGATTAGCGCTAAACCCTATGGGAGTCTCACTGATTAACACTGAACCCTATGGGAGTCTCACTGATTTACACTGAACCCTGTGGGAGTCTCACTGATTAAGACTGAACCCTATGAGAGTCTCAATGATTAACACTGAACTCTATGGGATTCTCACTGATTAACACTGAACCCTATGGGAGTCTCACTGATTAACACTGAACCCTGTGGGAGTCTCAATTATTAACACTGAACCCTGAGGGAGTCTCACTGATTAACACTGAACACTGGTGGAGTCTCACTGATTAACACTGAACACTGTGGGAGTCTCACTGATTAACACTAAACCCTGTGGGAGTCTCACTGATTAACACTGAACCCTATGGGAGTCTCATTGATTAACACATGAACCCTGAGGGAGTCTCACTGATTAACACTGAACCCTGTGGGAGTCTCACTGATTAACACTGAACCCTATGGGAGTCTCACTGATTAACACTGAACCCTGTGAGAGTCTCACTGATTAAGACTGAACCCTATGGGAGTCTCACTGATTAACACTGAAACCTATGGGAGTCTCACTGATTAACACTGGACCCTATGGGAGTCTCACTGATTAACACTGAAGCCTGTGGGAGTCTCACTGATTGACACTGAACCCTATGGGAGTCTCACAGATTAACGCTAAACCCTATGGGAGTCTCACTGGTTAACAATGAACCCTATGGGAGTCTCACTGATTAACACTGAAATCGATGGGATTCTCACTGATTAACAGTGAACCCTATGGGAGTCTCACTGATTAACACTGAACCCAGTGGGAGTCTCAGTGATTAATACTGAACCCAATGGGAGTCTCACTGAGTAACACTGAAACCTGTGGGAGTCTCAATCATTAACACTGAACACTCTGGGCGTCTCACTGATTAACACTGAACCCTGTATGAGTCTCACTGATTTACACTGAACCCTGTGGGAGTCTCACTGATTAACACTGAACCCTATGGGAGTCTCACTGATTAACACATGAACCCTGAGGGAGTCTCACTGATTAACACAGAACCCTGTGGGAGTCTCACTGATTAACACTGAACCCTGTGGGAGTCTCACTGATTAACACTGCACCCTATGGGAGTCTCACTGATTAACACATGAACCCTGAGGGAGTCTCACTGATAAACACTGAACCCTATGGGAGTCTCACTGATTAACACTGAACCCTGTGGGAGTCTCACTGATTAAGACTGAACCCTATGAGAGTCTCAATGATTAACACTGAACTCTATGGGATTCTCACTGATTAACACTGAACCCTATGTGAGTCTCACTGATTAACACTGAACCCTGTGGGAGTCTCAGTTATTAACACTGAACCCTGAGGGAGTCTCACTGATTAACACTGAACACTGGGGGAGTCTCACTGATTAACACTGAACACTGTGGGAGTCTCACTGATTAACACTAAACCCTGTGGGAGTCTCACTGATGAACACTGAACCCTATGGGAGTCTCATTGATTAACACATTAACCCTGAGGGAGTCTCACTGATTAACACTGAACCCTGTGGGAGTCTCACTGATTAACACTGAACCCTATGGGAGTCTCACTGATTAACACTGAACCCTGTGAGAGTCTCACTGATTAAGACTGAACCCTATGGGAGTCTCACTGATTAACACTGAAACCTATGGGAGTCTCACTGATTAACACTGGACCCTATGGGAGTCTCACTGATTAACACTGAAGCCTGTGGGAGTCTCACTGATTGACACTGAACCCTATGGGAGTCTCACAGATTAGCGCTAAACCCTATGGGAGTCTCACTGGTTAACAATGAACCCTATGGGAGTCTCACTGATTAACACTGAAATCGATGGGATTCTCACTGATTAACAGTGAACCCTATGGGAGTCTCACTGATTAACACTGAACCCAGTGGGAGTCTCAGTGATTAATACTGAACCCAATGGGAGTCTCACTGATTAACACTAAAACCTGTGGGAGTCTCACTGATTAACACTGAACACTCTGGGCGTCTCACTGATTAACACTGAACCCTGAGGGAGTCTCACTGATTAACACAGAACCCTGTGGGAGTCTCACTGATTAAAACTGAACCCTGTGGGAGTCTCACTGATTAACACTGAACCCTATGGGAGTCTCACTGATTAACACATGAACCCTGAGGGAGTCTCACTGATAAACACTGAACCCTATGGGAGTCTCACTGATTAACACTGAACCCTGTGGGAGTCTCACTGATTAAGACTGAACCCTATGAGAGTCTCAATGATTCACACTGAACTCTATGGGATTCTCACTGATTAACACTGGACCCTATGGGAGTCTCACTGATTAACACTGAACCCTGTGGGAGTCTCAGTTATTAACACTGAACCCTGAGGGAGTCTCACTGATTAACACTGAACACTGGGGGAGTCTCACTGATTAACACTGAACACTGTGGGAGTCTCACTGATTAACACTAAACCCTGTGGGAGTCTCACTGATTAACACTGAACCCTATGGGAGTCTCATTGATTAACACATGAACCCTGAGGGAGTCTCACTGATTAACACTGAACCCTGTGGGAGTCTCACTGATTAACACTGAACCCTATGGGAGTCTCACTGATTAACACTGAACCCTGTGAGAGTCTCACTGATTAAGACTGAACCCTATGGGAGTCTCACTGATTAACACTGAAACCTATGGGAGTCTCACTGATTAACACTGAAACCTATGGGAGTCTCACTGATTAACACTGAAATCGATGCGATTCTCACTGATTAACAGTGAACCCTATGGGAGTCTCACTGATTAACACTGAACCCAGTGGGAGTCTCAGTGATTAATACTGAACCCAATGGGTATCTCACTGATTAACACTGAAACCTGTGGGAGTCTCACTGATTAACACTGAACACTCTGGGCGTCTCACTGATTAACACTGAACCCTGTGGGAGTCTCACTGATTAACACTGAACCCTATGGGAGTCTCACTGATTAACACATGAACCCTGTGGGAGTCTCACTGATTTACGCTGAACCCTGTGGGATTCTCACTGATTAACACTGAACCCTATGGGAGTCTCACTGATTAACACTGAACCCTGTGGAAGACTCACTGATTAACACTGAACCCTGTGGGAGTCTCACTGATTAACACTGAACCCTGTGGGAGTCTCACTGATTAACACTGAAATCGATGGGATTCTCACTGATTAACAGTGAACCCTATGGGAGTCTCACTGATTAACACTGAACCCTGTGGGAGTCTCACTGATTAACACTGAACCCTGTGGGAGTCTCACTGATTAACACTGAACCCTATCGGTCTCAATGATTAACACTGAACCCTGTGGGAGTCTCACTGATTAAGACTGAACCCTATGGGAGTCTCACTGATTTACACAAAACTTATGGGAGTCTCACTGATTAACACTTAACCCTATGGGAGTCTCACTGATTAACACTGAACCCTGAGGGAGTCTCACTGATTAACACTGAACTCTATGGGATTCTCACTGATTAACACTGAACCCTATGGGAGTCTCACTGATTAACACTGAACCCTGTGGGAGTCTCACTGATTAACACTGAACCCTGTGGGAGTCTCACTGATTAACACTGAACGCTGTGGGAGTCTCACGGATTAAGACTGAACCCTATGGGAGTCTCACTGATTAACACTGAACTCTATGGGATTCTCACTGATTAACACTGAACCCTATGGGAGTCTCACTGATTAACACTGAACCCTGTGGGAGTCTCAGTTATTAACAATGAACCCTGAGGGAGTCTCACTGATTAACACTGAACCCTGTGGGAGTCTCACTGATTAACACTGAACCCTGTGGGAGTCTCACTGATTAAAACTGAACCCTGTGGGAGTCTCAGTTATTAACACTGAGGCCTGAGGGAGTCTCACTGATTAACACTGAACACTGTGGGAGTCTCACTGATTAACACTGAACACTGTGGGAGTCTCACTGATTAACACTGAACCCTGTGGGAGTCTCACTGATTAACACTGAACCCTATGGGAGTCTCATTGATTAACACATGAACCCTGAGGGAGTCTCACTGATTAACACTGAACCCTGTGGGAGTCTCACTGATTAACACTGAACCGTATGGGAGTCTCATTGATTAACACTGAACCCTATGGGAGTCTCACTGATTAACACATGAACCCTGTATGAGTCTCACTGATTTACACTGAACCCTGTGGGAGTCTCACTGATTAACACTGAACCCTATGGGAGTCTCACTGATTAACACATGAACCCTGAGGGAGTCTCACTGATTTACACAAAACTTATGGGAGTCTCACTGATTAACACTTAACCCTATGGGAGTCTCACTGATTAACACTGAACCCTGAGGGAGTCTCACTGATTAACACTGAACTCTATGGGATTCTCAATGATTAACACTGAACCCTATGGGAGTCTCATTGATTAACACTGAACCCTGTGGGAGTCTCACTGATTAACACTGAACCCTGTGGGAGTCTCACTGATTAACACTGAACGCTGTGGGAGTCTCACGGATTAAGACTGAACCCTATGGGAGTCTCACTGATTAACACTGAACTCTATGGGATTCTCACTGATTAACACTGAACCTTATGGGAGTCTCACTGATTAACACTGAACCCTGTGGGAGTCTCAGTTATTAACAATGAACCCTGAGGGAGTCTCACTGATTAACACTGAACCCTGTGGGAGTCTCACTGATTAACACTGAACCCTGTGGGAGTCTCAGTTATTAACACTGAAGCCTGAGGGAGTCTCACTGATTAACACTGAACACTGTGGGAGTCTCACTGATTAACACTGAACACTGTGGGAGTCTCACTGATTAACACTGAACCCTGTGGGAGTCTCACTGATTAACACTGAACCCTATGGGAGTCTCATTGATTAACACATGAACCCTGAGGGAGTCTCACTGATTAACACAGAACCCTGTGGGAGTCTCACTGATTAACACTGAACCCTGTGGGAGTCTCACTGATTAACACTGAACCCTATGGGAGTCTCATTGATTAACACTGAACCCTATGGGATTCTCACTGATTAACACATGAACCCTGTATGAGTCTCACTGATTTACACTGAACCCTGTGGGAGTCTCACTGATTAACACTGAACCCTATGGGAGTCTCACTGATTAACACATGAACCCTGAGGGAGTCTCACTGATTAACACAGAACCCTGTGGGAGTCTCACTGATTCACACTGAACCCTGTGGGAGTCTCACTGATTAACACTGAACCCTATGGGAGTCTCACTGATTAACACATGAACCCTGAGGGAGTCTCACTGATAAACACTGAACCCTATGGGAGTCTCACTGATTAACACTGAACCCTGTGGGAGTCTCACTGATTAAGACTGAACCCTATGAGAGTCTCAATGATTAACACTGAACTCTATGGGATTCTCACTGATTAACACTGAACCCTATGGGAGTCTCACTCATTAACACTGAACCCTGTGCGAGTCTCAGTTATTAACACTGAACCCTGAGGGAGTCTCACTGATTAACACTGAACACTGGGGGAGTCTCACTGATTAACACTGAACACTGTGGGAGTCTCACTGATTAACACTAAACCCTGTGGGAGTCTCACTGATTAACACTGAACCCTATGGGAGTCTCATTGATTAACACATGAACCCTGAGGGAGTCTCACTGATTAACACTGAACCCTGTGGGAGTCTCACTGATTAACACTGAACCCTGTGAGAGTCTCACTGATTAAGACTGAACCCTATGGGAGTCTCACTGATTAACACTGAAACCTATGGGAGTCTCACTGATTAACACTGGACCCTATGGGAGTCTCACTGATTAACACTGAACCCTGTGGGAGTCTCAGTTATTAACAATGAACCCTGAGGGAGTCTCACTGATTAACACTGAACCCTGTGGGAGTCTCACTGATTAACACTGAACCCTGTGGGAGTCTCAGTTATTAACACTGAAGCCTGAGGGAGTCTCACTGATTAACACTGAACACTGTGGGAGTCTCACTGATTAACACTGAACACTGTGGGAGTCTCACTGATTAACACTGAACCCTGTGGGAGTCTCACTGATTAACACTGAACCCTATGGGAGTCTCATTGATTAACACATGAACCCTGAGGGAGTCTCACTGATTAACACAGAACCCTGTGGGAGTCTCACTGATTAACACTGAACCCTGTGGGAGTCTCACTGATTAACACTGAACCCTATGGGAGTCTCATTGATTAACACTGAACCCTATGGGAGTCTCACTGATTAACACATGAACCCTGTATGAGTCTCACTGATTTACACTGAACCCTGTGGGAGTCTCACTGATTAACACTGAACCCTATGGGAGTCTCACTGATTAACACATGAACCCTGAGGGAGTCTCACTGATTAACACAGAACCCTGTGGGAGTCTCACTGATTAACACTGAACCCTGTGGGAGTCTCACTGATTAACACTGAACCCTATGGGAGTCTCACTGATTAACACATGAACCCTGAGGGAGTCGCACTGATAAACACTGAACCCTATGGGAGTCTCACTGATTAACACTGAACCCTGTGGGAGTCTCACTGATTAAGACTGAACCCTATGAGAGTCTCAATGATTAACACTGAACTCTATGGGATTCTCACTGATTAACACTGAACCCTATGGGAGTCTCACTCATTAACACTGAACCCTGTGGGAGTCTCAGTTATTAACACTGAACCCTGAGGGAGTCTCACTGATTAACACTGAACACTGGGGGAGTCTCACTGATTAACACTGAACACTGTGGGAGTCTCACTGATTAACACTAAACCCTGTGGGAGTCTCACTGATTAACACTGAACCCTATGGGAGTCTCATTGATTAACACATGAACCCTGAGGGAGTCTCACTGATTAACACTGAACCCTGTGGGAGTCTCACTGATTAACACTGAACCCTGTGAGAGTCTCACTGATTAAGACTGAACCCTATGGGAGTCTCACTGATTAACACTGAAACCTATGGGAGTCTCACTGATTAACACTGGACCCTATGGGAGTCTCACTGATTAACACTGAATTCTGTGGGAGTCTCACTGATTGACACTGAACCCTATGGGAGTCTCACAGATTAACGCTAAACCCTATGGGAGTGTCACTGGTTAACAATGAACCCTATGGGAGTCTCACTGATTAACACTGAAGCCTGTGGGAGTCTCACTGATTAACACTGAACCCTAAGGGAGTCTCACTGATTAACACTGAACCCAGTGGGAGTCTCACTGATTAATACTGAACCCTATGGGAGTCTCACTGATTAACACTGAACAATGTGGGAGTCTCACTGATTAACACTGAACACTGTGGGAGTCTCACTGATTAACACTGAACCCTGTGGGCGTCTCACTGATTAACACTGAACCCTATGGGAGTCGCACTGATTAACACATGAACCCTGTGGGAGTCTCACTGATTAACACTGAACCCTGTTGGAGTCTCACTGATTAACGGTGAACCCTGTGGGAGTGTCACTGATTAACACTGAAATCGATGGGATTCTCACTGATTAACACTGAACCCTATGGGAGTCTCACTGATTAACACTGAACCCAGTGGGAGTCTCAGTGATTAATACTGAACCGTATGGGAGTCTCACTGATTAACAATGTACACTGTGGGAGTCTCACTGATTAAAACTGAACACTGTGGTTGTCTCACTGATTAACACTGAACCCTGTGGGTGTCTCACTGATTAACACTGAACCCTAAGGGAGTCTCACTGATTAACACATGAACCCTGTGGGAGTCTCACTGATTAACACTGAACCCTGTGGGAGTCTCACTGATTAACGCTGAACCCTGTGGGAGTCTCACTGATTAACACTGAACCCTATGGGAGTCTCACTGATTAACACTGAACCCTGTGGAAGTCTCACTGATTAACACTGAACCCTGTGGGAGTCTCACTGATTAACACTGAACCCTTTGGGAGTCTCACTGATTACCACTGAACCCTGTGGGCGTCTCACTGATTAACACTGAACCCTATGGGAGTCGCACTGATTAACACATGAACCCTGTGGGAGTCTCACTGATTAACACTGAACCCTGTGGGAGTCTCACTGATTAACGCTGAACCCTGTAGGAGTGTCACTGATTAACACTGAAATCGATGGGATTCTCACTGATTAACACTGAACCCTATGGGAGTCTCACTGATTAACACTGAACCCAGTGGGAGTCTCAGTGATTAATACTGAACCGTATGGGAGTCTCACTGATTAACACTGAACACTGTGGGAGTCTCACTGATTAACACTGAACACTGTGGGAGTCTCACTGATTAACACTGAACCCTGTGGGCGTCTCACTGATTAACACTGAACCCTAAGGGAGTCTCACTGATTAACACATGAACCCTGTGGGTGTCTCACTGATTAACACTGAACCCTGTGGGAGTCTAACTGATTAACGCTGAACCCTGTGGGAGTCTCACTGATTAACACTGAACCCTATGGGAGTCTCACTGATTAACACTGAACCCTGTGGAAGTCTCACTGATTAACACTGAACCCTGTGGGAGTCTCACTGATTAACACTGAACCCTGTGGGAGTCTCACTGATTACCCCTGAACCCTGTGGGAGTTTCACTGATTAACAATGAACCCTGTGGGAGTCTCACTGATTAACACTGAACCCTGTGGGAGTCTCACTGATTAACACTGAACCCTGTGGGAGTCTCACTGATTAACACTGCACCCTAAGGGAGTTTCACTGATTAACACTGAACCCTGTGGGAGTCTCACTGATTAACACTGAACCCTGTGGGAGTCTCACTGATTAACTCTGATCCCTGTGGGAGTCTCACTGCTTAACACTGAACCCTATGGGAGTCTCACTGATTAACACTGAACCCTGTGAGAGTCTCACTGATTAAGACTGAACCCTATGGGAGTCTCACTGATCAACACTGAAACCTATAGGAGTCTCACTGATTAACACTGAACCCTATGGGAGTCTCACTGATTCACACTGAACCCTGTGGGAGTTTCACTGATTAACACTGAACCCTATGGGAGTCTCACTGATTAACACATGAACTCTGTGGGAGTCTCACTGATTTACACTGAACCCTGTGGGAGTCTCACTGATTAAACACTGAACCCTATGGGAGTCTCACTGATTAACACATGAACCCTGAGGGAGTCTCACTGATTAACACTGAACCCTGTGGGATTCTCACTGATTAACACTGAACCCTATGGGAGTCTCACTGATTAACACTGAACCCAGTGGGAGTCTCAGTGATTAATACTGAACCGTATGGGAGTCTCACTGATTAACACTGAACACTATCGGAGTCTCACTGATTAACACTGAACACTGTGGGAGTCTCACTGATTAACACTGAACCCTGTGGGAGTCTCACTGATTAACACTGAACCCTAAGGGAGTCTCACTGATTAACACATGAACCCTGTGGGAGTCTCACTGATTAACACTGAACCCTGTGGGAGTCTCACTGATTAACGCTGAACCCTGTGGGAGTCTCACTGATTAACACTGACCCCTATGGGAGTCTCACTGATTAACACTGAACCCTGTGGAAGTCTCACTGATTAACACTGAACCCTGTGGGAGTCTCACTGATTAACACTGAACCCTGTGGGAGTCTCACTGATTACCACTGAACCCTGTGGGCGTCTCACTGATTAACACTGAACCCTATGGGAGTCGCACTGATTAACACATGAACCCTGTGGGAGTCTCACTGATTAACACTGAACCCTGTGGGAGTCTCACTGATTAACGCTGAACCCTGTGGGAGTGTCACTGATTAACACTGAAATCGATGGGATTCTCACTGATTAACACTGAACCCTATGGGAGTCTCACTGATTAACACTGAACCCAGTGGGAGTCTCAGTGATTAATACTGAACCGTATGGGAGTCTCACTGATTAACACTGAACACTGTGGGAGTCTCACTGATTAACACTGAACACTGTGGGAGTCTCACTGATTAACACTGAACCCTGTGGGTGTCTCACTGATTAACACTGAACCCTAAGGGAGTCTCACTGATTAACACATGAACCCTGTGGGAATCTCACTGATTAACACTGAACCCTGTGGGAGTCTCGCTGATTAACGCTGAACCCTGTGGGAGTCTCACTGATTAACACTGAACCCTATGGGAGTCTCACTGATTAACACTGAACCCTGTGGAAGTCTCACTGATTAACACTGAACCCTGTGGGAGTCTCACTGATTAACACTGAACCCTGTGGGAGTCTCACTGATTACCCCTGAACCCTGTGGGAGTTTCACTGATTAACAATGAACCCTGTGGGAGTCTCACTGATTAACACTGAACCCTGTGGGAGTCTCACTGATTAACACTGAACCCTGTGGGAGTCTCACTGATTAACACTGCACCCTATGGGAGTTTCACTGATTAACACTGAACCCTGTGGGAGTCTCACTGATTAACACTGAACCCTGTGGGAGTCTCACTGATTAACTCTGATCCCTGTGGGAGTCTCACTGCTTAACACTGAACCCTATGGGAGTCTCACTGATTAACACTGAACCCTGTGAGAGTCTCACTGATTAAGACTGAACCCTATGGGAGTCTCACTGATCAACACTGAAACCTATAGGAGTCTCACTGATTAACACTGAACCCTATGGGAGTCTCACTGATTCACACTGAACCCTGTGGGAGTTTCACTGATTAACACTGAACCCTATGGGAGTCTCACTGATTAACACATGAACACTGTGGGAGTCTCACTGATTTACACTGAACCCTGTGGGAGTCTCACTGATTAAACACTGAACCCTATGGGAGTCTCACTGATTAACACATGAACCCTGAGGGAGTCTCACTGATTAACACTGAACCCTGTGGGAGTCTCACTGATTAACACTGAACCCTATGGGAGTCTCAATGATTAACACTGAACTCTATGGGATTCTCACTGATTAACACTGAACCCTATGGGAGTCTCACTGATTAACACTGAACCCTGTGGGAGTCTCAGTTATTAACACTGAGCCCTGAGGGAGTCTCACTGATTAACACTGAACACTGGGGGAGTCTCACTGATTAACACTGAACACTGTGGGAGTCTCACTTATTAACACTAAACCCAGTGGGAGTCTCACTGATTAACACTGAACCCTATGGGAGTCTCATTGATTAACATATGAACCCTGAGGGAGTCTCACTGATTAACACTGAACCCTGTGGGATTCTCACTGATTAACACTGAACCCTATGGGAGTCTCACTGATTAACACTGAACCCTGTGGGAGTCTCAGTTATTAACAATGAACCCTGAGGGAGTCTCACTGATTAACACTGAACCCTGTGGGAGTCTCACTGATTAACACTGAACCCTGTGGGAGTCTCACTGATTAACACTGCACCCTATGGGAGTTTCACTGATTAACACTGAACCCTGTGGGAGTCTCACTGATTAACACTGAACCCTGTGGGAGTCTCACTGATTACCACTGAACCCTGTGGGCGTCTCACTGATTAACACTGAACCCTATGGGAGTCGCACTGATTAACACATGAACCCTGTGGGAGTCTCACTGATTAACACTGAACCCTGTGGGAGTCTCACTGATTAACGCTGAACCCTGTAGGAGTGTCACTGATTAACACTGAAATCGATGGGATTCTCATTGATTAACACTGAACCCTATGGGAGTCTCACTGATTAACACTGAACCCAGTGGGAGTCTCAGTGATTAATACTGAACCGTATGGGAGTCTCACTGATTAACACTGAACACTGTGGGAGTCTCACTGATTAACACTGAACACTGTGGGAGTCTCACTGATTAACACTGAACCCTGTGGGCGTCTCACTGATTAACACTGAACCCTAAGGGAGTCTCACTGATTAACACATGAACCCTGTGGGAGTCTCACTGATTAACACTGAACCCTGTGGGAGTCTCACTGATTAACGCTGAACCCTGTGGGAGTCTCACTGATTAACACTGAACCCTATGGGAGTCTCACTGATTAACACTGAACCCTGTGGAAGTCTCACTGATTAACACTGAACCCTGTGGGAGTCTCACTGATTAACACTGAACCCTGTGGGAGTCTCACTGATTACCCCTGAACCCTGTGGGAGTTTCACTGATTAACAATGAACCCTGTGGGAGTCTCACTGATTAACACTGAACCCTGTGGGAGTCTCACTGATTAACACTGAACCCTGTGGGAGTCTCACTGATTAACACTGCACCCTAAGGGAGTTTCACTGATTAACACTGAACCCTGTGGGAGTCTCACTGATTAACACTGAACCCTGTGGGAGTCTCACTGATTAACTCTGATCCCTGTGGGAGTCTCACTGCTTAACACTGAACCCTATGGGAGTCTCACTGATTAACACTGAACCCTGTGAGAGTCTCACTGATTAAGACTGAACCCTATGGGAGTCTCACTGATCAACACTGAAACCTATAGGAGTCTCACTGATTAACACTGAACCCTATGGGAGTCTCACTGATTCACACTGAACCCTGTGGGAGTTTCACTGATTAACACTGAACCCTATGGGAGTCTCACTGATTAACACATGAACTCTGTGGGAGTCTCACTGATTTACACTGAACCCTGTGGGAGTCTCACTGATTAAACACTGAACCCTATGGGAGTCTCACTGATTAACACATGAACCCTGAGGGAGTCTCACTGATTAACACTGAACCCTGTGGGATTCTCACTGATTAACACTGAACCCTATGGGAGTCTCACTGATTAACACTGAACCCAGTGGGAGTCTCAGTGATTAATACTGAACCGTATGGGAGTATCACTGATTAACACTGCACACTATCGGAGTCTCACTGATTAACACTGAACACTGTGGGAGTCTCACTGATTAACACTGAACCCTGTGGGAGTCTCACTGATTAACACTGAACCCTAAGGGAGTCTCACTGATTAACACATGAACCCTGTGGGAGTCTCACTGATTAACACTGAACCCTGTGGGAGTCTCACTGATTAACGCTGAACCCTGTGGGAGTCTCACTGATTAACACTGACCCCTATGGGAGTCTCACTGATTAACACTGAACCCTGTGGAAGTCTCACTGATTAACACTGAACCCTGTGGGAGTCTCACTGATTAACACTGAACCCTGTGGGAGTCTCACTGATTACCACTGAACCCTGTGGGCGTCTCACTGATTAACACTGAACCCTATGGGAGTCGCACTGATTAACACATGAACCCTGTGGGAGTCTCACTGATTAACACTGAACCCTGTGGGAGTCTCACTGATTAACGCTGAACCCTGTGGGAGTGTCACTGATTAACACTGAAATCGATGGGATTCTCACTGATTAACACTGAACCCTATGGGAGTCTCACTGATTAACACTGAACCCAGTGGGAGTCTCAGTGATTAATACTGAACCGTATGGGAGTCTCACTGATTAACACTGAACACTGTGGGAGTCTCACTGATTAACACTGAACACTGTGGGAGTCTCACTGATTAACACTGAACCCTGTGGGTGTCTCACTGATTAACACTGCACCCTAAGGGAGTCTCACTGATTAACACATGAACCCTGTGGGAATCTCACTGATTAACACTGAACCCTGTGGGAGTCTCGCTGATTAACGCTGAACCCTGTGGGAGTCTCACTGATTAACACTGAACCCTATGGGAGTCTCACTGATTAACACTGAACCCTGTGGAAGTCTCACTGATTAACACTGAACCCTGTGGGAGTCTCACTGATTAACACTGAACCATGTGGGAGTCTCACTGATTACCCCTGAACCCTGTGGGAGTTTCACTGATTAACAATGAACACTGTGGGAGTCTCACTGATTAACACTGAACCCTGTGGGAGTCTCACTGATTAACACTGAACCCTGTGGGAGTCTCACTGATTAACACTGCACCCTATGGGAGTTTCACTGATTAACACTGAACCCTGTGGGAGTCTCACTGATTAACACTGAACCCTGTGGGAGTCTCACTGATTAACTCTGATCCCTGTGGGAGTCTCACTGCTTAACACTGAACCCTATGGGAGTCTCACTGATTAACACTGAACCCTGTGAGAGTCTCACTGATTAAGACTGAACCCTATGGGAGTCTCACTGATCAACACTGAAACCTATAGGAGTCTCACTGATTAACACTGAACCCTATGGGAGTCTCACTGATTCACACTGAACCCTGTGGGAGTTTCACTGATTAACACTGAACCCTATGGGAGTCTCACTGATTAACACATGAACACTGTGGGAGTCTCACTGATTTACACTGAACCCTGTGGGAGTCTCACTGATTAAACACTGAACCCTATGGGAGTCTCACTGATTAACACATGAACCCTGAGGGAGTCTCACTGATTAACACTGAACCCTGTGGGAGTCTCACTGATTAACACTGAACCCTATGGGAGTCTCAATGATTAACACTAAACTCTATGGGATTCTCACTGATTAACACTGAACCCTATGGGAGTCTCACTGATTAACACTGAACCCTGTGGGAGTCTCAGTTATTAACACTGAGCCCTGAGGGAGTCTCACTGATTAACACTGAACACTGGGGGAGTCTCACTGATTAACACTGAACACTGTGGGAGTCTCACTTATTAACACTAAACCCAGTGGGAGTCTCACTGATTAACACTGAACCCTATGGGAGTCTCATTGATTAACACATGAACCCTGAGGGAGTCTCACTGATTAACACTGAACCCTGTGGGATTCTCACTGATTAACACTGAACCCTATGGGAGTCTCACTGATTAACACTGAACCCTGTGGGAGTCTCAGTTATTAACAATGAACCCTGAGGGAGTCTCACTGATTAACACTGAACCCTGTGGGAGTCTCACTGATTAACACTGAACCCTGTGGGAGTCTCACTGATTAACACTGCACCCTATGGGAGTTTCACTGATTAACACTGAACCCTGTGGGAGTCTCACTGATTAACACTGAACCCTGTGGGAGTCTCACTGATTACCACTGAACCCTGTGGGCGTCTCACTGATTAACACTGAACCCTATGGGAGTCGCACTGATTAACACATGAACCCTGTGGGAGTCTCACTGATTAACACTGAACCCTGTGGGAGTCTCACTGATTAACGCTGAACCCTGTAGGAGTGTCACTGATTAACACTGAAATCGATGGGATTCTCATTGATTAACACTGAACCCTATGGGAGTCTCACTGATTAACACTGAACCCAGTGGGAGTCTCAGTGATTAATACTGAAGCGTATGGGAGTCTCACTGATTAACACTGAACACTGTGGGAGTCTCACTGATTAACACTGAACACTGTGGGAGTCTCACTGATTAACACTGAACCCTGTGGGCGTCTCACTGATTAACACTGAACCCTAAGGGAGTCTCACTGATTAACACATGAACCCTGTGGGAGTCTCACTGATTAACACTGAACCCTGTGGGAGTCTCACTGATTAACGCTGAACCCTGTGGGAGTCTCACTGATTAACACTGAACCCTATGGGAGTCTCACTGATTAACACTGAACCCTGTGGAAGTCTCACTGATTAACACTGAACCCTGTGGGAGTCTCACTGATTAACACTGAACCCTGTGGGAGTCTCACTGATTACCCCTGAACCCTGTGGGAGTTTCACTGATTAACAATGAACCCTGTGGGAGTCTCACTGATTAACACTGAACCCTGTGGGAGTCTCACTGATTAACACTGAACCCTGTGGGAGTCTCACTGATTAACACTGCACCCTATGGGAGTTTCACTGATTAACACTGAACCCTGTGGGAGTCTCACTGATTAACACTGAACCCTGTGGGAGTCTCACTGATTAACTCTGATCGCTGTGGGAGTCTCACTGCTTAACACTGAACCCTATGGGAGTCTCACTGATTAACACTGAACCCTGTGAGAGTCTCACTGATTAAGACTGAACCCTATGGGAGTCTCACTGATCAACACTGAAACCTATAGGAGTCTCACTGATTAACACTGAACCCTATGGGAGTCTCACTGATTCACACTGAACCCTGTGGGAGTTTCACTGATTAACACTGAACCCTATGGGAGTCTCACTGATTAACACATGAACCCTGTGGGAGTCTCAGTTATTAACACTGAGCCCTGAGGGAGTCTCACTGATTAACACTGAACACTGGGGGAGTCTCACTGATTAACACTGAACACTGTGGGAGTCTCACTGATTAACACTAAACCCAGTGGGAGTCTCACTGATTAACACTGAACCCTATGGTAGTCTCATTGATTAACACATGAACCCTGAGGGAGTCTCACTGATTAACACTGAACCCTGTGGGATTCTCACTGATTAACACTGAACCCTATGGGAGTCTCACTGATTAACACTGAACCCTGTGGGAGTCTCAGTTATTAACAATGAACCCTGAGGGAGTCTCACTGATTAACACTGAACCCTGTGGGAGTCTCACTGATTAACACTGAACCCTGTGGGAGTCTCACTGATTAACACTGCACCCTATGGGAGTTTCACTGATTAACACTGAACCCTGTGGGAGTCTCACTGATTAACACTGAACCCTGTGGGAGTCTCACTGATTACCACTGAACCCTGTGGGCGTCTCACTGATTAACACTGAACCCTATGGGAGTCGCACTGATTAACACATGAACCCTGTGGGAGTCTCACTGATTAACACTGAACCCTGTGGGAGTCTCACTGATTAACGCTGAACCCTGTAGGAGTGTCACTGATTAACACTGAAATCGATGGGATTCTCATTGATTAACACTGAACCCTATGGGAGTCTCACTGATTAACACTGAACCCAGAGGGAGTCTCAGTGATTAATACTGAACCGTATGGGAGTCTCACTGATTAACACTGAACACTGTGGGAGTCTCACTGATTAACACTGAACACTGTGGGAGTCTCACTGATTAACACTGAACCCTGTGGGCGTCTCACTGATTAACACTGAACCCTAAGGGAGTCTCACTGATTAACACATGAACCCTGTGGGAGTCTCACTGATTAACACTGAACCCTGTGGGAGTCTCACTGATTAACGCTGAACCCTGTGGGAGTCTCACTGATTAACACTGAACCCTATGGGAGTCTCACTGATTAACACTGAACCCTGTGGAAGTCTCACTGATTAACACTGAACCCTGTGGGAGTCTCACTGATTAACACTGAACCCTGTGGGAGTCTCACTGATTACCCCTGAACCCTGTGGGAGTTTCACTGATTAACAATGAACCCTGTGGGAGTCTCACTGATTAACACTGAACCCTGTGGGAGTCTCACTGATTAACACTGAACCCTGTGGGAGTCTCACTGATTAACACTGCACCCTATGGGAGTTTCACTGATTAACACTGAACCCTGTGGGAGTCTCACTGATTAACACTGAACCCTGT
This sequence comes from Petromyzon marinus, assembly GCF_048934315.1. Classification (NCBI taxonomy): domain Eukaryota; kingdom Metazoa; phylum Chordata; class Hyperoartia; order Petromyzontiformes; family Petromyzontidae; genus Petromyzon; species Petromyzon marinus. The sequence continues at coordinate 1,745,886 of NW_027423501.1, forward strand.
GGGAGTCTCACTGATTAACTCTGATCGCTGTGGGAGTCTCACTGCTTAACACTGAACCCTATGGGAGTCTCACTGATTAACACTGAACCCTGTGAGAGTCTCACTGATTAAGACTGAACCCTATGGGAGTCTCACTGATCAACACTGAAACCTATAGGAGTCTCACTGATTAACACTGAACCCTATGGGAGTCTCACTGATTCACACTGAACCCTGTGGGAGTTTCACTGATTAACACTGAACCCTATGGGAGTCTCACTGATTAACACTGAACCCAGTGGGAGTCTCAGTGATTAATACTGAACCGTATGGGAGTCTCACTGATTAACACTGAACACTGTGGGAGTCTCACTGATTAACACTGAACACTGTGGGAGTCTCACTGATTAACACTGAACCCTGTGGGCGTCTCACTGATTAACACTGAACCCTAAGGGAGTCTCACTGATTAACACATGAACCCTGTGGGAGTCTCACTGATTAACACTGAACCCTGTGGGAGTCTCACTGATTAACGCTGAACCCTGTGGGAGTCTCACTGATTAACACTGACCCCTATGGGAGTCTCACTGATTAACACTGAACCCTGTGGAAGTCTCACTGATTAACACTGAACCCTGTGGGAGTCTCACTGATTAACACTGAACCCTGTGGGAGTCTCACTGATTACCACTGAACCCTGTGGGCGTCTCACTGATTAACACTGAACCCTATGGGAGTCGCACTGATTAACACATGAACCCTGTGGGAGTCTCACTGATTAACACTGAACCCTGTGGGAGTCTCACTGATTAACGCTGAACCCTGTGGGAGTGTCACTGATTAACACTGAAATCGATGGGATTCTCACTGATTAACACTGAACCCTATGGGAGTCTCACTGATTAACACTGAACCCAGTGGGAGTCTCAGTGATTAATACTGAACCGTATGGGAGTCTCACTGATTAACACTGAACACTGTGGGAGTCTCACTGATTAACACTGAACACTGTGGGAGTCTCACTGATTAACACTGAACCCTGTGGGTGTCTCACTGATTAACACTGAACCCTAAGGGAGTCTCACTGATTAACACATGAACCCTGTGGGAGTCTCACTGATTAACACTGAACCCTGTGGGAGTCTCACTGATTAACGCTGAACCCTGTGGGAGTCTCACTGATTAACACTGAACCCTATGGGAGTCTCACTGATTAACACTGAACCCTGTGGAAGTCTCACTGATTAACACTGAACCCTGTGGGAGTCTCACTGATTAACACTGAACCCTGTGGGAGTCTCACTGATTACCCCTGAACCCTGTGGGAGTTTCACTGATTAACAATGAACCCTGTGGGAGTCTCACTGATTAACACTGAACCCTGTGGGAGTCTCACTGATTAACACTGAACCCTGTGGGAGTCTCACTGATTAACACTGCACCCTATGGGAGTTTCACTGATTAACACTGAACCCTGTGGGAGTCTCACTGATTAACACTGAACCCTGTGGGAGTCTCACTGATTAACTCTGATCCCTGTGGGAGTCTCACTGCTTAACACTGAACCCTATGGGAGTCTCACTGATTAACACTGAACCCTGTGAGAGTCTCACTGATTAAGACTGAACCCTATGGGAGTCTCACTGATCAACACTGAAACCTATAGGAGTCTCACTGATTAACACTGAACCCTATGGGAGCCTCACTGATTCACACTGAACCCTGTGGGAGTTTCACTGATTAACACTGAACCCTATGGGAGTCTCACTGATTAACACATGAACACTGTGGGAGTCTCACTGATTTACACTGAACCCTGTGGGAGTCTCACTGATTAAACACTGAACCCTATGGGAGTCTCACTGATTAACACATGAACCCTGAGGGAGTCTCACTGATTAACACTGAACCCTGTGGGAGTCTCACTGATTAACACTGAACCCTATGGGAGTCTCAATGATTAACACTGAACTCTATGGGATTCTCACTGATTAACACTGAACCCTATGGGAGTCTCACTGATTAACACTGAACCCTGTGGGAGTCTCAGTTATTAACACTGAGCCCTGAGGGAGTCTCACTGATTAACACTGAACACTGGGGGAGTCTCACTGATTAACACTGAACACTGTGGGAGTCTCACTGATTAACACTAAACCCAGTGGGAGTCTCACTGATTAACACTGAACCCTATGGGAGTCTCATTGATTAACACATGAACCCTGAGGGAGTCTCACTGATTAACACTGAACCCTGTGGGAGTCTCACTGATTAACAGTGAACCCTATGGGAGTCTCAATGATTAACACTGAACCCTATGGGAGTCTCACTGATTAACACTGAACTCTATGGGATTCTCACTGATTAACACTGAACCCTATGGGAGTCTCACTGATTAACAATGAACCCTGTGGGAGTCTCAGTTATTAACAATGAACCCTGAGGGAGTCTCACTGATTAACACTGAACCCTGTGGGAGTCTCACTGATTAACACTGAACCCTGTGGGCGTTTCACTGATTAACACTGAACCCTAAGGGAGTCTCACTGATTAACACATGAACCCTGTGGGAGTCTCACTGATTAACAGTGAACCCTGTGGGAGTCTCACTGATTAACGCTGAACCCTGTGGGAGTCTCACTGATTAACACTGAACCCTATGGGAGTCTCACTGATTAACACTGAACCCTGTGGAAGTATCACTGATTAACACTGAACCCTGTGGGAGTCTCACTGATTAACACTGAACCCTGTGGGAGTCTCACTGATTACCACTGAACCCTATGGGAGTCGCACTGATTAACACATGAACCCTGTGGGAGTCTCACTGATTAACACTGAACCCTGTGGGAGTCTCACTGATTAACGCTGAACCCTGTGGGAGTGTCACTGATTAACACTGAAATCGATGGGATTCTCACTGATTAACACTGAACCCTATGGGAGTCTCACTGATTAACACTGAACCCAGTGGGAGTCTCAGTGATTAATACTGAACCGTATGGGAGTCTCACTGATTAACACTGAACACTGTGGGAGTCTCACTGATTAACACTGAACACTGTGGGAGTCTCACTGATTAACACTGAACCCTGTGGGTGTCTCACTGATTAACACTGAACCCTAAGGGAGTCTCACTGATTAACACATGAACCCTGTGGGAGTCTCAATGATTAACACTGAACCCTGTGGGAGTCTCACTGATTAACGCTGAACCCTGTGGGAGTCTCACTGATTAACACTGAACCCTATGGGAGTCTCACTGATTAACACTGAACCCTGTGGAAGTCTCACTGATTAACACTGAACCCTGTGGGAGTCTCACTGATTAACACTGAACCCTGTGGGAGTCTCACTGATTACCCCTGAACCCTGTGGGAGTTTCACTGATTAACAATGAACCCTGTGGGAGTCTCACTGATTAACACTGAACCCTGTGGGAGTCTCACTGATTAACACTGAACCCTGTGGGAGTCTCACTGATTAACACTGCACCCTATGGGAGTTTCACTGATTAACACTGAACCCTGTGGGAGTCTCACTGATTAACACTGAACCCTGTGGGAGTCTCACTGATTAACTCTGATCCCTGTGGGAGTCTCACTGCTTAACACTGAACCCTATGGGAGTCTCACTGATTAACACTGAACCCTGTGAGAGTCTCACTGATTAAGACTGAACCCTATGGGAGTCTCACTGATCAACACTGAAACCTATAGGAGTCTCACTGATTAACACTGAACCCTATGGGAGTCTCACTGATTCACACTGAACCCTGTGGGAGTTTCACTGATTAACACTGAACCCTATGGGAGTCTCACTGATTAACACATGAACACTGTGGGAGTCTCACTGATTTACACTGAACCCTGTGGGAGTCTCACTGATTAAACACTGAACCCTATGGGAGTCTCACTGATTAACACATGAACCCTGAGGGAGTCTCACTGATTAACACTGAACCCTGTGGGAGTCTCACTGATTAACACTGAACCCTATGGGAGTCTCAATGATTAACACTGAACTCTATGGGATTCTCACTGATTAACACTGAACCCTATGGGAGTCTCACTGATTAACACTGAACCCTGTGGGAGTCTCAGTTATTAACACTGAGCCCTGAGGGAGTCTCACTGATTAACACTGAACACTGGGGGAGTCTCACTGATTAACACTGAACACTGTGGGAGTCTCACTGATTAACACTAAACCCAGTGGGAGTCTCACTGATTAACACTGAACCCTATGGGAGTCTCATTGATTAACACATGAACCCTGAGGGAGTCTCACTGATTAACACTGAACCCTGTGGGAGTCTCACTGATTAACAGTGAACCCTATGGGAGTCTCAATGATTAACACTGAACCCTATGGGAGTCTCACTGATTAACACTGAACTCTATGGGATTCTCACTGATTAACACTGAACCCTATGGGAGTCTCACTGATTAACAATGAACCCTGTGGGAGTCTCAGTTATTAAAAATGAACCCTGAGGGAGTTTCACTGATTAACACTGAACCCTGTGGGAGTCTCACTGATTAACACTGAACCCTGTGGGCGTTTCACTGATTAACACTGAACCCTAAGGGAGTCTCACTGATTAACACATGAACCCTGTGGGAGTCTCACTGATTAACACTGAACCCTGTGGGAGTCTCACTGATTAACGCTGAACCCTGTGGGAGTCTCACTGATTAACACTGAACCCTATGGGAGTCTCACTGATTAACACTGAACCCTGTGGAAGTATCACTGATTAACACTGAACCCTGTGGGAGTCTCACTGATTAACACTGAACCCTGTGGGAGTCTCACTGATTACCACTGAACCCTGTGGGCGTCTCACTGATTAACACTGAACCCTATGGGAGTCGCACTGATTAACACATGAACCCTGTGGGAGTCTCACTGATTAACACTGAACCCTGTGGGAGTCTCACTGATTAACGCTGAACCCTGTGGGAGTGTCACTGATTAACACTGAAATCGATGGGATTCTCACTGATTAACACTGAACCCTATGGGAGTCTCACTGATTAACACTGAACCCAGTGGGAGTCTCAGTGATTAATACTGAACCGTATGGGAGTCTCACTGATTAACACTGAACACTGTGGGAGTCTCACTGATTAACACTGAACACTTTGGGAGTCTCACTGATTAACACTGAACCCTGTGGGCGTCTCACTGATTAACACTGAACCCTAAGGGAGTCTCACTGATTAACACATGAACCCTGTGGGAGTCTCACTGATTAACACTGAACCCTGTGGGAGTCTCACTGATTAACGCTGAACCCTGTGGGAGTCTCACTGATTAACACTGAACCCTATGGGAGTCTCACTGATTAACACTGAACCCTGTGGAAGTCTCACTGATTAACACTGAACCCTGTGGGAGTCTCACTGATTAACACTGAACCCTGTGGGAGTCTCACTGATTACCCCTGAACCCTGTGGGAGTTTCACTGATTAACAATGAACCCTGTGGGAGTCTCACTGATTAACACTGAACCCTGTGGGAGTCTCACTGATTAACACTGAACCCTGTGGGAGTCTCACTGATTAACACTGCACCCTATGGGAGTTTCACTGATTAACACTGAACCCTGTGGGAGTCTCACTGATTAACACTGAACCCTGTGAGAGTCTCACTGATTAAGACTGAACCCTATGGGAGTCTCACTGATTAACACTGAAACTTATGGGAGTCTCACTGATTAACACTGGACCCTATGGGAGTCTCACTGATTAACACTGAAGCCTGTGGGAGTCTCACTGATTGACACTGAACCCTATGGGAGTCTCACAGATTAACGCTAAACCCTATGGGAGTCTTACTGGTTAACAATGAACCCTATGGGAGTCTCACTGATTAACACTGAAGCCTGTGGGAGTCTCACTGATTAACACTGAACCCTAAGGGAGTCTCACTGATTAACACTGAACCCAGTGGGAGTCTCAGTGATTAATACTGAACCCTATGGGAGTCTCACTGATTAACACTGAACAATGTGGGAGTCTCACTGATTAACACTGAACACTGTGGGAGTCTCACTGATTAACACTGAACCCTGTGGGCGTCTCACTGATTAACACTGAACCCTATGGGAGTCGCACTGATTAACACTGAACCCTGTGGGAGTCTCACTGATTAACACTGAACCCTATGGGAGTCTCAATGATTAACACTGAACTCTATGGGATTCTCACTGATTAACACTGAACCCTATGGGAGTCTCACTGATTAACACTGAACCCTGTGGGAGTCTCAGTTATTAACACTGAGCCCTGAGGGAGTCTCACTGATTAACACTGAACACTGGGGGAGTCTCACTGATTAACACTGAACACTGTGGGAGTCTCACTGATTAACACTAAACCCAGTGGGAGACTCACTGATTAACACTGAACCCTATGGGAGTCTCATTGATTAACACATGAACCCTGAGGGAGTCTCACTGATTAACACTGATCCCTGTGGGAGTCTCACTGATTAACACTGAACCCTATGGGAGTCTCAATGATTAACACTGAACCCTATGGGAGTCTCACTGATTAACACTGAACCCTGTGGGAGTCTCACGGATTAAAACTGAACCCTATGGGAGTCTCACTGATTAACACTGAACTCTATGGGATTCTCACTGATTAACACTGAACCCTATGGGAGTCTCACTGATTAACAATGAACCCTGTGGGAGTCTCAGTTATTAACAATGAACCCTGAGGGAGTCTCACTGATTAACACTGAACCCTGTGGGAGTCTCACTGATTAACACTGAACCCTGTGGGCGTCTCACTGATTAACACTGAACCCTAAGGGAGTCTCACTGATTAACACATGAACCCTGTGGGAGTCTCACTGATTAACACTGAACCCTGTGGGAGTCTCACTGATTAACGCTGAACCCTGTGGGAGTCTCACTGATTAACACTGAACCCTATGGGAGTCTCACTGATTAACACTGAACCCTGTGGAAGTATCACTGATTAACACTGAACCCTGTGGGAGTCTCACTGATTAACACTGAACCCTGTGGGAGTCTCACTGATTACCACTGAACCCTGTGGGCGTCTCACTGATTAACACTGAACCCTATGGGAGTCGCACTAATTAACACATGAACCCTGTGGGAGTCTCACTGATTAACACTGAACCCTGTGGGAGTCTCACTGATTAACGCTGAACCCTGTGGGAGTGTCACTGATTAACACTGAAATCGATGGGATTCTCACTGATTAACACTGAACCCTATGGGAGTCTCACTGATTAACACTGAACCCAGTGGGAGTCTCAGTGATTAATACTGAACCGTATGGGAGTCTCACTGATTAACACTGAACACTGTGGGAGTCTCACTGATTAACACTGAACACTGTGGGAGTCTCACTGATTAACACTGAACCCTGTGGGCGTCTCACTGATTAACACTGAACAATGTGGGAGTCTCACTGATTAACACTGAACACTGTGGGAGTCTCACTGATAAACACTGAACCCTGTGGGAGTCTCACTGATTAACACATGAACACTGTGGGAGTCTCACTGATTTACACTGAACCCTGTGGGAGTCTCACTGATTAAACACTGAACCCTATGGGAGTCTCACTGATTAACACATGAACCCTGAGGGAGTCTCACTGATTAACACTGAACCCTGTGGGAGTCTCACTGATTAACACTGAACCCTATGGGAGTCTCAATGATTAACACTGAACTCTATGGGATTCTCACTGATTAACACTGAACCCTATGGGAGTCTCACTGATTAACACTGAACCCTGTGGGAGTCTCAGTTATTAACACTGAGCCCTGAGGGAGTCTCACTGATTAACACTGAACACTGGGGGAGTCTCACTGATTAACACTGAACACTGTGGGAGTCTCACTGATTAACACTGAACACTGTGGGAGTCTCACTGATTAACACTAAACCCAGTGGGAGTCTCACTGATTAACACTGAACCCTATGGGAGTCTCATTGATTAACACATGAACCCTGAGGGAGTCTCACTGATTAACACTGAACCCTGTGGGAGTCTCACTGATTAACACTGAACCCTATGGGAGTCTCAATGATTAACACTGAACCCTATGGGAGTCTCACTGATTAACACTGAACCCTGTGGGAGTCTCACGGATTAAGACTGAACCCTATGGGAGTCTCACTGATTAACACTGAACTCTATGGGATTCTCACTGATTAACACTGAACCCTATGGGAGTCTCACTGACTAACAATGAACCCTGTGGGAGTCTCAGTTATTAACAATGAACGCTGAGGGAGTCTCACTGATTAACACTGATCCCTGTGGGAGTCTCACTGATTAACACTGAACCCTGTGGGCGTCTCACTGATTAACACTGAACCCTAAGGGAGTCTCACTGATTAACACATGAACCCTGTGGGAGTCTCACTGATTAACACTGAACCCTGTGGGAGTCTCACTGATTAACGCTGAACCCTGTGGGAGTCTCACTGATTAACACTGAACCCTATGGGAGTCTCACTGATTAACACTGAACCCTGTGGAAGTATCACTGATTAACACTGAACCCTGTGGGAGTCTCACTGATTAACACTGAACCCTGTGGGAGTCTCACTGATTACCACTGAACCCTGTGGGCGTCTCACTGATTAACACTGAACCCTATGGGAGTCGCACTGATTAACACATGAACCCTGTGGGAGTCTCACTGATTAACACTGAACCCTGTGGGAGTCTCACTGATTAACGCTGAACCCTGTGGGAGTGTCACTGATTAACACTGAAATCGATGGGATTCTCACTGATTAACACTGAACCCTATGGGAGTCTCACTGATTAACACTGAACCCAGTGGGAGTCTCAGTGATTAATACTGAACCGTATGGGAGTCTCACTGATTAACACTGAACCCTGTGGAAGTCTCACTGATTAACACTGAACCCTGTGGGAGTCTCACTGATTAACACTGAACCCTGTGGGAGTCTCACTGATTACCCCTGAACCCTGTGGGAGTTTCACTGATTAACAATGAACCCTGTGGGAGTCTCACTGATTAACACTGAACCCTGTGGGAGTCTCACTGATTAACACTGAACCCTGTGGGAGTCTCACTGATTAACACTGCACCCTATGGGAGTTTCACTGATTAACACTGAACCCTGTGGGAGTCTCACTGATTAACACTGAACCCTGTGGGAGTCTCACTGATTAACTCTGATCCCTGTGGGAGTCTCACTGCTTAACACTGAACCCTATGGGAGTCTCACTGATTAACACTGAACCCTGTGAGAGTCTCACTGATAAAGACTGAACCCTATGGGAGTCTCACTGATCAACACTGAAACCTATAGGAGTCTCACTGATTAACACTGAACCCTATGGGAGTCTCACTGATTCACACTGAACCCTGTGGGAGTTTCACTGATTAACACTGAACCCTATGGGAGTCTCACTGATTAACACATGAACACTGTGGGAGTCTCACTGATTTACACTGAACCCTGTGGGAGTCTCACTGATTAAACACTGAACCCTATGGGAGTCTCACTGATTAACACATGAACCCTGAGGGAGTCTCACTGATTAACACTGAACCCTGTGGGAGTCTCACTGATTAACACTGAACCCTATGGGAGTCTCAATGATTAACACTGAACTCTATGGGATTCTCACTGATTAACACTGAACCCTATGGGAGTCTCACTGATTAACACTGAACCCTGTGGGAGTCTCAGTTATTAACACTGAGCCCTGAGGGAGTCTCACTGATTAACACTGAACACTGGGGGAGTCTCACTGATTAACACTGAACACTGTGGGAGTCTCACTGATTAACACTGAACACTGTGGGAGTCTCACTGATTAACACTAAACCCAGTGGGAGTCTCACTGATTAACACTGAACCCTATGGGAGTCTCATTGATTAACACATGAACCCTGAGGGAGTCTCACTGATTAACACTGAACCCTGTGGGAGTCTCACTGATTAACACTGAACCCTATGGGAGTCTCAATGATTAACACTGAACCCTATGGGAGTCTCACGGATTAAGACTGAACCCTATGGGAGTCTCACTGATTAACACTGAACTCTATGGGATTCTCACTGATTAACACTGAACCCTATGGGAGTCTCACTGACTAACAATGAACCCTGTGGGAGTCTCAGTTATTAACAATGAACGCTGAGGGAGTCTCACTGATTAACACTGATCCCTGTGGGAGTCTCACTGATTAACACTGAACCCTGTGGGCGTCTCACTGATTAACACTGAACCCTAAGGGAGTCTCACTGATTAACACATGAACCCTGTGGGAGTCTCACTGATTAACACTGAACCCTGTGGGAGTCTCACTGATTAACGCTGAACCCTGTGGGAGTCTCACTGATTAACACTGAACCCTATGGGAGTCTCACTGATTAACACTGAACCCTGTGGAAGTATCACTGATTAACACTGAACCCTGTGGGAGTCTCACTGATTAACACTGAACCCTGTGGGAGTCTCACTGATTACCACTGAACCCTGTGGGCGTCTCACTGATTAACACTGAACCCTATGGGAGTCGCACTGATTAACACATGAACCCTGTGGGAGTCTCACTGATTAACACTGAACCCTGTGGGAGTCTCACTGATTAACGCTGAACCCTGTGGGAGTGTCACTGATTAACACTGAAATCGATGGGATTCTCACTGATTAACACTGAACCCTATGGGAGTCTCACTGATTAACACTGAACCCAGTGGGAGTCTCAGTGATTAATACTGAACCGTATGGGAGTCTCACTGATTAACACTGAACCCTGTGGAAGTCTCACTGATTAACACTGAACCCTGTGGGAGTCTCACTGATTAACACTGAACCCTGTGGGAGTCTCACTGATTACCCCTGAACCCTGTGGGAGTTTCACTGATTAACAATGAACCCTGTGGGAGTCTCACTGATTAACACTGAACCCTGTGGGAGTCTCACTGATTAACACTGAACCCTGTGGGAGTCTCACTGATTAACACTGCACCCTATGGGAGTTTCACTGATTAACACTGAACCCTGTGGGAGTCTCACTGATTAACACTGAACCCTGTGGGAGTCTCACTGATTAACTCTGATCCCTGTGGGAGTCTCACTGCTTAACACTGAACCCTATGGGAGTCTCACTGATTAACACTGAACCCTGTGAGAGTCTCACTGATTAAGACTGAACCCTATGGGAGTCTCACTGATCAACACTGAAACCTATAGGAGTCTCACTGATTAACACTGAACCCTATGGGAGTCTCACTGATTCACACTGAACCCTGTGGGAGTTTCACTGATTAACACTGAACCCTATGGGAGTCTCACTGATTAACACATGAACACTGTGGGAGTCTCACTGATTTACACTGAACCCTGTGGGAGTCTCACTGATTAAACACTGAACCCTATGGGAGTCTCACTGATTAACACATGAACCCTGAGGGAGTCTCACTGATTAACACTGAACCCTGTGGGAGTCTCACTGATTAACACTGAACCCTATGGGAGTCTCAATGATTAACACTGAACTCTATGGGATTCTCACTGATTAACACTGAACCCTATGGGAGTCTCACTGATTAACACTGAACCCTGTGGGAGTCTCAGTTATTAACACTGAGCCCTGAGGGAGTCTCACTGATTAACACTGAACACTGGGGGAGTCTCACTGATTAACACTGAACACTGTGGGAGTCTCACTGATTAACACTAAACCCAGTGGGAGTCTCACTGATTAACACTGAACCCTATGGGAGTCTCATTGATTAACACATGAACCCTGAGGGAGTCTCACTGATTAACACTGAACCCTGTGGGAGTCTCACTGATTAACAGTGAACCCTATGGGAGTCTCAATGATTAACACTGAACCCTATGGGAGTCTCACTGATTAACACTGAACTCTATGGGATTCTCACTGATTAACACTGAACCCTATGGGAGTCTCACTGATTAACAATGAACCCTGTGGGAGTCTCAGTTATTAACAATGAACCCTGAGGGAGTTTCACTGATTAACACTGAACCCTGTGGGAGTCTCACTGATTAACACTGAACCCTGTGGGCGTTTCACTGATTAACACTGAACCCTAAGGGAGTCTCACTGATTAACACATGAACCCTGTGGGAGTCTCACTGATTAACACTGAACCCTGTGGGAGTCTCACTGATTAACGCTGAACCCTGTGGGAGTCTCACTGATTAACACTGAACCCTATGGGAGTCTCACTGATTAACACTGAACCCTGTGGAAGTATCACTGATTAACACTGAACCCTGTGGGAGTCTCACTGATTAACACTGAACCCTGTGGGAGTCTCACTGATTACCACTGAACCCTGTGGGCGTCTCACTGATTAACACTGAACCCTATGGGAGTCGCACTGATTAACACATGAACCCTGTGGGAGTCTCACTGATTAACACTGAACCCTGTGGGAGTCTCACTGATTAACGCTGAACCCTGTGGGAGTGTCACTGATTAACACTGAAATCGATGGGATTCTCACTGATTAACACTGAACCCTATGGGAGTCTCACTGATTAACACTGAACCCAGTGGGAGTCTCAGTGATTAATACTGAACCGTATGGGAGTCTCACTGATTAACACTGAACACTGTGGGAGTCTCACTGATTAACACTGAACACTTTGGGAGTCTCACTGATTAACACTGAACCCTGTGGGCGTCTCACTGATTAACACTGAACCCTAAGGGAGTCTCACTGATTAACACATGAACCCTGTGGGAGTCTCACTGATTAACACTGAACCCTGTGGGAGTCTCACTGATTAACGCTGAACCCTGTGGGAGTCTCACTGATTAACACTGAACCCTATGGGAGTCTCACTGATTAACACTGAACCCTGTGGAAGTCTCACTGATTAACACTGAACCCTGTGGGAGTCTCACTGATTAACACTGAACCCTGTGGGAGTCTCACTGATTACCCCTGAACCCTGTGGGAGTTTCACTGATTAACAATGAACCCTGTGGGAGTCTCACTGATTAACACTGAACCCTGTGGGAGTCTCACTGATTAACACTGAACCCTGTGGGAGTCTCACTGATTAACACTGCACCCTATGGGAGTTTCACTGATTAACACTGAACCCTGTGGGAGTCTCACTGATTAACACTGAACCCTGTGAGAGTCTCACTGATTAAGACTGAACCCTATGGGAGTCTCACTGATTAACACTGAAACTTATGGGAGTCTCACTGATTAACACTGGACCCTATGGGAGTCTCACTGATTAACACTGAAGCCTGTGGGAGTCTCACTGATTGACACTGAACCCTATGGGAGTCTCACAGATTAACGCTAAACCCTATGGGAGTCTTACTGGTTAACAATGAACCCTATGGGAGTCTCACTGATTAACACTGAAGCCTGTGGGAGTCTCACTGATTAACACTGAACCCTAAGGGAGTCTCACTGATTAACACTGAACCCAGTGGGAGTCTCAGTGATTAATACTGAACCCTATGGGAGTCTCACTGATTAACACTGAACAATGTGGGAGTCTCACTGATTAACACTGAACACTGTGGGAGTCTCACTGATTAACACTGAACCCTGTGGGCGTCTCACTGATTAACACTGAACCCTATGGGAGTCGCACTGATTAACACTGAACCCTGTGGGAGTCTCACTGATTAACACTGAACCCTATGGGAGTCTCAATGATTAACACTGAACTCTATGGGATTCTCACTGATTAACACTGAACCCTATGGGAGTCTCACTGATTAACACTGAACCCTGTGGGAGTCTCAGTTATTAACACTGAGCCCTGAGGGAGTCTCACTGATTAACACTGAACACTGGGGGAGTCTCACTGATTAACACTGAACACTGTGGGAGTCTCACTGATTAACACTAAACCCAGTGGGAGACTCACTGATTAACACTGAACCCTATGGGAGTCTCATTGATTAACACATGAACCCTGAGGGAGTCTCACTGATTAACACTGAACCCTGTGGGAGTCTCACTGATTAACACTGAACCCTATGGGAGTCTCAATGATTAACACTGAACCCTATGGGAGTCTCACTGATTAACACTGAACCCTGTGGGAGTCTCACGGATTAAAACTGAACCCTATGGGAGTCTCACTGATTAACACTGAACTCTATGGGATTCTCACTGATTAACACTGAACCCTATGGGAGTCTCACTGATTAACAATGAACCCTGTGGGAGTCTCAGTTATTAACAATGAACCCTGAGGGAGTCTCACTGATTAACACTGAACCCTGTGGGAGTCTCACTGATTAACACTGAACCCTGTGGGCGTCTCACTGATTAACACTGAACCCTAAGGGAGTCTCACTGATTAACACATGAACCCTGTGGGAGTCTCACTGATTAACACTGAACCCTGTGGGAGTCTCACTGATTAACGCTGAACCCTGTGGGAGTCTCACTGATTAACACTGAACCCTATGGGAGTCTCACTGATTAACACTGAACCCTGTGGAAGTATCACTGATTAACACTGAACCCTGTGGGAGTCTCACTGATTAACACTGAACCCTGTGGGAGTCTCACTGATTACCACTGAACCCTGTGGGCGTCTCACTGATTAACACTGAACCCTATGGGAGTCGCACTAATTAACACATGAACCCTGTGGGAGTCTCACTGATTAACACTGAACCCTGTGGGAGTCTCACTGATTAACGCTGAACCCTGTGGGAGTGTCACTGATTAACACTGAAATCGATGGGATTCTCACTGATTAACACTGAACCCTATGGGAGTCTCACTGATTAACACTGAACCCAGTGGGAGTCTCAGTGATTAATACTGAACCGTATGGGAGTCTCACTGATTAACACTGAACACTGTGGGAGTCTCACTGATTAACACTGAACACTGTGGGAGTCTCACTGATTAACACTGAACCCTGTGGGCGTCTCACTGATTAACACTGAACAATGTGGGAGTCTCACTGATTAACACTGAACACTGTGGGAGTCTCACTGATTAACACTGAACCCTGTGGGAGTCTCACTGATTAACACATGAACACTGTGGGAGTCTCACTGATTTACACTGAACCCTGTGGGAGTCTCACTGATTAAACACTGAACCCTATGGGAGTCTCACTGATTAACACATGAACCCTGAGGGAGTCTCACTGATTAACACTGAACCCTGTGGGAGTCTCACTGATTAACACTGAACCCTATGGGAGTCTCAATGATTAACACTGAACTCTATGGGATTCTCACTGATTAACACTGAACCCTATGGGAGTCTCACTGATTAACACTGAACCCTGTGGGAGTCTCAGTTATTAACACTGAGCCCTGAGGGAGTCTCACTGATTAACACTGAACACTGGGGGAGTCTCACTGATTAACACTGAACACTGTGGGAGTCTCACTGATTAACACTGAACACTGTGGGAGTCTCACTGATTAACACTAAACCCAGTGGGAGTCTCACTGATTAACACTGAACCCTATGGGAGTCTCATTGATTAACACATGAACCCTGAGGGAGTCTCACTGATTAACACTGAACCCTGTGGGAGTCTCACTGATTAACACTGAACCCTATGGGAGTCTCAATGATTAACACTGAACCCTATGGGAGTCTCACTGATTAACACTGAACCCTGTGGGAGTCTCACGGATTAAGACTGAACCCTATGGGAGTCTCACTGATTAACACTGAACTCTATGGGATTCTCACTGATTAACACTGAACCCTATGGGAGTCTCACTGACTAACAATGAACCCTGTGGGAGTCTCAGTTATTAACAATGAACGCTGAGGGAGTCTCACTGATTAACACTGATCCCTGTGGGAGTCTCACTGATTAACACTGAACCCTGTGGGCGTCTCACTGATTAACACTGAACCCTAAGGGAGTCTCACTGATTAACACATGAACCCTGTGGGAGTCTCACTGATTAACACTGAACCCTGTGGGAGTCTCACTGATTAACGCTGAACCCTGTGGGAGTCTCACTGATTAACACTGAACCCTATGGGAGTCTCACTGATTAACACTGAACCCTGTGGAAGTATCACTGATTAACACTGAACCCTGTGGGAGTCTCACTGATTAACACTGAACCCTGTGGGAGTCTCACTGATTACCACTGAACCCTGTGGGCGTCTCACTGATTAACACTGAACCCTATGGGAGTCGCACTGATTAACACATGAACCCTGTGGGAGTCTCACTGATTAACACTGAACCCTGTGGGAGTCTCACTGATTAACGCTGAACCCTGTGGGAGTGTCACTGATTAACACTGAAATCGATGGGATTCTCACTGATTAACACTGAACCCTATGGGAGTCTCACTGATTAACACTGAACCCAGTGGGAGTCTCAGTGATTAATACTGAACCGTATGGGAGTCTCACTGATTAACACTGAACACTGTGGGAGTCTCACTGATTAACACTGAACACTTTGGGAGTCTCACTGATTAACACTGAACCCTGTGGGCGTCTCACTGATTAACACTGAACCCTAAGGGAGTCTCACTGATTAACACATGAACCCTGTGGGAGTCTCACTGATTAACACTGAACCCTGTGGGAGTCTCACTGATTAACGCTGAACCCTGTGGGAGTCTCACTGATTAACACTGAACCCTATGGGAGTCTCACTGATTAACACTGAACCCTGTGGAAGTATCACTGATTAACACTGAACCCTGTGTGGAGTCTCACTGATTAACACTGAACCCTGTGGGAGTCTCACTGATTACCACTGAACCCTGTGGGCGTCTCACTGATTAACACTGAACCCTATGGGAGTCGCACTGATTAACACATGAACCCTGTGGGAGTCTCACTGATTAACACTGAACCCTGTGGGAGTCTCACTGATTAACGCTGAACCCTGTGGGAGTGTCACTGATTAACACTGAAATCGATGGGATTCTCACTGATTAACACTGAACCCTATGGGAGTCTCACTGATTAACACTGAACCCAGTGGGAGTCTCAGTGATTAATACTGAACCGTATGGGAGTCTCACTGATTAACACTGAACACTGTGGGAGTCTCACTGATTAACACTGAACACTTTGGGAGTCTCACTGATTAACACTGAACCCTGTGGGCGTCTCACTGATTAACACTGAACCCTAAGGGAGTCTCACTGATTAACACATGAACCCTGTGGGAGTCTCACTGATTAACACTGAACCCTGTGGGAGTCTCACTGATTAACGCTGAACCCTGTGGGAGTCTCACTGATTAACACTGAACCCTATGGGAGTCTCACTGATTAACACTGAACCCTGTGGAAGTCTCACTGATTAACACTGAACCCTGTGGGAGTCTCACTGATTAACACTGAACCCTGTGGGAGTCTCACTGATTACCCCTGAACCCTGTGGGAGTTTCACTGATTAACAATGAACCCTGTGGGAGTCTCACTGATTAACACTGAACCCTGTGGGAGTCTCACTGATTAACACTGAACCCTGTGGGAGTCTCACTGATTAACACTGCACCCTATGGGAGTTTCACTGATTAACACTGAACCCTGTGGGAGTCTCACTGATTAACACTGAACCCTGTGAGAGTCTCACTGATTAAGACTGAACCCTATGGGAGTCTCACTGATTAACACTGAAACCTATGGGAGTCTCACTGATTAACACTGGACCCTATGGGAGTCTCACTGATTAACACTGAAGCCTGTGGGAGTCTCACTGATTGACACTGAACCCTATGGGAGTCTCACAGATTAACGCTAAACCCTATGGGAGTCTCACTGGTTAACAATGAACCCTATGGGAGTCTCACTGATTAACACTGAAACCTGTGGGAGTCTCACTGATTAACACTGAACCCTAAGGGAGTCTCACTGATTAACACTGAACCCAGTGGGAGTCTCAGTGATTAATACTGAACCCTATGGGAGACTCACTGATTAACACTGAACAATGTGGGAGTCTCACTGATTAACACTGAACACTGTGGGAGTCTCACTGATTAACACTGAACCCTGTGGGCGTCTCACTGATTAACACTGAACCCTATGGGAGTCGCACTGATTAACACTGAACCCTGTGGGAGTCTCACTGATTAACACTGAACCCTATGGGAGTCTCAATGATTAACACTGAACTCTATGGGATTCTCACTGATTAACACTGAACCCTATGGGATTCTCACTGATTAACACTGAACCCTGTGGGAGTCTAAGTTATTAACACTGAGCCCTGAGGGAGTCTCACTGATTAACACTGAACACTGGGGGAGTCTCACTGATTAACACTGAACACTGTGGGAGACTCACTGATTAACACTAAACCCAGTGGGAGACTCACTGATTAACACTGAACCCTATGGGAGTCTCATTGATTAACACATGAACCCTGAGGGAGTCTCACTGATTAACACTGAACCCTGTGGGAGTCTCACTGATTAACACTGAACCCTATGGGAGTCTCAATGATTAACACTGAACCCTATGGGAGTCTCACTGATTAACACTGAACCCTGTGGGAGTCTCACGGATTAAGACTGAACCCTATGGGAGTCTCACTGATTAACACTGAACTCTATGGGATTCTCACTGATTAACGCTGAACCCTATGGGAGTCTCACTGATTAACAATGAACCCTGTGGGAGTCTCAGTTATTAACAATGAACCCTGAGGGAGTCTCACTGATTAACACTGAACCCTGTGGGAGTCTCACTGATTAACACTGAACCCTGTGGGCGTCTCACTGATTAACACTGAACCCTAAGGGAGTCTCACTGATTAACACATGAACCCTGTGGGAGTCTCACTGATTAACACTGAACCCTGTGGGAGTCTCACTGATTAACGCTGAACCCTGTGGGAGTCTCACTGATTAACACTGAACCCTATGGGAGTCTCACTGATTAACACTGAACCCTGTGGAAGTATCACTGATTAACACTGAACCCTGTGGGAGTCTCACTGATTAACACTGAACCCTGTGGGAGTCTCACTGATTACCACTGAACCCTGTGGGCGTCTCACTGATTAACACTGAACCCTATGGGAGTCGCACTAATTAACACATGAACCCTGTGGGAGTCTCACTGATTAACACTGAACCCTGTGGGAGTCTCACTGATTAACGCTGAACCCTGTGGGAGTGTTACTGATTAACACTGAAATCGATGGGATTCTCACTGATTAACACTGAACCCTATGGGAGTCTCACTGATTAACACTGAACCCAGTGGGAGTCTCAGTGATTAATACTGAACCGTATGGGAGTCTCACTGATTAACACTGAACACTGTGGGAGTCTCACTGATTAACACTGAACACTGTGGGAGTCTCACTGATTAACACTGAACCCTGTGGGCGTCTCACTGATTAACACTGAACCCTAAGGGAGTCTCACTGATTAACACATGAACCCTGTGGGAGTCTCACTGATTAACACTGAACCCTGTGGGAGTCTCACTGATTAACGCTGAACCCTGTGGGAGTCTCACTGATTAACACTGAACCCTATGGGAGTCTCACTGATTAACACTGAACCCTGTGGAAGTCTCACTGATTAACACTGAACCCTGTGGGAGTCTCACTGATTAACACTGAACCCTGTGGGAGTCTCACTGATTACCCCTGAACCCTGTGGGAGTTTCACTGATTAACAATGAACCCTGTGGGAGTCTCACTGATTAACACTGAACCCTGTGGGAGTCTCACTGATTAACACTGAACCCTGTGGGAGTCTCACTGATTAACACTGCACCCTATGGGAGTTTCACTGATTAACACTGAACCCTGTGGGAGTCTCACTGATTAACACTGAACCCTGTGAGAGTCTCACTGATTAAGACTGAACCCTATGGGAGTCTCACTGATTAACACTGAAACCTATGGGAGTCTCACTGATTAACACTGGACCCTATGGGAGTCTCACTGATTAACACTGAAGCCTGTGGGAGTCTCACTGATTGACACTGAACCCTATGGGAGTCTCACAGATTAACGCTAAACCCTATGGGAGTCTCACTGGTTAACAATGAACCCTATGGGAGTCTCACTGATTAACACTGAAGCCTGTGGGAGTCTCACTGATTAACACTGAACCCTAAGGGAGTCTCACTGATTAACACTGAACCCAGTGGGAGTCTCAGTGATTAATACTGAACCCTATGGGAGTCTCACTGATTAACACTGAACAATGTGGGAGTCTCACTGATTAACACTGAACACAGTGGGAGTCTCACTGATTAACACTGAACCCTGTGGGCGTCTCACTGATTAACACTGAACCCTATGGGAGTCGCACTGATTAACACATGAACCCTGTGGGAGTCTCACTGATTAACACTGAACCCTGTGGGAGTCTCACTGATTAACGGTGAACCCTGTGGGAGTGTCACTGATTAACACTGAAATCGATGGGATTCTCACTGATTAACACTGAACCCTATGGGAGTCTCACTGATTAACACTGAACCCAGTGGGAGTCTCAGTGATTAATACTGAACCGTATGGGAGTCTCACTGATTAACAATGAACACTGTGCGAGTCTCACTGATTAACACTGAACACTGTGGGAGTCTCACTGATTAACACTGAACCCTGTGGGCGTCTCACTGATTAACACTGAACCCTAAGGGAGTCTCACTGATTAACACATGAACCCTGTGGGAGTCTCACTGATTAACACTGAACCCTATGGGAGTCTCACTGATTAACACTGAACCCTGTGGAAGTCTCACTGATTAACACTGAACCCTGTGGGAGTCTCACTGATTAACACTGAACCCTGTGGGAGTCTCACTGATTACCACTGAACCCTGTGGGCGTCTCACTGATTAACACTGAACCCTATGGGAGTCGCACTGATTAACACATGAACCCTGTGGGAGTCTCACTGATTAACACTGAACCCTGTGGGAGTCTCACTGATTAACACTGAACCCTATGGGAGTCTCACTGATTAACACTGAACCCTGTGGAAGTATCACTGATTAACACTGAACCCTGTGGGAGTCTCACTGATTAACGCTGAACCCTGTGGGAGTGTTACTGATTAACACTGAAATCGATGGGATTCTCACTGATTAACACTGAACCCTATGGGAGTCTCACTGATTAACACTGAACCCAGTGGGAGTCTCAGTGATTAATACTGAACCGTATGGGAGTCTCACTGATTAACACTGAACACTGTGGGAGTCTCACTGATTAACACTGAACACTGTGGGAGTCTCACTGATTAACACTGAACCCTGTGGGCGTCTCACTGATTAACACTGAACCCTAAGGGAGTCTCACTGATTAACACATGAACCCTGTGGGAGTCTCACTGATTAACACTGAACCCTGTGGGAGTCTCACTGATTAACGCTGAACCCTGTGGGAGTCTCACTGATTAACACTGAACCCTATGGGAGTCTCACTGATTAACACTGAACCCTGTGGAAGTCTCACTGATTAACACTGAACCCTGTGGGAGTCTCAATGATTAACACTGAACCCTGTGGGAGTCTCACTGATTACCCCTGAACCCTGTGGGAGTTTCACTGATTAACAATGAACCCTGTGGGAGTCTCACTGATTAACACTGAACCCTGTGGGAGTCTCACTGATTAACACTGAACCCTGTGGGAGTCTCACTGATTAACACTGCACCCTATGGGAGTTTCACTGATTAACACTGAACCCTGTGGGAGTCTCACTGATTAACACTGAACCCTGTGAGAGTCTCACTGATTAAGACTGAACCCTAAGGGAGTCTCACTGATTAACACTGAAACCTATGGGAGTCTCACTGATTAACACTGGACCCTATGGGAGTCTCACTGATTAACACTGAAGCCTGTAGGAGTCTCACTGATTGACACTGAACCCTATGGGAGTCTCACAGATTAACGCTAAACCCTATGGGAGTCTCACTGGTTAACAATGAACCCTATGGGAGTCTCACTGATTAACACTGAAGCCTGTGGGAGTCTCACTGATTAACACTGAACCCTAAGGGAGTCTCACTGATTAACACTGAACCCAGTGGGAGTCTCAGTGATTAATACTGAACCCTATGGGAGTCTCACTGATTAACACTGAACAATGTGGGAGTCTCACTGATTAACACTGAACACAGTGGGAGTCTCACTGATTAACACTGAACCCTGTGGGCGTCTCACTGATTAACACTGAACCCTATGGGAGTCGCACTGATTAACACATGAACCCTGTGGGAGTCTCACTGATTAACACTGAACCCTGTGGGAGTCTCACTGATTAACGGTGAACCCTGTGGGAGTGTCACTGATTAACACTGAAATCGATGGGATTCTCACTGATTAACACTGAACCCTATGGGAGTCTCACTGATTAACACTGAACCCAGTGGGAGTCTCAGTGATTAATACTGAACCGTATGGGAGTCTCACTGATTAACAATGAACACTGTGGGAGTCTCACTGATTAACACTGAACACTGTGGGAGTCTCACTGATTAACACTGAACCCTGTGGGCGTCTCACTGATTAACACTGAACCCTAAGGGAGTCTCACTGATTAACACATGAACCCTGTGGGAGTCTCACTGATTAACACTGAACCCTATGGGAGTCTCACTGATTAACACTGAACCCTGTGGAAGTCTCACTGATTAACACTGAACCCTGTGGGAGTCTCACTGATTAACACTGAACCCTGTGGGAGTCTCACTGATTACCACTGAACCCTGTGGGCGTCTCACTGATTAACACTGAACCCTATGGGAGTCGCACTGATTAACACATGAACCCTGTGGGAGTCTCACTGATTAACACTGAACCCTGTGGGAGTCTCACTGATTAACGCTGAACCCTGTGGGAGTGTCACTGATTAACACTGAAATCGATGGGATTCTCACTGATTAACACTGAACCCTATGGGAGTCTCACTGATTAACACTGAACCCAGTGGGAGTCTCAGTGATTAATACTGAACCGTATGGGAGTCTCACTGATTAACACTGAACACTGTGGGAGTCTCACTGATTAACACTGAACACTGTGGGAGTCTCACTGATTAACACTGAACCCTGTGGGCGTCTCACTGATTAACACTGAACCCTAAGGGAGTCTCACTGATTAACACATGAACCCTGTGGGAGTCTCACTGATTAACACTGAACCCTGTGGGAGTCTCACTGATTAACGCTGAACCCTGTGGGAGTCTCACTGATTAACACTGAACCCTATGGGAGTCTCACTGATTAACACTGAACCCTGTGGAAGTCTCACTGATTAACACTGAACCCTGTGGGAGTCTCACTGATTAACACTGAACCCTGTGGGAGTCTCACTGATTAACACTGCACCCTATGGGAGTTTCACTGATTAACACTGAACCCTGTGGGAGTCTCACTGATTAACACTGAACCCTGTGGGAGTCTCACTGATTAACTCTGATCCCTGTGGGAGTCTCACTGCTTAACACTGAACCCTATGGGAGTCTCACTGATTAACACTGAACCCTGTGAGAGTCTGACTGATTAAGACTGAACCCTATGGGAGTCTCACTGATTAACACTGAAACCTATAGGAGTCTCACTGATTAACACTGAACCCTATGGGAGTCTCACTGATTCACACTGAACCCTGTGGGAGTTTCACTGATTAACACTGAACCCTATGGGAGTCTCACTGATTAACACATGAACCCTGTGGGAGTCTCACTGATTTACACTGAACCCTGTGGGAGTCTCACTGATTAAACACTGAACCCTATGGGAGTCTCACTGATTAACACATGAACCCTGAGGGAGTCTCACTGATTAACACTGAACCCTGTGGGAGTCTCACTGATTAACACTGCACCCTATGGGAGTTTCACTGATTAACACTGAACCCTGTGGGAGTCTCACTGATTAACACTGAACCCTGTGGGAGTCTCACTGATTAACTCTGATCCCTGTGGGAGTCTCACTGCTTAACACTGAACCCTATGGGAGTCTCACTGATTAACACTGAACCCTGTGAGAGTCTCACTGATTAAGACTGAACCCTATGGGAGTCTCACTGATCAACACTGAAACCTATAGGAGTCTCACTGATTAACACTGAACCCTATGGGAGTCTCACTGATTCACACTGAACCCTGTGGGAGTTTCACTGATTAACACTGAACCCTATGGGAGTCTCACTGATTAACACATGAACACTGTGGGAGTCTCAGTGATTAATACTGAACCATATGGGAGTCTCACTGATTAACACTGAACACTGTGGGAGTCTCACTGATTAACACTGAACACTGTGGGAGTCTCACTGATTAACACTGAACCCTGTGGGCGTCTCACTGATTAACACTGAACCCTAAGGGAGTCTCACTGATTAACACATGAACCCTGTGGGAGTCTCACTGATTAACACTGAACCCTGTGGGAGTCTCACTGATTAACGCTGAACCCTGTGGGAGTCTCACTGATTAACACTGAACCCTATCGGAGTCTCACTGATTAACACTGAACCCTGTGGAAGTCTCACTGATTAACACTGAACCCTGTGGGAGTCTCACTGATTAACACTGAACCCTGTGGGAGTCTCACTGATTAACACTGCACCCTATGGGAGTTTCACTGATTAACACTGAACCCTGTGGGAGTCTCACTGATTAACACTGAACCCTGTGGGAGTCTCACTGATTAACTCTGATCCCTGTGGGAGTCTCACTGCTTAACACTGAACCCTATGGGAGTCTCACTGATTAACACTGAACCCTGTGAGAGTCTGACTGATTAAGACTGAACCCTATGGGAGTCTCACTGATCAACACTGAAACCTATAGGAGTCTCACTGATTAACACTGAACCCTATGGGAGTTTCACTGATTAACACTGAACCCTGAGGGAGTCTCACTGATTAACACTGAACCCTGTGGGAGTCTCACTGATTAACTCTGATCCCTGTGGGAGTCTCACTTCTTAACACTGAACCCTATGGGAGTCTCACTGATTAACACTGAACCCTGTGAGAGTCTGACTGATTAAGACTGAACCCTATGGGAGTCTCACTGATCAACACTGAAACCTATAGGAGTCTCACTGATTAACACTGAACCCTATGGGAGTCTCACTGATTCACACTGAACCCTGTGGGAGTTTCACTGATTAACACTGAACCCTATGGGAGTCTCACTGATTAACACATGAACCCTGTGGGAGTCTCACTGATTTACACTGAACCCTGTGGGAGTCTCACTGATTAAACACTGAACCCTATGGGAGTCTCACTGATTAACACATGAACCCTGAGGGAGTCTCACTGATTAACACTGAACCCTGTGGGAGTCTCACTGATTAACACTGCACCCTATGGGAGTTTCACTGATTAACACTGAACCCTGTGGGAGTCTCACTGATTAACACTGAACCCTGTGGGAGTCTCACTGATTAACTCTGATCCCTGTGGGAGTCTCACTGCTTAACACTGAACCCTATGGGAGTCTCACTGATTAACACTGAACCGTGTGAGAGTCTCACTGATTAAAACTGAACCCTATGGGAGTCTCACTGATCAACACTGAAACCTATAGGAGTCTCACTGATTAACACTGAACCCTATGGGAGTCTCACTGATTCACACTGAACCCTGTGGGAGTTTCACTGATTAACACTGAACCCTATGGGAGTCTCACTGATTAACACATGAACACTGTGGGAGTCTCACTGATTTACACTGAACCCTGTGGGAGTCTCACTGATTAAACACTGAACCCTATGGGAGTCTCACTGATTAACACATGAACCCTGAGGGAGTCTCACTGATTAACACTGAACCCTGTGGGAGTCTCACTGATTAACACTGAACCCTATGGGAGTCGCACTGATTAACACATGAACCCTGTGGGAGTCTCACTGATTAACACTGAACCCTGTGGGAGTCTCACTGATTAACGCTGAACCCTGTGGGAGTGTCACTGATTAACACTGAAATCGATGGGATTCTCACTGATTAACACTGAACCCTATGGGAGACTCACTGATTAACACTGAACCCAGTGGGAGTCTCAGTGATTAATACTGAACCGTATGGGAGTCTCACTGATTAACACTGAACACTGTGGGAGTCTCACTGATTAACACTGAACACTGTGGGAGTCTCACTGATTAACACTGAACCCTGTGGGCGTCTCACTGATTAACACTGAACCCTAAGGGAGTCTCACTGATTAACACATGAACCCTGTGGGAGTCTCACTGATTAACACTGAACCCTGTGGGAGTCTCACTGATTAACGCTGAACCCTGTGGGAGTCTCACTGATTAACACTGAACCCTAAGGGAGTCTCACTGATTAACACTGAACCCTGTGGAAGTCTCACTGATTAACACTGAACCCTGTGGGAGTCTCACTGATTAACACTGAACCCTGTGGGAGTCTCACTGATTAACACTGCACCCTATGGGAGTTTCACTGATTAACACTGAACCCTGTGGGAGTCTCACTGATTAACACTGAACCCTGTGGGAGTCTCACTGATTAACTCTGATCCCTGTGGGAGTCTCACTGCTTAACACTCAACCCTATGGGAGTCTCACTGATTAACACTGAACCCTGTGAGAGTCTGACTGATTAAGACTGAACCCTATGGGAGTCTCACTGATCAACACTGAAACCTATAGGAGTCTCACTGATTAACACTGAACCCTATGGGAGTCTCACTGATTCACACTGAACCCTGTGGGAGTTTCACTGATTAACACTGAACCCTATGGGAGTCTCACTGATTAACACATGAACCCTGTGGGAGTCTCACTGATTTACACTGAACCCTGTGGGAGTCTCACTGATTAAACACTGAACCCTATGGGAGTCTCACTGATTAACACATGAACCCTGAGGGAGTCTCACTGATTAACACTGAACCCTGTGGGAGTCTCACTGATTAACACTGCACCCTATGGGAGTTTCACTGATTAACACTGAACCCTGTGGGAGTCTCACTGATTAACACTGAACCCTGTGGGAGTCTCACTGATTAACTCTGATCCCTGTGGGAGTCTCACTGCTTAACACTGAACCCTATGGAAGTCTCACTGATTAACACTGAACCCTGTGAGAGTCTCACTGATTAAGACTGAACCCTATGGGAGTCTCACTGATCAACACTGAAACCTATAGGAGTCTCACTGATTAACACTGAACCCTATGGGAGTCTCACTGATTCACACTGAACCCTGTGGGAGTTTCACTGATTAACACTGAACCCTATGGGAGTCTCACTGATTAACACATGAACACTATGGGAGTCTCATTGATTTACACTGAACCCTGTGGGAGTCTCACTGATTAAACACTGAACCCTATGGGAGTCTCACTGATTAACACATGAACCCTGAGGGAGTCTCACTGATTAACACTGAACCCTGTGGGAGTCTCACTGATTAACACTGAACCCTATGGGAGTCTCAATGATTAACACTGAACTCTATGGGATTCTCACTGATTAACACTGAACCCTATGGGAGTCTCACTGATTAACACTGAACCCTGTGGGAGTCTCAGTTATTAACACTGAGCCCTGAGGGAGTCTCACTGATTAACACTGAATACTGGGGAGTCTCACTGATTAACACTGAACACTGTGGGAGTCTCACTGATTAACACTAAACCCAGTGCGAGTCTCACAGATTAACACTGAACCCTATGGGAGTCTCATTGATTAACACATGAACCCTGAGGGAGTCTCACTGATTAACACTGAACCCTGTGGGAGTCTCACTGATTAACACTGAACCCTATGGGAGTCTCAATGATTAACACTGAACCCTATGGGAGTCTCACTGATTAACACTGAACCCTGTGGGAGTCTCACGGATTAAGACTGAACCCTATGGGAGTCTCACTGACTAACACTGAACTCTATGGGATTCTCACTGATTAACACTGAACCCTATGGGAGTCTCACTGATTAACACTGAACACTGTGGGAGTCTCAGTTATTAACAATGAACCCTGAGGGAGTCTCACTGATTAACACTGAACGCTGTGGGAGTCTCACTGATTAACACTGAACCCTGTGGGCGTCTCACTGATTAACACTGAACCCTAAGGGAGTCTCACTGATTAACACATGAACCCTGTGGGAGTCTCACTGATTAACACTGAACCCTGTGGGAGTCTCACTGATTAACGCTGAACCCTGTGGGAGTCTCACTGATTAACACTGAACCCTATGGGAGTCTCACTGATTAACACTGAACCCTGTGGAAGTATCACTGATTAACACTGAACCCTGTGGGAGTCTCACTGATTAACACTGAACCCTGTGGGAGTCTCACTGATTACCACTGAACCCTGTGGGCGTCTCACTGATTAACACTGAACCCTATGGGAGTCGCACTGATTAACACATGAACCCTGTGGGAGTCTCACTGATTAACACTGCACCCTATGGGAGTTTCACTGATTAACACTGAACCCTGTGGGAGTCTCACTGATGAACACTGAACCCTGTGGGAGTCTCAGTTATTAACACTGAGCCCTGAGGGAGTCTCACTGATTAACACTGAACACTGGGGGAGTCTCACTGATTAACACTGAACCCTATGGGAGTCTCAATGATTAACACTGAACCCTATGGGAGTCTCACTGATTAACACTGAACCCTGTGGGAGTCTCACGGATTAAGACTGAACCCTGAGGGAGTCTCACTGATCAACACTGAACTCTATGGGATTCTCACTGATTAACACCGAACCCTATGGGAGTCTCACTGATTAACACTGAACCCTGTGGGAGTCTCAGTTATTAACAATGAACCCTGAGGGAGTCTCACTGATTAACACTGGACCCTGTGGGAGTCTCACTGATTAACACTGAACCCTGTGGGAGTCTCAGTTATTAACACTGAAGCCTGAGGGAGTCTCACTGATTAACACTGAACACTGTGGGAGTCTCACTGATTAACACTGAACACTGTGGGAGTCTCACTGATTAACACTGAACCCTGTAGGAGTCTCACTGATTAACACTGAACCCTATGGGAGTCTCATTGATTAACACATGAACCCTGAGGGAGTCTCACTGATTAACACAGAACCCTGTGGGAGTCTCACTGATTAACACTGAACCCTGTGAGAGTCTCACTGATTAAGACTGAACCCTATGGGAGTCTCACTGATTAACACTGAAACCTATGGGAGTCTCACTGATTAACACTGGACCCTATGGGAGTCTCACTGATTAACACTGAAGCCTGTGGGAGTCTCACTGATTAACACTGAACCCTATGGGAGTCTCACAGATTAACGCTAAACCCTATGGGAGTCTCACTGGTTAACACTGAACCCTGTGGGAGTCTCACTGATTAACACTGAACCCTGTGGGAGTCTCACTGATTAACACTGAACCCTGTGGGAGTCTCAGTTATTAACACTGAACCCTCTGGGAGTCTCACTGATTAACTCTGATCCCTGTGGGAGTCTCACTGCTTAACACTGAACCCTAAGGGAGTCTCACTGATTAACTCTGATCCCTGTGGGAGTCTCACTGCTTAACACTGAACCCTAAGGGAGTCTCACTGATTAACACATGAACCCTGTGGGAGTCTCACTGATTAACACTGAACCCTGTGGGAGTCTCACTGATTAACGCTGAACCCTGTGGGAGTCTCACTGATTAACACTGAACCCTGTGGGAGTCTCACTGATTAACTCTGATCCCTGTGGGAGTCTCACTGCTTAACACTGAACCCTATGGAAGTCTCACTGATTAACACTGAACCCTGTGAGAGTCTCACTGATTAAGACTGAACCCTATGGGAGTCTCACTGATCAACACTGAAACCTATAGGAGTCTCACTGATTAACACTGAACCCTATGGGAGTCTCACTGATTCACACTGAACCCTGTGGGAGTTTCACTGATTAACACTGAACCCTATGGGAGTCTCACTGATTAACACATGAACACTGTGGGAGTCTCACTGATTTACACTGAACCCTGTGGGAGTCTCACTGATTAAACACTGAACCCTATGGGAGTCTCACTGATTAACACATGAACCCTGAGGGAGTCTCACTGATTAACACTGAACCCTGTGGGAGTCTCACTGATTAACACTGAACCCTATGGGAGTCTCAATGATTAACACTGAACTCTATGGGATTCTCACTGATTAACACTGAACCCTATGGGAGTCTCACTGATTAACACTGAACCCTGTGGGAGTCTCAGTTATTAACACTGAGCCCTGAGGGAGTCTCACTGATTAACACTGAATACTGGGGAGTCTCACTGATTAACACTGAACACTGTGGGAGTCTCACTGATTAACACTAAACCCAGTGCGAGTCTCACAGATTAACACTGAACCCTATGGGAGTCTCATTGATTAACACATGAACCCTGAGGGAGTCTCACTGATTAACACTGAACCCTGTGGGAGTCTCACTGATTAACACTGAACCCTATGGGAGTCTCAATGATTAACACTGAACCCTATGGGAGTCTCACTGATTAACACTGAACCCTGTGGGAGTCTCACGGATTAAGACTGAACCCTATGGGAGTCTCACTGATTAACACTGAACTCTATGAGATTCTCACTGATTAACACTGAACCCTATGGGAGTCTCACTGATTAACACTGAACCCTGTGGGAGTCTCAGTTATTAACAATGAACCCTGAGGGAGTCTCACTGATTAACACTGAACCCTGTGGGAGTCTCACTGATTAACACTGAACCCTGTGGGCATCTCACTGATTAACACTGAACCCTAAGGGAGTCTCACTGATTAACACTGAAGCCTGTGGGAGTCTCAATGATTAACACTGAAGCCTGTGGGAGTCTCACTGATTAACACTGAACCCTAAGGGAGTCTCACTGATTAACACTGAACCCAGTGGGAGTCTCAGTGATTAATACTGAACCCTATGGGAGTCTCACTGATTAACACTGAACAATGTGGGAGTCTCACTGATTAACACTGAACACTGTGGGAGTCTCACTGATTAACACTGAACCCTGTGGGCGTCTCACTGATTAACACTGAACCCTATGGGAGTCGCACTGATTAACACATGAACCCTGTGGAAGTCTCACTGATTAACACTGAACCCTGTGGGAGTCTCACTGATTAACGCTGAACCCTGTGGGAGTGTCACTGATTAACACTGAAATCAATGGGATTCTCACTGATTAACACTGAACCCTATGGGAGTCTCACTGATTAACACTGAACTCAGTGGGAGTCTCAGTGATTAATACTGAACCGTATGGGAGTCTCACTGATTAACACTGAACACTGTGGGAGTCTCACTGATTAACACTGAACACTGTGGGAGTCTCACTGATTAACACTGAACCCTGTGGGCGTCTCACTGATTAACACTGAACCCTAAGGGAGTCTCACTGATTAACACATGAACCCTGTGGGAGTCTCACTGATTAACACTGAACCCTGTGGGAGTCTCACTGATTAACGCTGAACCCTGTGGGAGTCTCACTGATTAACACTGAACCCTATGGGAGTCTCACTGATTAACACTGAACCCTGTGGAAGTCTCACTGATTAACACTGAACCCTGTGGGAGTCTCACTGATTAACACTGAACCCTGTGGGAGTCTCACTGATTACCCCTGAACCCTGTGGGAGTTTCACTGATTAACAATGAACCCTGTGGGAGTCTCACTGATTAACACTGAACCCTGTGGGAGTCTCACTGATTAACACTGAACCCTGTGGGAGTCTCACTGATTAACACTGCACCCTATGGGAGTTTCACTGATTAACACTGAACCCTGTGGGAGTCTCACTGATTAACACTGAACCCTGTGGGAGTCTCACTGATTAACTCTGATCCCTGTGGGAGTCTCACTGCTTAACACTGAAACCTATGGGAGTCTCACTGATTAACACTGAACCCTGTGAGAGTCTCACTGATTAAGACTGAACCCTATGGGAGTCTCACTGATCAACACTGAAACCTATAGGAGTCTCACTGATTAACACTGAACCCTATGGGAGTCTCACTGATTCACACTGAAACCTGTGGAAGTTTCACTGATTAACACTGAACCCTATGGGAGTCTCACTGATTAACACATGAACCCTGTGGGAGTCTCACTGATTTACACTGAACCCTGTGGGAGTCTCACTGATTAAACACTGAACCCTATGGGAGTCTCACTGATTAACACATAACCCTGTGGGAGTCTCACTGATTAACACTGAACCCTGTGGGAGTCTCACTGATTAACACTGAACCCTATGGGAGTCTCATTGATTAACATTGAACCTTATGGGAGTCTCACTGATTAACACATGAACCCTGTGGGAGTCTCAATGATTTACACTGAACCCTGTGGGAGTCTCACTGATTAACACTGAACCCTATGGGAGTCTCACTGATTAACACATGAACCCTGAGGGAGTCTCACTGATTAACACTGAACCCTATGGGAGTCTCACTGATTAACACTGAACACTGTGGGAGTCTCACTGATTAAGACTGAACCCTATGGGAGTCTCACTGATTAACACTGAACCCTGTGGGAGTCTCACTGGTTAACAATGAACCCTATGGGAGTCTCAATGATTAACACTGAACCCTATGGGAGTCTCAATGATTAACACTGAACCCTATGGGAGTCTCACTGATTAACACTGAACCCTGTGGGAGTCTCACGGATTAAGACTGAACCCTATGGGAGTCTCACTGATTAACACTGAACTCTATGGGATTCTCACTGATTAACACTGAACACTGTGGGAGTCTCACTGATTAACACTAAACCCTATGGGAGTCTCACTAATTAACACTGAAACCTATGGGAGTCTCACTGATTAACACTGAACCCTATGGGAGTCTCACTGATTAACACTGAACCCTGAGGGAGTCTCACTGATTAACACTGAACCCTGTGGGAGTCTCACTGATTAACACTGAACACTATGGGAGTCTCACTGTTTAACACATGAACCCTGAGGGAGTCTCACTGATTAACACTGAACCCTGTGGGAGTCTCACTGATTAACACTGAACCCTGTGGGAGTCTCACTGATTAACACTGAACCCTGTGGGAGTCTCAGTTATTAACACTGAACCCTGAGGGAGTCTCACTGATTAACACTGGACCCTAGGGGAGTCTCACTGATTAACAATGAAGCCTGTGGGAGTCTCACTGATTAACACTGAACCCTGTGGGAGTCTCACTGATTACCCCTGAACCCTGTGGGAGTTTCACTGATTAACACTGAACCCTGTGGGAGTCTCACTGATTAACAGTGAACCCTGTGGGAGTCTCACTGATTAACACTGAACCCTGTGGGAGTCTCACTGATTAACACTGCACCCTATGGGAGTTTCACTGATTAACACTGAACCCTGTGGGAGTCTCACTGATTAACACTGAACCCTGTGGGAGTCTCACTGATTAACACTGATCCCTGTGGGAGTCTCACTGCTTAACACTGAACCCTATGGGAGTCTCACTGATTAACACTGAACCCTGTGAGAGTCTTACTGATTAAGACTGAACCCTATGGGAGTCTCACTGATTAACACTCAAACCTATGGGAGTCTCACTGATTAACACTGAACCCTATGGGAGTCTCACTGATTAACACTGAACCCTGTGGGAGTCTCACTGATTAACACTGAACCCTATGGGAGTCTCACTGATTAACACATGAACCCTGTGGGAGTCTCACTGATTTACACTGAACCCTGTGGGAGTCTCACTGATTAACACTGAACCCTATGGGAGTCTCACTGATTAACACTGAACCCTATGGGAGTCTCACTGATTAACACTGAACCCGGTGGGAGTCTCACTGATTAACACTGAACCCTGTGGGAGTCTCACTGATTAACACTGAACACTATGGGAGCTCACTGATTAACACATGAACCCTAAGGGAGTCTCACTGATTAACACTGAACCCTGTGGGAGTCTCACTGATTAACACTGAACCCTGTGGGAGTCTCACTGATTAACACTGAACCCCGTGGGAGTCTCAGTTATTAACACTGAACCCTGAGGGAGTCTCACTGATTAACACTGGACCCTATGGGAGTCTCACTGATTAACACTGAACCCTGTGGGAGTCTCACTGATTAACACTGAACCCTATGGGAGTCTCATTGATTAACATTGAACCTTATGGGAGTCTCACTGATTAACACATGGACCCTGTGGGAGTCTCAATGATTTACACTGAACCCTGTGGGAGTCTCACTGATTAACACTGAACCCTATGGGAGTCTCACTGATTAACACATGAACCCTGAGGGAGTCTCACTGATTAACACTGAACCCTATGGGAGTCTCACTGATTAACACTGAACACTGTGGGAGTCTCACTGATTAAGACTGAACCCTATGGGAGTCTCACTGATTAACACTGAACCCTGTGGGAGTCTCACTGGTTAACAATGAACCCTATGGGAGTCTCAATGATTAACACTGAACTCTATGGGATTCTCACTGATTAACACTGAACACTATGGGAGTCTCACTGATTAACACTGAACCCTGTGGGAGTCTCAATGATTAACACTGAACACTGTGGGAGTCTCACTGATTAACACTAAACCCTATGGGAGTCTCACTAATTAACACTGAAACCTATGGGAGTCTCACTGATTAACACTGAACCCTATGGGAGTCTCACTGATTAACACTGAACCCTGTGGGAGTCTCACTGATTAACACTGAACCCTGTGGGAGTCTCACTGATTAACACTGAACACTATGGGAGTCTCACTGTTTAACACATGAACCCTGAGGGAGTCTCACTGATTAACACTGAACCCTGTGGGAGTCTCAATGATTAACACTGAACCCTGTGGGAGTCTCACTGATTAACACTGAACCCTGTGGGAGTCTCAGTTATTAACACTGAACCCTGAGGGAGTCTCACTGATTAACACTGGACCCTAGGGGAGTCTCACTGATTAACAATGAAGCCTGTGGGAGTCTCACTGATTAACACTGAACCCTGTGGGAGTCTCACTGATTACCCCTGAACCCTGTGGGAGTTTCACTGATTAACACTGAACCCTGTGGGAGTCTCACTGATTAACAGTGAACCCTGTGGGAGTCTCACTGATTAACACTGAACCCTGTGGGAGTCTCACTGATTAACACTGCACCCTATGGGAGTTTCACTGATTAACACTGAACCCTGTGGGAGTCTCACTGATTAACACTGAACCCTGTGGGAGTCTCACTGATTAACACTGATCCCTGTGGGAGTCTCACTGCTTAACACTGAACCCTATGGGAGTCTCACTGATTAACACTGAACCCTGTGAGAGTCTTACTGATTAAGACTGAACCCTATGGGAGTCTCACTGATTAACACTCAAACCTATGGGAGTCTCACTGATTAACACTGAACCCTATGGGAGTCTCACTGATTAACACTGAACCCTGTGGGAGTCTCACTGATTAACACTGAACCCTATGGGAGTCTCACTGATTAACACTGAACCCTATGGGAGTCTCACTGATTAACACTGAACCCTGTGGGAGTCTCACTGATTAACACTGAACCCTGTGGGAGTCTCACTGATTAACACTGAACACTATGGGAGTCTCACTGTTTAACACATGAACCCTGAGGGAGTCTCACTGATTAACACTGAACCCTGTGGGAGTCTCACTGATTAACACTGAACCCTGTGGGAGTCTCACTGATTAACACTGAACCCTGTGGGAGTCTCAGTTATTAACACTGAACCCTGAGGGAGTCTCACTGATTAACACTGGACCCTAGGGGAGTCTCACTGATTAACAATGAAGCCTGTGGGAGTCTCACTGATTAACACTGAACCCTGTGGGAGTCTCACTGATTACCCCTGAACCCTGTGGGAGTTTCACTGATTAACACTGAACCCTGTGGGAGTCTCACTGATTAACAGTGAACCCTGTGGGAGTCTCACTGATTAACACTGAACCCTGTGGGAGTCTCACTGATTAACACTGCACCCTATGGGAGTTTCACTGATTAACACTGAACCCTGTGGGAGTCTCACTGATTAACACTGAACCCTGTGGGAGTCTCACTGATTAACACTGATCCCTGTGGGAGTCTCACTGCTTAACACTGAACCCTATGGGAGTCTCACTGATTAACACTGAACCCTGTGAGAGTCTTACTGATTAAGACTGAACCCTATGGGAGTCTCACTGATTAACACTCAAACCTATGGGAGTCTCACTGATTAACACTGAACCCTATGGGAGTCTCACTGATTAACACTGAACCCTGTGGGAGTCTCACTGATTAACACTGAACCCTATGGGAGTCTCACTGATTAACACATGAACCCTGTGGGAGTCTCACTGATTTACACTGAACCCTGTGGGAGTCTCACTGATTAACACTGAACCCTATGGGAGTCTCACTGATTAACACTGAACCCTATGGGAGTCTCACTGATTAACACTGAACCCGGTGGGAGTCTCACTGATTAACACTGAACCCTGTGGGAGTCTCACTGATTAACACTGAACACTATGGGAGCTCACTGATTAACACATGAACCCTAAGGGAGTCTCACTGATTAACACTGAACCCTGTGGGAGTCTCACTGATTAACACTGAACCCTGTGGGAGTCTCACTGATTAACACTGAACCCCGTGGGAGTCTCAGTTATTAACACTGAACCCTGAGGGAGTCTCACTGATTAACACTGGACCCTATGGGAGTCTCACTGATTAACACTGAAGCCTGTGGGAGTCTCACTGATTAACACTGATCCCTGTGGGAGTCTCAATGATTAACACTGAACCCTATGGGAGTCTCATTGATTAACACTGAACCCTATGGGAGTCTCACTGATTAACACATGAACCCTGTGGGAGTCTCAATGATTTACACTGAACACTGTGGGAGTTTCACTGATTAACACTGAACCCTATGGGAGTCTCACTGATTAACACATGAACCCTGAGGGAGTCTCACTGATTAACACTGAACCCTATGGGAGTCTCACTGATTAACACTGAACCCTGTGGGAGTCTCACTGATTAAGACTGAACCCTATGGGAGTCTCACTAATTAACACTGAACCCTGAGGGAGTCTCACTGATTAACACTGAACCCTGTGGGAGTCTCAGTTATTAACACTGAACCCTGAGGGAGTCTCACTGATTAACACTGAACACTGTGGGATTCTCACTGATTAACACTGAACACTGTGGGAGTCTCACTGATTAACACTGAACCCTGTGGGAGTCTCACTGATTAACACTGAACCCTATGGGAGTCTCATTGATTAACACATGAACCCTGAGGGAGTCTCACTGATTAACACATAACCCTGTGGGAGTCTCACTGATTAACACTGAACCCTGTGGGAGTCTCACTGATTAACACTGAACCCTATGGGAGTCTCATTGATTAACATTGAACCTTATGGGAGTCTCACTGATTAACACATGCACCCTGTGGGAGTCTCAATGATTTACACTGAACCCTGTGGGAGTCTCACTGATTAACACTGAACCCTATGGGAGTCTCACTGATTAACACATGAACCCTGAGGGAGTCTCACTGATTAACACTGAACCCTATGGGAGTCTCACTGATTAACACTGAACACTGTGGGAGTCTCACTGGTTAACAATGAACCCTATGGGAGTCTCAATGATTAACACTGAACTCTATGGGATTCTCACTGATTAACACTGAACCCTATGGGAGTCTCACTGATTAACACTGAACCCTGTGGGAGTCTCAGTTATTAACACTGAACCCTGAGGGAGTCTCACTGATTAACACTGAACACTGGGGGAGTCTCAATGATTAACACTGAACACTGTGGGAGTCTCACTGATTAACACTAAACCCTGTGGGAGTCTCACTGATTAACACTGAACCCTATGGGAGTCTCATTGATTAACACATGAACCCTGAGGGAGTCTCACTGATTAACACTGAACCCTGTGGGAGTCTCACTGATTAACACTGAACCATATGGGAGTCTCACTGATTAACACTGAACCCTGTGGGAGTCTCACTGATTAACACTGAACCCGGTGGGAGTCTCACTGATTAACACTGAACCCTGTGGGAGTCTCACTGATTAACACATGAACCCTGAGGGAGTCTCAGTTATTAACACTGAACCCTGAGGGAGTCTCACTGATTAACACTGGACCCTAGGGGAGTCTCACTGATTAACAATGAAGCCTGTGGGAGTCTCACTGATTAACACTGAACCCTGTGGGAGTCTCACTGATTACCCCTGAACCCTGTGGGAGTTTCACTGATTAACACTGAACCCTGTGGGAGTCTCACTGATTAACAGTGAACCCTGTGGGAGTCTCACTGATTAACACTGAACCCTGTGGGAGTCTCACTGATTAACACTGCACCCTATGGGAGTTTCACTGATTAACACTGAACCCTGTGGGAGTCTCACTGATTAACACTGAACCCTGTGGGAGTCTCACTGATTAACACTGATCCCTGTGGGAGTCTCACTGCTTAACACTGAACCCTATGGGAGTCTCACTGATTAACACTGAACCCTGTGAGAGTCTTACTGATTAAGACTGAACCCTATGGGAGTCTCACTGATTAACACTCAAACCTATGGGAGTCTCACTGATTAACACTGAACCCTATGGGAGTCTCACTGATTAACACTGAACCCTGTGGGAGTCTCACTGATTAACACTGAACCCTATGGGAGTCTCACTGATTAACACATGAACCCTGTGGGAGTCTCACTGATTTACACTGAACCCTGTGGGAGTCTCACTGATTAACACTGAACCCTATGGGAGTCTCACTGATTAACACTGAACCCTATGGGAGTCTCACTGATTAACACTGAACCCGGTGGGAGTCTCACTGATTAACACTGAACCCTGTGGGAGTCTCACTGATTAACACTGAACACTATGGGAGCTCACTGATTAACACATGAACCCTAAGGGAGTCTCACTGATTAACACTGAACCCTGTGGGAGTCTCACTGATTAACACTGAACCCTGTGGGAGTCTCACTGATTAACACTGAACCCCGTGGGAGTCTCAGTTATTAACACTGAACCCTGAGGGAGTCTCACTGATTAACACTGGACCCTATGGGAGTCTCACTGATTAACACTGAACCCTGTGGGAGTCTCACTGATTAACACTGAACCCTATGGGAGTCTCATTGATTAACATTGAACCTTATGGGAGTCTCACTGATTAACACATGGACCCTGTGGGAGTCTCAATGATTTACACTGAACCCTGTGGGAGTCTCACTGATTAACACTGAACCCTATGGGAGTCTCACTGATTAACACATGAACCCTGAGGGAGTCTCACTGATTAACACTGAACCCTATGGGAGTCTCACTGATTAACACTGAACACTGTGGGAGTCTCACTGATTAAGACTGAACCCTATGGGAGTCTCACTGATTAACACTGAACCCTGTGGGAGTCTCACTGGTTAACAATGAACCCTATGGGAGTCTCAATGATTAACACTGAACTCTATGGGATTCTCACTGATTAACACTGAACACTATGGGAGTCTCACTGATTAACACTGAACCCTGTGGGAGTCTCAATGATTAACACTGAACACTGTGGGAGTCTCACTGATTAACACTAAACCCTATGGGAGTCTCACTAATTAACACTGAAACCTATGGGAGTCTCACTGATTAACACTGAACCCTATGGGAGTCTCACTGATTAACACTGAACCCTGTGGGAGTCTCACTGATTAACACTGAACCCTGTGGGAGTCTCACTGATTAACACTGAACACTATGGGAGTCTCACTGTTTAACACATGAACCCTGAGGGAGTCTCACTGATTAACACTGAACCCTGTGGGAGTCTCACTGATTAACACTGAACCCTGTGGGAGTCTCACTGATTAACACTGAACCCTGTGGGAGTCTCAGTTATTAACACTGAACCCTGAGGGAGTCTCACTGATTAACACTGGACCCTAGGGGAGTCTCACTGATTAACAATGAAGCCTGTGGGAGTCTCACTGATTAACACTGAACCCTGTGGGAGTCTCACTGATTACCCCTGAACCCTGTGGGAGTTTCACTGATTAACACTGAACCCTGTGGGAGTCTCACTGATTAACAGTGAACCCTGTGGGAGTCTCACTGATTAACACTGAACCCTGTGGGAGTCTCACTGATTAACACTGCACCCTATGGGAGTTTCACTGATTAACACTGAACCCTGTGGGAGTCTCACTGATTAACACTGAACCCTGTGGGAGTCTCACTGATTAACACTGATCCCTGTGGGAGTCTCACTGCTTAACACTGAACCCTATGGGAGTCTCACTGATTAACACTGAACCCTGTGAGAGTCTTACTGATTAAGACTGAACCCTATGGGAGTCTCACTGATTAACACTCAAACCTATGGGAGTCTCACTGATTAACACTGAACCCTATGGGAGTCTCACTGATTAACACTGAACCCTGTGGGAGTCTCACTGATTAACACTGAACCCTATGGGAGTCTCACTGATTAACACTGAACCCTATGGGAGTCTCACTGATTAACACTGAACCCTGTGGGAGTCTCACTGATTAACACTGAACCCTGTGGGAGTCTCACTGATTAACACTGAACACTATGGGAGTCTCACTGTTTAACACATGAACCCTGAGGGAGTCTCACTGATTAACACTGAACCCTGTGGGAGTCTCACTGATTAACACTGAACCCTGTGGGAGTCTCACTGATTAACACTGAACCCTGTGGGAGTCTCAGTTATTAACACTGAACCCTGAGGGAGTCTCACTGATTAACACTGGACCCTAGGGGAGTCTCACTGATTAACAATGAAGCCTGTGGGAGTCTCACTGATTAACACTGAACCCTGTGGGAGTCTCACTGATTACCCCTGAACCCTGTGGGAGTTTCACTGATTAA
This sequence comes from Petromyzon marinus, assembly GCF_048934315.1. Taxonomy (NCBI): domain Eukaryota; kingdom Metazoa; phylum Chordata; class Hyperoartia; order Petromyzontiformes; family Petromyzontidae; genus Petromyzon; species Petromyzon marinus. Next base: position 1,786,753 of record NW_027423501.1, read on the forward strand.
CACTGAACCCTGTGGGAGTCTCACTGATTAACAGTGAACCCTGTGGGAGTCTCACTGATTAACACTGAACCCTGTGGGAGTCTCACTGATTAACACTGCACCCTATGGGAGTTTCACTGATTAACACTGAACCCTGTGGGAGTCTCACTGATTAACACTGAACCCTGTGGGAGTCTCACTGATTAACACTGATCCCTGTGGGAGTCTCACTGCTTAACACTGAACCCTATGGGAGTCTCACTGATTAACACTGAACCCTGTGAGAGTCTTACTGATTAAGACTGAACCCTATGGGAGTCTCACTGATTAACACTCAAACCTATGGGAGTCTCACTGATTAACACTGAACCCTATGGGAGTCTCACTGATTAACACTGAACCCTGTGGGAGTCTCACTGATTAACACTGAACCCTATGGGAGTCTCACTGATTAACACATGAACCCTGTGGGAGTCTCACTGATTTACACTGAACCCTGTGGGAGTCTCACTGATTAACACTGAACCCTATGGGAGTCTCACTGATTAACACTGAACCCTATGGGAGTCTCACTGATTAACACTGAACCCGGTGGGAGTCTCACTGATTAACACTGAACCCTGTGGGAGTCTCACTGATTAACACTGAACACTATGGGAGCTCACTGATTAACACATGAACCCTAAGGGAGTCTCACTGATTAACACTGAACCCTGTGGGAGTCTCACTGATTAACACTGAACCCTGTGGGAGTCTCACTGATTAACACTGAACCCCGTGGGAGTCTCAGTTATTAACACTGAACCCTGAGGGAGTCTCACTGATTAACACTGGACCCTATGGGAGTCTCACTGATTAACACTGAAGCCTGTGGGAGTCTCACTGATTAACACTGATCCCTGTGGGAGTCTCAATGATTAACACTGAACCCTATGGGAGTCTCATTGATTAACACTGAACCCTATGGGAGTCTCACTGATTAACACATGAACCCTGTGGGAGTCTCAATGATTTACACTGAACACTGTGGGAGTTTCACTGATTAACACTGAACCCTATGGGAGTCTCACTGATTAACACATGAACCCTGAGGGAGTCTCACTGATTAACACTGAACCCTATGGGAGTCTCACTGATTAACACTGAACCCTGTGGGAGTCTCACTGATTAAGACTGAACCCTATGGGAGTCTCACTAATTAACACTGAACCCTGAGGGAGTCTCACTGATTAACACTGAACCCTGTGGGAGTCTCAGTTATTAACACTGAACCCTGAGGGAGTCTCACTGATTAACACTGAACACTGTGGGATTCTCACTGATTAACACTGAACACTGTGGGAGTCTCACTGATTAACACTGAACCCTGTGGGAGTCTCACTGATTAACACTGAACCCTATGGGAGTCTCATTGATTAACACATGAACCCTGAGGGAGTCTCACTGATTAACACATAACCCTGTGGGAGTCTCACTGATTAACACTGAACCCTGTGGGAGTCTCACTGATTAACACTGAACCCTATGGGAGTCTCATTGATTAACATTGAACCTTATGGGAGTCTCACTGATTAACACATGCACCCTGTGGGAGTCTCAATGATTTACACTGAACCCTGTGGGAGTCTCACTGATTAACACTGAACCCTATGGGAGTCTCACTGATTAACACATGAACCCTGAGGGAGTCTCACTGATTAACACTGAACCCTATGGGAGTCTCACTGATTAACACTGAACACTGTGGGAGTCTCACTGGTTAACAATGAACCCTATGGGAGTCTCAATGATTAACACTGAACTCTATGGGATTCTCACTGATTAACACTGAACCCTATGGGAGTCTCACTGATTAACACTGAACCCTGTGGGAGTCTCAGTTATTAACACTGAACCCTGAGGGAGTCTCACTGATTAACACTGAACACTGGGGGAGTCTCAATGATTAACACTGAACACTGTGGGAGTCTCACTGATTAACACTAAACCCTGTGGGAGTCTCACTGATTAACACTGAACCCTATGGGAGTCTCATTGATTAACACATGAACCCTGAGGGAGTCTCACTGATTAACACTGAACCCTGTGGGAGTCTCACTGATTAACACTGAACCATATGGGAGTCTCACTGATTAACACTGAACCCTGTGGGAGTCTCACTGATTAACACTGAACCCGGTGGGAGTCTCACTGATTAACACTGAACCCTGTGGGAGTCTCACTGATTAACACATGAACCCTGAGGGAGTCTCACTGATTAACACTGAACCCTATGGGAGTCTCACTGATTAACACTGAACACTGTGGGAGTCTCACTGGTTAACAATGAACCCTATGGGAGTCTCAATGATTAACACTGAACTCTATGGGATTCTCACTGATTAACACTGAACCCTATGGGAGTCTCACTGATTAACACTGAACCCTGTGGGAGTCTCAGTTATTAACACTGAACCCTGAGGGAGTCTCACTGATTAACACTGAACACTGGGGGAGTCTCAATGATTAACACTGAACACTGTGGGAGTCTCACTGATTAACACTAAACCCTGTGGGAGTCTCACTGATTAACACTGAACCCCATGGGAGTCTCATTGATTAACACATGAACCCTGAGGGAGTCTCACTGATTAACACTGAACCCTGTGGGAGTCTCACTGATTAACACTGAACCATATGGGAGTCTCACTGATTAACACTGAACCCTGTGGGAGTCTCACTGATTAACACTGAACCCTATGGGAGTCTCACTGATTAACACTGAACCCTGTGAGAGTCTCACTGATTAAGACTGAACCCTATGGGAGTCTCACTGATTAACACTGAAACCTATGGGAGTCTCACTGATTAACACTGGACCCTATGGGAGTCTCACTAATTAACACTGAAGCCTGTGGGAGTCTCACTGATTAACACTGAACCCTATGGTAGTCTCACAGATTAACGCTGAACCTTATGGGAGTCTCAATGGTTAACAATGAACCCTATGGGAGTCTCACTGATTAACACTGAAATCGATGGGATTCTCAATGATTAACACTGAACCCTATGGGAGTCTCACTGATTAACACTGAACCCAGTGGGAGTCTCAGTGATTAATACTGAACCCTATGGGAGTCTCACTGATTAACACTGAACACTGTGGGTGTCTCACTGATTAACACTGAACACTGTGGGAGTCTCACTGATTAACACTGAACCCTGTGGGCGTCTCACTGATTAACACTGAACCCTATGGGAGTCTCACTGATTAACACATGAACCCTGTGGGAGTCTCACTGATTAACACTGAACCCTGTGGGAGTCTCACTGATTAACGCTGAACCCTGTGGGAGTCTCACTGATTAACACTGAACCCTATGGGAGTCTCACAGATTAACGCTGAACCCTATGGGAGTCTCACTGGTTAACAATGAACCCAGTGGGAGTCTCATTGATTAATACTGAACCCTATGGGAGTCTCACTGATTAACACTGAACCCTGTGGGAGTCTCACTGATTAACACTGAACCCTGTGGGAGTCTCACTGATTAACACTGAACCCTGTGGGAGTCTCACTGATTAACACATGCACCCTGAGGGAGTCTCACTGATTAACACTGAACCCTGTGGGAGTCTCACTGATTAACACTGAACCCTGTGGGAGTCTCAGTTATTAACACTGAACCCTGTGGGAGTCTCATTGATTAACACTGAACCCTGTGGGAGTCTCACTGATTAACACTGAACCCTATGGGAGTCTCATTGATTAACACTGAACCCTATGGGACTCTCACTGATTAACACATGAACCCTGTGGGAGTCTCAATGATTTACACTGAACACTGTGGGAGTCTCACTGATTAACACTGAACCCTATGGGAGTCTCACTGATTAACACATGAACCCTGAGGGAGTCTCACTGATTAACACTGAACCCTATGGGAGTATCACTGATTAACATTGAACCCTGTGGGAGTCTCACTGATTAAGACTGAACCCTATGGGAGTCTCACTAATTAACACTGAACCCTGAGGGAGTCTCAGTTATTAACACTGAACCCTGAGGGAGTCTCACTGATTAACACTGAACACTGTGGGATTCTCACTGATTAACACTGAACACTGTGGGAGTCTCACTGATTAACACTGAACCCTGTGGGAGTCTCACTGATTAACACTGAACCCTATGGGAGTCTCATTGATTAACACATGAACCCTGAGGGAGTCTCACTGATTAACACATAACCCTGTGGGAGTCTCACTGATTAACACTGAACCCTGTGGGAGTCTCACTGATTAACACTGAACCCTATGGGAGTCTCATTGATTAACACTGAACCCTATGGGAGTCTCACTGATTAACACATGATCCCTGTGGGAGTCTCAACGATTTACACTGAACGCTGTGGGAGTCTCACTGATTAACACTGAACCCTATGGGAGTCTCACTGATTAACACATGAACCCTGAGGGAGTCTCACTGATTAACACTGAACCCTATGGGAGTCTCAATGATTAACACTGAACCCTGTGGGAGTCTCACTGATTAAGACTGAACCCTATGGGAGTCTCACTGATTAACACTGAACCCTGTGGGAGTCTCACTGGTTAACAATGAACCCTATGGGAGTCTCAATGATTAACACTGAACTCTATGGGATTCTCACTGATTAACACTGAACCCTATGGGAGTCTCACTGATTAACACTGAACACTGTGGGAGTCTCACTGATTAACACTAAACCCTGTGGGAGTCTCACTGATTAACACTGAACCCTATGGGAGTCTCATTGATTAACACATGAACCCTGAGGGAGTCTCACTGATTAACACTGAACCCTGTGGGAGTCTCACTGATTAACACTGAACCATATGGGAGTCTCACTGATTAACACTGAACCCTATGGGAGTCTCACTGATTAACACATGCACCCTGAGGGAGTCTCACTGATTAACACTGAACCCTGTGGGAGTCTCACTGATTAACACTGAACCCTGTGGGAGTCTCAGTTATTAACACTGAACCCTGTGGGAGTCTCATTGATTAACACTGAACCCTGTGGGAGTCTCACTGATTAACACTGAACCCTATGGGAGTCTCATTGATTAACACTGAACCCTATGGGACTCTCACTGATTAACACATGAACCCTGTGGGAGTCTCAATGATTTACACTGAACACTGTGGGAGTCTCACTGATTAACACTGAACCCTATGGGAGTCTCACTGATTAACACATGAACCCTGAGGGAGTCTCACTGATTAACACTGAACCCTATGGGAGTATCACTGATTAACATTGAACCCTGTGGGAGTCTCACTGATTAAGACTGAACCCTATGGGAGTCTCACTAATTAACACTGAACCCTGAGGGAGTCTCAGTTATTAACACTGAACCCTGAGGGAGTCTCACTGATTAACACTGAACACTGTGGGATTCTCACTGATTAACACTGAACACTGTGGGAGTCTCACTGATTAACACTGAACCCTGTGGGAGTCTCACTGATTAACACTGAACCCTATGGGAGTCTCATTGATTAACACATGAACCCTGAGGGAGTCTCACTGATTAACACATAACCCTGTGGGAGTCTCACTGATTAACACTGAACCCTGTGGGAGTCTCACTGATTAACACTGAACCCTATGGGAGTCTCATTGATTAACACTGAACCCTATGGGAGTCTCACTGATTAACACATGATCCCTGTGGGAGTCTCAATGATTTACACTGAACCCTGTGGGAGTCTCACTGATTAACACTGAACCCTATGGGAGTCTCACTGATTAACACATGAACCCTGAGGGAGTCTCACTGATTAACACTGAACCCTATGGGAGTCTCAATGATTAACACTGAACCCTGTGGGAGTCTCACTGATTAAGACTGAACCCTATGGGAGTCTCACTGATTAACACTGAACCCTGTGGGAGTCTCACTGGTTAACAATGAACCCTATGGGAGTCTCAATGATTAACACTGAACTCTATGGGATTCTCACTGATTAACACTGAACCCTATGGGAGTCTCACTGATTAACACTGAACACTGTGGGAGTCTCACTGATTAACACTAAACCCTGTGGGAGTCTCACTGATTAACACTGAACCCTATGGGAGTCTCATTGATTAACACATGAACCCTGAGGGAGTCTCACTGATTAACACTGAACCCTGTGGGAGTCTCACTGATTAACACTGAACCATATGGGGGTCTCACTGATTAACACTGAACCCTGTGGGAGTCTCACTGATTAACACTGAACCCTATGGGAGTCTCACTGATTAACACTGAACCCTGTGGGAGTCTCAGTTATTAACACTGAACCCTGTGGGAGTCTCATTGATTAACACTGAACCCTGTGGGAGAATCACTGATTAACACTGAACCCTATGGGAGTCTCATTGATTAACACTGAACCCTATGGGACTCTCACTGATTAACACATGAACCCTGTGGGAGTCTCAATGATTTACACTGAACACTGTGGGAGTCTCACTGATTAACACTGAACCCTATGGGAGTCTCACTGATTAACACATGAACCCTGAGGGAGTCTCACTGATTAACACTGAACCCTATGGGAGTATCACTGATTAACATTGAACCCTGTGGGAGTCTCACTGATTAAGACTGAACCCTATGGGAGTCTCACTAATTAACACTGAACCCTGAGGGAGTCTCAGTTATTAACACTGAACCCTGAGGGAGTCTCATTGATTAACACTGAACACTGTGGGATTCTCACTGATTAACACTGAACACTGTGGGAGTCTCACTGATTAACACTGAACCCTGTGGGAGTCTCACTGATTAACACTGAACCCTATGGGAGTCTCATTGATTAACACATGAACCCTGAGGGAGTCTCACTGATTAACACATAACCCTGTGGGAGTCTCACTGATTAACACTGAACCCTGTGGGAGTCTCACTGATTAACACTGAACCCTATGGGAGTCTCATTGATTAACACTGAACCCTACGGGAGTCTCACTGATTAACACATGATCCCTGTGGGAGTCTCAATGATTTACACTGAACCCTGTGGGAGTCTCACTGATTAACACTGAACCCTATGGGAGTCTCACTGATTAACACATGAACCCTGAGGGAGTCTCACTGATTAACACTGAACCCTATGGGAGTCTCAATGATTAACACTGAACCCTGTGGGAGTCTCACTGATTAAGACTGAACCCTATGGGATTCTCACTGATTAACACTGAACCCTGTGGGAGTCTCACTGGTTAACAATGAACCCTATGGGAGTCTCAATGATTAACACTGAACTCTATGGGATTCTCACTGATTAACACTGAACCCTATGGGAGTCTCACTGATTAACACTAAACACTGTGGGAGTCTCACTGATTAACACTAAACCCTGTGGGAGTCTCACTGATTAACACTGAACCCTATGGGAGTCTCATTGATTAACACATGAACCCTGAGGGAGTCTCACTGATTAACACTGAACCCTGTGGGAGTCTCACTGATTAACACTGAACCATATGGGAGTCTCACTGATTAACACTGAACCCTGTGGGAGTCTCACTGATTAACACTGAACCCTATGGGAGTCTCACTGATTAACACTGAAACCTGTGAGAGTCTCACTGATTAAGACTGAACCCTATGGGAGTCTCATTGATTAACACTGAAACCTATGGAAGTCTCACTGATTAACACTGAACCCTGTGGGAGTCTCACTGATTAACACTGAACCCTGTGGGAGTCTCACTGATTACCCCTGAACCCTGTGGGAGTTTCACTGATTAACACTGAACCCTGTGGGAGTCTCACTGATTAACACTGAACCCTGTGGGAGTCTCACTGATTAACACTGAACCCTATAGGAGTCTCACTGATTAACACATGAACCCTGAGGGAGTCTCACTGATTAACACTGAACCCTATGGGAGTCTCAATGATTAACACTGAACCCTGTGGGAGTCTCACTGATTAAGACTGAACCCTATGGGAGTCTCACTGATTAACACTGAACCCTGTGGGAGTCTCACTGGTTAACAATGAACCCTATGGGAGTCTCAATGATTAACACTGAACTCTATGGGATTCTCACTGATTAACACTGAACCCTATGGGAGTCTCACTGATTAACACTGAACACTGGGGGAGTCTCAATGATTAACACTGAACACTGTGGGAGTCTCACTGATTAACACTAAACCCTGTGGGAGTCTCACTGATTAACACTGAACCCTATGGGAGTCTCATTGATTAACACATGAACCCTGAGGGAGTCTCACTGATTAACACTGAACCCTGTGGGAGTCTCACTGATTAACACTGAACCATATGGGAGTCTCACTGATTAACACTGAACCCTGTGGGAGTCTCACTGATTAACACTGAACCCTATGGGAGTCTCACTGATTAACACTGAACCCTGTGAGAGTCTCACTGATTAAGACTGAACCCTATGGGAGTCTCACTGATTAACACTTAAACCTATGGAAGTCTCACTGATTAACACTGAACCCTGTGGGAGTCTCACTGATTAACACTGAACCCTGTGGGAGTCTCACTGATTACCCCTGAACCCTGTGGGAGTTTCACTGATTAACACTGAACAATGTGGGAGTCTCACTGATTAACACTGAACCCTGTGGGAGTCTCACTGATTAACACTGAACCCTATAGGAGTCTCACTGATTAACACTGAATTCGATGGGATTCTCACTGATTAACACTGAACCCTATGGGAGTCTCACTGATTAACACTGAACCCAGTGGGAGTCTCAGTGATTAATACTGAACCCTATGGGAGTCTCACTGATTAACACTGAACACTGTGGGAGTCTCACTGATTAACACTGAACACTGTGGGAGTCTCACTGATTAACACTGAACCCTGTGGGCGTCTCACTGATTAACACTGAACCCTATGGGAGTCTCACTGATTAACACATGAACCCTGTGGGAGTCTCACTGATTAACACTGAACCCTGTGGGAGTCTCACTGATTAACGCTGAACCCTGTGGGAGTCTCACTGATCAACACTGAACCCTATGGGAGTCTCACAGATTAACGCTGAACCCTATGGGAGTCTCACTGGTTAACAATGAACCCAGTGGGAGTCTCACTGATTAATACTGAACCCTATGGGAGTCTCACTAATTAACACTGTGGGAGTCTCACTGATTAACACTGAACACTGTGGGAGTCTCACTGATTAACACTGAACCCTGTGGGCGTCTCACTGATTAACACTGAACCCTATGGGAGTCTCACTGATTAACACATGAACCCTGTGGGAGTCTCACTGATTAACACATGAACCCTGATGGAGTCTCACTGATTAACACTGAACCCTGTGGGAGTCTCACTGATTAACACTGAACCCTGTGGGAGTCTCACAGATTAACACTGAACCCTGTGGGAGTCTCAGTTATTAACACTGAACCCTGAGGGAGTCTCACTGATTAACACTGAACACTGTGGGATTCTCACTGATTAACACTGAACCCTGCGGGAGTCTCACTGATTTACACTGAACCCTATGGGAGTATCACTGATTTACACATGAACCCTGAGGGAGTCTCACTGATTAACACATAACCCTGTGGGAGTCTCACTGATTAACACTGAACCCTGTGGGAGTCTCACTGACTAACACTGAACCCTATGGGAGTCTCATTGATTAACACTGAACCCTATGGGAGTCTCACTGATTAACACTGAACCCTGTGGGAGTCTCACTGATTAACACTGAACCCTGTGGGAGTCTCACTGATTAACACTGAACCCTATGGGAGTCTCACTGATTAACACTGAACCCTGTGAGAGTCTCACTGATTAAGACTGAACCCTATGGGAGTCTCACTGATTAACACTGAAACCTATAGAAGTCTCAATGATTAACACTGAACCCTGTGGGAGTCTCACTGATTAACACTGAACCCTGTGGGAGTCTCACTGATTACCCCTGAACCCTGTGGGAGTTTCACTGATTAACACTGAACCCTGTGGGAGTCTCACTGATTAACACTGAACCCTGTGGGAGTCTCACTGATTAACACTGAACCCTATGGGAGTCTCACTGATTAACACATGAACCCTGAGGGAGTCTCACTGATTAACACTGAACCCTATGGGAGTCTCAATGATTAACACTGAACCCTGTGGGAGTCTCACTGATTAAGACTGAACCCTATGGGAGTCTCACTGATTAACACTGAACCCTGTGGGAGTCTCACTGGTTAACAATGAACCCTATGGGAGTCTCAATGATTAACACTGAACTCTATGGGATTCTCACTGATTAACACTGAACCCTATGGGAGTCTCACTGATTAACACTGAACACTGGGGGAGTCTCAATGATTAACACTGAACACTGTGGGAGTCTCACTGATTAACACTAAACCCTGTGGGAGTCTCACTGATTAACACTGAACCCTATGCGAGTCTCATTGATTAACACATGAACCCTGAGGGAGTCTCACTGATTAACACTGAACCCTGTGGGAGTCTCACTGATTAACACTGAACCATATGGGAGTCTCACTGATTAACACTGAACCCTGTGGGAGTCTCACTGATTAACACTGAACCCTATGGGAGTCTCACTGATTAACACTGAACCCTGTGAGAGTCTCACTGATTAAGACTGAACCCTATGGGAGTTTCACTGATTAACACTGAAACCTATGGAAGTCTCACTGATTAACACTGAACCCTGTGGGAGTCTCACTGATTAACACTGAACCCTGTGGGAGTCTCACTGATTACCCCTGAACCCTGTGGGAGTTTCACTGATTAACACTGAACCCTGTGGGAGTCTCACTGATTAACACTGAACCCTGTGGGAGTCTCACTGATTAACACTGAACCCTATGGGAGTCTCACTGATTAACACTGAATTCGATGGGATTCTCACTGATTAACACTGAACCCTATGGGAGTCTCACTGATTAACACTGAACCCAGTGGGAGTCTCAGTGATTAATACTGAACCCTATGGGAGTCTCACTGATTAACACTGAACACTGTGGGAGTCTCACTGATTAACACTGAACACTGTGGGAGTCTCACTGATTAACACTGAACCCTGTGGGCGTCTCACTGATTAACACTGAACCCTATGGGAGTCTCACTGATTAACACTGAACCCTGTGGGCGTCTCACTGATTAACACTGAACCCTATGGGAGTCTCACTGATTAACACATGAACCCTGTGGGAGTCTCACTGATTAAGACTGAACCCTATGGGAGTCTCACTGATTAACACTGAACCCTGTGGGAGTCTCACTGGTTAACAATGAACCCTATGGGAGTCTCAATGATTAACACTGAACTCTATGGGATTCTCACTGATTAACACTGAACCCTATGGGAGTCTCACTGATTAACACTGAACACTGGGGGAGTCTCAATGATTAACACTGAACACTGTGGGAGTCTCACTGATTAACACTAAACCCTGTGGGAGTCTCACTGATTAACACTGAACCCTATGCGAGTCTCATTGATTAACACATGAACCCTGAGGGAGTCTCACTGATTAACACTGAACCCTGTGGGAGTCTCACTGATTAACACTGAACCATATGGGAGTCTCACTGATTAACACTGAACCCTGTGGGAGTCTCACTGATTAACACTGAACCCTATGGGAGTCTCACTGATTAACACTGAACCCTGTGAGAGTCTCACTGATTAAGACTGAACCCTATGGGAGTTTCACTGATTAACACTGAAACCTATGGAAGTCTCACTGATTAACACTGAACCCTGTGGGAGTCTCACTGATTAACACTGAACCCTGTGGGAGTCTCACTGATTACCCCTGAACCCTGTGGGAGTTTCACTGATTAACACTGAACCCTGTGGGAGTCTCACTGATTAACACTGAACCCTGTGGGAGTCTCACTGATTAACACTGAACCCTATGGGAGTCTCACTGATTAACACTGAATTCGATGGGATTCTCACTGATTAACACTGAACCCTATGGGAGTCTCACTGATTAACACTGAACCCAGTGGGAGTCTCAGTGATTAATACTGAACCCTATGGGAGTCTCACTGATTAACACTGAACACTGTGGGAGTCTCACTGATTAACACTGAACACTGTGGGAGTCTCACTGATTAACACTGAACCCTGTGGGCGTCTCACTGATTAACACTGAACCCTATGGGAGTCTCACTGATTAACACATGAACCCTGTGGGAGTCTCACTGATTAACACTGAACCCTGTGGGAGTCTCACTGATTAACGCTGAACCCTGTGGGAGTCTCACTGATTAACACTGAACCCTATGGGAGTCTCACAGATTAACGCTGAACCCTATGGGAGTCTCACTGGTTAACAATGAACCCAGTGGGAGTCTCACTGATTAATACTGAACCCTATGGGAGTCTCACTGATTAACACTGAACACTGTGGTAGTCTCACTGATTAACACTGAACACTGTGGGAGTCTCACTGATTAACACTGAACCCTGTGGGCGTCTCACTGATTAACACTGAACCCTATGGGAGTCTCACTGATTAACACATGAACCCTGTGGGAGTCTCACTGATTAACACATGAACCCTGAGGGAGTCTCACTGATTAACACTGAACACTGTGGGATTCTCAGTTATTAACATTGAACCCTGAGGGAGTCTCACTGATTAACACTGAACACTGTGGGATTCTCACTGATTAACACTGAACCCTGCGGGAGTCTCACTGATTTACACTGAACCCTATGGGAGTATCATTGATTTACACATGAACCCTGAGGGAGTCTCACTGATTAACACATAACCCTGTGGGAGTCTCACTGATTAACACTGAACCCTGTGGGAGTCTCACTGATTAACACTGAACCCTATGGGAGTCTCATTGATTAACACTGAACCCTATGGGAGTCTCACTGATTAACACATGAACCCTGTGGGAGTCTCAATGATTTACACTGAACACTGTGGGAGTCTCACTGATTAACACTGAACCCTATGGGAGTCTCACTGATTAACACATGAACCCTGAGGGAGTCTCACTGATTAACACTGAACCCTATGGGAGTCTCACTGATTAACATTGAACCCTGTGGGAGTCTCACTGATTAAGACTGAACCCTATGGGAGTCTCAGTTATTAACACTGAACCCTGAGGGAGTCTCACTGATTAACACTGAACACTGTGGGAGTCTCACTGATTAACACTGAACCCTGTGGGAGTCTCACTGATTAACACTGAACCCTATGGGAGTCTCATCGATTAACACATGAACCCTGAGGGAATCTCACTGATTAACACATAACCCTGTGGGAGTCTCACTGATTAACACTGAACCCTGTGGGAGTCTCACTGATTAACACTGAACCCTATGGGAGTCTCATTGATTAACACTGAACCCTATGGGAGTCTCACTGATTAACACATGAACCCTGTGGGAGTCTCAATGATTTACACTGAACCCTGTGGGAGTCTCACTGATTAACACTGAACCCTATGGGAGTCTCACTGATTAACACATGAAACCTGAGGGAGTCTCACTGATTAACACTGAACCCTATGGGAGTCTCAATGATTAACACTGAACCCTGTGGGAGTCTCACTGATTAAGACTGAACCCTATGGGAGTCTCACTTATTAACACTGAACCCTGTGGGAGTCTCACTGGTTAACAATGAACCCTATGGGAGTCTCACTGATTAACACTGAACCCTGTGGGAGTCTCACTGGTTAACAATGAACCCTATGGGAGTCTCAATGATTAACACTGAACTCTATGGGATTCTCACTGATTAACACTGAACCCTATGGGAGTCTCACTGATTAACACTGAACACTGGGGGAGTCTCAATGATTAACACTTAACACTGTGGGAGTCTCACTGATTAACACTAAACACTGTGGGAGTCTCACTGATTAACACTGAACCCTATGGGAGTCTCACTGATTAACACTGAACCCTGTGGGAGTCTCACTGGTTAACAATGAACCCTATGGGAGTCTCAATGATTAACACTGAACTCTATGGGATTCTCACTGATTAACACTGAACCCTATGGGAGTCTCACTGATTAACACTGAACACTGGGGGAGTCTCAATGATTAACACTGAACACTGTGGGAGTCTCACTGATTAACACTAAACCCGGTGGGAGTCTCACTGATTAACACTGAACCCTATGCGAGTCTCATTGATTAACACATGAACCCTGAGGGAGTCTCACTGATTAACACTGAACCCTGTGGGAGTCTCACTGATTAACACTGAACCATATGGGAGTCTCACTGATTAACACTGAACCCTGTGGGAGTCTCACTGATTAACACTGAACCCTATGGGAGTCTCACTGATTAACACTGAACCCTGTGAGAGTCTCACTGATTAAGACTGAACCCTATGGGAGTTTCACTGATTAACACTGAAACCTATGGAAGTCTCACTGATTAACACTGAACCCTGTGGGAGTCTCACTGATTAACACTGAACCCTGTGGGAGTCTCACTGATTACCCCTGAACCCTGTGGGAGTTTCACTGATTAACACTGAACCCTGTGGGAGTCTCACTGATTAACACTGAACCCTGTGGGAGTCTCACTGATTAACACTGAACCCTATGGGAGTCTCACTGATTAACACTTAATTCGATGGGATTCTCACTGATTAACACTGAACCCTATGGGAGTCTCACTGATTAACACTGAACCCAGTGGGAGTCTCAGTGATTAATACTGAACCCTATGGGAGTCTCACTGATTAACACTGAACACTGTGGGAGTCTCACTGATTAACACTGAACACTGTGGGAGTCTCACTGATTAACACTGAACCCTGTGGGCGTCTCACTGATTAACACTGAACCCTATGGGAGTCTCACTGATTAACACATGAACCCTGTGGGAGTCTCACTGATTAACACTGAACCCTGTGGGAGTCTCACTGATTAACGCTGAACCCTGTGGGAGTCTCACTGATTAACACTGAACCCTATGGGAGTCTCACAGATTAACGCTGAACCCTATGGGAGTCTCACTGGTTAACAATGAACCCAGTGGGAGTCTCACTGATTAATACTGAACCCTATGGGAGTCTCACTGATTAACACTGAACACTGTGGGAGTCTCACTGATTAACACTGAACACTGTGGGAGTCTCACTGATTAACACTGAACCCTGTGGGCGTCTCACTGATTAACACTGAACCCTATGGGAGTCTCACTGATTAACACATGAACCCTGTGGGAGTCTCACTGATTAACACATGAACCCTGAGGGAGTCTCACTGATTAACACTGAACACTGTGGGATTCTCAGTTATTAACATTGAACCCTGAGGGAGTCTCACTGATTAACACTGAACACTGTGGGATTCTCACTGATTAACACTGAACCCTGCGGGAGTCTCACTGATTTACACTGAACCCTATGGGAGTATCATTGATTTACACATGAACCCTGAGGGAGTCTCACTGATTAACACATAACCCTGTGGGAGTCTCACTGATTAACCCTGTGGGAGTCTCACTGATTAACACTGAACCCTATGGGAGTCTCATTGATTAACACTGAACCCTATGGGAGTCTCACTGATTAACACATGAACCCTGTGGGAGTCTCAATGATTTACACTGAACACTGTGGGAGTCTCACTGATTAACACTGAACCCTATGGGAGTCTCACTGATTAACACATGAACCCTGAGGGAGTCTCACTGATTAACACTGAACCCTATGGGAGTCTCACTGATTAACATTGAACCCTGTGGGAGTCTCACTGATTAAGACTGAACCCTATGGGAGTCTCAGTTATTAACACTGAACCCTGAGGGAGTCTCACTGATTAACACTGAACACTGTGGGATTCTCACTGATTAACACTGAACACTGTGGGATTCTCACTGATTAACACTGAACCCTGCGGGAGTCTCACTGATTTACACTGAACCCTATGGGAGTATCATTGATTTACACATGAACCCTGAGGGAGTCTCACTGATTAACACATAACCCTGTGGGAGTCTCACTGATTAACACTGAACCCTGTGGGAGTCTCACTGATTAACAATGAACCCTATGGGAGTCTCATTGATTAACACTGAACCCTATGGGAGTCTCACTGATTAACACATGAACCCTGTGGGAGTCTCAATGATTTACACTGAACACTGTGGGAGTCTCACTGATTAACACTGAACCCTATGGGAGTCTCACTGATTAACACATGAACCCTGAGGGAGTCTCACTGATTAACACTGAACCCTATGGGAGTCTCACTGATTAACATTGAACCCTGTGGGAGTCTCACTGATTAAGACTGAACCCTATGGGAGTCTCAGTTATTAACACTGAACCCTGAGGGAGTCTCACTGATTAACACTGAACACTGTGGGATTCTCACTGATTAACACTGAACACTGTGGGAGTCTCACTGATTAACACTGAACCCTGTGGGAGTCTCACTGATTAACACTGAACCCTATGGGAGTCTCATTGATTAACACATGAACCCTGAGGGAATCTCACTGATTAACACATAACCCTGTGGGAGTCTCACTGATTAACACTGAACCCTGTGGGAGTCTCACTGATTAACACTGAACCCTATGGGAGTCTCATTGATTAACACTGAACCCTATGGGAGTCTCACTGATTAACACATGAACCCTGTGGGAGTCTCAATGATTTACACTGAACCCTGTGGGAGTCTCACTGATTAACACTGAACCCTATGGGAGTCTCACTGATTAACACATGAAACCTGAGGGAGTCTCACTGATTAACACTGAACCCTATGGGAGTCTCAATGATTAACACTGAACCCAGTGGGAGTCTCACTGATTAAGACTGAACCCTATGGGAGTCTCACTTATTAACACTGAACCCTTTGGGAGTCTCACTGGTTAACAATGAACCCTATGGGAGTCTCACTGATTAACACTGAACCCTGTGGGAGTCTCACTGGTTAACAATGAACCCTATGGGAGTCTCAATGATTAACACTGAACTCTATGGGATTCTCACTGATTAACACTGAACCCTATGGGAGTCTCACTGATTAATACTGAACACTGGGGGAGTCTCAATGATTAACACTTAACACTGTGGGAGTCTCACTGATTAACACTAAACACTGTGGGAGTCTCACTGATTAACACTGAACCCTATGGGAGTCTCATTGATTAACACATGAACCCTGAGGGAGTCTCACTGATTAACACTGAACCCTGTGGGAGTCTCACTGATTAACACTGAACCATATGGGAGTCTCACTGATTAACACTGAACCCTGTGGGAGTCTCACTGATTAACACTGAACCCTTTGGGAGTCTCACTGGTTAACAATGAACCCTGTGGGAGTCTCACTGATTAACACTGAACCCTATGGGAGTCTCACTGATTAACATTGAACCCTGTGAGAGTCTCACTGATTAAGACTGAACCCTATGGGAGTCTCACTGATTAACACTTAAACCTATGGAAGTCTCACTGATTAACACTGAACCCTGTGGGAGTCTCACTGATTAACACTGAACCCTGTGGGAGTCTCACTGATTAACACTGAACCCTATAGGAGTCTCACTGATTAACACTGAATTCGATGGGATTCTCACTGATTAACACTGAACCCTATGGGAGTCTCACTGATTAACACTGAACCCAGTGGGAGTCTCAGTGATTAATACTGAACCCGATGGGAGTCTCACTGATTAACACTGAACACTGTGGGAGTCTCACTGATTAACACTGAACACTGTGGCAGTCTCACTGATTAACACTGAACCCTGTGGGCGTCTCACTGATTAACACTGAACCCTATGGGAGTCTCACTGATTAACACATGAACCCTGTAGGAGTCTCACTGATTAACACTGAACCCTGTGGGAGTCTCACTGATTAACGCTGAACCCTGTGGGAGTCTCACTGATTAACACTGAACCTTATGGGAGTCTCACAGATTAACGCTGAACCCTATGGGAGTCTCACTGGTTAACAATGAACCCAGTGGGAGTCTTACTGATTAATACTGAACCCTATGGGAGTCTCACTGATTAACACATGAACCCTGTGGGAGTCTCAATGATTTACACTGAACACTGTGGGAGTCTCACTGATTAACACTGAACCCTATGGGAGTCTCACTGATTAACACATGAACCCTGAGGGAGTCTCACTGATTAACACTGAACCCTATGGGAGTCTCACTGATTAACATTGAACCCTGTGGGAGTCTCACTGATTAAGACTGAACCCTATGGGAGTCTCAGTTATTAACACTGAACCCTGAGGGAGTCTCACTGATTAACACTGAACACTGTGGGATTCTCACTGATTAACACTGAACACTGTGGGATTCTCACTGATTAACACTGAACCCTGCGGGAGTCTCACTGATTTACACTGAACCCTATGGGAGTATCATTGATTTACACATGAGCCCTGAGGGAGTCTCACTGATTAACACATAACCCTGTGGGAGTCTCACTG
This sequence comes from Petromyzon marinus, assembly GCF_048934315.1. Lineage (NCBI taxonomy): Eukaryota > Metazoa > Chordata > Hyperoartia > Petromyzontiformes > Petromyzontidae > Petromyzon > Petromyzon marinus. Next base: position 1,805,184 of record NW_027423501.1, read on the forward strand.
ATTAACACTGAACCCTGTGGGAGTCTCACTGATTAACAATGAACCCTATGGGAGTCTCATTGATTAACACTGAACCCTATGGGAGTCTCACTGATTAACACATGAACCCTGTGGGAGTCTCAATGATTTACACTGAACACTGTGGGAGTCTCACTGATTAACACTGAACCCTATGGGAGTCTCACTGATTAACACATGAACCCTGAGGGAGTCTCACTGATTAACACTGAACCCTATGGGAGTCTCACTGATTAACATTGAACCCTGTGGGAGTCTCACTGATTAAGACTGAACCCTATGGGAGTCTCAGTTATTAACACTGAACCCTGAGGGAGTCTCACTGATTAACACTGAACACTGTGGGATTCTCACTGATTAACACTGAACACTGTGGGAGTCTCACTGATTAACACTGAACCCTGTGGGAGTCTCACTGATTAACACTGAACCCTATGGGAGTCTCATTGATTAACACATGAACCCTGAGGGAATCTCACTGATTAACACATAACCCTGTGGGAGTCTCACTGATTAACACTGAACCCTGTGGGAGTCTCACTGATTAACACTGAACCCTATGGGAGTCTCATTGATTAACACTGAACCCTATGGGAGTCTCACTGATTAACACATGAACCCTGTGGGAGTCTCAATGATTTACACTGAACCCTGTGGGAGTCTCACTGATTAACACTGAACCCTATGGGAGTCTCACTGATTAACACATGAAACCTGAGGGAGTCTCACTGATTAACACTGAACCCTATGGGAGTCTCAATGATTAACACTGAACCCAGTGGGAGTCTCACTGATTAAGACTGAACCCTATGGGAGTCTCACTTATTAACACTGAACCCTTTGGGAGTCTCACTGGTTAACAATGAACCCTATGGGAGTCTCACTGATTAACACTGAACCCTGTGGGAGTCTCACTGGTTAACAATGAACCCTATGGGAGTCTCAATGATTAACACTGAACTCTATGGGATTCTCACTGATTAACACTGAACCCTATGGGAGTCTCACTGATTAATACTGAACACTGGGGGAGTCTCAATGATTAACACTTAACACTGTGGGAGTCTCACTGATTAACACTAAACACTGTGGGAGTCTCACTGATTAACACTGAACCCTATGGGAGTCTCATTGATTAACACATGAACCCTGAGGGAGTCTCACTGATTAACACTGAACCCTGTGGGAGTCTCACTGATTAACACTGAACCATATGGGAGTCTCACTGATTAACACTGAACCCTGTGGGAGTCTCACTGATTAACACTGAACCCTTTGGGAGTCTCACTGGTTAACAATGAACCCTGTGGGAGTCTCACTGATTAACACTGAACCCTATGGGAGTCTCACTGATTAACATTGAACCCTGTGAGAGTCTCACTGATTAAGACTGAACCCTATGGGAGTCTCACTGATTAACACTTAAACCTATGGAAGTCTCACTGATTAACACTGAACCCTGTGGGAGTCTCACTGATTAACACTGAACCCTGTGGGAGTCTCACTGATTAACACTGAACCCTATAGGAGTCTCACTGATTAACACTGAATTCGATGGGATTCTCACTGATTAACACTGAACCCTATGGGAGTCTCACTGATTAACACTGAACCCAGTGGGAGTCTCAGTGATTAATACTGAACCCGATGGGAGTCTCACTGATTAACACTGAACACTGTGGGAGTCTCACTGATTAACACTGAACACTGTGGCAGTCTCACTGATTAACACTGAACCCTGTGGGCGTCTCACTGATTAACACTGAACCCTATGGGAGTCTCACTGATTAACACATGAACCCTGTAGGAGTCTCACTGATTAACACTGAACCCTGTGGGAGTCTCACTGATTAACGCTGAACCCTGTGGGAGTCTCACTGATTAACACTGAACCTTATGGGAGTCTCACAGATTAACGCTGAACCCTATGGGAGTCTCACTGGTTAACAATGAACCCAGTGGGAGTCTTACTGATTAATACTGAACCCTATGGGAGTCTCACTGATTAACACTGAACACTGTGGGAGTCTCACTGATTAACACTGAACACTGTGGGAGTCTCACTGATTAACACTGAACCCTGTGGGCGTCTCACTGATTAACACTGAACCCTATGGGAGTCTCACTGATTAACACATGAACCCTGTGGGTCTCACTGATTAACACATGAACCCTGAGGGAGTCTCACTGATTAACACTGAACCCTGTGGGAGTCTCACTGATTAACACTGAACCCTGTGGGAGTCTCACAGATTAACACTGAACCCTGTGGGAGTCTCAGTTATTAACACTGAACCCTGAGGGAGTCTCACTGATTAACACTGAACACTGTGGGATTCTCACTGATTAACACTGAACCCTGCGGGAGTCTCACTGATTTACACTGAACCCTATGGGAGTATCATTGATTTACACATGAACCCTGAGGGAGTCTCACTGATTAACACATAACCCTGTGGGAGTCTCACTGATTAACACTGAACCCTGTGGGAGTCTCACTGACTAACACTGAACCCTATGGGAGTCTCATTGATTAACACTGAACCCTATGGGAGTCTCACTGATTAACACTGAACCCTGTGGGAGTCTCACTGATTAACACTGAACCCTGTGGGAGTCTCACTGATTAACACTGAACCCTATGGGAGTCTCACTGATTAACACTGAACCCTGTGAGAGTCTCACTGATTAAGACTGAACCCTATGGGAGTCTCACTGATTAACACTGAAACCTATGGAAGTCTCATTGATTAACACTGAACCCTGTGGGAGTCTCACTGATTAACACTGAACCCTGTGGGAGTCTCACTGATTACCCCTGAACCCTGTGGGAGTTTCACTGATTAACACTGAACCCTGTGGGAGTCTCACTGATTAACACTGAACCCTGTGGGAGTCTCACTGATTAACACTGAACCCTATGGGAGTCTCACTGATTAACACATGAACCCTGAGGGAGTCTCACTGATTAACACTGAACCTTATGGGAGTCTCAATGATTAACACTGAACCCTGTGGGAGTCTCACTGATTAAGACTGAACCCTATGGGAGTCTCACTGATTAACACTGAACCCTGTGGGAGTCTCACTGGTTAACAATGAACCCTATGGGAGTCTCAATGATTAACACTGAACTCTATGGGATTCTCACTGATTAACACTGAACCCTATGGGAGTCACACTGATTAACACTGAACACTGGGGGAGTCTCAATGATTAACACTGAACACTGTGGGAGTCTCACTGATTAACACTAAACCCTGTGGGAGTCTCACTGATTAACACTGAACCCTATGCGAGTCTCATTGATTAACACATGAACCCTGAGGGAGTCTCACTGATTAACACTGAACCCTGTGGGAGTCTCACTGATTAACACTGAACCATATGGGAGTCTCACTGATTAACACTGAACCCTGTGGGAGTCTCACTGATTAACACTGAACCCTATGGGAGTCTCACTGATTAACACTGAACCCTGTGAGAGTCTCACTGATTAAGACTGAACCCTATGGGAGTTTCACTGATTAACACTGAAACCTATGGAAGTCTCACTGATTAACACTGAACCCTGTGGGAGTCTCACTGATTAACACTGAACCCTGTGGGAGTCTCACTGATTACCCCTGAACCCTGTGGGAGTTTCACTGATTAACACTGAACCCTGTGGGAGTCTCACTGATTAACACTGAACCCTGTGGGAGTCTCACTGATTAACACTGAACCCTATGGGAGTCTCACTGATTAACACTGAATTCGATGGGATTCTCACTGATTAACACTGAACCCTATGGGAGTCTCACTGATTAACACTGAACCCAGTGGGAGTCTCAGTGATTAATACTGAACCCTATGGGAGTCTCACTGATTAACACTGAACACTGTGGGAGTCTCACTGATTAACACTGAACACTGTGGGAGTCTCACTGATTAACACTGAACCCTGTGGGCGTCTCACTGATTAACACTGAACCCTATGGGAGTCTCACTGATTAACACATGAACCCTGTGGGAGTCTCACTGATTAACACTGAACCCTGTGGGAGTCTCACTGCTTAACGCTGAACCCTGTGGGAGTCTCACTGATTAACACTGAACCCTATGGGAGTCTCACAGATTAACGCTGAACCCTATGGGAGTCTCACTGGTTAACAATGAACCCAGTGGGAGTCTCACTGATTAATACTGAACCCTATGGGAGTCTCACTGATTAACACTGAACACTGTGGGAGTCTCACTGATTAACACTGAACACTGTGGGAGTCTCACTGATTAACACTGAACCCTGTGGGCGTCTCACTGATTAACACTGAACCCTATGGGAGTCTCACTGATTAACACATGAACCCTGTGGGAGTCTCACTGATTAACACATGAACCCTGAGGGAGTCTCACTGATTAACACTGAACACTGTGGGATTCTCAGTTATTAACATTGAACCCTGAGGGAGTCTCACTGATTAACACTGAACACTGTGGGATTCTCACTGATTAACACTGAACCCTGCGGGAGTCTCACTGATTTACACTGAACCCTATGGGAGTATCATTGATTTACACATGAACCCTGAGGGAGTCTCACTGATTAACACATAACCCTGTGGGAGTCTCACTGATTAACACTGAACCCTGTGGGAGTCTCACTGATTAACACTGAACCCTATGGGAGTCTCATTGATTAACACTGAACCCTATGGGAGTCTCACTGATTAACACATGAACCCTGTGGGAGTCTCAATGATTTACACTGAACACTGTGGGAGTCTCACTGATTAACACTGAACCCTATGGGAGTCTCACTGATTAACACATGAACCCTGAGGGAGTCTCACTGATTAACACTGAACCCTATGGGAGTCTCACTGATTAACATTGAACCCTGTGGGAGTCTCACTGATTAAGACTGAACCCTATGGGAGTCTCACTAATTAACACTGAACCCTGAGGGAGTCTCACTGATTAACACTGAACCCTGTGGGAGTCTCAGTTATTAACACTGAACCCTGAGGGAGTCTCACTGATTAACACTGAACACTGTGGGATTCTCACTGATTAACACTGAACACTGTGGGAGTCTCACTGATTAACACTGAACCCTGCGGGAGTCTCACTGATTAACACTGAACCCTATGGGAGTCTCATTGATTAACACATGAACCCTGAGGGAATCTCACTGATTAACACATAACCCTGTGGGAGTCTCACTGATTAACACTGAACCCTGTGGGAGTCTCACTGATTAACACTGAACCCTATGGGAGTCTCATTGATTAACACTGAACCCTATGGGAGTCTCACTGATTAACACATGAACCCTGTGGGAGTCTCAATGATTTACACTGAACCCTGTGGGAGTCTCACTGATTAACACTGAACCCTATGGGAGTCTCACTGATTAACACATGAAACCTGAGGGAGTCTCACTGATTAACACTGAACCCTATGGGAGTCTCAATGATTAACACTGAACCCTGTGGGAGTCTCACTGATTAAGACTGAACCCTATGGGAGTCTCACTTATTAACACTGAACCCTGTGGGAGTCTCACTGGTTAACAATGAACCCTATGGGAGTCTCAATGATTAACACTGAACTCTATGGGATTCTCACTGATTAACACTGAACCCTATGGGAGTCTCACTGATTAACACTGAACCCTGTGGGAGTCTCAGTTATTAACACTGAACCCTGAGGGAGTCTCACTGATTAACACTGAACACTGGGGGAGTCTCAATGATTAACACTGAACACTGTGGGAGTCTCACTGATTAACACTAAACCCTGTGGGAGTCTCACTGATTAACACTGAACCCTATGGGAGTCTCATTGATTAACACATGAACCCTGAGGGAGTCTCACTGATTAACACTGAACCCTGTGGGAGTCTCACTGATTAACCCTGAACCATATGGGAGTCTCACTGATTAACACTGAACCCTGTGGGAGTCTCACTGATTAACACTGAACCCTATGGGAGTCTCACTGATTAACACTGAACCCTGTGAGAGTCTCACTGATTACGACTGAACCCTATGGGAGTCTCACTGATTAACACTGAAACCTATGGGAGTCTCACTGATTAACACTGGACCCTATGGGAGTCTCACTGATTAACACTGAAGCCTGTGGGAGTCTCACTGATTAACACTGAACCCTATGGTAGTCTCACAGATTAACGCTGAACCCTATGGGAGTCTCACTGGTTATCAATGAACCCTATGGGAGTCTCACTGATTAACACTGAAATCGATGGGATTCTCACTGATTAACACTGAACCCTATGGGAGTCTCACTGATTAACACTGAACCCAGTGGGAGTCTCAGTGATTAATACTGAACCCTATGGGAGTCTCAATGATTAACGCTGAACCCTGTGGGAGTCTCACTGATTAACACTGAACCCTGTGGGAGTCTCACTGATTTACACTGAACCCTATGGGAGTATCATTGATTTACACATGAACCCTGAGGGAGTCTCACTGATTAACACATAACCCTGTGGGAGTCTCACTGATTAACACTGAACCCTGTGGGAGTCTCACTGATTAACACTGAACCCTATGGGAGTCTCATTGATTAACACTGAACCCTATGGGAGTCTCACCGATTAACACATGAACCCTGTGGGAGTCTCAATGATTTACACTGAACACTGTGGGAGTCTCACTGATTAACACTGAACCCTATGGGAGTCTCACTGATTAACACATGAACCCTGAGGGAGTCTCACTGATTAACACTGAACCCTATGGGAGTCTCACTGATTAACATTGAACCCTGTGGGAGTCTCACTGATTAAGACTGAACCCTATGGGAGTCTCACTAATTAACACTGAACCCTGAGGGAGTCTCACTGATTAACACTGAACACTGTGGGATTCTCACTGATTAACACTGAACACTGTGGGAGTCTCACTGATTAACACTGAACCCTGTGGGAGTCTCATATGATTAACACTGAACCCTATGGGAGTCTCATTGATTAACAAATGAACCCTGAGGGAGTCTCACTGATTAACACATAACCCTGTGGGAGTCTCACTGATTAACACTGAACCTTGTGAGAGTCTCACTGATTAACACTGAACCCTATGGGAGTCTCATTGATTAACACTGAACACTGTGGGAGTCTCACTGATGAACACTGAACCCTGTGGGAGTCTCACTGATTAACACTGAACCCTATGCGAGTCTCAATGATTAACACATGAACCCTGAGGGAGTCTCACTGATTAACACTGAACCCTATGGGAGTCTCAATGATTAACACTGAACCCTGTGGGAGCCTCACTGATTAAGACTGAACCCTATGGGAGTCTCACTGATTAACACTGAACCCTGTGGGAGTCTCACTGGTTAACAATGAACCCTATGGGAGGCTCAATGATTAACACTGAACTCTATGGGATTCTCACTGATTAACACTGAACCATATGGGAGTCTCACTGATTAACACTGAACCCTGTGGGAGTCTCAGTTATTAACACTGAACCCTGAGGGAGTCTCCCTGATTAACACTGAACACTGGGGGAGTCTCAATGATTAACACTGAACACTGTGGGAGTCTCACTGATTAACACTAAACCCTGTGGGAGTCTCACTGATTAACACTGAACCCTATGGGAGTCTCATTGATTAACACATGAACCCTGAGGGAGTCTCACTGATTAACACTGAACCCTGTGGGAGTCTCACTGATTAACACTGAACCATATGGGAGTCTCACCGATTAACACTGAACCCTGTGGGAGTCTCACTGATTAACACTGAACCCTATGGGAGTCTCACTGATTAACACTGAACCCTGTGAGAGTCTCACTGATTAAGACTGAACCCTATGGGAGTCTCACTGATTAACACTGAAAACTATGGGAGTCTCACTGATTAACACTGGACCCTATGGGAGTCTCACTGATTAACACTGAAGCCTGTGGGAGTCTCACTGATTAACACTGAACCCTATGGGAGTCTCATTGATTAACACTGAACCCTATGGGACTCTCACTGATTAACACATGAACCCTGTGGGAGTCTCAATGATTTACACTGAAACCTGTGGGAGTCTCACTGATTAACACTGAACCCTGTGGGAGTCTCACTGGTTAACAATGAACCCTATGGGAGTCTCAATGATTAACACTGAACTCTATGGGATTCTCACTGATTAACACTGAACCCTATGGGAGTCTCACTGATTAATACTGAACACTGGGGGAGTCTCAATGATTAACACTTAACACTGTGGGAGTCTCACTGATTAACACTAAACACTGTGGGAGTCTCACTGATTAACACTGAACCCTATGGGAGTCTCATTGATTAACACATGAACCCTGAGGGAGTCTCACTGATTAACACTGAACCCTGTGGGAGTCTCACTGATTAACACTGAACCATATGGGAGTCTCACTGATTAACACTGAACCCTGTGGGAGTCTCACTGATTAACACTGAACCCTTTGGGAGTCTCACTGGTTAACAATGAACCCTGTGGGAGTCTCACTGATTAACACTGAACCCTATGGGAGTCTCACTGATTAACATTGAACCCTGTGAGAGTCTCACTGATTAAGACTGAACCCTATGGGAGTCTCACTGATTAACACTTAAACCTATGGAAGTCTCACTGATTAACACTGAACCCTGTGGGAGTCTCACTGATTAACACTGAACCCTGTGGGAGTCTCACTGATTAACACTGAACCCTATAGGAGTCTCACTGATTAACACTGAATTCGATGGGATTCTCACTGATTAACACTGAACCCTATGGGAGTCTCACTGATTAACACTGAACCCAGTGGGAGTCTCAGTGATTAATACTGAACCCGATGGGAGTCTCACTGATTAACACTGAACACTGTGGGAGTCTCACTGATTAACACTGAACACTGTGGCAGTCTCACTGATTAACACTGAACCCTGTGGGCGTCTCACTGATTAACACTGAACCCTATGGGAGTCTCACTGATTAACACATGAACCCTGTAGGAGTCTCACTGATTAACACTGAACCCTGTGGGAGTCTCACTGATTAACGCTGAACCCTGTGGGAGTCTCACTGATTAACACTGAACCTTATGGGAGTCTCACAGATTAACGCTGAACCCTATGGGAGTCTCACTGGTTAACAATGAACCCAGTGGGAGTCTTACTGATTAATACTGAACCCTATGGGAGTCTCACTGATTAACACATGAACCCTGTGGGAGTCTCAATGATTTACACTGAACACTGTGGGAGTCTCACTGATTAACACTGAACCCTATGGGAGTCTCACTGATTAACACATGAACCCTGAGGGAGTCTCACTGATTAACACTGAACCCTATGGGAGTCTCACTGATTAACATTGAACCCTGTGGGAGTCTCACTGATTAAGACTGAACCCTATGGGAGTCTCAGTTATTAACACTGAACCCTGAGGGAGTCTCACTGATTAACACTGAACACTGTGGGATTCTCACTGATTAACACTGAACACTGTGGGAGTCTCACTGATTAACACTGAACCCTGTGGGAGTCTCACTGATTAACACTGAACCCTATGGGAGTCTCATTGATTAACACATGAACCCTGAGGGAATCTCACTGATTAACACATAACCCTGTGGGAGTCTCACTGATTAACACTGAACCCTGTGGGAGTCTCACTGATTAACACTGAACCCTATGGGAGTCTCATTGATTAACACTGAACCCTATGGGAGTCTCACTGATTAACACATGAACCCTGTGGGAGTCTCAATGATTTACACTGAACCCTGTGGGAGTCTCACTGATTAACACTGAACCCTATGGGAGTCTCACTGATTAACACATGAAACCTGAGGGAGTCTCACTGATTAACACTGAACCCTATGGGAGTCTCAATGATTAACACTGAACCCAGTGGGAGTCTCACTGATTAAGACTGAACCCTATGGGAGTCTCACTTATTAACACTGAACCCTTTGGGAGTCTCACTGGTTAACAATGAACCCTATGGGAGTCTCACTGATTAACACTGAACCCTGTGGGAGTCTCACTGGTTAACAATGAACCCTATGGGAGTCTCAATGATTAACACTGAACTCTATGGGATTCTCACTGATTAACACTGAACCCTATGGGAGTCTCACTGATTAATACTGAACACTGGGGGAGTCTCAATGATTAACACTTAACACTGTGGGAGTCTCACTGATTAACACTAAACACTGTGGGAGTCTCACTGATTAACACTGAACCCTATGGGAGTCTCATTGATTAACACATGAACCCTGAGGGAGTCTCACTGATTAACACTGAACCCTGTGGGAGTCTCACTGATTAACACTGAACCATATGGGAGTCTCACTGATTAACACTGAACCCTGTGGGAGTCTCACTGATTAACACTGAACCCTTTGGGAGTCTCACTGGTTAACAATGAACCCTGTGGGAGTCTCACTGATTAACACTGAACCCTATGGGAGTCTCACTGATTAACATTGAACCCTGTGAGAGTCTCACTGATTAAGACTGAACCCTATGGGAGTCTCACTGATTAACACTTAAACCTATGGAAGTCTCACTGATTAACACTGAACCCTGTGGGAGTCTCACTGATTAACACTGAACCCTGTGGGAGTCTCACTGATTAACACTGAACCCTATAGGAGTCTCACTGATTAACACTGAATTCGATGGGATTCTCACTGATTAACACTGAACCCTATGGGAGTCTCACTGATTAACACTGAACCCAGTGGGAGTCTCAGTGATTAATACTGAACCCGATGGGAGTCTCACTGATTAACACTGAACACTGTGGGAGTCTCACTGATTAACACTGAACACTGTGGCAGTCTCACTGATTAACACTGAACCCTGTGGGCGTCTCACTGATTAACACTGAACCCTATGGGAGTCTCACTGATTAACACATGAACCCTGTAGGAGTCTCACTGATTAACACTGAACCCTGTGGGAGTCTCACTGATTAACGCTGAACCCTGTGGGAGTCTCACTGATTAACACTGAACCTTATGGGAGTCTCACAGATTAACGCTGAACCCTATGGGAGTCTCACTGGTTAACAATGAACCCAGTGGGAGTCTTACTGATTAATACTGAACCCTATGGGAGTCTCACTGATTAACACTGAACACTGTGGGAGTCTCACTGATTAACACTGAACACTGTGGGAGTCTCACTGATTAACACTGAACCCTGTGGGCGTCTCACTGATTAACACTGAACCCTATGGGAGTCTCACTGATTAACACATGAACCCTGTGGGTCTCACTGATTAACACATGAACCCTGAGGGAGTCTCACTGATTAACACTGAACCCTGTGGGAGTCTCACTGATTAACACTGAACCCTGTGGGAGTCTCACAGATTAACACTGAACCCTGTGGGAGTCTCAGTTATTAACACTGAACCCTGAGGGAGTCTCACTGATTAACACTGAACACTGTGGGATTCTCACTGATTAACACTGAACCCTGCGGGAGTCTCACTGATTTACACTGAACCCTATGGGAGTATCATTGATTTACACATGAACCCTGAGGGAGTCTCACTGATTAACACATAACCCTGTGGGAGTCTCACTGATTAACACTGAACCCTGTGGGAGTCTCACTGACTAACACTGAACCCTATGGGAGTCTCATTGATTAACACTGAACCCTATGGGAGTCTCACTGATTAACACTGAACCCTGTGGGAGTCTCACTGATTAACACTGAACCCTGTGGGAGTCTCACTGATTAACACTGAACCCTATGGGAGTCTCACTGATTAACACTGAACCCTGTGAGAGTCTCACTGATTAAGACTGAACCCTATGGGAGTCTCACTGATTAACACTGAAACCTATGGAAGTCTCATTGATTAACACTGAACCCTGTGGGAGTCTCACTGATTAACACTGAACCCTGTGGGAGTCTCACTGATTACCCCTGAACCCTGTGGGAGTTTCACTGATTAACACTGAACCCTGTGGGAGTCTCACTGATTAACACTGAACCCTGTGGGAGTCTCACTGATTAACACTGAACCCTATGGGAGTCTCACTGATTAACACATGAACCCTGAGGGAGTCTCACTGATTAACACTGAACCTTATGGGAGTCTCAATGATTAACACTGAACCCTGTGGGAGTCTCACTGATTAAGACTGAACCCTATGGGAGTCTCACTGATTAACACTGAACCCTGTGGGAGTCTCACTGGTTAACAATGAACCCTATGGGAGTCTCAATGATTAACACTGAACTCTATGGGATTCTCACTGATTAACACTGAACCCTATGGGAGTCTCACTGATTAACACTGAACACTGGGGGAGTCTCAATGATTAACACTGAACACTGTGGGAGTCTCACTGATTAACACTAAACCCTGTGGGAGTCTCACTGATTAACACTGAACCCTATGCGAGTCTCATTGATTAACACATGAACCCTGAGGGAGTCTCACTGATTAACACTGAACCCTGTGGGAGTCTCACTGATTAACACTGAACCATATGGGAGTCTCACTGATTAACACTGAACCCTGTGGGAGTCTCACTGATTAACACTGAACCCTATGGGAGTCTCACTGATTAACACTGAACCCTGTGAGAGTCTCACTGATTAAGACTGAACCCTATGGGAGTTTCACTGATTAACACTGAAACCTATGGAAGTCTCACTGATTAACACTGAACCCTGTGGGAGTCTCACTGATTAACACTGAACCCTGTGGGAGTCTCACTGATTACCCCTGAACCCTGTGGGAGTTTCACTGATTAACACTGAACCCTGTGGGAGTCTCACTGATTAACACTGAACCCTGTGGGAGTCTCACTGATTAACACTGAACCCTATGGGAGTCTCACTGATTAACACTGAATTCGATGGGATTCTCACTGATTAACACTGAACCCTATGGGAGTCTCACTGATTAACACTGAACCCAGTGGGAGTCTCAGTGATTAATACTGAACCCTATGGGAGTCTCACTGATTAACACTGAACACTGTGGGAGTCTCACTGATTAACACTGAACACTGTGGGAGTCTCACTGATTAACACTGAACCCTGTGGGCGTCTCACTGATTAACACTGAACCCTATGGGAGTCTCACTGATTAACACATGAACCCTGTGGGAGTCTCACTGATTAACACTGAACCCTGTGGGAGTCTCACTGCTTAACGCTGAACCCTGTGGGAGTCTCACTGATTAACACTGAACCCTATGGGAGTCTCACAGATTAACGCTGAACCCTATGGGAGTCTCACTGGTTAACAATGAACCCAGTGGGAGTCTCACTGATTAATACTGAACCCTATGGGAGTCTCACTGATTAACACTGAACACTGTGGGAGTCTCACTGATTAACACTGAACACTGTGGGAGTCTCACTGATTAACACTGAACCCTGTGGGCGTCTCACTGATTAACACTGAACCCTATGGGAGTCTCACTGATTAACACATGAACCCTGTGGGAGTCTCACTGATTAACACATGAACCCTGAGGGAGTCTCACTGATTAACACTGAACACTGTGGGATTCTCAGTTATTAACATTGAACCCTGAGGGAGTCTCACTGATTAACACTGAACACTGTGGGATTCTCACTGATTAACACTGAACCCTGCGGGAGTCTCACTGATTTACACTGAACCCTATGGGAGTATCATTGATTTACACATGAACCCTGAGGGAGTCTCACTGATTAACACATAACCCTGTGGGAGTCTCACTGATTAACACTGAACCCTGTGGGAGTCTCACTGATTAACACTGAACCCTATGGGAGTCTCATTGATTAACACTGAACCCTATGGGAGTCTCACTGATTAACACATGAACCCTGTGGGAGTCTCAATGATTTACACTGAACACTGTGGGAGTCTCACTGATTAACACTGAACCCTATGGGAGTCTCACTGATTAACACATGAACCCTGAGGGAGTCTCACTGATTAACACTGAACCCTATGGGAGTCTCACTGATTAACATTGAACCCTGTGGGAGTCTCACTGATTAAGACTGAACCCTATGGGAGTCTCACTAATTAACACTGAACCCTGAGGGAGTCTCACTGATTAACACTGAACCCTGTGGGAGTCTCAGTTATTAACACTGAACCCTGAGGGAGTCTCACTGATTAACACTGAACACTGTGGGATTCTCACTGATTAACACTGAACACTGTGGGAGTCTCACTGATTAACACTGAACCCTGCGGGAGTCTCACTGATTAACACTGAACCCTATGGGAGTCTCATTGATTAACACATGAACCCTGAGGGAATCTCACTGATTAACACATAACCCTGTGGGAGTCTCACTGATTAACACTGAACCCTGTGGGAGTCTCACTGATTAACACTGAACCCTATGGGAGTCTCATTGATTAACACTGAACCCTATGGGAGTCTCACTGATTAACACATGAACCCTGTGGGAGTCTCAATGATTTACACTGAACCCTGTGGGAGTCTCACTGATTAACACTGAACCCTATGGGAGTCTCACTGATTAACACATGAAACCTGAGGGAGTCTCACTGATTAACACTGAACCCTATGGGAGTCTCAATGATTAACACTGAACCCTGTGGGAGTCTCACTGATTAAGACTGAACCCTATGGGAGTCTCACTTATTAACACTGAACCCTGTGGGAGTCTCACTGGTTAACAATGAACCCTATGGGAGTCTCAATGATTAACACTGAACTCTATGGGATTCTCACTGATTAACACTGAACCCTATGGGAGTCTCACTGATTAACACTGAACCCTGTGGGAGTCTCAGTTATTAACACTGAACCCTGAGGGAGTCTCACTGATTAACACTGAACACTGGGGGAGTCTCAATGATTAACACTGAACACTGTGGGAGTCTCACTGATTAACACTAAACCCTGTGGGAGTCTCACTGATTAACACTGAACCCTATGGGAGTCTCATTGATTAACACATGAACCCTGAGGGAGTCTCACTGATTAACACTGAACCCTGTGGGAGTCTCACTGATTAACCCTGAACCATATGGGAGTCTCACTGATTAACACTGAACCCTGTGGGAGTCTCACTGATTAACACTGAACCCTATGGGAGTCTCACTGATTAACACTGAACCCTGTGAGAGTCTCACTGATTACGACTGAACCCTATGGGAGTCTCACTGATTAACACTGAAACCTATGGGAGTCTCACTGATTAACACTGGACCCTATGGGAGTCTCACTGATTAACACTGAAGCCTGTGGGAGTCTCACTGATTAACACTGAACCCTATGGTAGTCTCACAGATTAACGCTGAACCCTATGGGAGTCTCACTGGTTATCAATGAACCCTATGGGAGTCTCACTGATTAACACTGAAATCGATGGGATTCTCACTGATTAACACTGAACCCTATGGGAGTCTCACTGATTAACACTGAACCCAGTGGGAGTCTCAGTGATTAATACTGAACCCTATGGGAGTCTCAATGATTAACGCTGAACCCTGTGGGAGTCTCACTGATTAACACTGAACCCTGTGGGAGTCTCACTGATTTACACTGAACCCTATGGGAGTATCATTGATTTACACATGAACCCTGAGGGAGTCTCACTGATTAACACATAACCCTGTGGGAGTCTCACTGATTAACACTGAACCCTGTGGGAGTCTCACTGATTAACACTGAACCCTATGGGAGTCTCATTGATTAACACTGAACCCTATGGGAGTCTCACCGATTAACACATGAACCCTGTGGGAGTCTCAATGATTTACACTGAACACTGTGGGAGTCTCACTGATTAACACTGAACCCTATGGGAGTCTCACTGATTAACACATGAACCCTGAGGGAGTCTCACTGATTAACACTGAACCCTATGGGAGTCTCACTGATTAACATTGAACCCTGTGGGAGTCTCACTGATTAAGACTGAACCCTATGGGAGTCTCACTAATTAACACTGAACCCTGAGGGAGTCTCACTGATTAACACTGAACACTGTGGGATTCTCACTGATTAACACTGAACACTGTGGGAGTCTCACTGATTAACACTGAACCCTGTGGGAGTCTCATATGATTAACACTGAACCCTATGGGAGTCTCATTGATTAACAAATGAACCCTGAGGGAGTCTCACTGATTAACACATAACCCTGTGGGAGTCTCACTGATTAACACTGAACCTTGTGAGAGTCTCACTGATTAACACTGAACCCTATGGGAGTCTCATTGATTAACACTGAACACTGTGGGAGTCTCACTGATGAACACTGAACCCTGTGGGAGTCTCACTGATTAACACTGAACCCTATGCGAGTCTCAATGATTAACACATGAACCCTGAGGGAGTCTCACTGATTAACACTGAACCCTATGGGAGTCTCAATGATTAACACTGAACCCTGTGGGAGCCTCACTGATTAAGACTGAACCCTATGGGAGTCTCACTGATTAACACTGAACCCTGTGGGAGTCTCACTGGTTAACAATGAACCCTATGGGAGGCTCAATGATTAACACTGAACTCTATGGGATTCTCACTGATTAACACTGAACCATATGGGAGTCTCACTGATTAACACTGAACCCTGTGGGAGTCTCAGTTATTAACACTGAACCCTGAGGGAGTCTCCCTGATTAACACTGAACACTGGGGGAGTCTCAATGATTAACACTGAACACTGTGGGAGTCTCACTGATTAACACTAAACCCTGTGGGAGTCTCACTGATTAACACTGAACCCTATGGGAGTCTCATTGATTAACACATGAACCCTGAGGGAGTCTCACTGATTAACACTGAACCCTGTGGGAGTCTCACTGATTAACACTGAACCATATGGGAGTCTCACCGATTAACACTGAACCCTGTGGGAGTCTCACTGATTAACACTGAACCCTATGGGAGTCTCACTGATTAACACTGAACCCTGTGAGAGTCTCACTGATTAAGACTGAACCCTATGGGAGTCTCACTGATTAACACTGAAAACTATGGGAGTCTCACTGATTAACACTGGACCCTATGGGAGTCTCACTGATTAACACTGAAGCCTGTGGGAGTCTCACTGATTAACACTGAACCCTATGGGAGTCTCATTGATTAACACTGAACCCTATGGGACTCTCACTGATTAACACATGAACCCTGTGGGAGTCTCAATGATTTACACTGAAACCTGTGGGAGTCTCACTGATTAACGCTGAACCCTATGCGAGTCTCAATGATTAACACATGAACCCTGAGGGAGTCTCACTGATTAACACTGAACCCTATGGGAGTCTCAATGATTAACACTGAACCCTGTGGGAGTCTCACTGATTAATACTGAACCCTATGGGAGTCTCACTGATTAACACTGAACACTGTGGGATTCTCACTGATTAACACTGAACACTGTGGGAGTCTCACTGATTAACACTGAACCCTGTGGGCGTCTCACTGATTAACACTGAACCCTATGGGAGTCTCACTGATTAACACATGAACCCTGTGGGAGTCTCACTGATTATCACTGAACCCTGTGGGAGTCTCACTGATTAACGCTGAACCCTGTGGGAGTCTCACTGATTAACACATGAACCCTGAGGGAGTCTCACTGATTAACACTGAACCCTGTGGGAGTCTCACTGATTAAGACTGAACCCTATGGGAGTCTCACTGATTAACACTGAACCCTGTGGGAGTCTCACTGGTTAACAATGAACCCTATGGGAGTCTCAATGATTAACACTGAACTCTATGGGATTCTCACTGATTAACACTGAACCCTATGGGAGTCTCACTGATTAACACTGAACCCTGTGGGAGTCTCAGTTATTAACACTGAACCCTGAGGGAGTCTCACTGATTAACACTGAACCCAGTGGGAGTCTCAGTGATTAATACTGAACCATATGGGAGTCTCACTGATTAACACTGAACACTGTGGGAGTCTCACTGATTAACACTGAACACTGTGGGAGTCTCACTGATTAACACTGAACCCTGTGGGCGTCTCACTGATTAACACTGAACCCTATGGGAGTCTCACTGATTAACACATGAACCCTGTGGGAGTCTCACTGATTAACACTGAACCCTGTGGAAGTCTCACTGATTAACGCTGAACCCTGTGGGAGTCTCACTGATTAACACTGAACCCTATGGGAGTCTCACAGATTAACGCTGAACCCTATGGGAGTCTCACTGGTTAACAATGAACCCAGTGGGAGTCTCATTGATTAATACTGAACCCTATGGGAGTCTCACTGATTAACACTGAACACTGTGGGAGTCTCACTGATTAACACTGAACACTGTGGGAGTCTCACTGATTAACACTGAACCCTATGGGCGTCTCACTGATTAACACTGAACCCGATGGGAGTCTCACTGATTAACACATGAACCCTGTGGGAGTCTCACTGATTATCACTGAACCCTGTGGGAGTCTCACTGATTAACGCTGAACCCTGTGGGAGTCACACTGATTAACACTGAACCCTATGGGAGTCTCACTGATTAACACATGAACCCTGAGGGAGTCTCACTGATTACCACTGAACCCTATGGGAGTCTCACTGATTAACACTGAACCCTGTGGGAGTCTCGCTGATTAAGACTGAACCCTATGGGAGTCTCACTGATTAACACTGAACCCTGTGGGAGTCTCACTGGTTAACAATGAACCCTATGGGAGTCTCAATGATTAACACTGAACTCTATGGGATTCTCATTGATTAACACTGAACCCTATGGGAGTCTCACTGATTAACACTGAACCCTGTGGGAGTCTCAGTTATTAACACTGAACCCTGAGGGAGTCTCAATGATTAACACTGAACCCAGTGGGAGTCTCAGTGATTAATACTGAACCCTATGGGAGTCTCACTGATTAACACTGAACACTGTGGGAGTCTCACTGATTAACACTGAACACTGTGGGAGTCTCACTGATTAACACTGAACCCTGTGGGCGTCTCACTGATTAACACTGAACCCTATGGGAGTCTCACTGATTAACACATGAACCCTGTGGGAGTCTCACTGATTAACACTGAACCCTGTGGGAGTCTCACTGATTAACGCTGAACCCTGTGGGAGTCTCACTGATTAACAATGAACCCTATGGGAGTCTCACAGATTAACGCTGAACCCTATGGGAGTCTCACTGGTTAACAATGAACCCAGTGGGAGTCTCATTGATTAATACTGATCCCTATGGGAGTCTCACTGATTAACACTGAACACTGTTGGAGTCTCACTGATTAACACTGAACCCTATGGGAGTCTCACTGATTAACACATGAACCCTGTGGGAGTCTCACTGATTATCACTGAACCCTGTGGGAGTCTCACTGATTAACGCTGAACCCTGTGGGAGTCTCACTGATTAACACTGAACCCTATGGGAGTCTCACTGATTAACACATGAACCCTGAGGGAGCCTCACTGATTAACACTGAACCCTATGGGAGTCTCACTGATTAACACTGAACCCTGTGGGAGTCTCACTGATTAAGACTGAACCCTATGGGAGTCTCACTGATTAACACTGAACCCTGTGGGAGTCTCACTGGTTAACAATGAACCCTATGGGAGTCTCAATGATTAACACTGAACCCTATGGGAGTCTCACTGATTAACACTGAACACTGTGGGAGTCTCAGTTATTAACACTGAACCCTGTGGGCGTCTCACTGATTAACACTGAACCCAGTGGGAGTCTCAGTGATTAATACTGAACCCTGTGGGAGTCTCACTGGTTAACAATGAACCCTATGGGAGTCTCAATGATTAACACTGAACACTGTGGGAGTCTCTCTGATTAACACTGAACACTGTGGGAGTCTCAGTTATTAACACTGAACCCTGTGGGCGTCTCACTGATTAACACTGAACCCAGTGGGAGTCTCAGTGATTAATACTGAACCCTATGGGAGTCTCACTGATTAACACTGAACACTGTGGGAGTCTCACTGATTAACACTGAACACTGTGGGAGTCTCACTGATTAACACTGAACCCTGTGGGCGTCTCACTGATTAACACTGAACCCTATGGGAGTCTCACTGATTAACACATGAACCCTGTGGGAGTCTCACTGATTAACACTGAACCCTGTGGGAGTCTCACTGATTAACGCTGAACCCTGTGGGATTCTGACTGATTAACACTGAACCCTATGGGAGTCTCACAGATTAACGCTGAATCCTATGGGAGTCTCACTGGTTAACAATGAACCCAGTGGGAGTCTCATTGATTAATACTGAACCCTATGGGAGTCTCACTGATTAACACTGAACACTGTGGGAGTCTCACTGATTAACACTGAACACTGTGGGAGTCTCACTGATTAACACTGAACCCTGTGGGCGTCTCACTGATTAACACTGAACCCTATGGGAGTCTCACTGATTAACACATGAACCCTGTGGGAGTCTCACTGATTATCACTGAATCCTGTGGGAGTCTCACTGATTAACGCTGAACCCTGTGGGAGTCTCACTGATTAAAACTGAACCCTATGGGAGTCTCACTGATTAACACATGAACCCTGAGGGAGTCTCACTGATTAACACTGAACCCTATGGGAGTCTCACTGATTAACACTGAACCCTGTGGGAGTCTCACTGATTAAGTCTGAACCCTATGGGAGTCTCACTGATTAACACTGAACCCTGTGGGAGTCTCACTGATTAAGTCTGAACCCTATGGGAGTCTCAATGATTAAAACTGAACTCTATGGGATTCTCACTGATTAACACTGAACCCTATGGGAGTGTCACTGATGAACACTGAACCCTGTGGGAGTCTCAGTTACTAACACTGAACCCTGAGGGAGTCTCACTGATTAACACTGAACCCTGTGGGAGTCTCAATGATTAACACTGAACCCTGAGGGAGTCTCACTGATTAACACTAAACCCTGGGGGAGTCTCAATGATTAACACTGAATACTGTGGGAGTCTCACTGATTAACACTAAACCCTGTGGGAGTCTCACTGATTAACACTGAACCCTATGGGAGTCTCATTGATTAACACATGAACCCTGAGGGAGTCTCACTGATTAACACTGAACCCTATGGGAGTCTCACTGATTAACACATGAACCCTGAGGGAGTCTCACTGATTAACACTGAACCCTGTGGGAGTCTCACTGATTAACACTGAACCCTGTGGGAGTCTCACTGATTAACACTGAAACATGTGGGAGTCTCAGTTATTAACACTGAACCCTGAGGGAGTCTCACTGATTAACACATGAACCCTGAGGGAGTCTCACTGATTAACACTGAACCCTGTGGGAGTCTCACTGATTAACACTGAACCATATGGGAGTCTCACTGATTAACACTGAACCCTGTGGGAGTCTCAGTTATTAACACTGAACCCTGAGGGAGTCTCAATGATTAACACTGAACCCAGTGGGAGTCTCAGTGATTAATACTGAACCCTATGGGAGTCTCACTGATTAACACTGAACACTGTGGGAGTCTCACTGATTAACACTGAACACTGTGGGAGTCTCACTGATTAACACTGAACCCTGTGGGCGTCTCACTGATTAACACTGAACCCTATGGGAGTCTCACTGATTAACACATGAACCCTGTGGGAGTCTCACTGATTAACACTGAACCCTGTGGGAGTCTCACTGATTAACGCTGAACCCTGTGGGAGTCTCACTGATTAACAATGAACCCTATGGGAGTCTCACAGATTAACGCTGAACCCTATGGGAGTCTCACTGGTTAACAATGAACCCAGTGGGAGTCTCATTGATTAATACTGATCCCTATGGGAGTCTCACTGATTAACACTGAACACTGTTGGAGTCTCACTGATTAACACTGAACCCTATGGGAGTCTCATTGATTAACACATGAACCCTGTGGGAGTCTCACTGATTATCACTGAACCCTGTGGGAGTCTCACTGATTAACGCTGAACCCTGTGGGAGTCTCACTGATTAACACTGAACCCTATGGGAGTCTCACTGATTAACACATGAACCCTGAGGGAGCCTCACTGATTAACACTGAACCCTATGGGAGTCTCACTGATTAACACTGAACCCTGTGGGAGTCTCACTGATTAAGACTGAACCCTATGGGAGTCTCACTGATTAACACTGAACCCTGTGGGAGTCTCACTGGTTAACAATGAACCCTATGGGAGTCTCAATGATTAACACTGAACCCTATGGGAGTCTCACTGATTAACACTGAACACTGTGGGAGTCTCAGTTATTAACACTGAACCCTGTGGGCGTCTCACTGATTAACACTGAACCCAGTGGGAGTCTCAGTGATTAATACTGAACCCTGTGGGAGTCTCACTGGTTAACAATGAACCCTATGGGAGTCTCAATGATTAACACTGAACACTGTGGGAGTCTCTCTGATTAACACTGAACACTGTGGGAGTCTCAGTTATTAACACTGAACCCTGTGGGCGTCTCACTGATTAACACTGAACCCAGTGGGAGTCTCAGTGATTAATACTGAACCCTATGGGAGTCTCACTGATTAACACTGAACACTGTGGGAGTCTCACTGATTAACACTGAACACTGTGGGAGTCTCACTGATTAACACTGAACCCTGTGGGCGTCTCACTGATTAACACTGAACCCTATGGGAGTCTCACTGATTAACACATGAACCCTGTGGGAGTCTCACTGATTAACACTGAACCCTGTGGGAGTCTCACTGATTAACGCTGAACCCTGTGGGATTCTGACTGATTAACACTGAACCCTATGGGAGTCTCACAGATTAACGCTGAATCCTATGGGAGTCTCACTGGTTAACAATGAACCCAGTGGGAGTCTCATTGATTAATACTGAACCCTATGGGAGTCTCACTGATTAACACTGAACACTGTGGGAGTCTCACTGATTAACACTGAACACTGTGGGAGTCTCACTGATTAACACTGAACCCTGTGGGCGTCTCACTGATTAACACTGAACCCTATGGGAGTCTCACTGATTAACACATGAACCCTGTGGGAGTCTCACTGATTATCACTGAATCCTGTGGGAGTCTCACTGATTAACGCTGAACCCTGTGGGAGTCTCACTGATTAAAACTGAACCCTATGGGAGTCTCACTGATTAACACATGAACCCTGAGGGAGTCTCACTGATTAACACTGAACCCTATGGGAGTCTCACTGATTAACACTGAACCCTGTGGGAGTCTCACTGATTAAGTCTGAACCCTATGGGAGTCTCACTGATTAACACTGAACCCTGTGGGAGTCTCACTGATTAAGTCTGAACCCTATGGGAGTCTCAATGATTAAAACTGAACTCTATGGGATTCTCACTGATTAACACTGAACCCTATGGGAGTGTCACTGATGAACACTGAACCCTGTGGGAGTCTCAGTTACTAACACTGAACCCTGAGGGAGTCTCACTGATTAACACTGAACCCTGTGGGAGTCTCAATGATTAACACTGAACCCTGAGGGAGTCTCACTGATTAACACTAAACCCTGGGGGAGTCTCAATGATTAACACTGAATACTGTGGGAGTCTCACTGATTAACACTAAACCCTGTGGGAGTCTCACTGATTAACACTGAACCCTATGGGAGTCTCATTGATTAACACATGAACCCTGAGGGAGTCTCACTGATTAACACTGAACCCTATGGGAGTCTCACTGATTAACACATGAACCCTGAGGGAGTCTCACTGATTAACACTGAACCCTGTGGGAGTCTCACTGATTAACACTGAACCCTGTGGGAGTCTCACTGATTAACACTGAAACATGTGGGAGTCTCAGTTATTAACACTGAACCCTGAGGGAGTCTCACTGATTAACACATGAACCCTGAGGGAGTCTCACTGATTAACACTGAACCCTGTGGGAGTCTCACTGATTAACACTGAACCATATGGGAGTCTCACTGATTAACACTGAACCCTGTGGGAGTCTCATTGATTAACACATGAACCCTGAGGGAGTCTCACTGATTAACACTGAACCCTGTGAGAGTCTCACTGATTAAGACTGAACCCTATGGGAGTCTCACTGATTAACACTGACACCTATGGGAGTCTCACTGATTAACACTGGACCTTATGGGAGTCTCACTGATTAACACTGAAGCCTGTGGGAGTCTCACTGATTAACACTGAACCCTATGGTAGTCTCACAGATTAACGCTGAACCCTATGGGAGTCTCACTGGTTAACAATGAACCCTATGGGAGTCTCACTGATTAACACTGAAATCGATGGGATTCTCACTAATTAACACTGAACCCTGAGGGAGTCTCACTGATTAACACTGAACCCTGTGGGAGTCTCACTGATTAACACTGAACCCTGTGGGAGTCTCACTGATTAACACTGAACCCTATGGGAGTCTCATTGATTGACACTGAACCCTATGGGAGTCTCACTGATTAACACATGAACCCTGTGGGAGTCTCAATGATTTACACTGAACCCTGTGGGAGTCTCACTGATTAACACTGAACCATATGGGAGTCTCACTGATTAACACATGAACCCTGAGGGAGTCTCACTGATTAACACTGAACCCTATGGGAGTCTCAATGATTAACACTGAACCCTGTGGGAGTCTCACTGATTAAGACTGAACCCTATGGGAGTCTCACTGATTAACACTGAACCCTGTGGGAGTCTCACTGGTTAACAATGAACCCTATGGGAGTCTCAATGATTAACACTGAACTCTATGGGATTCTCACTGATTAACACTGAACCCTATGGGAGTCTCACTGATTAACACTGAACCCTGTGGGAGTCTCAGTTATTAACACTGAACCCTGAGGGAGTCTCACTGATTAACACTAAACCCTGGGGGAGTCTCAATGATTAACACTGAACACTGTGGGAGTCTCACTGATTAACACTAAACCCTGTGGGAGTCTCACTGATTAACACTGAACCCTATGGGAGTCTCATTGATTAACACATGAACCCTGAGGGAGTCTCACTGATTAACACTGAACCCTATGGGAGTCTCACTGATTAACACATGAACCCTGAGGGAGTCTCATTGATTAACACTGAACCCTGTGGGAGTCTCACTGATTAACACTGAACCCTGTGGGAGTCTCACTGATTAACACTGAAACATGTGGGAGTCTCAGTTATTAACACTGAACCCTGAGGGAGTCTCACTGATTAACACATGAACCCTGAGGGAGTCTCACTGATTAACACTGAACCCTGTGGGAGTCTCACTGATTAACACTGAACCATATGGGAGTCTCACTGATTAACACTGAACCCTGTGGGAGTCTCATTGATTAACACATGAACCCTGAGGGAGTCTCACTGATTAACACTGAACCCTGTGAGAGTCTCACTGATTAAGACTGAACCCTATGGGAGTCTCACTGATTAACACTGACACCTATGGGAGTCTCACTGATTAACACTGGACCTTATGGGAGTCTCACTGATTAACACTGAAGCCTGTGGGAGTCTCACTGATTAACACTGAACCCTATGGTAGTCTCACAGATTAACGCTGAACCCTATGGGAGTCTCACTGGTTAACAATGAACCCTATGGGAGTCTCACTGATTAACACTGAAATCGATGGGATTCTCACTAATTAACACTGAACCCTGAGGGAGTCTCACTGATTAACACTGAACCCTGTGGGAGTCTCACTGATTAACACTGAACCCTGTGGGAGTCTCACTGATTAACACTGAACCCTATGGGAGTCTCATTGATTGACACTGAACCCTATGGGAGTCTCACTGATTAACACATGAACCCTGTGGGAGTCTCAATGATTTACACTGAACCCTGTGGGAGTCTCACTGATTAACACTGAACCATATGGGAGTCTCACTGATTAACACATGAACCCTGAGGGAGTCTCACTGATTAACACTGAACCCTATGGGAGTCTCAATGATTAACACTGAACCCTGTGGGAGTCTCACTGATTAAGACTGAACCCTATGGGAGTCTCACTGATTAACACTGAACCCTGTGGGAGTCTCACTGGTTAACAATGAACCCTATGGGAGTCTCAATGATTAACACTGAACTCTATGGGATTCTCACTGATTAACACTGAACCCTATGGGAGTCTCACTGATTAACACTGAACCCTGTGGGAGTCTCAGTTATTAACACTGAACCCTGAGGGAGTCTCACTGATTAACACTAAACCCTGGGGGAGTCTCAATGATTAACACTGAACACTGTGGGAGTCTCACTGATTAACACTAAACCCTGTGGGAGTCTCACTGATTAACACTGAACCCTATGGGAGTCTCATTGATTAACACATGAACCCTGAGGGAGTCTCACTGATTAACACTGAACCCTATGGGAGTCTCACTGATTAACACATGAACCCTGAGGGAGTCTCACTGATTAACACTGAACCCTGTGGGAGTCTCACTGATTAACACTGAACCCTGTGGGAGTCTCACTGATTAACACTGAACCCTGTGGGAGTCTCAGTTATTAACACTGAACCCTGAGGGAGTCTCACTGATTAACACATGAACCCTGAGGGAGTCTCACTGATTAACACTGAACCCTGTGGGAGTCTCACTGGTTAACACTGAACCATATGGGAGTCTCATTGATTAACACATGAACCCTGAGGGAGTCTCACTGATTAACACTGAACCCTGTGAGAGTCTCACTGATTAAGACTGAACCCTATGGGAGTCTCACTGATTAACACTGAAACCTATGGGAGTCTCACTGATTAACACTGGACCCTATGGGAGTCTCACTGATTAACACTGAAGCCTGTGGGAGTCTCACTGATTAACACTGAACCCTATGGTAGTCTCACAGATTAACGCTGAACCCTATGGGAGTCTCACTGGTTAACAATGAACCCTATGGGAGTCTCACTGATTAACACTGAAATCGATGGGATTCTCACTAATTAACAATGAACCCTGAGGGAGTCTCACTGATTAACACTGAACCCTGTGGGAGTCTCACTGATTAACACTGAACCCTGTGGGAGTCTCACTGATTAACACTGAACCCTATGGGAGTCTCATTGATTGACACTGAACCCTATGGGAGTCTCACTGATTAACACATGAACCCTGTGGGAGTCTCAATGATTTACACTGAACCCTGTGGGAGTCTCACTGATTAACACTGAACCATATGGAAGTTTCACTGATTAACACATGAACCCTGAGGGAGTCTCACTGATTAACACTGAACCCTATGGGAGTCTCAATGATTAACACTGAACCCTGTGGGAGTCTCACTGATTAAGACTGAACCCTATGGGAGTCTCACTGATTAACACTGAACCCTGTGGGAGTCTCACTGGTTAACAATGAACCCTATGGGAGTCTCAATGATTAACACTGAACTCTATGGGATTCTCACTGATTAACACTGAACCCTATGGGAGTCTCACTGATTAACACTGAACCCTGTGGGAGTCTCAGTTATTAACACTGAACCCTGAGGGAGTCTCACTGATTAACACTAAACCCTGGGGGAGTCTCAATGATTAACACTGAACACTGTGGGAGTCTCACTGATTAACACTAAACCCTGTGGGAGTCTCACTGATTAACACTGAACCCTATGGGAGTCTCATTGATTAACACATGAACCCTGAGGGAGTCTCACTGATTAACACTGAACCCTATGGGAGTCTCACTGATTAACACATGAACCCTGAGGGAGTCTCACTGATTAACACTGAACCCTGTGGGAGTCTCACTGATTAACACTGAACCCTGTGGGAGTCTCACTGATTAACACTGAACCCTGTGGGAGTCTCAGTTATTAACACTGAACCCTGAGGGAGTCTCACTGATTAACACATGAACCCTGAGGGAGTCTCACTGATTAACACTGAACCCTGTGGGAGTCTCACTGATTAACACTGAACCATATGGGAGTCTCACTGATTAACACTGAACCCTGTGGGAGTCTCATTGATTAACACATGAACCCTGAGGGAGTCTCACTGATTAACACTGAACCCTGTGAGAGTCTCACTGATTAAGACTGAACCCTATGGGAGTCTCACTGATTAACACTGAAACCTATGGGAGTCTCACTGATTAACACTGGACCCTATGGGAGTCTCACTGATTAACACTGAAGCCTGTGGGAGTCTCACTGATTAACACTGAACCCTATGGTAGTCTCACAGATTAACGCTGAACCCTATGGGAGTCTCACTGGTTAACAATGAACCCTATGGGAGTCTCACTGATTAACACTGAAATCGATGGGATTCTCACTAATTAACACTGAACCCTGAGGGAGTCTCACTGATTAACACTGAACCCTGTGGGAGTCTCACTGATTAACACTGAACCCTGTGGGAGTCTCACTGATTAACACTGAACCCTATGGGAGTCTCATTGATTGACACTGAACCCTATGGGAGTCTCACTGATTAACACATGAACCCTGTGGGAGTCTCAATGATTTACACTGAACCCTGTGGGAGTCTCACTGATTAACACTGAACCATATGGGAGTCTCACTGATTAACACATGAACCCTGAGGGAGTCTCACTGATTAACACTGAACCCTATGGGAGTCTCAATGATTAACACTGAACCCTGTGGGAGTCTCACTGGTTAAGACTGAACCCTATGGGAGTCTCACTGATTAACACTGAACCCTGTGGGAGTCTCACTGGTTAACAATGAACCCTATGGGAGTCTCAATGATTAACACTGAACTATATGGGATTCTCACTGATTAACACTGAACCCTATGGGAGTCTCACTGATTAACACTGAACCCTGTGGGAGTCTCAGTTATTAACACTGAACCCTGAGGGAGTCTCACTGATTAACACTGAACACTGGGGGAGTCTCAATGATTAACACTGAACACTGTAGGAGTCTCACTGATGAACACTGAACCCTGTGGGAGTCTCACTGATTAACACTGAACCCTATGGGATTCTCATTGATTAACACATGAACCCTGCGGGAGTCTCACTGATTAACACTGAACCCTGTGGGAGTCTCACTGATTAACACTGAACTATATTGGAGTCTCACTGATTAACACTGAACCCTGTGGGAGTCTCACTGATTAACACTGATCCTATGGGAGTCTCACTGATTAACACTGAACCCTGTGAGAGTCTCACTGATTAAGACTGAACCCTATGGGAGTCTCACTGATTAACACTGAAACCTATGGGAGTCTCACTGATTAACACTGGACCCTATGGGAGTCTCACTGATTAACACTGAAGCCTGTGGGAGTCTCACTGATTAAC
Organism: Petromyzon marinus; assembly: GCF_048934315.1. NCBI lineage: Eukaryota > Metazoa > Chordata > Hyperoartia > Petromyzontiformes > Petromyzontidae > Petromyzon > Petromyzon marinus. Next base: position 1,834,433 of record NW_027423501.1, read on the forward strand.
ACTGAACCCTATGGTAGTCTCACAGATTAACGCTGAACCCTATGGGAGTCTCACTGGTTAACAATGAACCCTATGGGAGTCTCACTGATTAACACTGAAATCGATGGGATTCTCACTGATTAACACTGAACCCTATGGGAGTCTCACTGATTAACACTGAACCCAGTGGGAGTCTCAGTGATTAATACTGAACCCTATGGGAGTCTCACTGATTAACACTGAACACTGTGGGAGTCTCACTGATTAACACTGAACACTGTGGGAGTCTCACTGATTAACACCGAACCCTGTGGGCGTCTCACTGATTAACACTGAACCCTATGGGAGTCTCACTGATTAACACATGAACCCTGTAGGAGTCTCACTGATTAACACTGAACCCTGTGGGAGTCTCACTGATTAACGCTGAACCCTGTGGGAGTCTCACTGATTAACACTGAACCCTATGGGAGTCTCACAGATTAACGCTGAACCCTATGGGAGGCTCACTGGTTAACAATGAACCCAGTGGGAGTCTCATTGATTAATACTGAACCCTATGGGAGTCTCACTGATTAACACATGAACCCTGAGGGAGTCTCACTGATTAAGACTGAACCCTATGGGAGTCTCACTGATTAACATTGAACCCTGTGGGAGTTTCACTGATTAAGACTGAACCCTATGGGAGTCTCACTAATTAACACTGAACCCTGAGGGAGTCTCACTGATTAACACTGAACCCTGTGGGAGTCTCACTGATTAACACTAAACCCTGTGGGAGTCTCACTGATTAACACTGAACCCTATGGGAGTCTCATTGATTAACACTGAACCCTATGGGAGTCTCACTGATTAACACATGAACCCTGTGGGAGTCTCAATGATTTACACTGAACCCTGTGGGAGTCTCACTGATTAACACTGAACCATATGGGAGTCTCACTGATTAACACATGAACCATGAGGGAGTCTCACTGATTAACACTGAACCATATGGGAGTCTCAATGATTAACACTGAACCCTGTGGGAGTCTCACTGATTAAGACTGAACCCTATGGGAGTCTCACTGATTAACACTGAACCCTGTGGGAGTCTCACTGGTTAACAATGAACCTTATGGGAGTCTCAATGATTAACACTGAACTCTATGGGATTATCACTGATTAACACTGAACCCTATGGGAGTCTCACTGATTAACACTGAACCCTGTGGGAGTCTCAGTTATTAACACTGAACCCTGAGGGAGTCTCACTGATTAACACTGAACACTGGGGGAGTCTCAATGATTAACACTGAACACTGTGGGAGTCTCACTGATTAACACTGAACCCTATAGGATTCTCATTGATTAACACATGAACCCTGAGGGAGTCTCACTGATTAACACTGAACCCTGTGGGAGTCTCACTGATTAACACTGAACCATATGGGAGTCTCACTGATTAACACTGAACCCTGTGGGAGTCTCACTGATTAACACTGATCCCTATGGGAGTCTCACTGATTAACACTGAACCCTGTGAGAGTCTCACTGATTAAGACTGAACCATATGGGAGTCTCACTGATTAACACATGAACCCTGAGGGAGTCTCACTGATTAACACTGAACCCTATGGGAGTCTCAATGATTAACACTGAACCCTGTGGGAGTCTCACTGATTAAGACTGAACCCTATGGGAGTCTCACTGATTAACACTGAACCCTGTGGGAGTCTCACTGGTTAACACTGAACCCTGTGGGCGTCTCACTGATTAACACTGAACCCTATGGGAGTCTAACTGATTAACACATGAACCCTGTGGGAGTCTCACTGATTATCACTGAACCCTGTGGGAGTCTCACTGATTAACGCTGAACCCTGTGGGAGTCTCACTGATTAACAATGAACCCTATGGGAGTCTCACTGATTAACACATGAACCCTGAGGGAGTCTCACTGATTAACACTGAACCCTGTGGGAGTCTCACTGATTAACACTGAACCCTGTGGGAGTCTCACTGCTTAACAATGAACCCTATGGGAGTCTCACTGATTAACACATGAACCCTGAGGGAGTCTCACTGATTAACACTGAACCCTATGGGAGTCTCACTGATTAACACTGAACCCTGTGGGAGTCTCACTGATTAAGACTGAACCCTATGGGAGTCTCACTGATTAACACTGAACCCTGTGGGAGTCTCACTGATTAAGACTGAACCCTATGGGAGTCTCACTGATTAACACTGAAACCTATGGGAGTCTCACTGATTAACACTGGACCCTATGGGAGTCTCATTGATTAACACTGAAGCCTGTGGGAGTCTCACTGATTAACACTGAACCCTATGGTAGTCTCACAGATTAACGCTGAACCCTATGGGAGTCTCACTGATTAACACGGAACACTGTGGGAGTCTCACTGATTAACACTGAACACTGTGGGAGTCTCACTGATTAACACTGAACCCTGTGGGCGTCTCACTGATTAACACTGAACCCTATGGGAGTCTCAATGATTAACACTGAACACTGTAGGAGTCTCACTGATGAACACTGAACCCTGTGGGAGTCTCACTGATTAACACTGAACCCTATGGGATTCTCATTGATTAACACATGAACCCTGCGGGAGTCTCAATGATTAACACATGAACCCTGAGGGAGTCTCACTGATTACCACTGAACCCTATGGGAGTCTCACTGATTAACACTGAACCCTGTGGGAGTCTCACTGATTAAGACTGAACCATATGGGAGTCTCACTGATTAACACTGAACCCTGTGGGAGTCTCACTGGTTAACAATGAACCCTATGGGAGTCTCAATGATTAACACTGAAACCTATGGGAGTCTCACTGATTAACACTGGACCCTATGGGAGTCTCACTGATTAACACTGAAGCCTGTGGGAGTCTCACTGATTAACACTGAACCCTATGGTAGTCTCACAGATTAACGCTGAACCCTATGGGAGTCTCACTGGTTAACAATGAACCCTATGGGAGTCTCAATGATTAACACTGAAATCGATGGGATTCTCACTGATTAACACTGAACCCTATGGGAGTCTCACTGATTAACACTGAACCCAGTGGGAGTCTCAGTGATTAATACTGAACCCTATGGGAGTCTCACTGATTAACACTGAACACTGTGGGAGTCTCACTGATTAACACTGAACACTGTGGGAGTCTCACTGATTAACACTGAACCCTGTGGGCATCTCACTGATTAACACTGAACCCTATGGGAGTTTCACTGATTAACACATGAACCCTGTGGGAGTCTCACTGATTAACACTGAACCCTGTGGGAGTCTCACTGATTAACGCTGAACCCTGTGGGAGTCTCACTGATTAACACTGAACCCTATGGGAGTCTCACAGATTAACGCTGAACCCTATGGGAGTCTCACTGGTTAACAATGAACCCAGTGGGAGTCTCATTGATTAATACTGAACCCTATGGGAGTCTCACTGATTAACACTGAACACTGTTGGAGTCTCACTGATTAACACTGAACATTGTGGGAGACTCACTGATTAACACTGAACCCTGTGGGCGTCTCACTGATTAACACTGAACCCTATGGGAGTCTCACTGATTAACACATGAACCCTGTGGAAGTCTCACTGATTATCACTGAACCCTGTGGGAGTCTCACTGATTAACGCTGAACCCTGTGGGAGTCTCACTGATTAACACTGAACCCTATGGGAGTCTCACTGATTAACACATGAACCCTGTGGGAGTCTCACTGATTAACACTGAACCCTATGGGAGTCTCACTGATTAACACTGAACCCTGTGGGAGTCTCACTGATTAACACTGATCCCTATGGGAGTCTCACTGATTAACACTGAACCCTGTGGGAGTCTCACTGGTTAACAATGAACCCTATGGGAGTCTCAATGATTAACACTGAACTCTATGGGATTCTCACTGATTAACACTGAACCCTATGGGAGTCTCACTGATTAACACTGAACCCTGTGGGAGTCTCACTGGTTAACAATGAACCCTATGGGAGTCTCAATGATTAACACTGAACTCTATGGGATTATCACTGATTAACACTGAACCCTATGGGAGTCTCACTGATTAACACTGAACCCTGTGGGAGTCTCAGTTATTAACACTGAACCCTGAGGGAGTCTCACTGATTAACACTGAACACTGGGGGAGTCTCAATGATTAACACTGAACACTGTGGGAGTCTCACTGATTAACACTGAACCCTATAGGATTCTCATTGATTAACACATGAACCCTGAGGGAGTCTCACTGATTAACACTGAACCCTGAGGGCGTCTCACTGATTAACACTGAACCCTATGGGAGTCTCACTGATTAACACATGAACCCTATGGGAGTCTCAATGATTAACACTGAACTCTATGGGATTCTCACTGATTAACACTGAACCCTATGGGAGTCTCACTGATTAACACTGAACCCTGTGGGAGTCTCACTGATTAACACTGAACCCTGTGGGCATCTCACTGATTAACACTGAACCCTATGGGAGTTTCACTGATTAACACATGAACCCTGTGGGAGTCTCACTGATTAACACTGAACCCTGTGGGAGTCTCACTGATTAACGCTGAACCCTGTGGGAGTCTCACTGATTAACACTGAACCCTATGGGAGTCTCACAGATTAACGCTGAACCCTATGGGAGTCTCACTGGTTAACAATGAACCCAGTGGGAGTCTCATTGATTAATACTGATCCCTATGGGAGTCTCACTGATTAACACTGAACACTGTTGGAGTCTCACTGATTAACACTGAACATTGTGGGAGACTCACTGATTAACACTGAACCCTGTGGGCGTCTCACTGATTAACACTGAACCCTATGGGAGTCTCACTGATTAACACATGAACCCTGTGGAAGTCTCACTGATTATCACTGAACCCTGTGGGAGTCTCACTGATTAACGCTGAACCCTGTGGGAGTCTCACTGATTAACACTGAACCCTATGGGAGTCTCACTGATTAACACATGAACCCTGTGGGAGTCTCACTGATTAACACTGAACCCTATGGGAGTCTCACTGATTAACACTGAACCCTGTGGGAGTCTCACTGATTAACACTGATCCCTATGGGAGTCTCACTGATTAACACTGAACCCTGTGGGAGTCTCACTGGTTAACAATGAACCCTATGGGAGTCTCAATGATTAACACTGAACTCTATGGGATTCTCACTGATTAACACTGAACCCTATGGGAGTCTCACTGATTAACACTGAACCCTGTGGGAGTCTCACTGGTTAACAATGAACCCTATGGGAGTCTCAATGATTAACACTGAACTCTATGGGATTATCACTGATTAACACTGAACCCTATGGGAGTCTCACTGATTAACACTGAACCCTGTGGGAGTCTCAGTTATTAACACTGAACCCTGAGGGAGTCTCACTGATTAACACTGAACACTGGGGGAGTCTCAATGATTAACACTGAACACTGTGGGAGTCTCACTGATTAACACTGAACCCTATAGGATTCTCATTGATTAACACATGAACCCTGAGGGAGTCTCACTGATTAACACTGAACCCTGAGGGCGTCTCACTGATTAACACTGAACCCTATGGGAGTCTCACTGATTAACACATGAACCCTATGGGAGTCTCAATGATTAACACTGAACTCTATGGGATTCTCACTGATTAACACTGAACCCTATGGGAGTCTCACTGATTAACACTGAACCCTGTGGGAGTCTCAGTTATTAACACTGAACCCTGAGGGAGTCTCACTGATTAACAATGAACCCAGTGGGAGTCTCATTGATTAACACTGAACACTGTCGGAGTCTCACTGATTAACACTGAACACTGTGGGATTCTCACTGATTAACACTGAACACTGTGGGAGTCTCACTGATTAACACTGAACCCTGTGGGAGTCTCACTGGTTAACAATGAACCCTATGGGAGTCTCAATGATTAACACTGAACTCTATGGGATTCTCACTGATTAACACTGAACCCTATGGGAGTCTCACTGATTAACACTGAACCCTGTGGGAGTCTCACTGGTTAACAATGAACCCTATGGGAGTCTCAATGATTAACACTGAACTCTATGGGATTATCACTGATTAACACTGAACCCTATGGGAGTCTCACTGATTAACACTGAACCCTGTGGGAGTCTCAGTTATTAACACTGAACCCTGAGGGAGTCTCACTGATTAACACTGAACACTGGGGGAGTCTCAATGATTAACACTGAACACTGTGGGAGTCTCACTGATTAACACTGAACCCTATAGGATTCTCATTGATTAACACATGAACCCTGAGGGAGTCTCACTGATTAACACTGAACCCTGAGGGCGTCTCACTGATTAACACTGAACCCTATGGGAGTCTCACTGATTAACACATGAACCCTATGGGAGTCTCAATGATTAACACTGAACTCTATGGGATTCTCACTGATTAACACTGAACCCTATGGGAGTCTCACTGATTAACAATGAACCCAGTGGGAGTCTCATTGATTAACACTGAACACTGTCGGAGTCTCACTGATTAACACTGAAGCCTGTGGGAGTCTCACTGATTAACACTGAACCCTATGGGAGTCTCACTGATTAACACTGAACCCTGTGGGCGTCTCACTGATTAACACTGAACCCTGTGGGAGCCTCACTGATTAACACTGAACCATATGGGAGTCTCACTGATTAACACTGAACCCTGTGGGAGTCTCACTGATTAACACATGAACCCTGTGGGAGTCTCACTGATTAACAATGAACCCTATGGGAGTCTCACTGATTAACACTGAACACTGTGGGAGTCTCACTGATTAACACTGAACACTGTGGGAGTCTCACTGATTAACACTGAACCCTGAGGGAGTCTCACTGATTAACACTGAACCCTATGGGAGTCTCATTGATTAAGACTGAACCCTATGAGAGTCTCACTGATTAACACATGAACCCTGAGGGTGTCTCACTGATTAACACTGAACCCTATGGGAGTCTCACTGATTAACATTGAACCCTGTGGGAGTCTCACTGATTAAGTCTGAACCCTATGGGAGTCTCACTGATTAACACTGAACCCTGTGGGAGTCTCACTGGTTAACAATGAACCCTATGGGAGTCTCAATGATTAACACTGAACTCTATGGGATTCTCACTGATTAACACTGAACCCTATGGGAGTGTCACTGATTAGCACTGAACCCTGAGGGAGTCTCAGTTACTAACACTGAACCCTGAGGGAGTCTCACTGATTAACACTGAACACTGGGGGAGTCTCAATGATTAACACTGAACACTGTGGGAGTCTCACTGATTAACACTAAACCCTGTGGGAGTCTCACTGATTAACACTGAACCCTGTGGGAGTCTCACTGATTAACACTGAACCCTGTGGGAGTCTCACTGATTAACACCGAACCCTATGGGAGTCTCATTGATTAACACTGAACCCTGAGGGAGTCTCACTGATTAACACTGAACCCTATGGGAGTCTCAGTTATTAACACTGAACCCTGAGGGAGTCTCACTGATTAACACTGATCCCTATGGGAGTCTCACTGATTAACACTGAACCCTGTGGGAGTCTCACTGGTTAACAATGAACCCTATGGGAGTCTCAATGATTAACACTGAACTCTATGGGATTCTCACTGATTAACACTGAACCCTATGGGAGTCTCACTGATTAACACTGAACCCTGTGGGAGTCTCACTGGTTAACAATGAACCCTATGGGAGTCTCAATGATTAACACTGAACTCTATGGGATTATCACTGATTAACACTGAACCCTATGGGAGTCTCACTGATTAACACTGAACCCTGTGGGAGTCTCAGTTATTAACACTGAACCCTGAGGGAGTCTCACTGATTAACACTGAACACTGGGGGAGTCTCAATGATTAACACTGAACACTGTGGGAGTCTCACTGATTAACACTGAACCCTATAGGATTCTCATTGATTAACACATGAACCCTGAGGGAGTCTCACTGATTAACACTGAACCCTGAGGGCGTCTCACTGATTAACACTGAACCCTATGGGAGTCTCACTGATTAACACATGAACCCTATGGGAGTCTCAATGATTAACACTGAACTCTATGGGATTCTCACTGATTAACACTGAACCCTATGGGAGTCTCACTGATTAACACTGAACCCTGTGGGAGTCTCACTGATTAACACTGAACCCTGTGGGCATCTCACTGATTAACACTGAACCCTATGGGAGTTTCACTGATTAACACATGAACCCTGTGGGAGTCTCACTGATTAACACTGAACCCTGTGGGAGTCTCACTGATTAACGCTGAACCCTGTGGGAGTCTCACTGATTAACACTGAACCCTATGGGAGTCTCACAGATTAACGCTGAACCCTATGGGAGTCTCACTGGTTAACAATGAACCCAGTGGGAGTCTCATTGATTAATACTGAACCCTATGGGAGTCTCACTGATTAACACTGAACACTGTTGGAGTCTCACTGATTAACACTGAACATTGTGGGAGACTCACTGATTAACACTGAACCCTGTGGGCGTCTCACTGATTAACACTGAACCCTATGGGAGTCTCACTGATTAACACATGAACCCTGTGGAAGTCTCACTGATTATCACTGAACCCTGTGGGAGTCTCACTGATTAACGCTGAACCCTGTGGGAGTCTCACTGATTAACACTGAACCCTATGGGAGTCTCACTGATTAACACATGAACCCTGTGGGAGTCTCACTGATTAACACTGAACCCTATGGGAGTCTCACTGATTAACACTGAACCCTGTGGGAGTCTCACTGATTAACACTGATCCCTATGGGAGTCTCACTGATTAACACTGAACCCTGTGGGAGTCTCACTGGTTAACAATGAACCCTATGGGAGTCTCAATGATTAACACTGAACTCTATGGGATTCTCACTGATTAACACTGAACCCTATGGGAGTCTCACTGATTAACACTGAACCCTGTGGGAGTCTCACTGGTTAACAATGAACCCTATGGGAGTCTCAATGATTAACACTGAACTCTATGGGATTATCACTGATTAACACTGAACCCTATGGGAGTCTCACTGATTAACACTGAACCCTGTGGGAGTCTCAGTTATTAACACTGAACCCTGAGGGAGTCTCACTGATTAACACTGAACACTGGGGGAGTCTCAATGATTAACACTGAACACTGTGGGAGTCTCACTGATTAACACTGAACCCTATAGGATTCTCATTGATTAACACATGAACCCTGAGGGAGTCTCACTGATTAACACTGAACCCTGAGGGCGTCTCACTGATTAACACTGAACCCTATGGGAGTCTCACTGATTAACACATGAACCCTATGGGAGTCTCAATGATTAACACTGAACTCTATGGGATTCTCACTGATTAACACTGAACCCTATGGGAGTCTCACTGATTAACACTGAACCCTGTGGGAGTCTCAGTTATTAACACTGAACCCTGAGGGAGTCTCACTGATTAACAATGAACCCAGTGGGAGTCTCATTGATTAACACTGAACACTGTCGGAGTCTCACTGATTAACACTGAACACTGTGGGATTCTCACTGATTAACACTGAACACTGTGGGAGTCTCACTGATTAACACTGAACCCTGTGGGAGTCTCACTGGTTAACAATGAACCCTATGGGAGTCTCAATGATTAACACTGAACTCTATGGGATTCTCACTGATTAACACTGAACCCTATGGGAGTCTCACTGATTAACACTGAACCCTGTGGGAGTCTCACTGGTTAACAATGAACCCTATGGGAGTCTCAATGATTAACACTGAACTCTATGGGATTATCACTGATTAACACTGAACCCTATGGGAGTCTCACTGATTAACACTGAACCCTGTGGGAGTCTCAGTTATTAACACTGAACCCTGAGGGAGTCTCACTGATTAACACTGAACACTGGGGGAGTCTCAATGATTAACACTGAACACTGTGGGAGTCTCACTGATTAACACTGAACCCTATAGGATTCTCATTGATTAACACATGAACCCTGAGGGAGTCTCACTGATTAACACTGAACCCTGAGGGCGTCTCACTGATTAACACTGAACCCTATGGGAGTCTCACTGATTAACACATGAACCCTATGGGAGTCTCAATGATTAACACTGAACTCTATGGGATTCTCACTGATTAACACTGAACCCTATGGGAGTCTCACTGATTAACAATGAACCCAGTGGGAGTCTCATTGATTAACACTGAACACTGTCGGAGTCTCACTGATTAACACTGAAGCCTGTGGGAGTCTCACTGATTAACACTGAACCCTATGGGAGTCTCACTGATTAACACTGAACCCTGTGGGCGTCTCACTGATTAACACTGAACCCTGTGGGAGCCTCACTGATTAACACTGAACCATATGGGAGTCTCACTGATTAACACTGAACCCTGTGGGAGTCTCACTGATTAACACATGAACCCTGTGGGAGTCTCACTGATTAACAATGAACCCTATGGGAGTCTCACTGATTAACACTGAACACTGTGGGAGTCTCACTGATTAACACTGAACACTGTGGGAGTCTCACTGATTAACACTGAACCCTGAGGGAGTCTCACTGATTAACACTGAACCCTATGGGAGTCTCATTGATTAAGACTGAACCCTATGAGAGTCTCACTGATTAACACATGAACCCTGAGGGTGTCTCACTGATTAACACTGAACCCTATGGGAGTCTCACTGATTAACATTGAACCCTGTGGGAGTCTCACTGATTAAGTCTGAACCCTATGGGAGTCTCACTGATTAACACTGAACCCTGTGGGAGTCTCACTGGTTAACAATGAACCCTATGGGAGTCTCAATGATTAACACTGAACTCTATGGGATTCTCACTGATTAACACTGAACCCTATGGGAGTGTCACTGATTAGCACTGAACCCTGAGGGAGTCTCAGTTACTAACACTGAACCCTGAGGGAGTCTCACTGATTAACACTGAACACTGGGGGAGTCTCAATGATTAACACTGAACACTGTGGGAGTCTCACTGATTAACACTAAACCCTGTGGGAGTCTCACTGATTAACACTGAACCCTGTGGGAGTCTCACTGATTAACACTGAACCCTGTGGGAGTCTCACTGATTAACACCGAACCCTATGGGAGTCTCATTGATTAACACTGAACCCTGAGGGAGTCTCACTGATTAACACTGAACCCTATGGGAGTCTCAGTTATTAACACTGAACCCTGAGGGAGTCTCACTGATTAACACTGAACACTGTGGGATTCTCACTGATTAACACTGAACACTGTGGGAGTCTCACTGATTAACACTGAACCCTGTGGGAGTCTCACTGATTAACACTGAACCATATGGGAGTCTCATTGATTAACACATGAACCCTGAGGGAGTCTCACTGATTAACACATAACCCTGTGGGAGTCTCACTGATTAACACTGAACCCTGTGGGAGTCTCACTGATTAACACTGAACCCTATGCGAGTCTCATTGATTAACACTGAACCCTATGGGAGTCTCACTGATTAACACATGAACCCTGTGGGAGTCTCAATGATTAACACTGAACCCTATGGGATTCTCATTGATTAACACATGAACCCTGAGGGAGTCTCACTGATTAACACTGAACCCTGTGGGAGTCTCACTGATTAACACTGAACCATATGGGAGTCTCACTGATTAACACTGAACCCTGAGGGAGTCTCACTGATTAACACTGAACCCTGTGGGAGTCTCACTGATTAACACTGAACCCTGTGGGAGTCTCACTGATTAACACTGAACCCTATGGGAGTCTCATTGATTGACACTGAACCCTATGGGAGTCTCACTGATTAACACATGAACCCTGTGGGAGTCTCAATGATTTACACTGAACCCTGTGGGAGTCTCACTGATTAACACTGAACCATATGGGAGTCTCACTGATTAACACATGAACCCTGAGGGAGTCTCACTGGTTAACAATGAACCCTATGGGAGTCTCACTGATTAACACTGAAATTGATGGGATTCTCACTGATTAACATTGAACCCTATGGGAGTCTCACTGATTAACACTGAACCCAGTGGGAGTCTCAGTGATTAATACTGAACCCTATGGGAGTCTCACTGATTAACACTGAACACTGTGGGAGTCTCACTGATTAACACTGAACACTGTGGGAGTCTCACTGATTAACACATGAACCCTGTGGGAGTCTCAATGATTTACACTGAACCCTGTGGGAGTCTCACTGATTAACACTGAACCATATGGGAGTCTCACTGATTAACACATGAACCCTGAGGGAGTCTCACTGATTAACACTGAACCCTATGGGAGTCTCAATGATTAACACTGAACCCTGTGGGAGTCTCACTGATTAAGACTGAACCCTATGGGAGTCTCACTGATTAACACTGAACCCTGTGGGAGACTCACTGGTTAACAATGAACCCTATGGGAGTCTCAATGATTAACACTGAACTCTATGGGATTCTCACTGATTAACACTGAACCCTATGGGAGTCTCACTGATTAACACTGAACCCTGTGGGAGTCTCAGTTATTAACACTGAACCCTGAGGGAGTCTCACTGATTAACACTGAACACTGGGGGAGTCTCAATGATTAACACTGAACACTGTGGGAGTCTCACTGATTAACACTAAACCCTGAGGGAGTCTCACTGATTAACACTGAACCCTGTGGGAGTCTCACTGGTTAACACTGAACCATATGGGAGTCTCATTGATTAACACATGAACCCTGAGTGAGTCTCACTGATTAACACTGAACCCTGTGAGAGTCTCACTGATTAAGACTGAACCCTATGGGAGTCTCACTGATTAACACTGAAACCTATGGGAGTCTCACTGATTAACACTGGACCCTATGGGAGTCTCACTGATTAACACTGAAGCCTGTGGGAGTCTCACTGATTAACACTGAACCCTATGGTAGTCTCACAGATTAACGCTGAACCCTATGGGAGTCTCACTGGTTAACAATGAACCCTATGGGAGTCTCACTGATTAACACTGAAATCGATGGGATTCTCACTAATTAACACTGAACCCTGAGGGAGTCTCACTGATTAACACTGAACCCTGTGGGAGTCTCACTGATTAACACTGAACCCTATGGGAGTCTCATTGATTGACACTGAACCCTATGGGAGTCTCACTGATTAACACATGAACCCTGTGGGAGTCTCAATGATTTACACTGAACCCTGTGGGAGTCTCACTGATTAACACTGAACCATATGGAAGTTTCACTGATTAACACATGAACCCTGAGGGAGTCTCACTGATTAACACTGAACCCTATGGGAGTCTCAATGATTAACACTGAACCCTGTGGGAGTCTCACTGATTAAGACTGAACCCTATGGGAGTCTCACTGATTAACACTGAACCCTGTGGGAGTCTCACTGGTTAACAATGAACCCTATGGGAGTCTCAATGATTAACACTGAACTCTATGGGATTCTCACTGATTAACACTGAACCCTATGGGAGTCTCACTGATTAACACTGAACCCTGTGGGAGTCTCAGTTATTAACACTGAACCCTGAGGGAGTCTCACTGATTAACACTAAACCCTGGGGGAGTCTCAATGATTAACACTGAACACTGTGGGAGTCTCACTGATTAACACTAAACCCTGTGGGAGTCTCACTGATTAACACTGAACCCTATGGGAGTCTCATTGATTAACACATGAACCCTGAGGGAGTCTCACTGATTAACACTGAACCCTATGGGAGTCTCACTGATTAACACATGAACCCTGAGGGAGTCTCACTGATTAACACTGAACCCTGTGGGAGTCTCACTGATTAACACTGAACCCTGTGGGAGTCTCACTGATTAACACTGAACCCTGTGGGAGTCTCAGTTATTAACACTGAACCCTGAGGGAGTCTCACTGATTAACACATGAACCCTGAGGGAGTCTCACTGATTAACACTGAACCCTGTGGGAGTCTCACTGATTAACACTGAACCATATGGGAGTCTCACTGATTAACACTGAACCCTGTGGGAGTCTCATTGATTAACACATGAACCCTGAGGGAGTCTCACTGATTAACACTGAACCCTGTGAGAGTCTCACTGATTAAGACTGAACCCTATGGGAGTCTCACTGATTAACACTGAAACCTATGGGAGTCTCACTGATTAACACTGGACCCTATGGGAGTCTCACTGATTAACACTGAAGCCTGTGGGAGTCCCACTGATTAACACTGAACCCTATGGTAGTCTCACAGATTAACGCTGAACCCTATGGGAGTCTCACTGGTTAACAATGAACCCTATGGGAGTCTCACTGATTAACACTGAAATCGATGGGATTCTCACTAATTAACACTGAACCCTGAGGGAGTCTCACTGATTAACACTGAACCCTGTGGGAGTCTCACTGATTAACACTGAACCCTGTGGGAGTCTCACTGATTAACACTGAACCCTATGGGAGTCTCATTGATTGACACTGAACCCTATGGGAGTCTCACTGATTAACACATGAACCCTGTGGGAGTCTCAATGATTTACACTGAACCCTGTGGGAGTCTCACTGATTAACACTGAACCATATGGGAGTCTCACTGATTAACACATGAACCCTGAGGGAGTCTCACTGATTAACACTGAACCCTATGGGAGTCTCAATGATTAACACTGAACCCTGTGGGAGTCTCACTGGTTAAGACTGAACCCTATGGGAGTCTCACTGATTAACACTGAACCCTGTGGGAGTCTCACTGGTTAACAATGAACCCTATGGGAGTCTCAATGATTAACACTGAACTATATGGGATTCTCACTGATTAACACTGAACCCTATGGGAGTCTCACTGATTAACACTGAACCCTGTGGGAGTCTCAGTTATTAACACTGAACCCTGAGGGAGTCTCACTGATTAACACTGAACACTGGGGGAGTCTCAATGATTAACACTGAACACTGTAGGAGTCTCACTGATGAACACTGAACCCTGTGGGAGTCTCACTGATTAACACTGAACCCTATGGGATTCTCATTGATTAACACATGAACCCTGCGGGAGTCTCACTGATTAACACTGAACCCTGTGGGAGTCTCACTGATTAACACTGAACTATATTGGAGTCTCACTGATTAACACTGAACCCTGTGGGAGTCTCACTGATTAACACTGATCCTATGGGAGTCTCACTGATTAACACTGAACCCTGTGAGAGTCTCACTGATTAAGACTGAACCCTATGGGAGTCTCACTGATTAACACTGAAACCTATGGGAGTCTCACTGATTAACACTGGACCCTATGGGAGTCTCACTGATTAACACTGAAGCCTGTGGGAGTCTCACTGATTAACACTGAACCCTATGGTAGTCTCACAGATTAACGCTGAACCCTATGGGAGTCTCACTGGTTAACAATGAACCCTATGGGAGTCTCACTGATTAACACTGAAATCGATGGGATTCTCACTGATTAACACTGAACCCTATGGGAGTCTCACTGATTAACACTGAACCCAGTGGGAGTCTCAGTGATTAATACTGAACCCTATGGGAGTCTCACTGATTAACACTGAACACTGTGGGAGTCTCACTGATTAACACTGAACACTGTGGGAGTCTCACTGATTAACACCGAACCCTGTGGGCGTCTCACTGATTAACACTGAACCCTATGGGAGTCTCACTGATTAACACATGAACCCTGTAGGAGTCTCACTGATTAACACTGAACCCTGTGGGAGTCTCACTGATTAACGCTGAACCCTGTGGGAGTCTCACTGATTAACACTGAACCCTATGGGAGTCTCACAGATTAACGCTGAACCCTATGGGAGGCTCACTGGTTAACAATGAACCCAGTGGGAGTCTCATTGATTAATACTGAACCCTATGGGAGTCTCACTGATTAACACATGAACCCTGAGGGAGTCTCACTGATTAAGACTGAACCCTATGGGAGTCTCACTGATTAACATTGAACCCTGTGGGAGTTTCACTGATTAAGACTGAACCCTATGGGAGTCTCACTAATTAACACTGAACCCTGAGGGAGTCTCACTGATTAACACTGAACCCTGTGGGAGTCTCACTGATTAACACTAAACCCTGTGGGAGTCTCACTGATTAACACTGAACCCTATGGGAGTCTCATTGATTAACACTGAACCCTATGGGAGTCTCACTGATTAACACATGAACCCTGTGGGAGTCTCAATGATTTACACTGAACCCTGTGGGAGTCTCACTGATTAACACTGAACCATATGGGAGTCTCACTGATTAACACATGAACCATGAGGGAGTCTCACTGATTAACACTGAACCATATGGGAGTCTCAATGATTAACACTGAACCCTGTGGGAGTCTCACTGATTAAGACTGAACCCTATGGGAGTCTCACTGATTAACACTGAACCCTGTGGGAGTCTCACTGGTTAACAATGAACCTTATGGGAGTCTCAATGATTAACACTGAACTCTATGGGATTATCACTGATTAACACTGAACCCTATGGGAGTCTCACTGATTAACACTGAACCCTGTGGGAGTCTCAGTTATTAACACTGAACCCTGAGGGAGTCTCACTGATTAACACTGAACACTGGGGGAGTCTCAATGATTAACACTGAACACTGTGGGAGTCTCACTGATTAACACTGAACCCTATAGGATTCTCATTGATTAACACATGAACCCTGAGGGAGTCTCACTGATTAACACTGAACCCTGTGGGAGTCTCACTGATTAACACTGAACCATATGGGAGTCTCACTGATTAACACTGAACCCTGTGGGAGTCTCACTGATTAACACTGATCCCTATGGGAGTCTCACTGATTAACACTGAACCCTGTGAGAGTCTCACTGATTAAGACTGAACCATATGGGAGTCTCACTGATTAACACATGAACCCTGAGGGAGTCTCACTGATTAACACTGAACCCTATGGGAGTCTCAATGATTAACACTGAACCCTGTGGGAGTCTCACTGATTAAGACTGAACCCTATGGGAGTCTCACTGATTAACACTGAACCCTGTGGGAGTCTCACTGGTTAACACTGAACCCTGTGGGCGTCTCACTGATTAACACTGAACCCTATGGGAGTCTCACTGATTAACACATGAACCCTGTGGGAGTCTCACTGATTATCACTGAACCCTGTGGGAGTCTCACTGATTAACGCTGAACCCTGTGGGAGTCTCACTGATTAACAATGAACCCTATGGGAGTCTCACTGATTAACACATGAACCCTGAGGGAGTCTCACTGATTAACACTGAACCCTGTGGGAGTCTCACTGATTAACACTGAACCCTGTGGGAGTCTCACTGATTAACAATGAACCCTATGGGAGTCTCACTGATTAACACATGAACCCTGAGGGAGTCTCACTGATTAACACTGAACCCTATGGGAGTCTCACTGATTAACACTGAACCCTGTGGGAGTCTCACTGATTAAGACTGAACCCTATGGGAGTCTCACTGATTAACACTGAACCCTGTGGGAGTCTCACTGATTAAGACTGAACCCTATGGGAGTCTCACTGATTAACACTGAAACCTATGGGAGTCTCACTGATTAACACTGGACCCTATGGGAGTCTCATTGATTAACACTGAAGCCTGTGGGAGTCTCACTGATTAACACTGAACCCTATGGTAGTCTCACAGATTAACGCTGAACCCTATGGGAGTCTCACTGATTAACACGGAACACTGTGGGAGTCTCACTGATTAACACTGAACACTGTGGGAGTCTCACTGATTAACACTGAACCCTGTGGGCGTCTCACTGATTAACACTGAACCCTATGGGAGTCTCAATGATTAACACTGAACACTGTAGGAGTCTCACTGATGAACACTGAACCCTGTGGGAGTCTCACTGATTAACACTGAACCCTATGGGATTCTCATTGATTAACACATGAACCCTGCGGGAGTCTCAATGATTAACACATGAACCCTGAGGGAGTCTCACTGATTACCACTGAACCCTATGGGAGTCTCACTGATTAACACTGAACCCTGTGGGAGTCTCACTGATTAAGACTGAACCATATGGGAGTCTCACTGATTAACACTGAACCCTGTGGGAGTCTCACTGGTTAACAATGAACCCTATGGGAGTCTCAATGATTAACACTGAAACCTATGGGAGTCTCACTGATTAACACTGGACCCTATGGGAGTCTCACTGATTAACACTGAAGCCTGTGGGAGTCTCACTGATTAACACTGAACCCTATGGTAGTCTCACAGATTAACGCTGAACCCTATGGGAGTCTCACTGGTTAACAATGAACCCTATGGGAGTCTCAATGATTAACACTGAAATCGATGGGATTCTCACTGATTAACACTGAACCCTATGGGAGTCTCACTGATTAACACTGAACCCAGTGGGAGTCTCAGTGATTAATACTGAACCCTATGGGAGTCTCACTGATTAACACTGAACACTGTGGGAGTCTCACTGATTAACACTGAACACTGTGGGAGTCTCACTGATTAACACTGAACCCTGTGGGCATCTCACTGATTAACACTGAACCCTATGGGAGTTTCACTGATTAACACATGAACCCTGTGGGAGTCTCACTGATTAACACTGAACCCTGTGGGAGTCTCACTGATTAACGCTGAACCCTGTGGGAGTCTCACTGATTAACACTGAACCCTATGGGAGTCTCACAGATTAACGCTGAACCCTATGGGAGTCTCACTGGTTAACAATGAACCCAGTGGGAGTCTCATTGATTAATACTGAACCCTATGGGAGTCTCACTGATTAACACTGAACACTGTTGGAGTCTCACTGATTAACACTGAACATTGTGGGAGACTCACTGATTAACACTGAACCCTGTGGGCGTCTCACTGATTAACACTGAACCCTATGGGAGTCTCACTGATTAACACATGAACCCTGTGGAAGTCTCACTGATTATCACTGAACCCTGTGGGAGTCTCACTGATTAACGCAGAACCCTGTGGGAGTCTCACTGATTAACACTGAACCCTATGGGAGTCTCACTGATTAACACATGAACCCTGTGGGAGTCTCACTGATTAACACTGAACCCTATGGGAGTCTCACTGATTAACACTGAACCCTGTGGGAGTCTCACTGATTAACACTGATCCCTATGGGAGTCTCACTGATTAACACTGAACCCTGTGGGAGTCTCACTGGTTAACAATGAACCCTATGGGAGTCTCAATGATTAACACTGAACTCTATGGGATTCTCACTGATTAACACTGAACCCTATGGGAGTCTCACTGATTAACACTGAACCCTGTGGGAGTCTCACTGGTTAACAATGAACCCTATGGGAGTCTCAATGATTAACACTGAACTCTATGGGATTATCACTGATTAACACTGAACCCTATGGGAGTCTCACTGATTAACACTGAACCCTGTGGGAGTCTCAGTTATTAACACTGAACCCTGAGGGAGTCTCACTGATTAACACTGAACACTGGGGGAGTCTCAATGATTAACACTGAACACTGTGGGAGTCTCACTGATTAACACTGAACCCTATAGGATTCTCATTGATTAACACATGAACCCTGAGGGAGTCTCACTGATTAACACTGAACCCTGAGGGCGTCTCACTGATTAACACTGAACCCTATGGGAGTCTCACTGATTAACACATGAACCCTATGGGAGTCTCAATGATTAACACTGAACTCTATGGGATTCTCACTGATTAACACTGAACCCTATGGGAGTCTCACTGATTAACACTGAACCCTGTGGGAGTCTCACTGATTAACACTGAACCCTGTGGGCATCTCACTGATTAACACTGAACCCTATGGGAGTTTCACTGATTAACACATGAACCCTGTGGGAGTCTCACTGATTAACACTGAACCCTGTGGGAGTCTCACTGATTAACGCTGAACCCTGTGGGAGTCTCACTGATTAACACTGAACCTTATGGGAGTCTCACAGATTAACGCTGAACCCTATGGGAGTCTCACTGGTTAACAATGAACCCAGTGGGAGTCTCATTGATTAATACTGAACCCTATGGGAGTCTCACTGATTAACACTGAACACTGTTGGAGTCTCACTGATTAACACTGAACATTGTGGGAGACTCACTGATTAACACTGAACCCTGTGGGCGTCTCACTGATTAACACTGAACCCTATGGGAGTCTCACTGATTAACACATGAACCCTGTGGAAGTCTCACTGATTATCACTGAACCCTGTGGGAGTCTCACTGATTAACGCTGAACCCTGTGGGAGTCTCACTGATTAACACTGAACCCTATGGGAGTCTCACTGATTAACACATGAACCCTGTGGGAGTCTCACTGATTAACACTGAACCCTATGGGAGTCTCACTGATTAACACTGAACCCTGTGGGAGTCTCACTGATTAACACTGATCCCTATGGGAGTCTCACTGATTAACACTGAACCCTGTGGGAGTCTCACTGGTTAACAATGAACCCTATGGGAGTCTCAATGATTAACACTGAACTCTATGGGATTCTCACTGATTAACACTGAACCCTATGGGAGTCTCACTGATTAACACTGAACCCTGTGGGAGTCTCACTGGTTAACAATGAACCCTATGGGAGTCTCAATGATTAACACTGAACTCTATGGGATTATCACTGATTAACACTGAACCCTATGGGAGTCTCACTGATTAACACTGAACCCTGTGGGAGTCTCAGTTATTAACACTGAACCCTGAGGGAGTCTCACTGATTAACACTGAACACTGGGGGAGTCTCAATGATTAACACTGAACACTGTGGGAGTCTCACTGATTAACACTGAACCCTATAGGATTCTCATTGATTAACACATGAACCCTGAGGGAGTCTCACTGATTAACACTGAACCCTGAGGGCGTCTCACTGATTAACACTGAACCCTATGGGAGTCTCACTGATTAACACATGAACCCTATGGGAGTCTCAATGATTAACACTGAACTCTATGGGATTCTCACTGATTAACACTGAACCCTATGGGAGTCTCACTGATTAACACTGAACCCTGTGGGAGTCTCAGTTATTAACACTGAACCCTGAGGGAGTCTCACTGATTAACAATGAACCCAGTGGGAGTCTCATTGATTAACACTGAACACTGTCGGAGTCTCACTGATTAACACTGAACACTGTGGGATTCTCACTGATTAACACTGAACACTGTGGGAGTCTCACTGATTAACACTGAACCCTGTGGGAGTCTCACTGGTTAACAATGAACCCTATGGGAGTCTCAATGATTAACACTGAACTCTATGGGATTCTCACTGATTAACACTGAACCCTATGGGAGTCTCACTGATTAACACTGAACCCTGTGGGAGTCTCACTGGTTAACAATGAACCCTATGGGAGTCTCAATGATTAACACTGAACTCTATGGGATTATCACTGATTAACACTGAACCCTATGGGAGTCTCACTGATTAACACTGAACCCTGTGGGAGTCTCAGTTATTAACACTGAACCCTGAGGGAGTCTCACTGATTAACACTGAACACTGGGGGAGTCTCAATGATTAACACTGAACACTGTGGGAGTCTCACTGATTAACACTGAACCCTATAGGATTCTCATTGATTAACACATGAACCCTGAGGGAGTCTCACTGATTAACACTGAACCCTGAGGGCGTCTCACTGATTAACACTGAACCCTATGGGAGTCTCACTGATTAACACATGAACCCTATGGGAGTCTCAATGATTAACACTGAACTCTATGGGATTCTCACTGATTAACACTGAACCCTATGGGAGTCTCACTGATTAACACTGAACCCTGTGGGAGTCTCAGTTATTAACACTGAACCCTGAGGGAGTCTCACTGATTAACAATGAACCCAGTGGGAGTCTCATTGATTAACACTGAACACTGTCGGAGTCTCACTGATTAACACTGAAGCCTGTGGGAGTCTCACTGATTAACACTGAACCCTATGGGAGTCTCACTGATTAACACTTAACCCTGTGGGCGTCTCACTGATTAACACTGAACCCTGTGGGAGCCTCACTGATTAACACTGAACCATATGGGAGTCTCACTGATTAACACTGAACCCTGTGGGAGTCTCACTGATTAACACATGAACCCTGTGGGAGTCTCACTGATTAACAATGAACCCTATGGGAGTCTCACTGATTAACACTGAACACTGTGGGAGTCTCACTGATTAACACTGAACACTGTGGGAGTCTCACTGATTAACACTGAACCCTGAGGGAGTCTCACTGATTAACACTGAACCCTATGGGAGTCTCATTGATTAAGACTGAACCCTATGAGAGTCTCACTGATTAACACATGAACCCTGAGGGTGTCTCACTGATTAACACTGAACCCTATGGGAGTCTCACTGATTAACATTGAACCCTGTGGGAGTCTCACTGATTAAGTCTGAACCCTATGGGAGTCTCACTGATTAACACTGAACCCTGTGGGAGTCTCACTGGTTAACAATGAACCCTATGGGAGTCTCAATGATTAACACTGAACTCTATGGGATTCTCACTGATTAACACTGAACCCTATGGGAGTGTCACTGATTAGCACTGAACCCTGAGGGAGTCTCAGTTACTAACACTGAACCCTGAGGGAGTCTCACTGATTAACACTGAACACTGGGGGAGTCTCAATGATTAACACTGAACACTGTGGGAGTCTCACTGATTAACACTAAACCCTGTGGGAGTCTCACTGATTAACACTGAACCCTGTGGGAGTCTCACTGATTAACACTGAACCCTGTGGGAGTCTCACTGATTAACACTGAACCCTATGGGAGTCTCATTGATTAACACTGAACCCTGAGGGAGTCTCACTGATTAACACTGAACCCTATGGGAGTCTCAGTTATTAACACTGAACCCTGAGGGAGTCTCACTGATTAACACTGAACACTGTGGGATTCTCACTGATTAACACTGACCACTGTGGGAGTCTCACTGATTAACACTGAACCCTGTGGGAGTCTCACTGATTAACACTGAACCATATGGGAGTCTCATTGATTAACACATGAACCCTGAGGGAGTCTCACTGATTAACACATAACCCTGTGGGAGTCTCACTGATTAACACTGAACCCTGTGGGAGTCTCACTGATTAACACTGAACCTTATGCGAGTCTCATTGATTAACACTGAACCCTATGGGAGTCTCACTGATTAACACATGAACCCTGTGGGAGTCTCAATGATTAACACTGAACCCTATGGGATTCTCATTGATTAACACATGAACCCTGAGGGAGTCTCACTGATTAACACTGAACCCTGTGGGAGTCTCACTGATTAACACTGAACCATATGGGAGTCTCACTGATTAACACTGAACCCTGAGGGAGTCTCACTGATTAACACTGAACCCTGTGGGAGTCTCACTGATTAACACTGAACCCTGTGGGAGTCTCACTGATTAACACTGAACCCTATGGGAGTCTCATTGATTGACACTGAACCCTATGGGAGTCTCACTGATTAACACATGAACCCTGTGGGAGTCTCAATGATTTACACTGAACCCTGTGGGAGTCTCACTGATTAACACTGAACCATATGGGAGTCTCACTGATTAACACATGAACCCTGAGGGAGTCTCACTGGTTAACAATGAACCCTATGGGAGTCTCACTGATTAACACTGAAATTGATGGGATTCTCACTGATTAACATTGAACCCTATGGGAGTCTCACTGATTAACACTGAACCCAGTGGGAGTCTCAGTGATTAATACTGAACCCTATGGGAGTCTCACTGATTAACACTGAACACTGTGGGAGTCTCACTGATTAACACTGAACACTGTGGGAGTCTCACTGATTAACACATGAACCCTGTGGGAGTCTCAATGATTTACACTGAACCCTGTGGGAGTCTCACTGATTAACACTGAACCATATGGGAGTCTCACTGATTAACACATGAACCCTGAGGGAGTCTCACTGATTAACACTGAACCCTATGGGAGTCTCAATGATTAACACTGAACCCTGTGGGAGTCTCACTGATTAAGACTGAACCCTATGGGAGTCTCACTGATTAACACTGAACCCTGTGGGAGACTCACTGGTTAACAATGAACCCTATGGGAGTCTCACTGATTAACACTAAACCCTGTGGGAGTCTCACTGATTAACACTGAACCCTATGGGATTCTCATTGATTAACACATGAACCCTGAGGGAGTCTCACTGATTAACACTGAACCCTGTGGGAGTCTCACTGATTAACACTGAACCATATGGGAGTCTCACTGATTAACACTGAACCCTGTGGGAGTCTCAATGATTAACACTGATCCCTATGGGAGTCTCACTGATTAACACTGAACCCTGTGAGAGTCTCACTGATTAAGACTGAACCCTATGGGAGTCTCACTGATTAACACTGAAACCTATGGGAGTCTCACTGATTAACACTGGACCCTATGGGAGTCTCACTGATTAACACTGAAGCCTGTGGGAGTCTCACTGATTAACACTGAACCCTATGGTAGTCTCACAGATTAACGCTGAACCCTATGGGAGTCTCACTGGTTAACAATGAACCCTATGGGAGTCTCACTGATTAACAATGAAATCGATGGGATTCTCACTGATTAACACTGAACCCTATGGGAGTCTCACTGATTAACACTGAACCCAGTGGGAGTCTCAGTGATTAATACTGAACCCTATGGGAGTCTCACTGATTAACACTGAACACTGTGGGAGTCTCACTGATTAACACATGAACCCTGTGGGAGTCTCACTGATTAACACTGAACCCTGTGTGAGTCTCACTGATTAACGCTGAACCCTGTGGGAGTCTAACTGATTAACACTGAACCCTATGGGAGTCTCACTGATTAACGCTGAACCCTATGGGAGTCTCACTGTTTAACAATGAACCCAGTGGGAGTCTCATTGATTAATACTGAACCCTATGGGAGTCTCACTGATTAACACTGAACACTGTGGGAGTCTCACTGATTAACACTGAACACTGTGGGAGTCTCACTGATTAACACTGAACCCTGTGGGCGTCTCACTGATTAACACTGAACCCTATGGGAGTCTCACTGATTAACACATGAACCCTGTGGGAGTCTCACTGATTATCACTGAACCCTGTGGGAGTCTAACTGATTAATGCTGAACCCTGTGGCAGTCTCACTGATTAACAATGAACCCTATGGGAGTCTCACTGATTAACACATGAACCCTGAGGGAGTCTCACTGATTAACACTGAACCCTATGGGAGTCTCACTGATTAACACTGAACCCTGTGGGAGTCTCACTGATTAAGACTGAACCATATGGGAGTCTCACTGATTAACACTGAACCCTGTGGGAGTCTCACTGATTAACACTGAACCCTATGGGAGTCTCATTGATTAACACATGAACCCTGAGGGAGTCTCACTGATTAACACATAACCCTGTGGGAGTCTCACTGATTAACACTGAACCCTGTGGGAGTCTCACTGATTAACACTGAACTCTATGGGAGTCTCATTGATTAACACTGAACCCTATGGGAGTCTTACTGATTAACACATGAACCCTGTGGGAGTCTCAATGATTTACACTGAAAACTGGGGGAGTCTCACTGATTAACACTGAACCCTATGGGAGTCTCACTGATTAACACATGAACCCTGAGGGAGTCTCACTGATTAACACTGAACCCTATGGGAGTCTCACTGCTTAACATTGAACCCTGTGGGAGTCTCACTGATTAAGACTGAACCCTATGGGAGTCTCACTAATTAACACTGAACCCTGAGGGAGTCTCACTGATTAACACTGAACCCTGTGGGAGTCTCAGTTATTAACACTGAACCCTGAGGGAGTCTCACTGATTAACACTGAACACTGTGGGATTCTCACTGATTAACACTGAACACTGTGGGAGTCTCACTGATTAACACTGAACCCTGTGGGAGTCTCACTGATTAACACTGAACCCTATGGGAGTCTCATTGATTAACACATGAAACCTGAGGGAGTCTCACTGATTAACACATAACCCTGTGGGAGTCTCACTGATTAACACTGAACCCTATGGGAGTCTCACAGATTAACGCTGAACCCTATGGGAGTCTCACTGGTTAAAAATGAACCCAGTGGGAGTCTCATTGATTAATAGTGAACCCTATGGGAGTCTCACTGATTAACACTGAACACTGTGGGAGTCTCACTGATTAACACTGAACACTGTGGGAGTCTCACTGATTAACACTGAACCCTGTGGGCGTCTCACTGATTAACACTGAACCCTATTGGAGTCTCACTGATTAACACATGAACCCTGTGGGAGTCTCACTGATTATCACTGAACCCTGTGGGAGTCTCACTGATTAACGCTGAACCCTGTGGGAGTCTCACTGATTAACAATGAACCCTATGGGAGTCTCACTGATTAACACATGAACCCTGAGGGAGTCTCACTGATTAACACT
The DNA here is from genome assembly GCF_048934315.1 of Petromyzon marinus. Classification (NCBI taxonomy): domain Eukaryota; kingdom Metazoa; phylum Chordata; class Hyperoartia; order Petromyzontiformes; family Petromyzontidae; genus Petromyzon; species Petromyzon marinus. Next base: position 1,860,942 of record NW_027423501.1, read on the forward strand.
GAACCCTATGGGAGTCTCACTGATTAACACATAACCCTGTGGGAGTCTCACTGATTAACACTGAACCCTGTGGGAGTCTCACTGATTAACACTGAACCCTATGGGAGTCTCATTGATTAACACTGAACCCTATGGGGGTCTCACTGATTAACACATGAACCCTGTGGGAGTCTCAATGATTTACACTGAACACTGTGGGAGTCTCACTGATTAACACTGAACCCTATGGGAGTCTCACTGATTAACACATGAACCCTGAGGGAGTCTCACTGATTAACACTGAACCCTATGGGAGTCTCACTGATTAACATTGAACCCTGTGGGAGTCTCACTGATTAAGACTGAACCCTATGGGAGTCTCACTAATTAACACTGAACCCTGAGGGAGTCTCACTGATTAACACTGAACCCTATGGGAGTCTCACTAATTAACACTGAACCCTGAGGGAGTCTCACTGATTAACACTGAACCCTGTGGGAGTCTCAGTTATTAACACTGAACCCTGAGGGAGTCTCACTGATTCACACTGAACACTGTGGGATTCTCACTGATTAACACTGAACACTGTGGGAGTCTCACTGATTAACACTGAACCCTGTGGGAGTCTCACTGATTAACACTGAACCCTATGGGAGTCTCATTGATTAACACATGAACCCTGAGGGAGTCTCACTGATTAACACATAACCCTGTGGGAGTCTCACTGATTAACACTGAACCCTGTGGGAGTCTCACTGATTAACACTGAACCCTATGGGAGTCTCATTGATTAACACTGAACCCTATGGGAGTCTCACTGATTAATACTGAACCCTGTGGGAGTCTCAATGATTTACACTGAACCCTGTGGGAGTCTCACTGATTAACACTGAACACTGGGGGAGTCTCACTGATTAACACATGAACCCTGAGGGAATCTCACTGATTAACACTGAACCCTATGGGAGTCTCAATGATTAACACTGAACCCTGTGGGAGTCTCACTGATTAAGACTGAACCCTGACGGAGTCTCACTGATTAACACTGAACCCTATGGGAGTCTCAATGATTAACAATGAACCCTATGGGAGTCTCAATGATTAACACTGAACTCTATGGGATTCTCACTGATTAACACTGAACCCTATGGGAGTCTCACTGATTAATACTGAACCCTGTGGGAGTCTCAGTTATTAACACTGAACCCTGAGGGAGTCTCACTGATTAACACTGAACACTGGGGGAGTCTCAATGATTAACACTGAACACTGTGGGAGTCTCACTGATTAACACTAAACCCTGTGGGAGTCTCACTGATTAACACTGAACCCTATGGGAGTCTCATTGATTAACACATGAACCCTGACGGAGTCTCACTGATTAACACTGAACCCTGTGGGAGTCTCACTGATTAACACTGAACCATATGGGAGTCTCACTGATTAACACTGAACCCTATGGGAGTCTCACTGATTAACACTGAACCCTGTGAGAGTCTCACTGATAAAGACTGAACCCTATGGGAGTCTCACTGATTAACACTGAAACCTATGGGAGTCTCACTGATTAACACTGGACCCTATGGGAGTCTCACTGATTAACACTGAAGCCTGTGGGAGTCTCATTGATTAACACTGAACCCTATGGTAGTCTCACAGATTAACGCTGAACCCTATGGGAGTCTCACTGGTTAACAATGAACCCTATGGGAGTCTCACTGATTAACACTGAAATCGATGGGATTCTCACTGATTAACACTGAACCCTATGGGAGTCTCACTGATTAACACTGAACCCAGTGGGAGTCTCAGTGATTAATACTGAACCCTATGGGAGTCTCACTGATTAACACTGCACACTGTGGGGTCTCACTGATTAACACTGAACACTGTGGGAGTCTCACTGATTAACACTGAACCCTGTGGGCGTCTCACTGATTAACACTGAACCCTATGGGAGTCTCACTGATTAACACATGAACCCTGTGGGAGTCTCACTGATTAACACTGAACCCTGTGGGAGTCTCACTGATTAACGCTGAACGCTGTGGGTGTCTCACTGATTAACACTGAACCCTATGGGAGTCTCACAGATTAACGCTGAACCCTATGCGAGTCTCACTGGTTAACAATGAACCCAGTGGGAGTCTCATTGATTAATACTGAACCCTATGGGAGTCTCACTGATTAACACTGAACACTGTGGGAGTCTCACTGATTAACACTGAACACTGTGAGAGTCTCACTGATTAACACTGAACCCTAAGGGCGTCTCACTGATTAACACTGAACCCTATGGGAGTCTCACTGATTAACACTGAACTCTATGGGATTCTCACTGATTAACACTGAACCCTATGGGAGTCTCACTGATTAATACTGAACCCTGTGGGAGTCTCAGTTATTAACACTGAACCCTGAGGGAGTCTCACTGATTAACACTGAACACTGGGGGAGTCTCAATGATTAACACTGAACACTGTGGGAGTCTCACTGATTAACACTAAACCCTGTGGGAGTCTCACTGATTAACACTGAACCCTATGGGAGTCTCATTGATTAACACATGAACCCTGAGGGAGTCTAACTGATTAACACTGAACCCTGTGGGAGTCTCACTGATTAACACTGAACCATATGGGAGTCTCACTGATTAACACTGAACCCTATGGGAGTCTCACTGATTAACACTGAACCCTGTGAGAGTCTCACTGATAAAGACTGAACCCTATGGGAGTCTCACTGATTAACACTGAAACCTATGGGGGACTCACTGATTAACACTGGACCCTATGGGATTCTCACTGATTAACACTGAAGCCTGTGGGAGTCTCATTGATTAACACTGAACCCTATGGTAGTCTCACAGATTAACGCTGAACCCTATGGGAGTCTCACTGGTTAACAATGAACCCTATGGGAGTCTCACTGATTAACACTGAAATCGATGGGATTCTCACTGATTAACACTGAACCCTATGGGAGTCTCACTGATTAACACTGAACCCAGTGGGAGTCTCAGTGATTAATACTGAACCCTATGGGAGTCTCACTGATTAACACTGCACACTGTGGGGGTCTCACTGATTAACACTGAACACTGTGGGAGTCTCACTGATTAACACTGAACCCTGTGGGCGTCTCACTGATTAACACTGAACCCTATGGGAGTCTCACTGATTAACACATGAACCCTGTGGGAGTCTCACTGATTAACACTGAACCCTGTGGGAGTCTCACTGATTAACGCTGAACGCTGCGGGAGTCTCACTGATTAACACTGAACCCTATGGGAGTCTCACAGATTAACGCTGAACCCTATGCGAGTCTCACTGGTTAACAATGAACCCAGTGGGAGTCTCATTGATTAATACTGAACCCTATGGGAGTCTCACTGATTAACACTGAACACTGTGGGAGTCTCACTGATTAACACTGAACACTGTGAGAGTCTCACTGATTAACACATGAACCCTGAGGGAGTCTCACTGATTAACACTGAACCCTATGGGAGTCTCACTGATTAACATTGAACCCTGTGGGAGTCTCACTGATTAAGACTGAACCCTATGGGAGTCTCACTAATTAACACTGAACCCTGAGGGAGTCTCACTGATTAACACTGAACCCTATGGGAGTCTCACTAATTAACACTGAACCCTGAGGGAGTCTCACTGATTAACACTGAACCCTGTGGTAGTCTCAGTTATTAACACTGAACCCTGAGGGAGTCTCACTGATTCACACTGAACACTGTGGGATTCTCACTGATTAACACTGAACACTGTGGGAGTCTCACTGATTAACACTGAACCCTGTGGGAGTCTCACTGATTAACACTGAACCCTATGGGAGTCTCATTGATTAACACATGAACCCTGAGGGAGTCTCACTGATTAACACATAACCCTGTGGGAGTCTCACTGATTAACACTGAACCCTGTGGGAGTCTCACTGATTAACACTGAACCCTATGGGAGTCTCATTGATTAACACTGAACCCTATGGGAGTCTCACTGATTAATACTGAACCCTGTGGGAGTCTCAATGATTTACACTGAACCCTGTGGGAGTCTCACTGATTAACACTGAACACTGGGGGAGTCTCACTGATTAACACATGAACCCTGAGGGAATCTCACTGATTAACACTGAACCCTATGGGAGTCTCAATGATTAACACTGAACCCTGTGGGAGTCTCACTGATTAAGACTGAACCCTGACGGAGTCTCACTGATTAACACTGAACCCTATGGGAGTCTCAATGATTAACAATGAACCCTATGGGAGTCTCAATGATTAACACTGAACTCTATGGGATTCTCACTGATTAACACTGAACCCTATGGGAGTCTCACTGATTAATACTGAACCCTGTGGGAGTCTCAGTTATTAACACTGAACCCTGAGGGAGTCTCACTGATTAACACTGAACACTGGGGGAGTCTCAATGATTAACACTGAACACTGTGGGAGTCTCACTGATTAACACTAAACCCTGTGGGAGTCTCACTGATTAACACTGAACCCTATGGGAGTCTCATTGATTAACACATGAACCCTGACGGAGTCTCACTGATTAACACTGAACCCTGTGGGAGTCTCACTGATTAACACTGAACCATATGGGAGTCTCACTGATTAACACTGAACCCTATGGGAGTCTCACTGATTAACACTGAACCCTGTGAGAGTCTCACTGATAAAGACTGAACCCTATGGGAGTCTCACTGATTAACACTGAAACCTATGGGAGTCTCACTGATTAACACTGGACCCTATGGGAGTCTCACTGATTAACACTGAAGCCTGTGGGAGTCTCATTGATTAACACTGAACCCTATGGTAGTCTCACAGATTAACGCTGAACCCTATGGGAGTCTCACTGGTTAACAATGAACCCTATGGGAGTCTCACTGATTAACACTGAAATCGATGGGATTCTCACTGATTAACACTGAACCCTATGGGAGTCTCACTGATTAACACTGAACCCAGTGGGAGTCTCAGTGATTAATACTGAACCCTATGGGAGTCTCACTGATTAACACTGCACACTGTGGGGTCTCACTGATTAACACTGAACACTGTGGGAGTCTCACTGATTAACACTGAACCCTGTGGGCGTCTCACTGATTAACACTGAACCCTATGGGAGTCTCACTGATTAACACATGAACCCTGTGGGAGTCTCACTGATTAACACTGAACCCTGTGGGAGTCTCACTGATTAACGCTGAACGCTGTGGGTGTCTCACTGATTAACACTGAACCCTATGGGAGTCTCACAGATTAACGCTGAACCCTATGCGAGTCTCACTGGTTAACAATGAACCCAGTGGGAGTCTCATTGATTAATACTGAACCCTATGGGAGTCTCACTGATTAACACTGAACACTGTGGGAGTCTCACTGATTAACACTGAACACTGTGAGAGTCTCACTGATTAACACTGAACCCTAAGGGCGTCTCACTGATTAACACTGAACCCTATGGGAGTCTCACTGATTAACACTGAACTCTATGGGATTCTCACTGATTAACACTGAACCCTATGGGAGTCTCACTGATTAATACTGAACCCTGTGGGAGTCTCAGTTATTAACACTGAACCCTGAGGGAGTCTCACTGATTAACACTGAACACTGGGGGAGTCTCAATGATTAACACTGAACACTGTGGGAGTCTCACTGATTAACACTAAACCCTGTGGGAGTCTCACTGATTAACACTGAACCCTATGGGAGTCTCATTGATTAACACATGAACCCTGAGGGAGTCTAACTGATTAACACTGAACCCTGTGGGAGTCTCACTGATTAACACTGAACCATATGGGAGTCTCACTGATTAACACTGAACCCTATGGGAGTCTCACTGATTAACACTGAACCCTGTGAGAGTCTCACTGATAAAGACTGAACCCTATGGGAGTCTCACTGATTAACACTGAAACCTATGGGGGACTCACTGATTAACACTGGACCCTATGGGATTCTCACTGATTAACACTGAAGCCTGTGGGAGTCTCATTGATTAACACTGAACCCTATGGTAGTCTCACAGATTAACGCTGAACCCTATGGGAGTCTCACTGGTTAACAATGAACCCTATGGGAGTCTCACTGATTAACACTGAAATCGATGGGATTCTCACTGATTAACACTGAACCCTATGGTAGTCTCACTGATTAACACTGAACCCAGTGGGAGTCTCAGTGATTAATACTGAACCCTATGGGAGTCTCACTGATTAACACTGCACACTGTGGGGGTCTCACTGATTAACACTGAACACTGTGGGAGTCTCACTGATTAACACTGAACCCTGTGGGCGTCTCACTGATTAACACTGAACCCTATGGGAGTCTCACTGATTAACACATGAACCCTGTGGGAGTCTCACTGATTAACACTGAACCCTGTGGGAGTCTCACTGATTAACGCTGAACGCTGTGGGAGTCTCACTGATTAACACTGAACCCTATGGGAGTCTCACAGATTAACGCTGAACCCTATGCGAGTCTCACTGGTTAACAATGAACCCAGTGGGAGTCTCATTGATTAATACTGAACCCTATGGGAGTCTCACTGATTAACACTGAACACTGTGGGAGTCTCACTGATTAACACTGAACACTGTGAGAGTCTCACTGATTAACACTGAACCCTAAGGGCGTCTCACTGATTAACACTGAACCCTATGGGAGTCTCACTGATTAACACATGAACCCTGTGGGAGTCTCACTGATCATCACTGAACCCTGTGGGAGTCTCCCTGATTAACACTGAACCCTGTGGGAGTCTCACTGATTAACACTGAACCCTATGGGAGTCTCATTGATTAACACATGAACCCTGAGGGAGTCTCACTGATTAACACTGAACCCTATGGGAGTCTCACTGATTAACACTGAACCCTGTGGGAGTCTCACTGATTAACACTGAACCCTATGGGAGTCTCATTGATTAACACTGAACCCTATGGGGGTCTCACTGATTAACACATGAACCCTGTGGGAGTCTCAATGATTTACACTGAACACTGTGGGAGTCTCACTGATTAACACTGAACCCTATGGGAGTCTCACTGATTAACACTGAACCCAGTGGGAGTCTCAGTGATTAATACTGAACCCTATGGGGGTCTCACTGATTAACACATGAACCCTGTGGGGGTCTCACTGATTAACACTGAACACTGTGGGAGTCTCACTGATTAACACTGAACCCTGTGGGCGTCTCACTGATTAACACTGAACCCTATGGGAGTCTCACTGATTAACACATGAACCCTGTGGGAGTCTCACTGATTAACACTGAACCCTGTGGGAGTCTCACTGATTAACGCTGAACGCTGTGGGAGTCTCACTGATTAACACTGAACCCTATGGGAGTCTCACAGATTAACGCTGAACCCTATGCGAGTCTCACTGGTTAACACTGAACCCAGTGGGAGTCTCACTGATTAACACTGAACCCTATGGGAGTCTCACTGATTAACACTGAACCCTGTGAGAGTCTCACTGATAAAGACTGAACCCTATGGGAGTCTCACTGATTAACACTGAAACCTATGGGAGTCTCACTGATTAACACTGGACCCTATGGGAGTCTCACTGATTAACACTGAAGCCTGTGGGAGTCTCATTGATTAACACTGAACCCTATGGTAGTCTCACAGATTAACGCTGAACCCTATGGGAGTCTCACTGGTTAACAATGAACCCTATGGGAGTCTCACTGATTAACACTGAAATCGATGGGATTCTCACTGATTAACACTGAACCCTGTGGGAGTCTCACTGATTAACGCTGAACGCTGTGGGAGTCTCACTGATTAACACTGAACCCTATGGGAGTCTCACAGATTAACGCTGAACCCTATGCGAGTCTCACTGGTTAACAATGAACCCAGTGGGAGTCTCATTGATTAATACTGAACCCTATGGGAGTCTCACTGATTAACACTGAACACTGTGGGAGTCTCACTGATTAACACTGAACACTGTGAGAGTCTCACTGATTAACACTGAACCCTATGGGAGTCTCACTGATTAACACATGAACCCTGTGGGAGTCTCACTTATTAACACTGAACCCTGTGGGAGTCTCACTGATTAACGCTGAACCCTGTGGGAGTCTCACTGATTAACACTGAACCCTATGGGAGTCTCACAGATTAACGCTGAACCCTATGGGAGTCTCACTGATTAATACTGAACCCTGTGGGAGTCTCAGTTATTAACACTGAACCCTGAGGGAGTCTCACTGATTAACACTGAACACTGGGGGAGTCTCAATGATTAACACTGAACACTGTGGGAGTCTCACTGATTAACACTAAACCCTGTGGGAGTCTCACTGATTAACACTGAACCCTATGGGAGTCTCATTGATTAACACATGAACCCTGTGGGAGTCTCACTGATTAACACTGAACCCTATGGGAGTCTCATTGATTAACACATGAACCCTGAGGGAGTCTCACTGATTAACACTGAACCCTATGGGAGTCTCACTGATTAACACTGAACCCTGTGGGAGTCTCACTGATTAACACTGAACCCTATGGGAGTCTCATTGATTAACACTGAACCCTATGGGGGTCTCACTGATTAACACATGAACCCTGTGGGAGTCTCAATGATTTACACTGAACACTGTGGGAGTCTCACTGATTAACACTGAACCCTATGGGAGTCTCACTGATTAACACTGAACCCAGTGGGAGTCTCAGTGATTAATACTGAACCCTATGGGGGTCTCACTGATTAACACATGAACCCTGTGGGGGTCTCACTGATTAACACTGAACACTGTGGGAGTCTCACTGATTAACACTGAACCCTGTGGGCGTCTCACTGATTAACACTGAACCCTATGGGAGTCTCACTGATTAACACATGAACCCTGTGGGAGTCTCACTGATTAACACTGAACCCTGTGGGAGTCTCACTGATTAACGCTGAACGCTGTGGGAGTCTCACTGATTAACACTGAACCCTATGGGAGTCTCACAGATTAACGCTGAACCCTATGCGAGTCTCACTGGTTAACACTGAACCCAGTGGGAGTCTTAGTGATTAATACTGAACCCTATGGGAGTCTCACTGATTAACACTGAACACTGTGGGAGTCTCACTGATTAACACTGAACCCTATGGGAGTCTCACTGATTAACACTGAACCCTGTGAGAGTCTCACTGATAAAGACTGAACCCTATGGGAGTCTCACTGATTAACACTGAAACCTATGGGAGTCTCACTGATTAACACTGGACCCTATGGGAGTCTCACTGATTAACACTGAAGCCTGTGGGAGTCTCATTGATTAACACTGAACCCTATGGTAGTCTCACAGATTAACGCTGAACCCTATGGGAGTCTCACTGGTTAACAATGAACCCTATGGGAGTCTCACTGATTAACACTGAAATCGATGGGATTCTCACTGATTAACACTGAACCCTATGGGAGTCTCACTGATTAACACTGAACCCAGTGAGAGTCTCAGTGATTAATACTGAACAATATGGGAGTCTCACTGATTAACACTGCACACTGTGGGGTCTCACTGATTAACACTGAACACTGTGGGAGTCTCACTGATTAACACTGAACCCTGTGGGCGTCTCACTGATTAACACTGAACCCTATGGGAGTCTCACTGATTAACACATGAACCCTGTGGGAGTCTCACTGATTAACACTGAACCCTGTGGGAGTCTCACTGATTAACGCTGAACGCTGTGGGAGTCTCACTGATTAACACTGAACCCTATGGGAGTCTCACAGATTAACGCTGAACCCTATGCGAGTCTCACTGGTTAACAATGAACCCAGTGGGAGTCTCATTGATTAATACTGAACCCTATGGGAGTCTCACTGATTAACACTGAACACTGTGGGAGTCTCACTGATTAACACTGAACACTGTGAGAGTCTCACTGATTAACACTGAACCCTAAGGGCGTCTCACTGATTAACACTGAACCCTATGGGAGTCTCACTGATTAACACTGAACCCTGTGGGAGTCTCACTGGTTAACAATGAACCCTATGGGAGTCTCAATGATTAACACTGAACTCTATGGGATTCTCACTGATTAACACTGAACCCTATGGGAGTCTCACTGATTAATACTGAACCCTGTGGGAGTCTCAGTTATTAACACTGAACCCTGAGGGAGTCTCACTGATTAACACTGAACACTGGGGGAGTCTCAATGATTAACACTGAACACTGTGGGAGTCTCACTGATTAACACTAAACCCTGTGGGAGTCTCACTGATTAACACTGAACCCTATGGGAGTCTCATTGATTAACACATGAACCCTGAGGGAGTCTAACTGATTAACACTGAACCCTGTGGGAGTCTCACTGATTAACACTGAACCATATGGGAGTCTCACTGATTAACACTGAACCCTATGGGAGTCTCACTGATTAACACTGAACCCTGTGAGAGTCTCACTGATAAAGACTGAACCCTATGGGAGTCTCACTGATTAACACTGAAACCTATGGGGGACTCACTGATTAACACTGGACCCTATGGGATTCTCACTGATTAACACTGAAGCCTGTGGGAGTCTCATTGATTAACACTGAACCCTATGGTAGTCTCACAGATTAACGCTGAACCCTATGGGAGTCTCACTGGTTAACAATGAACCCTATGGGAGTCTCACTGATTAACACTGAAATCGATGGGATTCTCACTGATTAACACTGAACCCTATGGGAGTCTCACTGATTAACACTGAACCCAGTGGGAGTCTCAGTGATTAATACTGAACCCTATGGGAGTCTCACTGATTAACACTGCACACTGTGGGGTCTCACTGATTAACACTGAACACTGTGGGAGTCTCACTGATTAACACTGAACCCTGTGGGCGTCTCACTGATTAACACTGAACCCTATGGGAGTCTCACTGATTAACACATGAACCCTGTGGGAGTCTCACTGATTAACACTGAACCCTGTGGGAGTCTCACTGATTAACGCTGAACGCTGTGGGAGTCTCACTGATTAACACTGAACCCTATGGGAGTCTCACAGATTAACGCTGAACCCTATGCGAGTCTCACTGGTTAACAATGAACCCAGTGGGAGTCTCATTGATTAATACTGAACCCTATGGGAGTCTCACTGATTAACACTGAACACTGTGGGAGTCTCACTGATTAACACTGAACACTGTGAGAGTCTCACTGATTAACACTGAACCCTAAGGGCGTCTCACTGATTAACACTGAACCCTATGGGAGTCTCACTGATTAACACATGAACCCTGTGGGAGTCTCACTGATCATCACTGAACCCTGTGGGAGTCTCACTGATTAACACTGAACCCTGTGGGAGTCTCACTGATTAACACTGAACCCTATGGGAGTCTCATTGATTAACACATGAACCCTGAGGGAGTCTCACTGATTAACACTGAACCCTATGGGAGTCTCACTGATTAACACTGAACCCTGTGGGAGTCTCACTGATTAACACTGAACCCTATGGGAGTCTCATTGATTAACACTGAACCCTATGGGGGTCTCACTGATTAACACATGAACCCTGTGGGAGTCTCAATGATTTACACTGAACACTGTGGGAGTCTCACTGATTAACACTGAACCCTATGGGAGTCTCACTGATTAACACTGAACCCAGTGGGAGTCTCAGTGATTAATACTGAACCCTATGGGGGTCTCACTGATTAACACATGAACCCTGTGGGGGTCTCACTGATTAACACTGAACACTGTGGGAGTCTCACTGATTAACACTGAACCCTGTGGGCGTCTCACTGATTAACACTGAACCCTATGGGAGTCTCACTGATTAACACATGAACCCTGTGGGAGTCTCACTGATTAACACTGAACCCTGTGGGAGTCTCACTGATTAACACTGAACGCTGTGGGAGTCTCACTGATTAACACTGAACCCTATGGGAGTCTCACAGATTAACGCTGAACCCTATGCGAGTCTCACTGGTTAACACTGAACCCAGTGGGAGTCTCAGTGATTAATACTGAACCCTATGGGAGTCTCACTGATTAACACTGCACACTGTGGGGGTCTCACTGATTAACACTGAACACTGTGGGAGTCTCACTGATTAACACTGAACCCTGTGGGCGTCTCACTGATTAACACTGAACCCTATGGGAGTCTCACTGATTAACACATGAACCCTGTGGGAGTCTCACTGATTAACACTGAACCCTGTGGGAGTCTCACTGATTAACGCTGAACGCTGTGGGAGTCTCACTGATTAACACTGAACCCTATGGGAGTCTCACAGATTAACGCTGAACCCTATGCGAGTCTCACTGGTTAACAATGAACCCAGTGGGAGTCTCATTGATTAATACTGAACCCTATGGGAGTCTCACTGATTAACACTGAACACTGTGGGAGTCTCACTGATTAACACTGAACACTGTGAGAGTCTCACTGATTAACACTGAACCCTAAGTGCGTCTCACTGATTAACACTGAACCCTATGGGAGTCTCACTGATTAACACATGAACCCTGTGGGAGTCTCACTGATCATCACTGAACCCTGTGGGAGTCTCACTGATTAACGCTGAACCCTGTGGGAGTCTCACTGATTAACACTGAACCCTATGGGAACCTCACTGATTAACACATGAACCCTGAGGGAGTCTCACTGATTAACACTGAACCCTGTGGGAGTCTCACTGATTAAGACTGAACCCTATGGGAGTCTCACTGATTAACACTGAACCCTGTGGGAGTCTCACTGATTAACACTGAACCCTATGGGAGTCTCATTGATTAACACATGCACCCTGAGGGAGTCTCACTGATTAACACATAACCCTGTGGGAGTCTCACTGATTAACACTGAACCCTGTGGGAGTCTCACTGATTAACACTGAACCCTATGGGAGTCTCATTGATTAACACTGAACCCTATGGGGGTCTCACTGATTAACACATGAACCCTGTGGGAGTCTCAATGATTTACACTGAACACTGTGGGAGTCTCACTGATTAACACTGAACCCTATGGGAGTCTCACTGATTAACACATGAACCCTGAGGGAGTCTCACTGATTAACACTGAACCCTATGGGAGTCTCACTGATTAACATTGAACCCTGTGGGAGTCTCACTGATTAAGACTGAACCCTATGGGAGTCTCACTAATTAACACTGAACCCTGAGGGAGTCTCACTGATTAACACTGAACCCTGTGGGAGTCTCAGTTATTAACACTGAACCCTGAGGGAGTCTCACTGATTAACACTGAACACTGTGGGATTCTCACTGATTAACACTGAACACTGTGGGAGTCTCACTGATTAAAACTGAACCCTGTGGGAGTCTCACTGATTAACACTGAACCCTGTGGGAGTCTCACTGATTAACACATGAACCCTGAATCGAGTCTCACTGATTAACACATAACCCTGTGGGAGTCTCACTGATTAACACTGAACCCTGTGGGAATCTCACTGATTAACACTGAACCCTATGGGAGTCTCATTGATTAACACTGAACCCTATGGGAGTCTCACTGATTAACACATGAACCCTGTGGGAGTCTCAATGATTTACACTGAACCCTGTGGGAGTCTCACTGATTAACACTGAACCATATGGGAGTCTCACTGATTAACACATGAACCCTGAGGGAGTCTCACTGATTAACACTGAACCCTATGGGAGTCTCAATGATTAACACTGAACCCTGTGGGAGTCTCACTGGTTAACAATGAACCCTATGGGAGTCTCAATGATTAACACTGAACTCTATGGGATTCTCACTGATTAACACTGAACCCTATGGGAGTCTCACTGATTAATACTGAACCCTGTGGGAGTCTCATTTATTAACACTGAACCCTGAGGGAGTCTCACTGATTAACACTGAACACTGGGGGAGTCTCAATGATTAACACTGAACACTGTGGGAGTCTCACTGATTAACACTAAACCCTGTGGGAGTCTCACTGATTAACACTGAACCCTATGGGAGTCTCATTGATTAACACATGAACCCTGAGGGAGTCTCACTGATTAACACTGAACCCTGTGGGAGTCTCACTGATTAACACTGAACCATATGGGAGTCTCACTGATTAACACTGAACCCTGTGGGAGTCTCACTGATTAACACTGATCCCTATGGGAGTCTCACTGATTAACACTGAACCCTGTGAGAGTCTCACTGATAAAGACTGAACCCTATGGGAGTCTCACTGATTAACACTGAAACCTATGGGAGTCTCACTGATTAACACTGGACCCTATGGGAGTCTCACTGATTAACACTGAAGCCTGTGGGAGTCTCATTGATTAACACTGAACCCTATGGTAGTCTCACAGATTAACGCTGAACCCTATGGGAGTCTCACTGGTTAACAATGAACCCTATGGGAGTCTCACTGATTAACACTGAAATCGATGGGATTCTCACTGATTAACACTGAACCCTATGGGAGTCTCACTGATTAACACTGGACCCAGTGGGTGTCTCAGTGATTAATACTGAACCCTATGGGAGTCTCACTGATTAACACTGCACACTGTGGGAGTCTCACTGATTAACACTGAACACTGTGGGAGTCTCACTGATTAACACTGAACCCTGTGGGCGTGTCACTGATTAACACTGAACCCTATGGGAGTCTCACTGATTAACACATGAACCCTGTGGGAGTCTCACTGATTAACACTGAACCCTGTGGGAGTCTCACTGATTAACGCTGAACGCTGTGGGAGTCTCACTGATTAACACTGAACCCTATGGGAGTCTCACAGATTAACGCTGAACCCTATGGGAGTCTCACTGGTTAACAATGAACCCAGTGGGAGTCTCTTTGATTAATACTGAACCCTATGGGAGTCTCACTGATTAACACTGAACACTGTGGGAGTCTCACTGATTAACACTGAACACTGTGAGAGTCTCACTGATTAACACTGAACCCTATGGGCGTCTCACTGATTAACACTGAACCCTATGGGAGTCTAACTGATTAACACATGAACCCTGTGGGAGTCTCACTGATCATCACTGAACCCTGTGGGAGTCTCACTGATTAACGCTGAACCGTGTGGGAACTCACTGATTAACACTGAACCCTATGGGAGCCTCACTGATTAACACATGAACCCTGAGGGAGTCTCACTGATTAACACTGAACCCGATGGGAGTCTCACTGATTAACACTGAACCCTGTGGGAGTCTCACTGATTAAGACTGAACCCTATGGGAGTCTCACTGATTGACACTGAACCCTGAGGGAGTCTCACTGATTAACACTGAACCCTATGGGAGTCTCACTGATTAACACATGAACCCTGAGGGAGTCTCACTGATTAACACTGAACCCTGTGGGAGTCTCACTGATTAACACTGAACCCTGTGGGAGTCTCACTGAATAACACTGAACCCTGTGGGAGTCTCAGTTATTAACACTGAACCCTGAAGGTGTCTCACTGATTAACACTGAACACTGTGGGAGTCTCACTGATTAACACTGAACCCTGTGGGAGTCTCACTGATTAACACTGAACCCTGTGGGAGTCTCACTGATTAACACTGCACCCTATGGGAGTTTCACTGATTAACACTGAACCCTGTGGGAGTCTCACTGATTAACACTGATTCCTGTGGGAGTCTCACTGCTTAACACTGAACCCTATGGGAGTCTCACTGATTAACACTGAAGCCTGTGGGAGTCTCACTGATTAACACTGAACCCTATGGGAGTCTCACAGATTAACGCTGAACCCTATGGGAGTCTCACTGGTTAACAATGAACCCTATGGGAGTCTCACTGATTAACAGTGAACCCAGTGGGAGTCTCAGTAATTAATACTGAACCCTATGGGAGTCTCACTGATTAACACTGAACACTGTGGGAGTCTCACTGATAAACACTGAACACTGTGGGAGTCTCACTGATTAACACTGAACCCTGTGGGCGTCTCACTGATTAACACTGAACCCTATGGGAGTCTCACTGATTAACACATGAACCCTGTGGGAGTCTCACTTATTAACACTGAACCCTGTGGGAGTCTCACTGATTAACGCTGAACCCTGTGGGAGTCTCACTGATTAACACTGAACCCTATGGGAGTCTCACAGATTAACGCTGAACCCTATGGGAGTCTCACTGGTTAACAACGAACCCAGTGGGAGTCTCATTGATTAATACTGAACCCTATGGGAGTCTCACTGATTAACACTGAACACTGTGGGAGTCTCACTGATTAACACTGAACACTGTGGGAGTCTCACTGATAAACACTGAACCCTGTGGGCGTCTCACTGATTAACACTGAACCCTATGGGAGTCTCACTGATTAACACATGAACCCTTTGGGAGTCTCACTGATTAACACTGAACCCTGTGGGAGTCTCACTGATTAACGCTGAACCCTGTGGGAGTCTCACTGATTAACACTGAACCCTATGGGAGTCTCACAGATTAACGCTGAACCCTATGGGAGTCTCACTGGTTAACAATGAACCCAGTGGGAGTCTCAGTGATTAATACTGAACCCTATGGGAGTCTCACTGATTAACACTGAACACTGTGGGAGTCTCAGTGATTAATACTGAACACTGTGGGAGTCTCACTGATTAACACTGAACCCTGTGGGCGTCTCACTGATTAACACTGAACCCTATGGGAGTCTCACTGATTAACACTTGAACCCTGTGGGAGTCTCATTGATTAACACTGAACCCTGTGGGAGTCTCACTGATTAACGCTGAACCCTGTGGGAGTCTCACTGATTAACACTGAACCCTATGGGAGTCTCACTGATTAACACTGAACCCTGTGAAAGTCTCACTGATTAACACTGAACCCTGTGGGAGTCTCACTGATTAACACTGAACCCTGTGGGAGTCTCACTGATTACCCCTGAACCCTGTGGGAGTTTCACTGATTAACACTGAACCCTGTGGTAGTCTCACTGATTAACACTGAACCCTGTGGGAGTCTCACTGATTAACACTGAACCCTATGGGAGTCTCACTGATTAACACTGAACCCTGTGAGAGTCTTACTGATTAAGACTGAACCCTATGGGAGTCTCACTGATTAACACTGAACCCTATGGGAGTCTCACTGATTAACACTGAACCCTGTGGGAGTCTCACTGATTAACACTGAACCCTATGGGAGTCTCACTGATTAACACATGAACCCTGTGGGAGTCTCACTGTTTTACACTGAACCCTGTGGGAGTCTCACTGATTAACACTGAACCCTATGGGAGTCTCACTGATTAACACATGAACCCTGAAGGAGTCTCACTGATTAACACTGAACCCTGTGGGAGTCTCACTGATTAACACTGAACCCTGTGGGAGTCTCACTGAATAACACTGAACCCTGTGGGAGTCTCAGTTATTAACACTGAACCCTGAGGGAGTCTCACTGATTAACACTGAACACTGTGGGATTCTCACTGATTAACACTGAACACTGTGGGAGTCTCACTGATTAACACTGAACCCTGTGGGAGTCTCACTGATTAACACTGAACCCTATGGGGGTCTCATTGATTAACATATGAACCCTGAGGGAGTCTCACTGATTAACACATAACCCTGTGGGAGTCTCGCTGATTAACACTGAACCCTGTGGGAGTCTCACTGATTAACACTGAACCCTATGGGATTCTCATTGATTAACACGGAACCATATGGGAGTCTCACTGATTAACACATGAACCCTGTGGGAGTCTCAATTATTTACACTGAACCCTGTGGGAGTCTCACTGATTAACACTGAACCCTATGGGAGTCTCACTGATTAACACATGAACCCTGAGGGAGTCTCACTGATTAACACTGAACCCTATGGGAGTCTCACTGATTAACACTGAACCCTGTGGGAGTCTCACTGATTAAGACTGAACCCTATGGGAGTCTCAATGAATAACACTGAACCCTGTGGGAGTCTCACTGATTAACACTGAACCCTGTGGGAGTCTCAGTTATTAACACTGAACCCTGTGGGAGTCTCACTGATTAACGCTGAACCCTGTGGGAGTCTCACTGATTAACACTGAACCCTATGGGAGTCTCACTGATTAACACTGAACCCTGTGAAAGTCTCACTGATTAACACTGAACCCTGTGGGAGTCTCACTGATTAACACTGAACCCTGTGGGAGTCTCACTGATTAACACTGAACCCTGTGGGAGTCTCACTGATTACCCCTGAACCCTGTGGGAGTCTCACTGATTAACACTGAACCCTGTGGGCGTCTCACTGATTAACACTGAACCCTATGGGAGTCTCACTGATTAACACTTGAACCCTGTGGGAGTCTCACTGATTAACACTGAACCCTGTGGGAGTCTCACTGATTAACGCTGAACCCTGTGGGAGTCTCACTGATTAACACTGAACCCTATGGGAGTCTCACTGATTAACACTGAACCCTGTGAAAGTCTCACTGATTAACACTGAACCCTGTGGGAGTCTCACTGATTAACACTGAACCCTGTGGGAGTCTCACTGATTACCCCTGAACCCTGTGGGAGTTTCACTGATTAACACTGAACCCTGTGGGAGTCTCACTGATTAACACTGAACCCTATGGGAGTCTCACTGATTAACACTGAACCCTGTGAGAGTCTTACTGATTAAGACTGAACCCTATGGGAGTCTCACTGATTAACACTGAAACCTATGGGAGTCTCACTGATTAACACTGAACCCTATGGGAGTCTCACTGATTAACACTGAACCCTGTGGGAGTCTCACTGATTAA
Organism: Petromyzon marinus; assembly: GCF_048934315.1. Taxonomy (NCBI): domain Eukaryota; kingdom Metazoa; phylum Chordata; class Hyperoartia; order Petromyzontiformes; family Petromyzontidae; genus Petromyzon; species Petromyzon marinus. Next base: position 1,879,715 of record NW_027423501.1, read on the forward strand.
CACTGAACCCTATGGGAGTCTCACTGATTAACACATGAACCCTGTGGGAGTCTCACTGATTTACACTGAACCCTGTGGGAGTCTCACTGATTAACACTGAACCCTATGGGAGTCTCACTGATTAACACATGAACCGTGACGGAGTCTCACTGATTAACACTGAACCCTGTGGGAGTCTCACTGATTAACACTGAACCCTGTGGGAGTCTCACTGAATAACACTGAACCCTGTGGGAGTCTCAGTTGTTAACACTGAACCCTGAGGGAGTCTCATTGATTAACACTGAACACTGTGGGATTCTCACTGATTAACACTGAACACTGTGGGAGTCTCACTGATTAACACTGAACCCTGTGGGAGTCTCACTGATTAACACTGAACCCTATGGGAGTCTCATTGATTAACACATGAACCCTGAGGGAGTCTCACTGATTAACACATCACCCTGTGAGAGTCTCACTGATTAACACTGAACCCTGTGGGAGTCTCACTGATTAACACTGAACCCTATGGGAGTCTCATTGATTAACACTGAACCCTATGGGAGTCTCACTGATTAACACATGAACCCTGTGGGAGTCTCAATTATTTACACTGAACCCTGTGGGAGTCTAACTGATTAACACTGAACCCTATGGGAGTCTCACTGATTAACACATGAACCCTGAGGGAGTCTCACTCATTAACACTGAACCCTATGGGAGTCTCACTGATTAACACTGAACCCTGTGGGAGTCTCAGTTATTAACACTGATCCCTGTGGGAGTCTCACTGATTAACGCTGAACCCTGTGGGAGTCTCACTGATTAACACTGAACCCAATGGGAGTCTCACTGATTAACACTGAACCCTGTGAAAGTCTCACTGATTAACACTGAACCCTGTGGGAGTCTCACTGATTAATGCTGAACCCTGTGGGAGTCTCACTGATTAACACTTGAACCCTGTGGGAGTCTCACTGATTAAGACTGAACCCTATGGGAGTCTCAATGATTAACACTGAACCCTGTGGGAGTCTCACTGATTAACACTGAACCCTGTGGGAGTCTCAGTTATTAACACTGAACCCTGTGGGAGTCTCACTGATTAACGCTGAACCCTGTGGGAGTCTCACTGATTAACACTGAACCCTATGGGAGTCTCACTGATTAACACTGAACCCTGTGAAAGTCTCACTGATTAACACTGAACCCTGTGGGAGTCTCACTGATTAACACTGAACCCTATGGGAGTCTCACTGATTAACACATGAACCCTGAGGGAGTCTCACTGATTAACACTGAACCCTATGGGAGTCTCACTGATTAACACTGAACCCTGTGGGAGTCTCACTGATTAAGACTGAACCCTATGGGAGTCTCAATGAATAACACTGAACCCTGTGGGAGTCTCACTGATTAACACTGAACCCTGTGGGAGTCTCAGTTATTAACACTGAACCCTGTGGGAGTCTCACTGATTAACGCTGAACCCTGTGGGAGTCTCACTGATTAACACTGAACCCTATGGGAGTCTCACTGATTAACACTGAACCCTGTGAAAGTCTCACTGATTAACACTGAACCCTGTGGGAGTCTCACTGATTAACACTGAACCCTGTGGGAGTCTCACTGATTAACACTGAACCCTGTGGGAGTCTCACTGATTACCCCTGAACCCTGTGGGAGTCTCACTGATTAACACTGAACCCTGTGGGCGTCTCACTGATTAACACTGAACCCTATGGGAGTCTCACTGATTAACACTTGAACCCTGTGGGAGTCTCACTGATTAACACTGAACCCTGTGGGAGTCTCACTGATTAACGCTGAACCCTGTGGGAGTCTCACTGATTAACACTGAACCCTATGGGAGTCTCACTGATTAACACTGAACCCTGTGAAAGTCTCACTGATTAACACTGAACCCTGTGGGAGTCTCACTGATTAACACTGAACCCTGTGGGAGTCTCACTGATTACCCCTGAACCCTGTGGGAGTTTCACTGATTAACACTGAACCCTGTGGGAGTCTCACTGATTAACACTGAACCCTATGGGAGTCTCACTGATTAACACTGAACCCTGTGAGAGTCTTACTGATTAAGACTGAACCCTATGGGAGTCTCACTGATTAACACTGAAACCTATGGGAGTCTCACTGATTAACACTGAACCCTATGGGAGTCTCACTGATTAACACTGAACCCTGTGGGAGTCTCACTGATTAACACTGAACCCTATGGGAGTCTCACTGATTAACACATGAACCCTGTGGGAGTCTCACTGATTTACACTGAACCCTGTGGGAGTCTCACTGATTAACACTGAACCCTATGGGAGTCTCACTGATTAACACATGAACCGTGAGGGAGTCTCACTGATTAACACTGAACCCTGTGGGAGTCTCACTGATTAACACTGAACCCTGTGGGAGTCTCACTGAATAACACTGAACCCTGTGGGAGTCTCAGTTGTTAACACTGAACCCTGAGGGAGTCTCATTGATTAACACTGAACACTGTGGGATTCTCACTGATTAACACTGAACACTGTGGGAGTCTCACTGATTAACACTGAACCCTGTGGGAGTCTCACTGATTAACACTGAACCCTATGGGAGTCTCATTGATTAACACATTAACCCTGAGGGAGTCTCACTGATTAACACATCACCCTGTGGGAGTCTCACTGATTAACACTGAACCCTGTGGGAGTCTCACTGATTAACACTGAACCCTATGGGAGTCTCATTGATTAACACTGAACCCTATGGGAGTCTCACTGATTAACACATGAACCCTGTGGGAGTCTCACTGATTTACACTGAACCCTGTGGGAGTCTCACTGATTAACACTGAACCCTATGGGAGTCTCACTGATTAACACATGAACCGTGATGGAGTCTCACTGATTAACACTGAACCCTGTGGGAGTCTCACTGATTAACACTGAACCCTGTGGGAGTCTCACTGAATAACACTGAACCCTGTGGGAGTCTCAGTTGTTAACACTGAACCCTGAGGGAGTCTCATTGATTAACACTGAACACTGTGGGATTCTCACTGATTAACACTGAACACTGTGGGAGTCTCACTGATTAACACTGAACCCTGTGGGAGTCTCACTGATTAACACTGAACCCTATGGGAGTCTCATTGATTAACACATGAACCCTGAGGGAGTCTCACTGATTAACACATCACCCTGTGGGAGTCTCACTGATTAACACTGAACCCTGTGGGAGTCTCACTGATTAACACTGAACCCTATGGGAGTCTCATTGATTAACACTGAACCCTATGGGAGTCTCACTGATTAACACATGAACCCTGTGGGAGTCTCAATTATTTACACTGAACGCTGTGGGAGTCTAACTGATTAACACTGAACCCTATGGGAGTCTCACTGATTAACACATGAACCCTGAGGGAGTCTCACTCATTAACACTGAACCCTATGGGAGTCTCACTGATTAACACTGAACCCTGTGGGAGTCTCAGTTATTAACACTGATCCCTGTGGGAGTCTCACTGATTAACGCTGAACCCTGTGGGAGTCTCACTGATTAACACTGAACCCAATGGGAGTCTCACTGATTAACACTGAACCCTGTGAAAGTCTCACTGATTAACACTGAACCCTGTGGGAGTCTCACTGATTAATGCTGAACCCTGTGGGAGTCTCACTGATTAACACTTGAACCCTGTGGGAGTCTCACTGATTAACACTGAACCCTATGGGAGTCTCACTGATTAACACTGAACCCTATGGGAGTCTCACTGATTAAGACTGAACCCTATGGGAGTCTCAATGATTAACACTGAACCCTGTGGGAGTCTCACTGATTAACACTGAACCCTGTGGGAGTCTCAGTTATTAACACTGAACCCTGTGGGAGTCTCACTGATTAACGCTGAACCCTGTGGGAGTCTCACTGATTAACACTGAACCCTATGGGAGTCTCACTGATTAACACTGAACCCTGTGAAAGTCTCACTGATTAACACTGAACCCTGTGGGAGTCTCACTGATTAACGCTGAACCCTGTGGGAGTCTCACTGATTAACACTGAACCCTATGGGAGTCTCACTGATTAACACTGAACCCTGTGAAAGTCTCACTGATTAACACTGAACCCTGTGGGAGTCTCACTGATTAACACTGAACCCTGTGGGAGTCTCACTGATTACCCCTGAACCCTGTGGGAGTCTCACTGATTAACACTGAACCCTGTGGGCGTCTCACTGATTAACACTGAACCCTATGGGAGTCTCACTGATTAACACTTGAACCCTGTGGGAGTCTCACTGATTAACACTGAACCCTGTGGGAGTCTCACTGATTAACGCTGAACCCAGTGGGAGTCTCACTGATTAACACTGAACCCTATGGGAGTCTCACTGATTAACACTGAACCCTGTGAAAGTCACACAGATTAACACTGAACCCTGTGGGCGTCTCACTGATTAACACTGAACCCTATGGGAGTCTCACTGATTAACACTTGAACCCTGTGGGAGTCTCTCTGATTAACACTGAACCCTGTGGGAGTCTCACTGATTAACGCTGAACCCTGTGGGAGTCTCACTGATTAACACTGAACCCTATGGGAGTCTCACTGATTAACACTGAACCCTGTGAAAGTCTCACTGATTAACAATGAACCCTGTGGGAGTCTCACTGATTAACACTGAACCCTGTGGGAGTCTCACTGATTACCCCTGAACCCTGTGGGAGTTTCACTGATTAACACTGAACCCTGTGGGAGTCTCACTGATTAACACTGAACCCTGTGGGAGTCTCACTGATTAACACTGAACCCTATGGGAGTCTCACTGATTAACACTGAACCCTGTGAGAGTCTTACTGATTAAGACTGAACCCTATGGGAGTCTCACTGATTAACACTGAACCCTATGGGAGTCTCACTGATTAACACTGAACCCTGTGGGAGTCTCACTGATTAACACTGAACCCTATGGGAGTCTCACTGATTAACACATGAACCCTGTGGGAGTCTCACTGTTTTACACTGAACCCTGTGGGAGTCTCACTGATTAACACTGAACCCTATGGGAGTCTCACTGATTAACACATGAACCCTGAGGGAGTCTCACTGATTAACACTGAACCCTGTGGGAGTCTCACTGATTAACACTGAACCCTGTGGGAGTCTCACTGAATAACACTGAACCCTGTGGGAGTCTCAGTTATTAACACTGATCCCTGAGGGAGTCTCACTGATTAACACTGAACACTGTGGGATTCTCACTGATTAACACTGAACACTGTGGGAGTCTCACTGATTAACACTGAACCCTGTGGGAGTCTCACTGATTAACACTGAACCCTATGGGAGTCTCATTGATTAACACATGAACCCTGAGGGAGTCTCACTGATTAACACATAACCCTGTGGGAGTCTCGCTGATTAACACTGAACCCTGTGGGAGTCTCACTGATTAACACTGAACCCTATGGGATTCTCATTGATTAACACGGAACCATATGGGAGTCTCACTGATTAACACATCAACCCTGTGGGAGTCTCAATTATTTACACTGAACCCTGTGGGAGTCTCACTGATTAACACTGAACCCTATGGGAGTCTCACTGATTAACACATGAACCCTGAGGGAGTCTCACTGATTAACACTGAACCCTATGGGAGTCTCACTGATTAACACTGAACCCTGTGGGAGTCTCACTGATTAAGACTGAACCCTATGGGAGTCTCAATGAATAACACTGAACCCTGTGGGAGTCTCACTGATTAACACTGAACCCTGTGGGAGTCTCAGTTATTAACACTGAACCCTGTGGGAGTCTCACTGATTAACGCTGAACCCTGTGGGAGTCTCACTGATTAACACTGAACCCTATGGGAGTCTCACTGATTAACACTGAACCCTGTGAAAGATTCACTGATTAACACTGAACCCTGTGGGAGTCTCACTGATTAACGCTGAACCCTGTGGGAGTCTCACTGATTTACACTGAACCCTATGGGAGTCTCACTGATTAACACTGAACCCTGTGAAAGTCTCACTGATTAACACTGAACCCTGTGGGAGTCTCACTGATTAACACTGAACCCTGTGGGAGTCTCACTGATTACCCCTGAACCCTGCGGGAGTCTCACTGATTAACACTGAACCCTGTGGGCGTCTCACTGATTAACACTGAACCCTATGGGAGTCTCACTGATTAACACTTGAACCCTGTGGGAGTCTCACTGATTAACACTGAACCCTGTGGGAGTCTCACTGATTAACGCTGAACCCTGTGGGAGTCTCACTGATTAACACTGAACCCTATGGGAGTCTCACTGATTAACACTGAACCCTGTGAAAGTCTCACTGATTAACACTGAACCCTGTGGGAGTCTCACTGATTAACACTGAACCCTGTGGGAGTCTCACTGATTACCCCTGAACCCTGTGGGAGTCTCACTGATTAACACTGAACCCTGTGGGCGTCTCACTGATTAACACTGAACCCTATGGGAGTCTCACTGATTAACACTTGAACCCTGTGGGAGTCTCACTGATTAACACTGAACCCTGTGGGAGTCTCACTGATTAACGCTGAACCCTGTGGGAGTCTCACTGATTAACACTGAACCCTATGGGAGTCTCACTGATTAACACTGAACCCTGTGAAAGTCTCACTGATAAACACTGAACCCTGTGGGAGTCTCACTGATTAACACTGAACCCTGTGGGAGTCTCACTGATTACCCCTGAACCCTGTGGGAGTTTCACTGATTAACACTGAACCCTGTGGGAGTCTCACTGATTAACACTGAACCCTGTGGGAGTCTCACTGATTAACACTGAACCCTATGGGAGTCTCACTGATTAACACTGAACCCTGTGAAAGTCTCACTGATTAACACTGAACCCTGTGGGAGTCTCACTGATTAACACTGAACCCTGTGGGAGTCTCACTGATTACCCCTGAACCCTGTGGGAGTTTCACTGATTAACACTGAACCCTGTGGGAGTCTCACTGATTAACACTGAACCCTGTGGGAGTCTCACTGATTAACACTGAACCCTATGGGAGTCTCACTGATTAACACTGAACCCTGTGAGAGTCTTACTGATTAAGACTGAACCCTATGGGAGTCTCACTGATTAACACATGAACCGTGAGGGAGTCTCACTGATTAACACTGAACCCTGTGGGAGTCTCACTGATTAACACTGAACCCTGTGGGAGTCTCACTGAATGACACTGAACCCTGTGGGAGTCTCAGTTGTTAACACTGAACCCTGAGGGAGTCTCATTGATTAACACTGAACACTGTGGGATTCTCACTGATTAACACTGAACACTGTGGGAGTCTCACTGATTAACACTGAACCCTGTGGGAGTCTCACTGATTAACACTGAACCCTATGGGAGTCTCATTGATTAACACTGAACCCTATGGGAGTCTCACTGATTAACACATGAACCCTGTGGGAGTCTCAATTATTTACACTGAACCCTGTGGGAGTCTCACTGATTAACACTGCACCCTATGGGAGTCTCACTGATTAACACATGAACCCTGAGGGAGTCTCACTGATTAACACTGAACCCTATGGGAGTCTCACTGATTAACACTGAACCCTGTGGGAGTCTCAGTTATTAACACTGATCCCTGTGGGAGTCTCACTGATTAACGCTGAACCCTGTGGGAGTCTCACTGATTAACACTGAACCCAATGGGAGTCTCACTGATTAACACTGAACCCTGTGAAAGTCTCACTGATTAACACTGAACCCTGTGGGAGTCTCACTGATTAATGCTGAACCCTGTGGGAGTCTCACTGATTAACACTTGAACCCTGTGGGAGTCTCACTGATTAACACTGAACCCTATGGGAGTCTCACTGATTAACACTGAACCCTGTGGGAGTCTCACTGATTAAGACTGAACCCTATGGGAGTCTCAATGATTAACACTGAACCCTGTGGGAGTCTCACTGATTAACACTGAACCCTGTGGGAGTTTCAGTTATTAACACTGAACCCTGTGGGAGTCTCACTGATTAACGCTGAACCCTGTGGGAGTCTCACTGATTAACACTGAACCCAATGGGAGTCTCACTGATTAACACTGAACCCTGTGAAAGTCTCACTGATTAACACTGAACCCTGTGGGAGTCTCACTGATTAATGCTGAACCCTGTGGGAGTCTCACTGATTAACACTTGAACCCTGTGGGAGTCTCACTGATTAACACTGAACCCTATGGGAGTCTCACTGATTAACACTGAACCCTGTGGGAGTCTCACTGATTAAGACTGAACCCTATGGGAGTCTCAATGATTAACACTGAACCCTGTGGGAGTCTCACTGATTAACACTGAACCCTGTGGGAGTTTCAGTTATTAACACTGAACCCTGTGGGAGTCTCACTGATTAACGCTGAACCCTGTGGGAGTCTCACTGATTAACACTGAACCCTATGGGAGTCTCACTGATTAACACTGAACCCTGTGAAAGTCTCACTGATTAACACTGAACCCTGTGGGAGTCTCACTGATTAACGCTGAACCCTGTGGGAGTCTCACTGATTAACACTGAACCCTATGGGAGTCTCACTGATTAACACTGAACCCTGTGAAAGTCTCACTGATTAACACTGAACCCTGTGGGAGTCTCACTGATTAACACTGAACCCTGTGGGAGTCTCACTGATTACCCCTGAACCCTGTGGGAGTCTCACTGATTAACACTGAACCCTGTGGGCGTCTCACTGATTAACACTGAACCCTATGGGAGTCTCACTGATTAACACTTGAACCCTGTGGGAGTCTCACTGATTAACACTGAACCCTGTGGGAGTCTCACTGATTAACGCTGAACCCTGTGGGAGTCTCACTGATTAACACTGAACCCTATGGGAGTCTCACTGATTAACACTGAACCCTGTGAAAGTCTCACTGATTAACACTGAACCCTGTGGGAGTCTCACTGATTAACACTGAACCCTGTGGGAGTCTCACTGATTACCCCTGAACCCTGTGGGAGTTTCACTGATTAACACTGAACCCTGTGGGAGTCTCACTGATTAACACTGAACCCTGTGGGAGTCTCACTGATTAACACTGAACCCTATGGGAGTCTCACTGATTAACACTGAACCCTGTGAGAGTCTTACTGATTAAGACTGAACCCTATGGGAGTCTCACTGATTAACACTGAAACCTATGGGAGTCTCACTGATTAACACTGAACCTTATGGGAGTCTCACTGATTAACACTGAACCCTGTGGGCGTCTCACTGATTAACACTGAACCCTATGGGAGTCTCACTGATTAACACTTGAACCCTGTGGGAGTCTCACTGATTAACACTGAACCCTGTGGGAGTCTCACTGATTAACGCTGAACCCTGTGGGAGTCTCACTGATTAACACTGAACCCTATGGGAGTCTCACTGATTAACACTGAACCCTGTCAAAGTCTCACTGATTAACACTGAACCCTGTGGGCGTCTCACTGATTAACACTGAACCCTATGGGAGTCTCACTGATTAACACTTGAACCCTGTGGGAGTCTCACTGATTAACACTGAACCCTGTGGGAGTCTCACTGATTAACGCTGAACCCTGTGGGAGTCTCACTGATTAACACTGAACCCTATGGGAGTCTCACTGATTAACACTGAACCCTGTGAAAGTCTCACTGATTAACACTGAACCCTGTGGGAGTCTCACTGATTAACACTGAACCCTGTGGGAGTCTCACTGATTAACACTGAACCCTGTGGGAGTCTCACTGATTACCCCTGAACCCTGTGGGAGTCTCACTGATTAACACTGAACCCTGTGGGCGTCTCACTGATTAACACTGAACCCTATGGGAGTCTCACTGATTAACACTTGAACCCTGTGGGAGTCTCACTGATTAACACTGAACCCTGTGGGAGTCTCACTGATTAACGCTGAACCCTGTGGGAGTCTCACTGATTAACACTGAACCCTGTGGGAGTCTCACTGATTAACACTGAACCCTATGGGATTCTCATTGATTAACACGGAACCATATGGGAGTCTCACTGATTAACACATGAACCCTGTGGGAGTCTCAATTATTTACACTGAACCCTGTGGGAGTCTCACTGATTAACACTGAACCCTATGGGAGTCTCACTGATTAACACATGAACCCTGAGGGAGTCTCACTGATTAACACTGAACCCTATGGGAGTCTCACTGATTAACACTGAACCCTGTGGGAGTCTCACTGATTAAGACTGAACCCTATGGGAGTCTCAATGAATAACACTGAACCCTGTGGGAGTCTCACTGATTAACACTGAACCCTGTGGGAGTCTCAGTTATTAACACTGAACCCTGTGGGAGTCTCACTGATTAACGCTGAACCCTGTGGGAGTCTCACTGATTAACACTGAACCCTATGGGAGTCTCACTGATTAACACTGAACCCTGTGAAAGATTCACTGATTAACACTGAACCCTGTGGGAGTCTCACTGATTAAGACTGAACCCTATGGGAGTCTCACTGATTAACACTGAAACCTATGGGAGTCTCACTGATTAACACTGAACCTTATGGGAGTCTCACTGATTAACACTGAACCCTGTGGGCGTCTCACTGATTAACACTGAACCCTATGGGAGTCTCACTGATTAACACTTGAACCCTGTGGGAGTCTCACTGATTAACACTGAACCCTGTGGGAGTCTCACTGATTAACGCTGAACCCTGTGGGAGTCTCACTGATTAACACTGAACCCTATGGGAGTCTCACTGATTAACACTGAACCCTGTCAAAGTCTCACTGATTAACACTGAACCCTGTGGGCGTCTCACTGATTAACACTGAACCCTATGGGAGTCTCACTGATTAACACTTGAACCCTGTGGGAGTCTCACTGATTAACACTGAACCCTGTGGGAGTCTCACTGATTAACGCTGAACCCTGTGGGAGTCTCACTGATTAACACTGAACCCTATGGGAGTCTCACTGATTAACACTGAACCCTGTGAAAGTCTCACTGATTAACACTGAACCCTGTGGGAGTCTCACTGATTAACACTGAACCCTGTGGGAGTCTCACTGATTAACACTGAACCCTGTGGGAGTCTCACTGATTACCCCTGAACCCTGTGGGAGTCTCACTGATTAACACTGAACCCTGTGGGCGTCTCACTGATTAACACTGAACCCTATGGGAGTCTCACTGATTAACACTTGAACCCTGTGGGAGTCTCACTGATTAACACTGAACCCTGTGGGAGTCTCACTGATTAACGCTGAACCCTGTGGGAGTCTCACTGATTAACACGGAACCATATGGGAGTCTCACTGATTAACACATGAACCCTGTGGGAGTCTCAATTATTTACACTGAACCCTGTGGGAGTCTCACTGATTAACACTGAACCCTATGGGAGTCTCACTGATTAACACATGAACCCTGAGGGAGTCTCACTGATTAACACTGAACCCTATGGGAGTCTCACTGATTAACACTGAACCCTGTGGGAGTCTCACTGATTAAGACTGAACCCTATGGGAGTCTCAATGAATAACACTGAACCCTGTGGGAGTCTCACTGATTAACACTGAACCCTGTGGGAGTCTCAGTTATTAACACTGAACCCTGTGGGAGTCTCACTGATTAACGCTGAACCCTGTGGGAGTCTCACTGATTAACACTGAACCCTATGGGAGTCTCACTGATTAACACTGAACCCTGTGAAAGATTCACTGATTAACACTGAACCCTGTGGGAGTCTCACTGATTAAGACTGAACCCTATGGGAGTCTCAATGAATAACACTGAACCCTGTGGGAGTCTCACTGATTAACACTGAACCCTGTGGGAGTCTCAGTAATTAACACTGAACCCTGTGGGAGTCTCACTGATTAACGCTGAACCCTGTGGGAGTCTCACTGATTAACACTGAACCCTATGGGAGTCTCACTGATTAACACTGAACCCTGTGAAAGATTCACTGATTAACACTGAACCCTGTGGGAGTCTCACTGATTAACGCTGAACCCTGTGGGAGTCTCACTGATTAACACTGAACCCTATGGGAGTCTCACTGATTAACACTGAACCCTGTGAAAGTCTCACTGATTAACACTGAACCCTGTGGGAGTCTCACTGATTAACACTGAACCCTGTGGGAGTCTCACTGATTACCCCTGAACCCTGTGGGAGTCTCACTGATTAACACTGAACCCTGTGGGCGTCTCACTGATTAACACTGAACCCTATGGGAGTCTCACTGATTAACACTTGAACCCTGTGGGAGTCTCACTGATTAACACTGAACCCTGTGGGAGTCTCACTGATTAACACTGAACCCTATGAGAGTCTCACTGATTAACACTGAACCCTGTGAAAGTCTCACTGATTAACACTGAACCCTGTGGGAGTCTCACTGATTAACACTGAACCCTGTGGGAGTCTCACTGATTACCCCTGAACCCTGTGGGAGTTTCACTGATTAACACTGAACCCTGTGGGAGTCTCACTGATTAACACTGAACCCTGTGGGAGTCTCACTGATTAACACTGAACCCTATGGGAGTCTCACTGATTAACGCTGAACCCTGTGGGAGTCTCACTGATTAACACTGAACCCTATGGGAGTCTCACTGATTAACACTGAACCCTGTGAAAGATTCACTGATTAACACTGAACCCTGTGGGAGTCTCACTGATTAAGACTGAACCCTATGGGAGTCTCAATGAATAACACTGAACCCTGTGGGAGTCTCACTGATTAACACTGAACCCTGTGGGAGTCTCAGTAATTAACACTGAACCCTGTGGGAGTCTCACTGATTAACGCTGAACCCTGTGGGAGTCTCACTGATTAACACTGAACCCTATGGGAGTCTCACTGATTAACACTGAACCCTGTGAAAGATTCACTGATTAACACTGAACCCTGTGGGAGTCTCACTGATTAACGCTGAACCCTGTGGGAGTCTCACTGATTAACACTGAACCCTATGGGAGTCTCACTGATTAACACTGAACCCTGTGAAAGTCTCACTGATTAACACTGAACCCTGTGGGAGTCTCACTGATTAACACTGAACCCTGTGGGAGTCTCACTGATTACCCCTGAACCCTGTGGGAGTCTCACTGATTAACACTGAACCCTGTGGGCGTCTCACTGATTAACACTGAACCCTATGGGAGTCTCACTGATTAACACTTGAACCCTGTGGGAGTCTCACTGATTAACACTGAACCCTGTGGGAGTCTCACTGATTAACACTGAACCCTATGAGAGTCTCACTGATTAACACTGAACCCTGTGAAAGTCTCACTGATTAACACTGAACCCTGTGGGAGTCTCACTGATTAACACTGAACCCTGTGGGAGTCTCACTGATTACCCCTGAACCCTGTGGGAGTTTCACTGATTAACACTGAACCCTGTGGGAGTCTCACTGATTAACACTGAACCCTGTGGGAGTCTCACTGATTAACACTGAACCCTATGGGAGTCTCACTGATTAACACTGAACCCTGTGAGAGTCTTACTGATTAAGACTGAACCCTATGGGAGTCTCACTGATTAACACTGAAACCTATGGGAGTCTCACTGATTAACACTGAACCCTATGGGAGTCTCACTGATTAACACTGAACCCTGTGGGAGTCTCACTGATTAACACTGAACCCTATGGGAGTCTCACTGATTAACACATGAACCCTGTGGGAGTCTCACTGATTTACACTGAACCCTGTGGGAGTCTCACTGATTAACACTGAACCCTATGGGAGTCTCACTGATTAACACATGAACCGTGAGGGAGTCTCACTGATTAACACTGAACCCTGTGGGAGTCTCACTGATTAACACTGAACCCTGTGGGAGTCTCACTGAATAACACTGAACCCTGTGGGAGTCTCAGTTGTTAACACTGAACCCTGAGGGAGTCTCATTGATTAACACTGAACACTGTGGGATTCTCACTGATTAACACTGAACACTGTGGGAGTCTCACTGATTAACACTGAACCCTGTGGGAGTCTCACTGATTAACACTGAACCCTATGGGAGTCTCATTGATTAACACATGAACCCTGAGGGAGTCTCACTGATTAACACATCACCCTGTGGGAGTCTCACTGATTAACACTGAACCCTGTGGGAGTCTCACTGATTAACACTGAACCCTATGGGAGTCTCATTGATTAACACTGAACCCTATGGGAGTCTCACTGATTAACACATGAACCCTGTGGGAGTCTCAATTATTTACACTGAACCCTGTGGGAGTCTCACTGATTAACACTGAACCCTATGGGAGTCTCACTGATTAACACATGGACCCTGAGGGAGTCTCACTGATTAACACTGAACCCTATGGGAGTCTCACTGATTAACACTGAACCCTGTGGGAGTCTCAGTTATTAACACTGATCCCTGTGGGAGTCTCACTGATTAACGCTTAACCCTGTGGGAGTCTCACTGATTAACACTGAACCCAATGGGAGTCTCACTGATTAACACTGAACCCTGTGAAAGTCTCACTGATTAACACTGAACCCTGTGGGAGTCTCACTGATTAATGCTGAACCCTGTGGGAGTCTCACTGATTAACACTTGAACCCTGTGGGAGTCTCACTGATTAACACTGAACCCTGTGGGAGTCTCACTGATTAACACTGAACCCTGTGGGAGTCTCACTGAATAACACTGAACCCTGTGGGAGTCTCAGTTATTAACACTGAACCCTGAGGGAGTCTCACTGATTAACACTGAACACTGTGGGATTCTCACTGATTAACACTGAACACTGTGGGAGTCTCACTGATTAACACTGAACCCTGTGGGAGTCTCACTGATTAACACTGAACCCTATGGGAGTCTCATTGATTAACACATGAACCCTGAGGGAGTCTCACTGATTAACACATAACCCTGTGGGAGTCTCGCTGATTAACACTGAACCCTGTGGGAGTCTCACAGATTAACACTGAACCCTATGGGATTCTCATTGATTAACACGGAACCATATGGGAGTCTCACTGATTAACACATGAACCCTGTGGGAGTCTCAATTATTTACACTGAACCCTGTGGGAGTCTCACTGATTAACACTGAACCCTATGGGAGTCTCACTGATTAACACATGAACCCTGAGGGAGTCTCACTGATTAACACTGAACCCTATGGGAGTCTCACTGATTAACACTGAACCCTGTGGGAGTCTCACTGATTAAGACTGAACCCTATGGGAGTCTCAATGAATAACACTGAACCCTGTGGGAGTCTCACTGATTAACACTGAACCCTGTGGGAGTCTCAGTTATTAACACTGAACCCTGTGGGAGTCTCACTGATTAACGCTGAACCCTGTGGGAGTCTCACTGATTAACACTGAACCCTATGGGAGTCTCACTGATTAACACTGAACCCTGTGGGAGTCTCACTGATTAAGACTGAACCCTATGGGAGTCTCAATGAATAACACTGAACCCTGTGGGAGTCTCACTGATTAACACTGAACCCTGTGGGAGTCTCAGTTATTAACACTGAACCCTGTGGGAGTCTCACTGATTAACGCTGAACCCTGTGGGAGTCTCACTGATTAACACTGAACCCTATGGGAGTCTCACTGATTAACACTGAACCCTGTGAAAGATTCACTGATTAACACTGAACCCTGTGGGAGTCTCACTGATTAAGACTGAACCCTATGGGAGTCTCAATGAATAACACTGAACCCTGTGGGAGTCTCACTGATTAACACTGAACCCTGTGGGAGTCTCAGTTATTAACACTGAACCCTGTGGGAGTCTCACTGATTAACGCTGAACCCTGTGGGAGTCTCACTGATTAACACTGAACCCTATGGGAGTCTCACTGATTAACACTGAACCCTGTGAAAGATTCACTGATTAACACATGAACCCTGTGGGAGTCTCACTGATTTACACTGAACCCTGTGGGAGTCTCACTGATTAACACTGAACCCTATGGGAGTCTCACTGATTAACACATGAACCGTGAGGGAGTCTCACTGATTAACACTGAACCCTGTGGGAGTCTCACTGATTAACACTGAACCCTGTGGGAGTCTCACTGAATAACACTGAACCCTGTGGGAGTCTCAGTTGTTAACACTGAACCCTGAGGGAGTCTCATTGATTAACACTGAACACTGTGGGATTCTCACTGATTAACACTGAACACTGTGGGAGTCTCACTGATTAACACTGAACCCTGTGGGAGTCTCACTGATTAACACTGAACCCTATGGGAGTCTCATTGATTAACACATGAACCCTGAGGGAGTCTCACTGATTAACACATCACCCTGTGGGAGTCTCACTGATTAACACTGAACCCTGTGGGAGTCTCACTGATTAACACTGAACCCTATGGGAGTCTCATTGATTAACACTGAACCCTATGGGAGTCTCACTGATTAACACATGAACCCTGTGGGAGTCTCAATTATTTACACTGAACCCTGTGGGAGTCTCACTGATTAACACTGAACCCTATGGGAGTCTCACTGATTAACACATGAACCCTGAGGGAGTCTCACTGATTAACACTGAACCCTATGGGAGTCTCACTGATTAACACTGAACCCTGTGGGAGTCTCAGTTATTAACACTGATCCCTGTGGGAGTCTCACTGATTAACGCTGAACCCTGTGGGAGTCTCACTGATTAACACTGAACCCAATGGGAGTCTCACTGATTAACACTGAACCCTGTGAAAGTCTCACTGATTAACACTGAACCCTGTGGGAGTCTCACTGATTAATGCTGAACCCTGTGGGAGTCTCACTGATTAACACTTGAACCCTGTGGGAGTCTCACTGATTAACACTGAACCCTGTGGGAGTCTCACTGATTAACACTGAACCCTGTGGGAGTCTCACTGAATAACACTGAACCCTGTGGGAGTCTCAGTTATTAACACTGAACCCTGAGGGAGTCTCACTGATTAACACTGAACACTGTGGGATTCTCACTGATTAACACTGAACACTGTGGGAGTCTCACTGATTAACACTGAACCCTGTGGGAGTCTCACTGATTAACACTGAACCCTATGGGAGTCTCATTGATTAACACATGAACCCTGAGGGAGTCTCACTGATTAACACATAACCCTGTGGGAGTCTCGCTGATTAACACTGAACCCTGTGGGAGTCTCACTGATTAACACTGAACCCTATGGGATTCTCATTGATTAACACGGAACCATATGGGAGTCTCACTGATTAACACATGAACCCTGTGGGAGTCTCAATTATTTACACTGAACCCTGTGGGAGTCTCACTGATTAACACTGAACCCTATGGGAGTCTCACTGATTAACACATGAACCCTGAGGGAGTCTCACTGATTAACACTGAACCCTATGGGAGTCTCACTGATTAACACTGAACCCTGTGGGAGTCTCACTGATTAAGACTGAACCCTATGGGAGTCTCAATGAATAACACTGAACCCTGTGGGAGTCTCACTGATTAACACTGAACCCTGTGGGAGTCTCAGTTATTAACACTGAACCCTGTGGGAGTCTCACTGATTAACGCTGAACCCTGTGGGAGTCTCACTGATTAACACTGAACCCTATGGGAGTCTCACTGATTAACACTGAACCCTGTGGGAGTCTCACTGATTAAGACTGAACCCTATGGGAGTCTCAATGAATAACACTGAACCCTGTGGGAGTCTCACTGATTAACACTGAACCCTGTGGGAGTCTCAGTTATTAACACTGAACCCTGTGGGAGTCTCACTGATTAACGCTGAACCCTGTGGGAGTCTCACTGATTAACACTGAACCCTATGGGAGTCTCACTGATTAACACTGAACCCTGTGAAAGATTCACTGATTAACACTGAACCCTGTGGGAGTCTCACTGATTAAGACTGAACCCTATGGGAGTCTCAATGAATAACACTGAACCCTGTGGGAGTCTCACTGATTAACACTGAACCCTGTGGGAGTCTCAGTTATTAACACTGAACCCTGTGGGAGTCTCACTGATTAACGCTGAACCCTGTGGGAGTCTCACTGATTAACACTGAACCCTATGGGAGTCTCACTGATTAACACTGAACCCTGTGAAAGATTCACTGATTAACACATGAACCCTGTGGGAGTCTCACTGATTTACACTGAACCCTGTGGGAGTCTCACTGATTAACACTGAACCCTATGGGAGTCTCACTGATTAACACATGAACCGTGAGGGAGTCTCACTGATTAACACTGAACCCTGTGGGAGTCTCACTGATTAACACTGAACCCTGTGGGAGTCTCACTGAATAACACTGAACCCTGTGGGAGTCTCAGTTGTTAACACTGAACCCTGAGGGAGTCTCATTGATTAACACTGAACACTGTGGGATTCTCACTGATTAACACTGAACACTGTGGGAGTCTCACTGATTAACACTGAACCCTGTGGGAGTCTCACTGATTAACACTGAACCCTATGGGAGTCTCATTGATTAACACATGAACCCTGAGGGAGTCTCACTGATTAACACATCACCCTGTGGGAGTCTCACTGATTAACACTGAACCCTGTGGGAGTCTCACTGATTAACACTGAACCCTATGGGAGTCTCATTGATTAACACTGAACCCTATGGGAGTCTCACTGATTAACACATGAACCCTGTGGGAGTCTCAATTATTTACACTGAACCCTGTGGGAGTCTCACTGATTAACACTGAACCCTATGGGAGTCTCACTGATTAACACATGAACCCTGAGGGAGTCTCACTGATTAACACTGAACCCTATGGGAGTCTCACTGATTAACACTGAACCCTGTGGGAGTCTCAGTTATTAACACTGATCCCTGTGGGAGTCTCACTGATTAACGCTGAACCCTGTGGGAGTCTCACTGATTAACACTGAACCCAATGGGAGTCTCACTGATTAACACTGAACCCTGTGAAAGTCTCACTGATTAACACTGAACCCTGTGGGAGTCTCACTGATTAATGCTGAACCCTGTGGGAGTCTCACTGATTAACACTTGAACCCTGTGGGAGTCTCACTGATTAACACTGAACCCTGTGGGAGTCTCACTGATTAACACTGAACCCTGTGGGAGTCTCACTGAATAACACTGAACCCTGTGGGAGTCTCAGTTATTAACACTGAACCCTGAGGGAGTCTCACTGATTAACACTGAACACTGTGGGATTCTCACTGATTAACACTGAACACTGTGGGAGTCTCACTGATTAACACTGAACCCTGTGGGAGTCTCACTGATTAACACTGAACCCTATGGGAGTCTCATTGATTAACACATGAACCCTGAGGGAGTCTCACTGATTAACACATAACCCTGTGGGAGTCTCGCTGATTAACACTGAACCCTGTGGGAGTCTCACTGATTAACACTGAACCCTATGGGATTCTCATTGATTAACACGGAACCATATGGGAGTCTCACTGATTAACACATGAACCCTGTGGGAGTCTCAATTATTTACACTGAACCCTGTGGGAGTCTCACTGATTAACACTGAACCCTATGGGAGTCTCACTGATTAACACATGAACCCTGAGGGAGTCTCACTGATTAACACTGAACCCTATGGGAGTCTCACTGATTAACACTGAACCCTGTGGGAGTCTCACTGATTAAGACTGAACCCTATGGGAGTCTCAATGAATAACACTGAACCCTGTGGGAGTCTCACTGATTAACACTGAACCCTGTGGGAGTCTCAGTTATTAACACTGAACCCTGTGGGAGTCTCACTGATTAACGCTGAACCCTGTGGGAGTCTCACTGATTAACACTGAACCCTATGGGAGTCTCACTGATTAACACTGAACCCTGTGGGAGTCTCACTGATTAAGACTGAACCCTATGGGAGTCTCAATGAATAACACTGAACCCTGTGGGAGTCTCACTGATTAACACTGAACCCTGTGGGAGTCTCAGTTATTAACACTGAACCCTGTGGGAGTCTCACTGATTAACGCTGAACCCTGTGGGAGTCTCACTGATTAACACTGAACCCTATGGGAGTCTCACTGATTAACACTGAACCCTGTGAAAGATTCACTGATTAACACTGAACCCTGTGGGAGTCTCACTGATTAAGACTGAACCCTATGGGAGTCTCAATGAATAACACTGAACCCTGTGGGAGTCTCACTGATTAACACTGAACCCTGTGGGAGTCTCAGTTATTAACACTGAACCCTGTGGGAGTCTCACTGATTAACGCTGAACCCTGTGGGAGTCTCACTGATTAACACTGAACCCTATGGGAGTCTCACTGATTAACACTGAACCCTGTGAAAGATTCACTGATTAACACTGAACCCTGTGGGAGTCTCACTGATTAACGCTGAACCCTGTGGGAGTCTCACTGATTAACACTGAACCCTATGGGAGTCTCACTGATTAACACTGAACCCTGTGAAAGTCTCACTGATTAACACTGAACCCTGTGGGAGTCTCACTGATTAACACTGAACCCTGTGGGAGTCTCACTGATTACCCCTGAACCCTGTGGGAGTCTCACTGATTAACACTGAACCCTGTGGGCGTCTCACTGATTAACACTGAACCCTATGGGAGTCTCACTGATTAACACTTGAACCCTGTGGGAGTCTCACTGATTAACACTGAACCCTGTGGGAGTCTCACTGATTAACACTGAACCCTATGGGAGTCTCACTGATTAACACTGAACCCTGTGAAAGTCTCACTGATTAACACTGAACCCTGTGGGAGTCTCACTGATTAACACTGAACCCTGTGGGAGTCTCACTGATTACCCCTGAACCCTGTGGGAGTTTCACTGATTAACACTGAACCCTGTGGGAGTCTCACTGATTAACACTGAACCCTGAGGGAGTCTCACTGATTAACACTGAACCCTATGGGAGTCTCACTGATTAACACTGAACCCTGTGAGAGTCTTACTGATTAAGACTGAACCCTATGGGAGTCTCACTGATTAACACTGAAACCTATGGGAGTCTCACTGATTAACACTGAACCCTATGGGAGTCTCACTGATTAACACTGAACCCTGTGGGAGTCTCACTGATTAACACTGAACCCTATGGGAGTCTCACTGATTAACACATGAACCCTGTGGGAGTCTCACTGATTTACACTGAACCCTGTGGGAGTCTCACTGATTAACACTGAACCCTATGGGAGTCTCACTGATTAACACATGAACCATGAGGGAGTCTCACTGATTAACACTGAACCCTGTGGGAGTCTCACTGATTAACACTGAACCCTGTGGGAGTCTCACTGAATAACACTGAACCCTGTGGGAGTCTCAGTTGTTAACACTGAACCCTGAGGGAGTCTCACTGATTAACACATGAACCCTGAGGGAGTCTCACTGATTAACATTGAACACTGTGGGAGTCTCACTGATTAACACTGAACCCTGTGGGAGTCTCACTGATTAACACTGATCCCTGTGGGAGTCTCACTGATTAACGCTGAACCCTGTGGGAGTCTCACTGATTAACACTGAACCCAATGGGAGTCTCACTGATTAACACTGAACCCTGTGAAAGTCTCACTGATTAACACTGAACCCTGTGGGAGTCTCACTGATTAATGCTGAACCCTGTGGGAGTCTCACTGATTAACACTTGAACCCTGTGGGAGTCTCACTGATTAACACTGAACCCTATGGGAGTCTCACTGATTAACACTGAACCCTGTGGGAGTCTCACTGATTAAGACTGAACCCTATGGGAGTCTCAATGATTAACACTGAACCCTGTGGGAGTCTCACTGATTAACACTGAACCCTGTGGGAGTTTCAGTTATTAACACTGATCCCTGTGGGAGTCTCACTGATTAACGCTGAACCCTGTGGGAGTCTCACTGATTAACACTGAACCCAATGGGAGTCTCACTGATTAACACTGAACCCTGTGAAAGTCTCACTGATTAACACTGAACCCTGTGGGAGTCTCACTGATTAACACTTGAACCCTGTGGGAGTCTCACTGATTAACACTGAACCCTATGGGAGTCTCACTGATTAACACTGAACCCTGTGGGAGTTTCACTGATTAAGACTGAACCCTATGGGAGTCTCAATGATTAACACTGAACCCTGTGGGAGTCTCACTGATTAACACTGAACCCTGTGGGAGTTTCAGTTATTAACACTGAACCCTGTGGGAGTCTCACTGATTAACGCTGAACCCTGTGGGAGTCTCACTGATTAACACTGAACCCTATGGGAGTCTCACTGATTAACACTGAACACTGTGAAAGTCTCACTGATTAACACTGAACCCTGTGGGAGTCTCACTGATTAACGCTGAACCCTGTGGGAGTCTCACTGATTAACACTGAACCCTATGGGAGTCTCACTGATTAACACTGAACCCTGTGAAAGTCTCACTGATTAACACTGAACCCTGTGGGAGTCTCACTGATTAACACTGAACCCTGTGGGAGTCTCACTGATTACCCCTGAACCCTATGGGAGTCTCACTGATTAACACTGAACCCTGTGGGCGTCTCACTGATTAACACTGAACCCCATGGGAGTCTCACTGATTAACACTTGAACCCTGTGGGAGTCTCACTGATTAACACTGAACCCTGTGGGAGTCTCACTGATTAACGCTGAACCCTGTGGGAGTCTCACTGATTAACACTGAACCCTATGGGAGTCTCAGTTATTAACACTGAACCCTGTGAAAGTCTCACTGATTAACACTGAACCCTGTGGGAGTCTCACTGATTAACACTGAACCCTGTGGGAGTCTCACTGATTACCCCTGAACCCTGTGGGAGTTTCACTGATTAACACTGAACCCTGTGGGAGTCTCACTGATTAACGCTGAACCCTGTGGGAGTCTCACTGATTAACACTGAACCCTATGGGAGTCTCACTGATTAACCCTGAACCCTGTGAAAGTCTCACTGATTAACACTGAACCATGTGGGAGTCTCACTGATTAACACTGAACCCTGTGGGAGTCTCACTGATTACCCCTGAACCCTGTGGGAGTCTCACTGATTAACACTGAACCCTGTGGGCGTCTCACTGATTAACACTGAACCCTATGGGAGTCTCACTGATTAACACTTGAACCCTGTGGGAGTCTCACTGATTAACACTGAACCCTGTGGGAGTCTCACTGATTAACACTGAACCCTATGGGAGTCTCACTGATTAACACTGAACCCTGTGAAAGTCTCACTGATTAACACTGAACCCTGTGGGAGTCTCACTGATTAACACTGAACCCTGTGGGAGTCTCACTGATTACCCCTGAACCCTGTGGGAGTTTCACTGATTAACACTGAACCCTGTGGGAGTCTCACTGATTAACACTGAACCCTGTGGGAGTCTCACTGATTAACACTGAACCCTATGGGAGTCTCACTGATTAACACTGAACCCTGTGAGAGTCTTACTGATTAAGACTGAACCCTATGGGAGTCTCACTGATTAACACTGAAACCTATGGGAGTCTCACTGATTAACACTGAACCCTATGGGAGTCTCAATGATTAACACTGAACCCTGTGGGAGTCTCACTGATTAACACTGAACCCTATGGGAGTCTCACTGATTAACACATGAACCCTGTGGGAGTCTCACTGATTTACACTGAACCCTGTGGGAGTCTCACTGATTAACACTGAACCCTATGGGAGTCTCACTGATTAACACATGAACCGTGAGGGAGTCTCACTGATTAACACTGAACCCTGTGGGAGTCTCACTGATTAACACTGAACCCTGTGGGAGTCTCACTGAATAACACTGAACCCTGTGGGAGTCTCAGTTGTTAACACTGAACCCTGAGGGAGTCTCATTGATTAACACTGAACACTGTGGGATTCTCACTGATTAACACTGAACACTGTGGGAGTCTCACTGATTAACACTGAACCCTATGGGAGTCTCACTGATTAACACTGAACCCTGTGAAAGATTCACTGATTAACACTGAACCCTGTGGGAGTCTCACTGATTAACGCTGAACCCTGTGGGAGTCTCACTGATTAACACTGAACCCTATGGGAGTCTCACTGATTAACACTGAACCCTGTGGGAGTCTCACTGATTAACACTGAACCCTGTGGGAGTCTCACTGATTACCCCTGAACCCTGTGGGAGTCTCACTGATTAACACTGAACCCTGTGGGCGTCTCACTGATTAACACTGAACCCTATGGGAGTCTCACTGATTAACACTTGAACCCTGTGGGAGTCTCACTGATTAACACTGAACCCTGTGGGAGTCTCACTGATTAACACTGAACCCTATGGGAGTCTCACTGATTAACACTGAACCCTGTGAAAGTCTCACTGATTAACACTGAACCCTGTGGGAGTCTCACTGATTAACACTGAACCCTGTGGGAGTCTCACTGATTACCCCTGAACCCTGTGGGAGTTTCACTGATTAACACTGAACCCTGTGGGAGTCTCACTGATTAACACTGAACCCTGTGGGAGTCTCACTGATTAACACTGAACCCTATGGGAGTCTCACTGATTAACACTGAACCCTGTGAGAGTCTTACTGATTAAGACTGAACCCTATGGGAGTCTCACTGATTAACACTGAAACCTATGGGAGTCTCACTGATTAACACTGAACCCTATGGGAGTCTCACTGATTAACACTGAACCCTGTGGGAGTCTCACTGATTAACACTGAACCCTATGGGAGTCTCACTGATTAACACATGAACCCTGTGGGAGTCTCACTGATTTACACTGAACCCTGTGGGAGTCTCACTGATTAACACTGAACCCTATGGGAGTCTCACTGATTAACACATGAACCGTGAGGGAGTCTCACTGATTAACACTGAACCCTGTGGGAGTCTCACTGAATAACACTGAACCCTGTGGGAGTCTCACTGAATAACACTGAACCCTGTGGGAGTCTCAGTTGTTAACACTGAACCCTGAGGGAGTCTCATTGATTAACACTGAACACTGTGGGATTCTCACTGATTAACACTGAACACTGTGGGAGTCTCACTGATTAACACTGAACCCTGTGGGAGTCTCACTGATTAACACTGAACCCTATGGGAGTCTCATTGATTAACACATGAACCCTGAGGGAGTCTCACTGATTAACACATCACCCTGTGGGAGTCTCAATGATTAACACTGAACCCTGTGGGAGTCTCACTGATTAACACTGAACCCTATGGGAGTCTCATTGATTAACACTGAACCCTATGGGAGTCTCACTGATTAACACATGAACCCTGTGGGAGTCTCAATTATTTACACTGAACCCTGTGGGAGTCTCACTGATTAACACTGAACCCTATGGGAGTCTCACTGATTAACACATGAACCCTGAGGGAGTCTCACTGATTAACACTGAACCCTATGGGAGTGTCACTGATTAACACTGAACCCTGTGGGAGTCTCAGTTATTAACACTGATCCCTGTGGGAGTCTCACTGATTAATGCTGAACCCTGTGGGAGTCTCACTGATTAACACTGAACCCAATGGGAGTCTCACTGATTAACACTGAACCCTGTGAAAGTCTCACTGATTAACACTGAACCCTGTGGGAGTCTCACTGATTAATGCTGAACCCTGTGGGAGTCTCACTGATTAACACTTGAACCCTGTGGGAGTCTCACTGATTAACACTGAACCCTGTGGGAGTCTCACTGATTAACACTGAACCCTGTGGGAGTCTCACTGAATAACACTGAACCCTGTGGGAGTCTCAGTTATTAACACTGAACCCTGAGGGAGTCTCACTGATTAACACTGAACACTGTGGGATTCTCACTGATTAACACTGAACACTGTGGGAGTCTCACTGATTAACACTGAACCCTGTGGGAGTCTCACTGATTAACACTGAACCCTATGGGAGTCTCATTGATTAACACATGAACCCTGAGGGAGTCTCACTGATTAACACATAACCCTGTGGGAGTCTCGCTGATTAACACTGAACCCTGTGGGAGTCTCACTGATTAACACTGAACCCTATGGGATTCTCATTGATTAACACGGAACCATATGGGAGTCTCACTGATTAACACATGAACCCTGTGGGAGTCTCAATTATTTACACTGAACCCTGTGGGAGTCTCACTGATTAACACTGAACCCTATGGGAGTCTCACTGATTAACACATGAACCCTGAGGGAGTCTCACTGATTAACACTGAACCCTATGGGAGTCTCACTGATTAACACTGAACCCTGTGGGAGTCTCACTGATTAAGACTGAACCCTATGGGAGTCTCAATGAATAACACTGAACCCTGTGGGAGTCTCACTGATTAACACTGAACCCTGTGGGAGTCTCAGTTATTAACACTGAACCCTGTGGGAGTCTCACTGATTAACGCTGAACCCTGTGGGAGTCTCACTGATTAACACTGAACCCTATGGGAGTCTCACTGATTAACACTGAACCCTGTGGGAGTCTCACTGATTAAGACTGAACCCTATGGGAGTCTCAATGAATAACACTGAACCCTGTGGGAGTCTCACTGATTAACACTGAACCCTGTGGGAGTCTCAGTTATTAACACTGAACCCTGTGGGAGTCTCACTGATTAACGCTGAACCCTGTGGGAGTCTCACTGATTAACACTGAACCCTATGGGAGTCTCACTGATTAACACTGAACCCTGTGAAAGATTCACTGATTAACACTGAACCCTGTGGGAGTCTCACTGATTAAGACTGAACCCTATGGGAGTCTCAATGAATAACACTGAACCCTGTGGGAGTCTCACTGATTAACACTGAACCCTGTGGGAGTCTCAGTTATTAACACTGAACCCTGTGGGAGTCTCACTGATTAACGCTGAACCCTGTGGGAGTCTCACTGATTAACACTGAACCCTATGGGAGTCTCACTGATTAACACTGAACCCTGTGAAAGATTCACTGATTAACACTGAACCCTGTGGGAGTCTCACTGATTAACGCTGAACCCTGTGGGAGTCTCACTGATTAACACTGAACCCTATGGGAGTCTCACTGATTAACACTGAACCCTGTGAAAGTCTCACTGATTAACACTGAACCCTGTGGGAGTCTCACTGATTAACACTGAACCCTGTGGGAGTCTCACTGATTACCCCTGAACCCTGTGGGAGTCTCACTGATTAACACTGAACCCTGTGGGCGTCTCACTGATTAACACTGAACCCTATGGGAGTCTCACTGATTAACACTTGAACCCTGTGGGAGTCTCACTGATTAACACTGAACCCTGTGGGAGTCTCACTGATTAACACTGAACCCTATGGGAGTCTCACTGATTAACACTGAACCCTGTGAAAGTCTCACTGATTAACACTGAACCCTGTGGGAGTCTCACTGATTAACACTGAACCCTGTGGGAGTCTCACTGATTACCCCTGAACCCTGTGGGAGTTTCACTGATTAACACTGAACCCTGTGGGAGTCTCACTGATTAACACTGAACCCTATGGGAGTCTCACTGATTAACACTGAACCCTGTGAGAGTCTTACTGATTAAGACTGAACCCTATGGGAGTCTCACTGATTAACACTGAAACCTATGGGAGTCTCACTGATTAACACTGAACCCTATGGGAGTCTCACTGATTAACACTGAACCCTGTGGGAGTCTCACGGATTAACACTGAACCCTATGGGAGTCTCACTGATTAACACATGAACCCTGTGGGAGTCTCACTGATTTACACTGAACCCTGTGGGAGTCTCACTGATTAACACTGAACCCTATGGGAGTCTCACTGATTAACACATGAACCATGAGGGAGTCTCACTGATTAACACTGAACCCTGTGGGAGTCTCACTGATTAACACTGAACCCTGTGGGAGTCTCACTGAATAACACTGAACCCTGTGGGAGTCTCAGTTGTTAACACTGAACCCTGAGGGAGTCTCACTGATTAACACATGAACCCTGAGGGAGTCTCACTGATTAACATTGAACACTGTGGGAGTCTCACTGATTAACACTGAACCCTGTGGGAGTCTCACTGATTAACACTGATCCCTGTGGGAGTCTCACTGATTAACGCTGAACCCTGTGGGAGTCTCACTGATTAACACTGAACCCAATGGGAGTCTCACTGATTAACACTGAACCCTGTGAAAGTCTCACTGATTAACACTGAACCCTGTGGGAGTCTCACTGATTAATGCTGAACCCTGTGGGAGTCTCACTGATTAACACTTGAACCCTGTGGGAGTCTCACTGATTAACACTGAACCCTATGGGAGTCTCACTGATTAACACTGAACCCTGTGGGAGTCTCACTGATTAAGACTGAACCCTATGGGAGTCTCAATGATTAACACTGATCCCTGTGGGAGTCTCACTGATTAACGCTGAACCCTGTGGGAGTCTCACTGATTAACACTGAACCCAATGGGAGTCTCACTGATTAACACTGAACCCTGTGAAAGTCTCACTGATTAACACTGAACCCTGTGGGAGTCTCACTGATTAATGCTGAACCCTGTGGGAGTCTCACTGATTAACACTTGAACCCTGTGGGAGTCTCACTGATTAACACTGAACCCTATGGGAGTCTCACTGATTAACACTGAACCCTGTGGGAGTCTCACTGATTAAGACTGAACCCTGTGAAAGATTCACTGATTAACACTGAACCCTGTGGGAGTCTCACTGATTAAGACTGAACCCTATGGGAGTCTCAATGAATAACACTGAACCCTGTGGGAGTCTCACTGATTAACACTGAACCCTGTGGGAGTCTCAGTTATTAACACTGAACCCTGTGGGAGTCTCACTGATTAACGCTGAACCCTGTGGGAGTC
Organism: Petromyzon marinus; assembly: GCF_048934315.1. Classification (NCBI taxonomy): domain Eukaryota; kingdom Metazoa; phylum Chordata; class Hyperoartia; order Petromyzontiformes; family Petromyzontidae; genus Petromyzon; species Petromyzon marinus. The sequence goes on from NW_027423501.1 coordinate 1,908,507, forward strand.
TCACTGATTAACACTGAACCCTATGGGAGTCTCACTGATTAACACTGAACCCTGTGAAAGATTCACTGATTAACACTGAACCCTGTGGGAGTCTCACTGATTAACGCTGAACCCTGTGGGAGTCTCACTGATTAACACTGAACCCTATGGGAGTCTCACTGATTAACACTGAACCCTGTGAAAGTCTCACTGATTAACACTGAACCCTGTGGGAGTCTCACTGATTAACACTGAACCCTGTGGGAGTCTCACTGATTACCCCTGAACCCTGTGGGAGTCTCACTGATTAACACTGAACCCTGTGGGCGTCTCACTGATTAACACTGAACCCTATGGGAGTCTCACTGATTAACACTTGAACCCTGTGGGAGTCTCACTGATTAACACTGAACCCTGTGGGAGTCTCACTGATTAACACTGAACCCTATGGGAGTCTCACTGATTAACACTGAACCCTGTGAAAGTCTCACTGATTAACACTGAACCCTGTGGGAGTCTCACTGATTAACACTGAACCCTGTGGGAGTCTCACTGATTACCCCTGAACCCTGTGGGAGTTTCACTGATTAACACTGAACCCTGTGGGAGTCTCACTGATTAACACTGAACCCTATGGGAGTCTCACTGATTAACACTGAACCCTGTGAGAGTCTTACTGATTAAGACTGAACCCTATGGGAGTCTCACTGATTAACACTGAAACCTATGGGAGTCTCACTGATTAACACTGAACCCTATGGGAGTCTCACTGATTAACACTGAACCCTGTGGGAGTCTCACGGATTAACACTGAACCCTATGGGAGTCTCACTGATTAACACATGAACCCTGTGGGAGTCTCACTGATTTACACTGAACCCTGTGGGAGTCTCACTGATTAACACTGAACCCTATGGGAGTCTCACTGATTAACACATGAACCATGAGGGAGTCTCACTGATTAACACTGAACCCTGTGGGAGTCTCACTGATTAACACTGAACCCTGTGGGAGTCTCACTGAATAACACTGAACCCTGTGGGAGTCTCAGTTGTTAACACTGAACCCTGAGGGAGTCTCACTGATTAACACATGAACCCTGAGGGAGTCTCACTGATTAACATTGAACACTGTGGGAGTCTCACTGATTAACACTGAACCCTGTGGGAGTCTCACTGATTAACACTGATCCCTGTGGGAGTCTCACTGATTAACGCTGAACCCTGTGGGAGTCTCACTGATTAACACTGAACCCAATGGGAGTCTCACTGATTAACACTGAACCCTGTGAAAGTCTCACTGATTAACACTGAACCCTGTGGGAGTCTCACTGATTAATGCTGAACCCTGTGGGAGTCTCACTGATTAACACTTGAACCCTGTGGGAGTCTCACTGATTAACACTGAACCCTATGGGAGTCTCACTGATTAACACTGAACCCTGTGGGAGTCTCACTGATTAAGACTGAACCCTATGGGAGTCTCAATGATTAACACTGATCCCTGTGGGAGTCTCACTGATTAACGCTGAACCCTGTGGGAGTCTCACTGATTAACACTGAACCCAATGGGAGTCTCACTGATTAACACTGAACCCTGTGAAAGTCTCACTGATTAACACTGAACCCTGTGGGAGTCTCACTGATTAATGCTGAACCCTGTGGGAGTCTCACTGATTAACACTTGAACCCTGTGGGAGTCTCACTGATTAACACTGAACCCTATGGGAGTCTCACTGATTAACACTGAACCCTGTGGGAGTCTCACTGATTAAGACTGAACCCTATGGGAGTCTCAATGATTAACACTGAACCCTGTGGGAGTCTCACTGATTAACACTGAACCCTGTGGGAGTTTCAGTTATTAACACTGAACCCTGTGGGAGTCTCACTGATTAACGCTGAACCCTGTGGGAGTCTCACTGATTAACACTGAACCCTATGGGAGTCTCACTGATTAACACTGAACCCTGTGAAAGTCTCACTGATTAACACTGAACCCTGTGGGAGTCTCACTGATTAACGCTGAACCCTGTGGGAGTCTCACTGATTAACACTGAACCCTATGGGAGTCTCACTGATTAACACTGAACCCTGTGAAAGTCTCACTGATTAACACTGAACCCTGTGGGAGTCTCACTGATTAACACTGAACCCTGTGGGAGTCTCACTGATTACCCCTGAACCCTATGGGAGTCTCACTGATTAACACTGAACCCTGTGGGCGTCTCACTGATTAACACTGAACCCTATGGGAGTCTCACTGATTAACACTTGAACCCTGTGGGAGTCTCACTGATTAACACTGAACCCTGTGGGAGTCTCACTGATTAACGCTGAACCCTGTGGGAGTCTCACTGATTAACACTGAACCCTATGGGAGTCTCAGTTATTAACACTGAACCCTGTGAAAGTCTCACTGATTAACACTGAACCCTGTGGGAGTCTCACTGATTAACACTGAACCCTGTGGGAGTCTCACTGATTACCCCTGAACCCTGTGGGAGTTTCACTGATTAACACTGAACCCTGTGGGAGTCTCACTGATTAACGCTGAACCCTGTGGGAGTCTCACTGATTAACACTGAACCCTATGGGAGTCTCACTGATTAACACTGAACCCTGTGAAAGTCTCACTGATTAACACTGAACCATGTGGGAGTCTCACTGATTAACACTGAACCCTGTGGGAGTCTCACTGATTACCCCTGAACCCTGTGGGAGTCTCACTGATTAACACTGAACCCTGTGGGCGTCTCACTGATTAACACTGAACCCTATGGGAGTCTCACTGATTAACACTTGAACCCTGTGGGAGTCTCACTGATTAACACTGAACCCTGTGGGAGTCTCACTGATTAACACTGAACCCTATGGGAGTCTCACTGATTAACACTGAACCCTGTGAAAGTCTCACTGATTAACACTGAACCCTGTGGGAGTCTCACTGATTAACACTGAACCCTATGGGAGTCTCAATGATTAACACTGAACCCTGTGGGAGTCTCACTGATTAACACTGAACCCTGTGGGAGTTTCAGTTATTAACACTGATCCCTGTGGGAGTCTCACTGATTAACGCTGAACCCTGTGGGAGTTTCAGTTATTAACACTGATCCCTGTGGGAGTCTCACTGATTAACACTGAACCCAATGGGAGTCTCACTGATTAACACTGAACCCTGTGAAAGTCTCACTGATTAACACTGAACCCTGTGGGAGTCTCACTGATTAATGCTGAACCCTGTGGGAGTCTCACTGATTAACACTTGAACCCTGTGGGAGTCTCACTGATTAACACTGAACCCTATGGGAGTCTCACTGATTAACACTGAACCCTGTGGGAGTCTCACTGATTAAGACTGAACCCTATGGGAGTCTCAATGATTAACACTGAACCCTGTGGGAGTCTCACTGATTAACACTGAACCCTGTGGGAGTTTCAGTTATTAACACTGAACCCTGTGGGAGTCTCACTGATTAACGCTGAACCCTGTGGGAGTCTCACTGATTAACACTGAACCCTATGGGAGTCTCACTGATTAACACTGAACCCTGTGAAAGTCTCACTGATTAACACTGAACCCTGTGGGAGTCTCACTGATTAACACTGAACCCTGTGGGAGTCTCACTGATTAACACTGAACCCTATGGGAGTCTCACTGATTAACACTGAACCCTGTGAAAGTCTCACTGATTAACACTGAACCCTGTGGGAGTCTCACTGATTAACACTGAACCCTGTGGGAGTCTCACTGATTACCCCTGAACCCTATGGGAGTCTCACTGATTAACACTGAACCCTGTGGGCGTCTCACTGATTAACACTGAACCCTATGGGAGTCTCACTGATTAACACTTGAACCCTGTGGGAGTCTCACTGATTAACACTGAACCCTGTGGGAGTCTCACTGATTAACGCTGAACCCTGTGGGAGTCTCACTGATTAACACTGAACCCTATGGGAGTCTCAGTTATTAACACTGAACCCTGTGAAAGTCTCACTGATTAACACTGAACCCTGTGGGAGTCTCACTGATTAACACTGAACCCTGTGGGAGTCTCACTGATTACCCCTGAACCCTGTGGGAGTTTCACTGATTAACACTGAACCCTGTGGGAGTCTCACTGATTAACGCTGAACCCTGTGGGAGTCTCACTGATTAACACTGAACCCTATGGGAGTCTCACTGATTAACACTGAACCCTGTGAAAGTCTCACTGATTAACACTGAACCATGTGGGAGTCTCACTGATTAACACTGAACCCTGTGGGAGTCTCACTGATTACCCCTGAACCCTGTGGGAGTCTCACTGATTAACACTGAACCCTGTGGGCGTCTCACTGATTAACACTGAACCCTATGGGAGTCTCACTGATTAACACTTGAACCCTGTGGGAGTCTCACTGATTAACACTGAACCCTGTGGGAGTCTCACTGATTAACACTGAACCCTATGGGAGTCTCACTGATTAACACTGAACCCTGTGAAAGTCTCACTGATTAACACTGAACCCTGTGGGAGTCTCACTGATTAACACTGAACCCTGTGGGAGTCTCACTGATTACCCCTGCACCCTGTGGGAGTTTCACTGATTAACACTGAACCCTGTGGGAGTCTCACTGATTAACACTGAACCCTGTGGGAGTCTCACTGATTAACACTGAACCCTATGGGAGTCTCACTGATTAACACTGAACCCTGTGAGAGTCTTACTGATTAAGACTGAACCCTATGGGAGTCTCACTGATTAACACTGAAACCTATGGGAGTCTCACTGATTAACACTGAACCCTATGGGAGTCTCACTGATTAACACTGAACCCTGTGGGAGTCTCACTGATTAACACTGAACCCTATGGGAGTCTCACTGATTAACACATGAACCCTGTGGGAGTCTCACTGATTTACACTGAACCCTGTGGGAGTCTCACTGATTAACACTGAACCCTATGGGAGTCTCACTGATTAACACATGAACCGTGAGGGAGTCTCACTGATTAACACTGAACCCTGTGGGAGTCTCACTGATTAACACTGAACCCTGTGGGAGTCTCACTGAATAACACTGAACCCTGTGGGAGTCTCAGTTGTTAACACTGAACCCTGAGGGAGTCTCATTGATTAACACTGAACACTGTGGGATTCTCACTGATTAACACTGAACACTGTGGGAGTCTCACTGATTAACACTGAACCCTGTGGGAGTCTCACTGATTAACACTGAACCCTATGGGAGTCTCATTGATTAACACATGAACCCTGAGGGAGTCTCACTGATTAACACATCACCCTGTGGGAGTCTCACTGATTAACACTGAACCCTGTGGGAGTCTCACTGATTAACACTGAACCCTATGGGAGTCTCATTGATTAACACTGAACCCTATGGGAGTCTCACTGATTAACACATGAACCCTGTGGGAGTCTCAATTATTTACACTGAACCCTGTGGGAGTCTCACTGATTAACACTGAACCCTATGGGAGTCTCACTGATTAACACATGAACCCTGAGGGAGTCTCACTGATTAACACTGAACCCTATGGGAGTCTCACTGATTAACACATGAACCCTGTGGGAGTCTCAATTATTTACACTGAACCCTGTGGGAGTCTCACTGATTAACACTGAACCCTATGGGAGTCTCACTGATTAACACATGAACCCTGAGGGAGTCTCACTGATTAACATCGAACCCTATGGGAGTCTCACTGATTAACACTGAACCCTGTGGGAGTCTCAGTTATTAACACTGATCCCTGTGGGAGTCTCACTGATTAACGCTGAACCCTGTGGGAGGCTCACTGATTAACACTGAACCCAATGGGAGTCTCACTGATTAACACTGAACCCTGTGAAAGTCTCACTGATTAACACTGAACCCTGTGGGAGTCTCACTGATTAATGCTGAACCCTGTGGGAGTCTCACTGATTAACACTTGAACCCTGTGGGAGTCTCACTGATTAACACTGAACCCTATGGGAGTCTCACTGATTAACACTGAACCCTGTGGGAGTCTCACTGATTAAGACTGAACCCTATGGGAGTCTCAATGATTAACACTGAACCCTGTGGGAGTCTCACTGATTAACACTGAACCCTGTGGGAGTTTCAGTTATTAACACTGAACCCTGTGGGAGTCTCACTGATTAACGCTGAACCCTGTGGGAGTCTCACTGATTAACACTGAACCCAATGGGAGTCTCACTGATTAACACTGAACCCTGTGAAAGTCTCACTGATTAACACTGAACCCTGTGGGAGTCTCACTGATTAATGCTGAACCCTGTGGGAGTCTCACTGATTAACACTTGAACCCTGTGGGAGTCTCACTGATTAACACTGAACCCTATGGGAGTCTCACTGATTAACACTGAACCCTGTGGGAGTCTCACTGATTAAGACTGAACCCTATGGGAGTCTCAATGATTAACACTGAACCCTGTGGGAGTCTCACTGATTAACACTGAACCCTGTGGGAGTTTCAGTTATTAACACTGAACCCTGTGGGAGTCTCACTGATTAACGCTGAACCCTGTGGGAGTCTCACTGATTAACACTGAACCCTATGGGAGTCTCACTGATTAACACTGAACCCTGTGAAAGTCTCACTGATTAACACTGAACCCTGTGGGAGTCTCACTGATTAACGCTGAACCCTGTGGGAGTCTCACTGATTAACACTGAACCCTATGGGAGTCTCACTGATTAACACTGAACCCTGTGAAAGTCTCACTGATTAACACTGAACCCTGTGGGAGTCTCACTGATTAACACTGAACCCTGTGGGAGTCTCACTGATTACCCCTGAACCCTGTGGGAGTCTCACTGATTAACACTGAACCCTGTGGGCGTCTCACTGATTAACACTGAACCCTATGGGAGTCTCACTGATTAACACTTGAACCCTGTGGGAGTCTCACTGATTAACACTGAACCCTGTGGGAGTCTCACTGATTAACGCTGAACCCTGTGGGAGTCTCACTGATTAACACTGAACCCTATGGGAGGCTCACTGATTAACACTGAACCCTGTGAAAGTCTCACTGATTAACACTGAACCCTGTGGGAGTCTCACTGATTAACACTGAACCCTGTGGGAGTCTCACTGATTACCCCTGAACCCTGTGGGAGTTTCACTGATTAACACTGAACCCTGTGGGTGTCTCACTGATTAACACTGAACCCTGTGGGAGTCTCACTGATTAACACTGAACCTTATGGGAGTCTCACTGATTAACACTGAACCCTGTGAGAGTCTTACTGATTAAGACTGAACCCTATGGGAGTCTCACTGATTAACACTGAAACCTATGGGAGTCTCACTGATTAACACTGAACCTTATGGGAGTCTCACTGATTAACACTGAACCCTGTGGGCGTCTCACTGATTAACACTGAACCCTATGGGAGTCTCACTGATTAACACTTGAACCCTGTGGGAGTCTCACTGATTAACACTGAACCCTGTGGGAGTCTCACTGATTAACGCTGAACCCTGTGGGAGTCTCACTGATTAACACTGAACCCTATGGGAGTCTCACTGATTAACACTGAACCCTGTCAAAGTCTCACTGATTAACACTGAACCCTGTGGGCGTCTCACTGATTAACACTGAACCCTATGGGAGTCTCACTGATTAACACTTGAACCCTGTGGGAGTCTCACTGATTAACACTGAACCCTGTGGGAGTCTCACTGATTAACGCTGAACCCTGTGGGAGTCTCACTGATTAACACTGAACCCTATGGGAGTCTCACTGATTAACACTGAACCCTGTGAAAGTCTCACTGATTAACACTGAACCCTGTGGGAGTCTCACTGATTAACACTGAACCCTGTGGGAGTCTCACTGATTACCCCTGAACCCTGTGGGAGTTTCACTGATTAACACTGAACCCTGTGGGAGTCTCACTGATTAACACTGAACCCTGTGGGAGTCTCACTGATTAACACTGAACCCTATGGGAGTCTCACTGATTAACACTGAACCCTGTGAGAGTCTTACTGATTAAGACTGAACCCTATGGGAGTCTCACTGATTAACACTGAAACCTATGGGAGTCTCACTGATTAACACTGAACCTTATGGGAGTCTCACTGATTAACACTGAACCCTGTGGGCGTCTCACTGATTAACACTGAACCCTATGGGAGTCTCACTGATTAACACTTGAACCCTGTGGGAGTCTCACTGATTAACACTGAACCCTGTGGGAGTCTCACTGATTAACGCTGAACCCTGTGGGAGTCTCACTGATTAACACTGAACCCTATGGGAGTCTCACTGATTAACACTGAACCCTGTCAAAGTCTCACTGATTAACACTGAACCCTGTGGGAGTCTCACTGATTAACACTGAACCCTGTGGGAGTCTCACTGATTACCCCTGAACCCTGTGGGAGTCTCACTGATTAACACTGAACCCTGTGGGCGTCTCACTGATTAACACTGAACCCTATGGGAGTCTCACTGATTAACACTTGAACCCTGTGGGAGTCTCACTGATTAACACTGAACCCTGTGGGAGTCTCACTGATTAACGCTGAACCCTGTGGGAGTCTCACTGATTAACACTGAACCCTATGGGAGTCTCACTGATTAACACTGAACCCTGTGAAAGTCTCACTGATTAACACTGAACCCTGTGGGAGTCTCACTGATTAACACTGAACCCTGTGGGAGTCTCACTGATTACCCCTGAACCCTGTGGGAGTTTCACTGATTAACACTGAACCCTGTGGGAGTCTCACTGATTAACACTGAACCCTGTGGGAGTCTCACTGATTAACACTGAACCCTATGGGAGTCTCACTGATTAACACTGAACCCTGTGAGAGTCTTACTGATTAAGACTGAACCCTATGGGAGTCTCACTGATTAACACTGAAACCTATGGGAGTCTCACTGATTAACACTGAACCTTATGGGAGTCTCACTGATTAACACTGAACCCTGTGGGAGTCTCACTGATTACCCCTGAACCCTGTGGGAGTCTCACTGATTAACACTGAACCCTGTGGGCGTCTCACTGATTAACACTGAACCCTATGGGAGTCTCACTGATTAACACTTGAACCCTGTGGGAGTCTCACTGATTAACACTGAACCCTGTGGGAGTCTCACTGATTAACGCTGAACCCTGTGGGAGTCTCACTGATTAACACTGAACCCTATGGGAGTCTCACTGATTAACACTGAACCCTGTCAAAGTCTCACTGATTAACACTGAACCCTGTGGGCGTCTCACTGATTAACACTGAACCCTATGGGAGTCTCACTGATTAACACTTGAACCCTGTGGGAGTCTCACTGATTAACACTGAACCCTGTGGGAGTCTCACTGATTAACGCTGAACCCTGTGGGAGTCTCACTGATTAACACTGAACCCTATGGGAGTCTCACTGATTAACACTGAACCCTGTGAAAGTCTCACTGATTAACACTGAACCCTGTGGGAGTCTCACTGATTAACACTGAACCCTGTGGGAGTCTCACTGATTAACACTGAACCCTGTGGGAGTCTCACTGATTACCCCTGAACCCTGTGGGAGTCTCACTGATTAACACTGAACCCTGTGGGCGTCTCACTGATTAACACTGAACCCTATGGAAGTCTCACTGATTAACACTTGAACCCTGTGGGAGTCTCACTGATTAACACTGAACCCTGTGGGAGTCTCACTGATTAACGCTGAACCCTGTGGGAGTCTCACTGATTAACACTGAACCCTGTGGGAGTCTCACTGATTAACACTGAACCCTATGGGATTCTCATTGATTAACACGGAACCATATGGGAGTCTCACTGATTAACACATGAACCCTGTGGGAGTCTCAATTATTTACACTGAACCCTGTGGGAGTCTCACTGATTAACACTGAACCCTATGGGAGTCTCACTGATTAACACATGAACCCTGAGGGAGTCTCACTGATTAACACTGAACCCTATGGGAGTCTCACTGATTAACACTGAACCCTGTGGGAGTCTCACTGATTAAGACTGAACCCTATGGGAGTCTCAATGAATAACACTGAACCCTGTGGGAGTCTCACTGATTAACACTGAACCCTGTGGGAGTCTCAGTTATTAACACTGAACCATGTGGGAGTCTCACTGATTAACGCTGAACCCTGTGGGAGTCTCACTGATTAACACTGAACCCTATGGGAGTCTCACTGATTAACACTGAACCCTGTGAAAGATTCACTGATTAACACTGAACCCTGTGGGAGTCTCACTGATTAAGACTGAACCCTATGGGAGTCTCAATGAATAACACTGAACCCTGTGGGAGTCTCACTGATTAACACTGAACCCTGTGGGAGTCTCAGTTATTAACACTGAACCCTGTGGGAGTCTCACTGATTAACGCTGAACCCTGTGGGAGTCTCACTGATTAACACTGAACCCTATGGGAGTCTCACTGATTAACACTGAACCCTGTGAAAGATTCACTGATTAACACTGAACCCTGTGGGAGTCTCACTGATTAACGCTGAACCCTGTGGGAGTCTCACTGATTAACACTGAACCCTATGGGAGTCTCACTGATTAACACTGAACCCTGTGAAAGTCTCACTGATTAACACTGAACCCTGTGGGAGTCTCACTGATTAACACTGACCCCTGTGGGAGTCTCACTGATTACCCCTGAACCCTGTGGGAGTCTCACTGATTAACACTGAACCCTGTGGGCGTCTCACTGATTAACACTGAACCCTATGGGAGTCTCACTGATTAACACTTGAACCCTGTGGGAGTCTCACTGATTAACACTGAACCCTGTGGGAGTCTCACTGATTAACACTGAACCCTATGGGAGTCTCACTGATTAACACTGAACCCTGTGAAAGTCTCACTGATTAACACTGAACCCTGTGGGAGTCTCACTGATTAACACTGAACCCTGTGGGAGTCTCACTGATTACCTCTGAACCCTGTGGGAGTTTCACTGATTAACACTGAACCCTGTGGGAGTCTCACTGATTAACACTGAACCCTGTGGGAGTCTCACTGATTAACACTGAACCCTATGGGAGTCTCACTGATTAACACTGAACCCTGTGAGAGTCTTACTGATTAAGACTGAACCCTATGGGAGTCTCACTGATTAACACTGAAACCTATGGGAGTCTCACTGATTAACACTGAACCCTATGGGAGTCTCACTGATTAACACTGAACCCTGTGGGAGTCTCACTGATTAACACTGAACCCTATGGGAGTCTCACTGATTAACACATGAACCCTGTGGGAGTCTCACTGATTTACACTGAACCCTGTGGGAGTCTCACTGATTAACACTGAACCCTATGGGAGTCTCACTGATTAACACATGAACCGTGAGGGAGTCTCACTGATTAACACTGAACCCTGTGGGAGTCTCACTGATTAACACTGAACCCTGTGGGAGTCTCACTGAATAACACTGAACCCTGTGGGAGTCTCAGTTGTTAACACTGAACCCTGAGGGAGTCTCATTGATTAACACTGAACACTGTGGGATTCTCACTGATTAACACTGAACACTGTGGGAGTCTCACTGATTAACACTGAACCCTGTGGGAGTCTCACTGATTAACACTGAACCCTATGGGAGTCTCATTGATTAACACATGAACCCTGAGGGAGTCTCACTGATTAAGACTGAACCCTATGGGAGTCTCAATGAATAACACTGAACCCTGTGGGAGTCTCACTGATTAACACTGAACCCTGTGGGAGTCTCAGTTATTAACACTGAACCCTGTGGGAGTCTCACTGATTAACGCTGAACCCTGTGGGAGTCTCACTGATTAACACTGAACCCTATGGGAGTCTCACTGATTAACACTGAACCCTGTGAAAGATTCACTGATTAACACTGAACCCTGTGGGAGTCTCACTGATTAACGCTGAACCCTGTGGGAGTCTCACTGATTAACACTGAACCCTATGGGAGTCTCACTGATTAACACTGAACCCTGTGAAAGTCTCACTGATTAACACTGAACCCTGTGGGAGTCTCACTGATTAACACTGACCCCTGTGGGAGTCTCACTGATTACCCCTGAACCCTGTGGGAGTCTCACTGATTAACACTGAACCCTGTGGGCGTCTCACTGATTAACACTGAACCCTATGGGAGTCTCACTGATTAACACTTGAACCCTGTGGGAGTCTCACTGATTAACACTGAACCCTGTGGGAGTCTCACTGATTAACACTGAACCCTATGGGAGTCTCACTGATTAACACTGAACCCTGTGAAAGTCTCACTGATTAACACTGAACCCTGTGGGAGTCTCACTGATTAACACTGAACCCTGTGGGAGTCTCACTGATTACCTCTGAACCCTGTGGGAGTTTCACTGATTAACACTGAACCCTGTGGGAGTCTCACTGATTAACACTGAACCCTGTGGGAGTCTCACTGATTAACACTGAACCCTATGGGAGTCTCACTGATTAACACTGAACCCTGTGAGAGTCTTACTGATTAAGACTGAACCCTATGGGAGTCTCACTGATTAACACTGAAACCTATGGGAGTCTCACTGATTAACACTGAACCCTATGGGAGTCTCACTGATTAACACTGAACCCTGTGGGAGTCTCACTGATTAACACTGAACCCTATGGGAGTCTCACTGATTAACACATGAACCCTGTGGGAGTCTCACTGATTTACACTGAACCCTGTGGGAGTCTCACTGATTAACACTGAACCCTATGGGAGTCTCACTGATTAACACGTGAACCGTGAGGGAGTCTCACTGATTAACACTGAACCCTGTGGGAGTCTCACTGATTAACACTGAACCCTGTGGGAGTCTCACTGAATAACACTGAACCCTGTGGGAGTCTCAGTTGTTAACACTGAACCCTGAGGGAGTCTCATTGATTAACACTGAACACTGTGGGATTCTCACTGATTAACACTGAACACTGTGGGAGTCTCACTGATTAACACTGAACCCTGTGGGAGTCTCACTGATTAACACTGAACCCTATGGGAGTCTCATTGATTAACACATGAACCCTGAGGGAGTCTCACTGATTAACACATCACCCTGTGGGAGTCTCACTGATTAACACTGAACCCTGTGGGAGTCTCACTGATTAACACTGAACCCTATGGGAGTCTCATTGATTAACACTGAACCCTATGGGAGTCTCACTGATTAACACATGAACCCTGTGGGAGTCTCAATTATTTACACTGAACCCTGTGGGAGTCTCACTGATTAACACTGAACCCTGTGGGAGTCTCAGTTATTAACACTGAACCCTGTGGGAGTCTCACTGATTAACGCTGAACCCTGTGGGAGTCTCACTGATTAACACTGAACCCTATGGGAGTCTCACTGATTAACACTGAACCCTGTGAAAGTCTCACTGATTAACACTGAACCCTGTGGGAGTCTCACTGATTAACACTGAACCCTGTGGGAGTCTCACTGATTACCCCTGAACCCTGTGGGAGTCTCACTGATTAACACTGAACCCTGTGGGCGTCTCACTGATTAACACTGAACCCTATGGGAGTCTCACTGATTAACACTTGAACCCTGTGGGAGTCTCACTGATTAACACTGAACCCTGTGGGAGTCTCACTGATTAACGCTGAACCCTGTGGGAGTCTCACTGATTAACACTGAACCCTATGGGAGGCTCACTGATTAACACTGAACCCTGTGAAAGTCTCACTGATTAACACTGAACCCTGTGGGAGTCTCACTGATTAACACTGAACCCTGTGGGAGTCTCACTGATTACCCCTGAACCCTGTGGGAGTTTCACTGATTAACACTGAACCCAGTGGGTGTCTCACTGATTAACACTGAACCCTGTGGGAGTCTCACTGATTAACACTGAACCTTATGGGAGTCTCACTGATTAACACTGAACCCTGTGAGAGTCTTACTGATTAAGACTGAACCCTATGGGAGTCTCACTGATTAACACTGAAACCTATGGGAGTCTCACTGATTAACACTGAACCTTATGGGAGTCTCACTGATTAACACTGAACCCTGTGGGCGTCTCACTGATTAACACTGAACCCTATGGGAGTCTCACTGATTAACACTTGAACCCTGTGGGAGTCTCACTGATTAACACTGAACCCTGTGGGAGTCTCACTGATTAACGCTGAACCCTGTGGGAGTCTCACTGATTAACACTGAACCCTATGGGAGTCTCACTGATTAACACTGAACCCTGTCAAAGTCTCACTGATTAACACTGAACCCTGTGGGCGTCTCACTGATTAACACTGAACCCTATGGGAGTCTCACTGATTAACACTTGAACCCTGTGGGAGTCTCACTGATTAACACTGAACCCTGTGGGAGTCTCACTGATTAACGCTGAACCCTGTGGGAGTCTCACTGATTAACACTGAACCCTATGGGAGTCTCACTGATTAACACTGAACCCTGTGAAAGTCTCACTGATTAACACTGAACCCTGTGGGAGTCTCACTGATTAACACTGAACCCTGTGGGAGTCTCACTGATTACCCCTGAACCCTGTGGGAGTTTCACTGATTAACACTGAACCCTGTGGGAGTCTCACTGATTAACACTGAACCCTGTGGGAGTCTCACTGATTAACATTGAACCCTATGGGAGTCTCACTGATTAACACTGAACCCTGTGAGAGTCTTACTGATTAAGACTGAACCCTATGGGAGTCTCACTGATTAACACTGAAACCTATGGGAGTCTCACTGATTAACACTGAACCTTATGGGAGTCTCACTGATTAACACTGAACCCTGTGGGCGTCTCACTGATTAACACTGAACCCTATGGGAGTCTCACTGATTAACACTTGAACCCTGTGGGAGTCTCACTGATTAACACTGAACCCTGTGGGAGTCTCACTGATTAACGCTGAACCCTGTGGGAGTCTCACTGATTAACACTGAACCCTATGGGAGTCTCACTGATTAACACTGAACCCTGTCAAAGTCTCACTGATTAACACTGAACCCTGTGGGAGTCTCACTGATTAACACTGAACCCTGTGGGAGTCTCACTGATTACCCCTGAACCCTGTGGGAGTCTCACTGATTAACACTGAACCCTGTGGGCGTCTCACTGATTAACACTGAACCCTATGGGAGTCTCACTGATTAACACTTGAACCCTGTGGGAGTCTCACTGATTAACACTGAACCCTGTGGGAGTCTCACTGATTAACGCTGAACCCTGTGGGAGTCTCACTGATTAACACTGAACCCTATGGGAGTCTCACTGATTAACACTGAACCCTGTGAAAGTCTCACTGATTAACACTGAACCCTGTGGGAGTCTCACTGATTAACACTGAACCCTGTGGGAGTCTCACTGATTACCCCTGAACCCTGTGGGAGTTTCACTGATTAACACTGAACCCTGTGGGAGTCTCACTGATTAACACTGAACCCTGTGGGAGTCTCACTGATTAACACTGAACCCTATGGGAGTCTCACTGATTAACACTGAACCCTGTGAGAGTCTTACTGATTAAGACTGAACCCTATGGGAGTCTCACTGATTAACACTGAAACCTATGGGAGTCTCACTGATTAACACTGAACCTTATGGGAGTCTCACTGATTAACACTGAACCCTGTGGGAGTCTCACTGATTACCCCTGAACCCTGTGGGAGTCTCACTGATTAACACTGAACCCTGTGGGCGTCTCACTGATTAACACTGAACCCTAAGGGAGTCTCACTGATTAACACTTGAACCCTGTGGGAGTCTCACTGATTAACACTGAACCCTGTGGGAGTCTCACTGATTAACGCTGAACCCTGTGGGAGTCTCACTGATTAACACTGAACCCTATGGGAGTCTCACTGATTAACACTGAACCCTGTCAAAGTCTCACTGATTAACACTGAACCCTGTGGGCGTCTCACTGATTAACACTGAACCCTATGGGAGTCTCACTGATTAACACTTGAACCCTGTGGGAGTCTCACTGATTAACACTGAACCCTGTGGGAGTCTCACTGATTAACGCTGAACCCTGTGGGAGTCTCACTGATTAACACTGAACCCTATGGGAGTCTCACTGATTAACACTGAACCCTGTGAAAGTCTCACTGATTAACACTGAACCCTGTGGGAGTCTCACTGATTAACACTGAACCCTGTGGGAGTCTCACTGATTAACACTGAACCCTGTGGGAGTCTCACTGATTACCCCTGAACCCTGTGGGAGTCTCACTGATTAACACTGAACCCTGTGGGCGTCTCACTGATTAACACTGAACCCTATGGGAGTCTCACTGATTAACACTTGAACCCTGTGGGAGTCTCACTGATTAACACTGAACCCTGTGGGAGTCTCACTGATTAACGCTGAACCCTGTGGGAGTCTCACTGATTAACACTGAACCCTGTGGGAGTCTCACTGATTAACACTGAACCCTATGGGATTCTCATTGATTAACACGGAACCATATGGGAGTCTCACTGATTAACACATGAACCCTGTGGGAGTCTCAATTATTTACACTGAACCCTGTGGGAGTCTCACTGATTAACACTGAACCCTATGGGAGTCTCACTGATTAACACATGAACCCTGAGGGAGTCTCACTGATTAACACTGAACCCTATGGGAGTCTCACTGATTAACACTGAACCCTGTGGGAGTCTCACTGATTAAGACTGAACCCTATGGGAGTCTCAATGAATAACACTGAACCCTGTGGGAGTCTCACTGATTAACACTGAACCCTGTGGGAGTCTCAGTTATTAACACTGAACCATGTGGGAGTCTCACTGATTAACGCTGAACCCTGTGGGAGTCTCACTGATTAACACTGAACCCTATGGGAGTCTCACTGATTAACACTGAACCCTGTGAAAGATTCACTGATTAACACTGAACCCTGTGGGAGTCTCACTGATTAAGACTGAACCCTATGGGAGTCTCAATGAATAACACTGAACCCTGTGGGAGTCTCACTGATTAACACTGAACCCTGTGGGAGTCTCAGTTATTAACACTGAACCCTGTGGGAGTCTCACTGATTAACGCTGAACCCTGTGGGAGTCTCACTGATTAACACTGAACCCTATGGGAGTCTCACTGATTAACACTGAACCCTGTGAAAGATTCACTGATTAACACTGAACCCTGTGGGAGTCTCACTGATTAACGCTGAACCCTGTGGGAGTCTCACTGATTAACACTGAACCCTATGGGAGTCTCACTGATTAACACTGAACCCTGTGAAAGTCTCACTGATTAACACTGAACCCTGTGGGAGTCTCACTGATTAACACTGAACCCTGTGGGAGTCTCACTGATTACCCCTGAACCCTGTGGGAGTCTCACTGATTAACACTGAACCCTGTGGGCGTCTCACTGATTAACACTGAACCCTATGGGAGTCTCACTGATTAACACTTGAACCCTGTGGGAGTCTCACTGATTAACACTGAACCCTGTGGGAGTCTCACTGATTAACACTGAACCCTATGGGAGTCTCACTGATTAACACTGAACCCTGTGAAAGTCTCACTGATTAACACTGAACCCTGTGGGAGTCTCACTGATTAACACTGAACCCTGTGGGAGTCTCACTGATTACCCCTGAACCCTGTGGGAGTTTCACTGATTAACACTGAACCCTGTGGGAGTCTCACTGATTAACACTGAACCCTGTGGGAGTCTCACTGATTAACACTGAACCCTATGGGAGTCTCACTGATTAACACTGAACCCTGTGAGAGTCTTACTGATTAAGACTGAACCCTATGGGAGTCTCACTGATTAACACTGAAACCTATGGGAGTCTCACTGATTAACACTGAACCCTATGGGAGTCTCACTGATTAACACTGAACCCTGTGAGAGTCTCACTGATTAACACTGAACCCTATGGGAGTCTCACTGATTAACACATGAACCCTGTGGGAGTCTCACTGATTTACACTGAACCCTGTGGGAGTCTCACTGATTAACACTGAACCCTATGGGAGTCTCACTGATTAACACATGAACCGTGAGGGAGTCTCACTGATTAACACTGAACCCTGTGGGAGTCTCACTGATTAACACTGAACCCTGTGGGAGTCTCACTGAATAACACTGAACCCTGTGGGAGTCTCAGTTGTTAACACTGAACCCTGAGGGAGTCTCATTGATTAACACTGAACACTGTGGGATTCTCACTGATTAACACTGAACACTGTGGGAGTCTCACTGATTAACACTGAACCCTGTGGGAGTCTCACTGATTAACACTGAACCCTATGGGAGTCTCATTGATTAACACATGAACCCTGAGGGAGTCTCACTGATTAACACATCACCCTGTGGGAGTCTCACTGATTAACACTGAACCCTGTGGGAGTCTCACTGATTAACACTGAACCCTATGGGAGTCTCATTGATTAACACTGAACCCTATGGGAGTCTCACTGATTAACACATGAACCCTGTGGGAGTCTCAATTATTTACACTGAACCCTGTGGGAGTCTCACTGATTAACACTGAACCCTATGGGAGTCTCACTGATTAACACATGAACCCTGAGGGAGTCTCACTGATTAACACTGAACCCTATGGGAGTCTCACTGATTAACACTGAACCCTGTGGGAGTCTCAGTTATTAACACTGATCCCTGTGGGAGTCTCACTGATTAACGCTGAACCCTGTGGGAGTCTCACTGATTAACACTGAACCCAATGGGAGTCTCACTGATTAACACTGAACCCTGTGAAAGTCTCACTGATTAACACTGAACCCTGTGGGAGTCTCACTTATTAATGCTGAACCCTGTGGGAGTCTCACTGATTAACACTTGAACCCTGTGGGAGTCTCACTGATTAACACTGAACCCTGTGGGAGTCTCACTGATTAACACTGAACCCTGTGGGAGTCTCACTGAATAACACTGAACCCTGTGGGAGTCTCAGTTATTAACACTGAACCCTGAGGGAGTCTCACTGATTAACACTGAACACTGTGGGATTCTCACTGATTAACACTGAACACTGTGGGAGTCTCACTGATTAACACTGAACCCTGTGGGAGTCTCACTGATTAACACTGAACCCTATGGGAGTCTCATTGATTAACACATGAACCCTGAGGGAGTCTCACTGATTAACACATAACCCTGTGGGAGTCTCGCTGATTAACACTGAACCCTGTGGGAGTCTCACTGATTAACACTGAACCCTATGGGATTCTCATTGATTAACACGGAACCATATGGGAGTCTCACTGATTAACACATGAACCCTGTGGGAGTCTCAATTATTTACACTGAACCCTGTGGGAGTCTCACTGATTAACACTGAACCCTATGGGAGTCTCACTGATTAACACATGAACCCTGAGGGAGTCTCACTGATTAACACTGAACCCTATGGGAGTCTCACTGATTAACACTGAACCCTGTGGGAGTCTCACTGATTAAGACTGAACCCTATGGGAGTCTCAATGAATAACACTGAACCCTGTGGGAGTCTCACTGATTAACACTGAACCCTGTGGGAGTCTCAGTTATTAACACTGATCCCTGTGGGAGTCTCACTGATTAACGCTGAACCCTGTGGGAGTCTCACTGATTAACACTGAACCCAATGGGAGTCTCACTGATTAACACTGAACCCTGTGAAAGTCTCACTGATTAACACTGAACCCTGTGGGAGTCTCACTTATTAATGCTGAACCCTGTGGGAGTCTCACTGATTAACACTTGAACCCTGTGGGAGTCTCACTGATTAACACTGAACCCTGTGGGAGTCTCACTGATTAACACTGAACCCTGTGGGAGTCTCACTGAATAACACTGAACCCTGTGGGAGTCTCAGTTATTAACACTGAACCCTGAGGGAGTCTCACTGATTAACACTGAACACTGTGGGATTCTCACTGATTAACACTGAACACTGTGGGAGTCTCACTGATTAACACTGAACCCTGTGGGAGTCTCACTGATTAACACTGAACCCTATGGGAGTCTCATTGATTAACACATGAACCCTGAGGGAGTCTCACTGATTAACACATAACCCTGTGGGAGTCTCGCTGATTAACACTGAACCCTGTGGGAGTCTCACTGATTAACACTGAACCCTATGGGATTCTCATTGATTAACACGGAACCATATGGGAGTCTCACTGATTAACACATGAACCCTGTGGGAGTCTCAATTATTTACACTGAACCCTGTGGGAGTCTCACTGATTAACACTGAACCCTATGGGAGTCTCACTGATTAACACATGAACCCTGAGGGAGTCTCACTGATTAACACTGAACCCTATGGGAGTCTCACTGATTAACACTGAACCCTGTGGGAGTCTCACTGATTAAGACTGAACCCTATGGGAGTCTCAATGAATAACACTGAACCCTGTGGGAGTCTCACTGATTAACACTGAACCCTGTGGGAGTCTCAGTTATTAACACTGAACCCTGTGGGAGTCTCACTGATTAACGCTGAACCCTGTGGGAGTCTCACTGATTAACACTGAACCCTATGGGAGTCTCACTGATTAACACTGAACCCTGTGAAAGATTCACTGATTAACACTGAACCCTGTGGGAGTCTCACTGATTAACGCTGAACCCTGTGGGAGTCTCACTGATTAACACTGAACCCTATGGGAGTCTCACTGATTAACACTGAACCCTGTGAAAGTCTCACTGATTAACACTGAACCATGTGGGAGTCTCACTGATTAACACTGAACCCTGTGGGAGTCTCACTGATTACCCCTGAACCCTGTGGGAGTCTCACTGATTAACACTGAACCCTGTGGGCGTCTCACTGATTAACACTGAACCCTATGGGAGTCTCACTGATTAACACTTGAACCCTGTGGGAGTCTCACTGATTAACACTGAACCCTGTGGGAGTCTCACTGATTAACACTGAACCCTATGGGAGTCTCACTGATTAACACTGAACCCTGTGAAAGTCTCACTGATTAACACTGAACCCTGTGGGAGTCTCACTGATTAACACTGAACCTTGTGGGAGTCTCACTGATTACCCCTGAACCCTGTGGGAGTTTCACTGATTAACACTGAACCCTGTGGGAGTCTCACTGATTAACACTGAACCCTGTGGGAGTCTCACTGATTAACACTGAACCCTATGGGAGTCTCACTGATTAACACTGAACCCTGTGAGAGTCTTACTGATTAAGACTGAACCCTATGGGAGTCTCACTGATTAACACTGAAACCTATGGGAGTCTCACTGATTAACACTGAACCCTATGGGAGTCTCACTGATTAACACTGAACCCTGTGGGAGTCTCACTGATTAACACTGAACCCTATGGGAGTCTCACTGATTAACACATGAACCCTGTGGGAGTCTCACTGATTTACACTGAACCCTGTGGGAGTCTCACTGATTAACACTGAACCCTATGGGAGTCTCACTGATTAACACATGAACCGTGAGGGAGTCTCACTGATTAACACTGAACCCTGTGGGAGTCTCACTGATTAACACTGAACCCTGTGGGAGTCTCACTGAATAACACTGAACCCTGTGGGAGTCTCAGTTGTTAACACTGAACCCTGAGGGAGTCTCATTGATTAACACTGAACACTGTGGGATTCTCACTGATTAACACTGAACACTGTGGGAGTCTCACTGATTAACACTGAACCCTGTGGGAGTCTCACTGATTAACACTGAACCCTGTGGGAGTCTCACTGAATAACACTGAACCCTGTGGGAGTCTCAGTTGTTAACACTGAACCCTGAGGGAGTCTCATTGATTAACACTGAACACTGTGGGATTCTCACTGATTAACACTGAACACTGTGGGAGTCTCACTGATTAACACTGAACCCTGTGGGAGTCTCACTGATTAACACTGAACCCTATGGGAGTCTCATTGATTAACACATGAACCCTGAGGGAGTCTCACTGATTAACACATCACCCTGTGGGAGTCTCACTGATTAACACTGAACCCTGTGGGAGTCTCACTGATTAACACTGAACCCTATGGGAGTCTCATTGATTAACACTGAACCCTATGGGAGTCTCACTGATTAACACATGAACCCTGTGGGAGTCTCAATTATTTACACTGAACCCTGTGGGAGTCTCACTGATTAACACTGAATCCTATGGGAGTCTCACTGATTAACACATGAACCCTGAGGGAGTCTCACTGATTAACACTGAACCCTATGGGAGTCTCACTGATTAACACTGAACCCTGTGGGAGTCTCAGTTATAAACACTGATCCCTGTGGGAGTCTCACTGATTAACGCTGAACCCTGTGGGAGTCTCACTGATTAACACTGAACCCAATGGGAGTCTCACTGATTAACACTGAACCCTGTGAAAGTCTCACTGATTAACACTGAACCCTGTGGGAGTCTCACTGATTAATGCTGAACCCTGTGGGAGTCTCACTGATTAACACTTGAACCCTGTGGGAGTCTCACTGATTAACACTGAACCCTATGGGAGTCTCACTGATTAACACTGAACCCTGTGGGAGTCTCACTGATTAAGACTGAACCCTATGGGAGTCTCAATGATTAACACTGAACCCTGTGGGAGTCTCACTGATTAACACTGAACCCTGTGGGAGTTTCAGTTATTAACACTGAACCCTGTGGGAGTCTCACTGATTAACGCTGAACCCTGTGGGAGTCTCACTGATTAACACTGAACCCAATGGGAGTCTCACTGATTAACACTGAACCCTGTGAAAGTCTCACTGATTAACACTGAACCCTGTGGGAGTCTCACTGATTAATGCTGAACCCTGTGGGAGTCTCACTGATTAACACTTGAACCCTGTGGGAGTCTCACTGATTAACACTGAACCCTATGGGAGTCTCACTGATTAACACTGAACCCTGTGGGAGTCTCACTGATTAAGACTGAACCCTATGGGAGTCTCAATGATTAACACTGAACCCTGTGGGAGTCTCACTGATTAACACTGAACCCTGTGGGAGTTTCAGTTATTAACACTGAACCCTGTGGGAGTCTCACTGATTAACGCTGAACCCTGTGGGAGTCTCACTGATTAACACTGAACCCTATGGGAGTCTCACTGATTAACACTGGACCCTGTGAAAGTCTCACTGATTAACACTGAACCCTGTGGGAGTCTCACTGATTAACGCTGAACCCTGTGGGAGTCTCACTGATTAACACTGAACCCTATGGGAGTCTCACTGATTAACACTGAACCCTGTGAAAGTCTCACTGATTAACACTGAACCCTGTGGGAGTCTCACTGATTAACACTGAACCCTGTGGGAGTCTCACTGATTAACACTGAACCCTGTGGGCGTCTCACTGATTAACACTGAACACTATGGGAGTCTCACTGATTAACACTTGAACCCTGTGGGAGTTTCACTGATTAACACTGAACCCTGTGGGAGTCTCACTGATTAACGCTGAACCCTGTGGAAGTCTCACTGATTAACACTGAACCCTATGGGAGTCTCACTGATTAACACTGAACCCTGTGAAAGTCTCACTGATTAACACTGAACCCTGTGGGAGTCTCACTGATTAACACTGAACCCTGTGGGAGTCTCACTGATTACCCCTGAACCCTGTGGGAGTTTCACTGATTAACACTGAACCCTGTGGGAGTCTCACTGATTAACACTGAACCCTGTGGGAGTCTCACTGATTAACACTGAACCCTATGGGAGTCTCACTGATTAACACTGAACCCTGTGAGAGTCTTACTGATTAAGACTGAACCCTATGGGAGTCTCACTGATTAACACTGAAACCTATGGGAGTCTCACTGATTAACACTGAACCTTATGGGAGTCTCACTGATTAACACTGAACCCTGTGGGAGTCTCACTGATTAACACTGAACCCTATGGGAGTCTCACTGATTAACACATGAACCCTGTGGGAGTCTCACTGATTTACACTGAACCCTGTGGGAGTCTCACTGATTAACACTGAACCCTATGGGAGTCTCACTGATTAACACATGAACCGTGAGGGAGTCTCACTGATTAACACTGAACCCTATGGGAGTCTCATTGATTAACACATGAACCCTGAGGGAGTCTCACTGATTAACACATCACCCTGTGGGAGTCTCACTGATTAACACTGAACCCTGTTGGAGTCTCACTGATTAACACTGAACCCTATGGGAGTCTCATTGATTAACACTGAACCCTATGGGAGTCTCACTGATTAACACATGAACCCTGTGGGAGTCTCAATTATTTACACTGAACCCTGTGGGAGTCTCACTGATTAACACTGAACCCTATGGGAGTCTCACTGATTAACACATGAACCCTGAGGGAGTCTCACTGATTAACACTGAACCCTATGGGAGTCTCACTGATTAACACTGAACCCTGTGGGAGTCTCAGTTATTAACACTGAACCCTGTGGGAGTCTCACTGATTAACGCTGAACCCTGTGGGAGTCTCACTGATTAACACTGAACCCAATGGGAGTCTCACTGATTAACACAGAACCCTGTGAAAGTCTCACTGATTAACACTGAACCCTGTGGGAGTCTCACTGATTAACACTGAACCCTATGGGAGTCTCACTGATTAACACATGAACCCTGTGGGAGTCTCACTGATTTACACTGAACCCTGTGGGAGTCTCACTGATTAACACTGAACCCTATGGGAGTCTCACTGATTAACACATGAACCGTGAGGGAGTCTCACTGATTAACACTGAACCCTATGGGAGTCTCATTGATTAACACATGAACCCTGAGGGAGTCTCACTGATTAACACATCACCCTGTGGGAGTCTCACTGATTAACACTGAACCCTGTTGGAGTCTCACTGATTAACACTGAACCCTATGGGAGTCTCATTGATTAACACTGAACCCTATGGGAGTCTCACTGATTAACACATGAACCCTGTGGGAGTCTCAATTATTTACACTGAACCCTGTGGGAGTCTCACTGATTAACACTGAACCCTATGGGAGTCTCACTGATTAACACTTGAACCCTGAGGGAGTCTCACTGATTAACACTGAACCCTATGGGAGTCTCACTGATTAACACTGAACCCTGTGGGAGTCTCAGTTATTAACACTGAACCCTGTGGGAGTCTCACTGATTAACGCTGAACCCTGTGGGAGTCTCACTGATTAACACTGAACCCAATGGGAGTCTCACTGATTAACACAGAACCCTGTGAAAGTCTCACTGATTAACACTGAACCCTGTGGGAGTCTCACTGATTAATGCTGAACCCTGTGGGAGTCTCACTGATTAACACTTGAACCCTGTGGGAGTCTCACTGATTAACACTTGAACCCTGTGGGAGTCTCACTGATTAACGCTGAACCCTGTGGGAGTCTCACTGATTAACACTGAACCCTGTGGGAGTCTCAGTTATTAACACTGAACCCTGTGGGAGTCTCACTGATTAACGCTGAACCCTGTGGGAGTCTCACTGATTAACACTGAACCCTATGGGAGTCTCACTGATTAACACTGAACCCTGTGAAAGTCTCACTGATTAACACTGAACCCTGTGGGAGTCTCACTGATTAACGCTGAACCCTGTGGGAGTCTCACTGATTAACACTGAACCCTATGGGAGTCTCACTGATTAACACTGAACCCTGTGAAAGTCTCACTGATTAACACTGAACCCTGTGGGAGTCTCACTGATTAACACTGAACCCTGTGGGAGTCTCACTGATTACCCCTGAACCCTGTGGGAGTCTCACTGATTAACACTGAACCCTGTGGGCGTCTCACTGATTAACACTGAACCCTATGGGAGTCTCACTGATTAACACTTGAACCCTGTGGGAGTCTCACTGATTAACACTGAACCCTGTGGGAGTCTCACTGATTAACGCTGAACCCTGTGGGAGTCTCACTGATTAACACTGAACCCTATGGGAGTCTCACTGATTAACACTGAACCCTGTGAAAGTCTCACTGATTAACACTGAACCCTGTGGGAGTCTCACTGATTAACACTGAACCCTGTGGGAGTCTCACTGATTACCCCTGAACCCTGTGGGAGTTTCACTGATTAACACTGAACCCTGTGGGAGTCTCACTGATTAACACTGAACCCTGTGGGAGTCTCACTGATTAACACTGAAACCTATGGGAGTCTCACTGATTAACACTGAACCCTATGGGAGTCTCACTGATTAACACTGAACCCTGTGGGAGTCTCACTGATTAACACTGAACCCTATGGGAGTCTCACTGATTAACACATGAACCCTGTGGGAGTCTCACTGATTTACACTGAACCCTGTGGGAGTCTCACTGATTAACACTGAACCCTATGGTAGTCTCACTGATTAACACATGAACCCTGAGGGAGTCTCACTGATTAACACTGAACCCTGTGGGAGTCTCACTGATTAACACTGAACCCTGTGGGAGTCTCACTGAATAACACTGAACCCTGTGGGAGTCTCAGTTGTTAACACTGAACCCTGAGGGAGTCTCACTGATTAACACTGAACACTGTGGGATTCTCACTGATTAACACTGAACACTGTGGGAGTCTCACTGATTAACACTGAACCCTGTGGGAGTCTCACTGATTAACACTGAACCCTATGGGAGTCTCATTGATTAACACATGAACCCTGAGGGAGTCTCACTGATTAACACATAACCCTGTGGGAGTCTCACTGATTAACACTGAACCCTGTGGGAGTCTCACTGATTAACACTGAACCCTATGGGAGTCTCATTGATTAACACTGAACCCTATGGGAGTCTCACTGATTAACACATGAACCCTGTGGGAGTCTCAATTATTTACACTGAACCCTGTGGGAGTCTCACTGATTAACACTGAACCCTATGGAAGTCTCACTGATTAACACATGAACCCTGAGGGAGTCTCACTGATTAACACTGAACCCTATTGGAGTCTCACTGATTAACACTGAACCCTGTGGGAGTCTCACTGATTAAGACTGAACCCTATGGGAATCTCAATGATTAACACTGAACCCTGTGGGAGTCTCACTGATTAACACTGAACCCTGTGGGAGTCTCAGTTATTAACACTGAACCCTGTGGGAGTCTCACTGATTAACGCTGAACCCTGTGGGAGTCTCACTGATTAACACTGAACCCTATGGGAGTCTCACTGATTAACACTGAACCCTGTGAAAGTCTCACTGATTAACACTGAACCCTGTGGGAGTCTCACTGATTAATGCTGAACCCTGTGGGAGTCTCACTGATTAACACTGAACCCTGTGGGAGTCTCACTGATTAACGCTGAACCCTGTGGGAGTCTCACTGATTAACACTGAACCCTATGGGAGTCTCACAGATTAACGCTGAACCCTATGGGAGTCTCACTGGTTAACAATGAACCCAGTGGGAGTCTCAGTGATTAATACTGAACCCTATGGGAGTCTCACTGATTAACACTGAACACTGTGGGAGTCTCAGTGATTAACACTGAACACTGTGGGAGTCTCACTGATTAACACTGAACCCTGTGGGCGTCTCACTGATTAACACTGAACCCTATGGGAGTCTCACTGATTAACACTTGAACCCTGTGGGAGTCTCACTGATTAAAACTGAACCCTGTGGGAGTCTCACTGATTAACGCTGAACCCTGTGGGAGTCTCACTCATTAACACTGAACCCTATGGAAGTCTCACTGATTAACACTGAACCCTGTGAAAGTCTCACTGATTAACACTGAACCCTGTGGGAGTCTCACTGATTAACACTGAACCCTGTGGGAGTCTCACTGATTACCCCTGAACCCTGTGGGAGTTTCACTGATTAACACTGAACCCTGTGGGAGTCTCACTGATTAACACTGAACCCTGTGGGAGTCTCACTGATTAACACTGAACCCTATGGGAGTCTCACTGATTAACACTGAACCCTGTGAGAGTCTTACTGATTAAGACTGAACCCTATGGGAGTCTCACTGATTAACACTGAAACCTATGGGAGTCTCACTGATTAACACTGAACCCTATGGGAGTCTCACTGATTAACACTGAACCCTGTGGGAGTCTCACTGATTAACACTGAACCCTATGGGAGTCTCACTGATTAACACATGAACCCTGGGGGAGTCTCACTGATTTACACTGAACCCTGTGGGAGTCTCACTGATTAACACTGAACCCTATGGGAGTCTCATTGATTAACACATGAACCCTGAGGGAGTCTCACTGATTAACACATAACCCTGTGGGAGTCTCACTGATTAACACTGAACCCTGTGGGAGTCTCACTGATTAACACTGAACCCTATGGGAGTCTCATTGATTAACACTGAACCCTATGGGAGTCTCACTGATTAACACATGAACCCTGTGGGAGTCTCAATTATTTACACTGAACCCTGTGGGAGTCTCACTGATTAACACTGAACCCTATGGAAGTCTCACTGATTAACACATGAACCCTGAGGGAGTCTCACTGATTAACACTGAACCCTATTGGAGTCTCACTGATTAACACTGAACCCTGTGGGAGACTCACTGATTAAGACTGAACCCTATGGGAGTCTCAATGATTAACACTGCACCCTGTGGGAGTCTCACTGATTAACACTGAACCCTGTGGGAGTCTCAGTTATTAACACTGAACCCTGTGGGAGTCTCACTGATTAACGCTGAACCCTGTGGGAGTCTCACTGATTAACACTGAACCCTATGGGAGTCTCACTGATTAACACTGAACCCTGTGAAAGTCTCACTGATTAACACTGAACCCTGTGGGAGTCTCACTGATTAATGCTGAACCCTGTGGGAGTCTCACTGATTAACACTGAACCCTGTGGGAGTCTCACTGATTAACGCTGAACCCTGTGGGAGTCTCACTGATTAACACTGAACCCTATGGGAGTCTCACAGATTAACGCTGACCCCTATGGGAGTCTCACTGGTTAACAATGAACCCAGTGGGAGTCTCAGTGATTAATACTGAACCCTATGGGAGTCTCACTGATTAACACTGAACACTGTGGAAGTCTCAGTGATTAACACTGAACACTGTGGGAGTCTCACTGATTAACACTGAACCCTGTGGGCGTCTCACTGATTAACACTGAACCCTATGGGAGTCTCACTGATTAACACTTGAACCCTGTGGGAGTCTCACTGATTAAAACTGAACCCTGTGGGAGTCTCACTGATTAACGCTGAACCCTGTGGGAGTCTCACTCATTAACACTGAACCCTATGGAAGTCTCACTGATTAACACTGAACCCTGTGAAAGTCTCACTGATTAACACTGAACCCTGTGGGAGTCTCACTGATTAACACTGAACCCTGTGGGAGTCTCACTGATTACCCCTGAACCCTGTGGGAGTTTCACTGATTAACACTGAACCCTGTGGGAGTCTCACTGATTAACACTGAACCCTGTGGGAGTCTCACTGATTAACACTGAACACTATGGGAGTCTCACTGATTAACACTGAACCCTGTGAGAGTCTTACTGATTAAGACTGAACCCTATGGGAGTCTCACTGATTAACACTGAAACCTATGGGAGTCTAACTGATTAACACTGAACCCTATGGTAGTCTCACTGATTAACACTGAACCCTGTGGGAGTCTCACTGATTAACACTGAACCCTATGGGAGTCTCACTGATTAACACATGAACCCTGGGGGAGTCTCACTGATTTACACTGAACCCTGTGGGAGTCTCACTGATTAACACTGAATCCTATGGGAGTCTCATTGATTAACACATGAACCCTGAGGGAGTCTCACTGATTAACACTGAACCCTGTGGGAGTCTCACTGATTAACACAGAACCCTGTGGGAGTCTCACTGAATAACACTGAACCCTGTGGGAGTCTCAGTTATTAACACTGAACCCTGAGGGAGTCTCACTGATTAACACTGAACACTGTGGGATTCTCACTGATTAACACTGAACACTGTGGGAGTCTCACTGATTAACACTGAACCCTGTGGGAGTCTCACTGATTAACACTGAACCCTATGGGAGTCTCATTGATTAACACATGAACCCTGAGGGAGTCTCACTGATTAACACATAACCCTGTGGGAGTCTCACTGATTAACACTGAACCCTATGGGAGTCTCATTGATTAACACATGAACCCTGTGGGAGTCTCACTGATTAACACTGAACCCTGTGGGAGTCTCACTGATTAACACTGAACCCTATGGGAGTCTCATTGATTAACACGGAACCCTATGGGAGTCTCACTGATTAACACATGAACCCTGTGGGAGTCTCAATTATTTACACTGAACCCTGTGGGAGTCTCACTGATTAACACTGAACCCTATGGAAGTCTCACTGATTAACACATGAACCCTGAGGGAGTCTCACTGATTAACACTGAACCCTATGGGAGTCTCACTGATTAACACTGAACCCTGTGGGAGTCTCACTGATTAAGACTGAACCCTATGGGAGTCTCAATGATTAACACTGAACCCTGTGGGAGTCTCACTGATTAACACTGGACCCTGTGGGAGTCTCAGTTATTAACACTGAACCCTGTGGAAGTCTCACTGATTAACGCTGAACCCTGTGGGAGTCTCACTGATTAACACTGAACCCTATGGGAGTCTCACTGATTAACACTGAACCCTGTGAAAGTCTCACTGATTAACACTGAACCCTGTGGGAGTCTCACTGATTAACGCTGAACCCTGTGGGAGTCTCACTGATTAACACTGAACCCTATGGGAGTCTCACTGATTAACACTGAACCCTGTGAAAGTCTCACTGATTAACACTGAACCCTGTGGGAGTCTCACTGATTAACACTGAACCCTGTGGGAGTCTCACTGATTACCCCTGAACCCTGTGGGAGTCTCACTGATTAACACTGAACCCTGTGGGCGTCTCACTGATTAACACTGAACCCTATGGGAGTCTCACTGATTAACACTTGAACCCTGTGGGAGTCTCACTGATTAACACTGAACCCTGTGGGAGTCTCACTGATTAACGCTGAACCCTGTGGGAGTCTCACTGATTAACACTGAACCCTATGGGAGTCTCACTGATTAACACTGAACCCTGTGAAAGTCTCACTGATTAACACTGAACCCTGTGGGAGTCTCACTGATTAACACTGAACCCTGTGGGAGTCTCACTGATTACCCCTGAACCCTGTGGGAGTTTCACTGATTAACACTGAACCCTGTGGGAGTCTCACTGATTAACACTGAACCCTGTGGGAGTCTCACTGATTAACACTGAACCCTATGGGAGTCTCACTGATTAACACTGAACCCTGTGAGAATCTTACTGATTAAGACTGAACCCTATGGGAGTCTCACTGATTAACACTGAAACCTATGGGAGTCTCACTGATTAACACTGAACCCTATGGGAGTCTCACTGATTAACACTGAACCCTGTGGGAGTCTCACTGATTAACACTGAACCCTATGGGAGTCTCACTGATTAACACATGAACCCTGTGGGAGTCTCACTGATTTACACTGAACCCTGTGGGAGTCTCACTGATTAACACTGAACCCTATGGGAGTCTCACTGATTAACACATGAACCCTGAGGGAGTCTCACTGATTAACACTGAACCCTGTGGGAGTCTCACTGATTAACACTGAACCCTGTGGGAGTCTCACTGAATAACACTCAACCCTGTGGGAGTCTCAGTTATTAACACTGAACCCTGAGGGAGTCTCACTGATTAACACTGAACACTGTGGGATTCTCACTGATTAACACTGAACACTGTGGGAGTTTCACTGATTAACACTGAATCCTATGGGAGTCTCACTGATTAACACATGAACCCTGGGGGA
This sequence comes from Petromyzon marinus, assembly GCF_048934315.1. Classification (NCBI taxonomy): domain Eukaryota; kingdom Metazoa; phylum Chordata; class Hyperoartia; order Petromyzontiformes; family Petromyzontidae; genus Petromyzon; species Petromyzon marinus. The sequence continues at coordinate 1,940,261 of NW_027423501.1, forward strand.
GTCTCACTGATTTACACTGAACCCTGTGGGAGTCTCACTGATTAACACTGAACCCTATGGGAGTCTCATTGATTAACACATGAACCCTGAGGGAGTCTCACTGATTAACACTGAACCCTGTGGGAGTCTCACTGATTAACACAGAACCCTGTGGGAGTCTCACTGAATAACACTGAACCCTGTGGGAGTCTCAGTTATTAACACTGAACCCTGAGGGAGTCTCACTGATTAACACTGAACACTGTGGGATTCTCACTGATTAACACTGAACACTGTGGGAGTCTCACTGATTAACACTGAACCCTGTGGGAGTCTCACTGATTAACACTGAACCCTATGGGAGTCTCATTGATTAACACATGAACCCTGAGGGAGTCTCACTGATTAACACATAACCCTGTGGGAGTCTCACTGATTAACACTGAACCCTGTGGGAGTCTCACTGATTAACACTGAACCCTATGGGAGTCTCATTGATTAACACGGAACCCTATGGGAGTCTCACTGATTAACACATGAACCCTGTGGGAGTCTCAATTATTTACACTGAACCCTGTGGGAGTCTCACTGATTAACACTGAACCCTATGGAAGTCTCACTGATTAACACATGAACCCTGAGGGAGTCTCACTGATTAACACTGAACCCTATGGGAGTCTCACTGATTAACACTGAACCCTGTGGGAGTCTCACTGATTAAGACTGAACCCTATGGGAGTCTCAATGATTAACACTGAACTCTGTGGGAGTCTCACTGATTAACACTGGACCCTGTGGGAGTCTCAGTTATTAACACTGAACCCTGTGGGAGTCTCACTGATTAACGCTGAACCCTGTGGGAGTCTCACTGATTAACACTGAACCCTATGGGCGTCTCACTGATTAACACTGAACCCTGTGAAAGTCTCACTGATTAACACTGAACCCTGTGGGAGTCTCACTGATTAACGCTGAACCCTGTGGGAGTCTCACTGATTAACACTGAACCCTATGGGAGTCTCACTGATTAACACTGAACCCTGTGAAAGTCTCACTGATTAACACTGAACCCTGTGGGAGTCTCACTGATTAACACTGAACCCTGTGGGAGTCTCACTGATTACCCCTGAACCCTGTGGGAGTCTCACTGATTAACACTGAACCCTGTGGGCGTCTCACTGATTAACACTGAACCCTATGGGAGTCTCACTGATTAACACTTGAACCCTGTGGGAGTCTCACTGATTAACACTGAACCCTGTTGGAGTCTCACTGATTAACGCTGAACCCTGTGGGAGTCTCACTGATTAACACTGAACCCTATGGGAGTCTCACTGATTAACACTGAACCCTGTGAAAGTCTCACTGATTAACACTGAACCCTGTGGGAGTCTCACTGATTAACACTGAACCCTGTGGGAGTCTCACTGATTACCCCTGAACCCTGTGGGAGTTTCACTGATTAACACAGAACCCTGTGGGAGTCTCACTGATTAACACTGAACCCTGTGGGAGTCTCACTGATTAACACTGAACCCTATGGGAGTCTCACTGATTAACACTGAACCCTGTGAGAATCTTACTGATTAAGACTGAACCCTATGGGAGTCTCACTGATTAACACTGAAACCTATGGGAGTCTCACTGATTAACACTGAACCCTATGGGAGTCTCACTGATTAACACTGAACCCTGTTGGAGTCTCACTGATTAACACTGAACCCTATGGGAGTCTCACTGATTAACACATGAACCCTGTGGGAGTCTCACTGATTTACACTGAACCCTGTGGGAGTCTCACTGATTAACACTGAACCCTATGGGAGTCTCACTGATTAACACATGAACCCTGAGGGAGTCTCACTGATTAACACTGAACCCTGTGGGAGTCTCACTGATTAACACTGAACCCTGTGGGAGTCTCACTGAATAACACTGAACCCTGTGGGAGTCTCAGATATTAACACTGAACCCTGAGGGAGTCTCACTGATTAACACTGAACACTGTGGGATTCTCACTGATTAACACTGAACACTGTGGGAGTCTCACTGATTAACACTGAACCCTGTGGGAGTCTCACTGATTAACACTGAACCCTATGGGAGTCTCATTGATTAACACATGAACCCTGAGGGAGTCTCACTGATTAACACATAACCCTGTGGGAGTCTCACTGATTAACACCGAACCCTGTGGGAGTCTCACTGATTAACACTGAACCCTATGGGAGTCTCATTGATTAACACAGAACCCTATGGGAGTCTCACTGATTAACACATGAACCCTGTGGGAGTCTCAATTATTTACACTGAACCCTGTGGGAGTCTCACTGATTAACACTGAACCCTATGGGAGTCTCACTGATTAACACATGAACCCTGAGGGAGTCTCACTGATTAACACTGAACCCTATGGGAGTCTCACTGATTAACACTGAACCCTGTGGGAGTCTCACTGATTAAGACTGAACCCTATGGGAGTCTCAATGATTAACACTGAACCCTGTGGGAGTCTCACTGATTAACACTGAACCCTGTGGGAGTCTCAGTTATTAACACTGAACCCTGTGGGAGTCTCACTGATTAACGCTGAACCCTGTGGGAGTCTCACTGATTAACACGAACCCTATGGGAGTCTCACTGATTAGCATTGAACCCTGTGAAAGTCTCACTGATTAACACTGAACAATGTGGGAGTCTCACTGATTAACGCTGAACCGTGTGGGAGTCTCACTGATTAACACTGAACCCTATGGGAGTCTCACTGATTAACACTGGACCCTGTGAAAGTCTCACTGATTAACACTGAACCCTGTGGGAGTCTCACTGATTAACACTGAACCCTGTGGGAGTCTCACTGATTACCCCTGAACCCTGTGGGAGACTCATTGATTAACACTGAACCCTGTGGGCGTCTCACTGATTAACACTGAACCCTATGGGAGTCTCACTGATTAACACTTGAACCCTGTGGGAGTCTCACTGATTAACACTGAACCCTGTGGGAGTCTCACTGATTAACGTTGAACCCTGTGGGAGTCTCACTGATTACCCCTGAACCCTGTGGGAGTCTCATTGATTAACACTGAACCCTGTGGGCGTCTCACTGATTAACACTGAACCCTATGGGAGTCTCACTGATTAACACTGAACCCTGTGAAAGTCTCACTGATTAACACTGAACCCTGTGGGAGTCTCACTGATTAACACTGAACCCTGTGGGAGTCTCATTGATTACCCCTGAACCCAGTGGGAGTTTCACTGATTAACACTGAACCCTGTGGGAGTCTCACTGATTAACAGTGAACCCTGTGGGAGTCTCACTGATTAACACTGAACCCTATGGGAGTCTCATTGATTAACACTGAACCCTGTGAAAGTCTTACTGATTAAGACTGAACCCTATGGGAGTCTCACTGATTAACACTGAAACCTATGGGAGTCTCACTGATTAACACTGAACCCTATGGGAATCTCACTGATTAACACTGAACCCTGTGGGAGTCTCACTGATTAACACTGAACCCTATGGGAGTTTCTCTGATTAACACATGAACCCTGTGGAAGTCTCACTGATTTACACTGAACCCTGTGGGAGTCTCACTGATTAACACTGAACCCTATGGGAGTCTCACTGATTAACACATGAACCCTGAGGGAGTCTCACTGATTAACACTGAACCCTGTGGGAGTCTCACTGATTAACACTGAACCCTGTGGGAGTCTCATTGAATAACACTGAACCCTGTGGGAGTCTCAGTTGTTAACACTGAACCCTGAGGGAGTCTCACTGATTAACACTGAACACTGTGGGATTCTCACTGATTAACACTGAACACTGTGGGAGTCTCACTGATTAACACTGAACCCTGTGGGAGTCTCACTGATTAACACTGAACCCTATGGGAGTCTCATTGATTAACACATGAACCCTGAGGGAGTCTCACTGATTAACACATAACCCTGTGGGAGTCTCACTGATTAACACTGAATCCTGTGGGAGTCTCACTGATTAACACTGAACCCTATGGGAGTCTCTTTGATTAACACTGAACCCTATGGGAGTCTCACTGATTAACACATGAACCCTGTGGGAGTCTCAATTATTTACACTGAACCCTGTGGGAGTCTCACTGATTAACACTGAACCCTATGGGAGTCTAACTGATTAACACATGAACCCTGAGGGAGTCTCAATGATTAACACTGAACCCTATGGGAGTCTCACTGATTAACACTGAACCCTGTGGGAGTCTCACTGATTAAGACTGAACCCTATGGGAGTCTCAATGATTAACACTGAACCCTGTGGGAGTCTCACTGATTAACACTGAACCCTGTGGGAGTCTCAGTTATTAACACTGAACCCTGAGGGAGTCTCACTGATTAACGCTGAACCCTGTGGCAGTCTCACTGATTAACACTGAACCCTATGGGAGTCTCACTGATTAACACTGAACCCTGTGAAAGTCTCACTGATTAACACTGAACCCTGTGGGAGTCTCACTGATTAATGCTGAACCCTGTGGGAGTCTCACTGATTAACACTGAACCCTATGGGAGTCTCACTGATTAACACTGAACCCTGTGAAAGTCTCACTGATTAACACTGAACCCTGTGGGAGTCTCACTGATTAACACTGAACCCTGTGGGAGTCTCACTGATTACCCCTGAACCCTGTGGGAGTTTCACTGATTAACACTAAACCCTGTGGGAGTCTCACTGATTAACACTGAACCCTGTGGGAGTCTCACTGATTAACACTGAACCCTATGGGAGTTTCACTGATTAACACTGAACCCTGTGAGAGTCTTACTGATTAAGACTGAACCCTATGGGAGTCTCACTGATTAACAATGAAACCTATGGGAGTCTCACTGATTAACACTGAACCCTATGGGAGTCTCACTGATTAACACTGAACCCTGTGGGAGTCTCACTGATTAACACTGAACCCTATGGGAGTCTCACTGATTAACACATGAACCCTGAGGGAGTCTCACTGATTAACACTGAACCCTGTGGGAGTCTCACTGATTAACACTGAACCCTGTGGGAGTCTCACTGAATAACACTGAACCCTGTGGGAGTCTCAGTTATTAACACTGCACCCTGAGGGAGTCTCACTGATTAACACTGAACACTGTGGGATTCTCACTGAGTAACACTGAACACTGTGGGAGTCTCACTGATTAACACTGAACCCTGTGGGAGCCTCACTGATTAACACTGAACCCTATGGGAGTCTCATTGATTAACACATGAACCCTGAGGGAGCCTCACTGATTAACACATAACCCTGTGGGAGTCTCACTGATTAACACTGAACCCTGTGGGAGTCTCACTGATTAACACTGAACCCTATGGGAGTCTCATTGATTAACACTGAACCCTATGGGAGTCTCACTGATTAACACATGAACCCTGTGGGAGTCTCAATCATTTACACTGAACCCTGTGGGAGTCTCACTGATTAACACTGAACCCTATGGGAGTCTCACTGATTAACACATGAACCCTGAGGGAGTCTCACTGATTAACACTGAACCCTATGGGAGTATCACTGATTAACACTGAACCCTGTGGGAGTCTCACTGATTAAGACTGAACCCTATGGGAGTCTCAATGATTAACACTGAACCCTATGGGAGTCTCACTGATTAACACTGAACCCTGTGGGAGTCTCACTGATTAACACTGAACCCTGTGGGAGTCTCACTGATTAACACTGAACCCTATGGGAGTCTCACTGATTAACACTGAACCCTGTGAAAGTCTCACTGATTAACACTGAACCCTGTGGGAGTCTCACTGATTAACACTGAACCCTGTGGGAGTCTCACTGATTACCCCTGAACCCTGTGGGAGTTTCACTGATTAACACTAAACCCTGTGGGAGTCTCACTGATTAACACTGAACCCTGTGGGAGTCTCACTGATTAACACTGAACCCTATGGGAGTTTCACTGATTAACACTGAACCCTGTGAGAGTCTTACTGATTAAGACTGAACCCTATGGGAGTCTCACTGATTAACACTGAAACCTATGGGAGTCTCACTGATTAACACTGAACCCTATGGGAGTCTCACTGATTAACACTGAACCCTGTGGGAGTCTCACTGATTAACACTGAACCCTATGGGAGTCTCACTGATTAACACATGAACCCTGAGGGAGTCTCACTGATTAACACTGAACCCTGTGGGAGTCTCACTGATTAACACTGAACCCTGTGGGAGTCTCACTGAATAACACTGAACCCTGTGGGAGTCTCAGTTATTAACACTGAACCCTGAGGGAGTCTCACTGATTAACACTGAACACTGTGGGATTCTCACTGAGTAACACTGAACACTGTGGGAGTCTCACTGATTAACACTGAACCCTGTGGGAGTCTCACTGATTAACACTGAACCCTATGGGAGTCTCATTGATTAACACATGAACCCTGAGGGAGTCTCACTGATTAACACATAACCCTGTGGGAGTCTCACTGATTAACACTGAACCCTGTGGGAGTCTCACTGATTAACACTGAACCCTATGGGAGTCTCATTGATTAACACTGAACCCTATGGGAGTCTCACTGATTAACACATGAACCCTGTGGGAGTCTCAATAATTTACACTGAACCCTGTGGGAGTCTCACTGATTAACACTGAACCCTATGGGAGTCTCACTGATTAACACATGAACCCTGAGGGAGTCTCACTGATTAACACTGAACCCTATGTGAGTATCACTGATTAACACTGAACCCTGTGGGAGTCTCACTGATTAAGACTGAACCCTATGGGAGTCTCAATGATTAACACTGAACCCTGAGGGAGTCTCACTGATTAACACTGAACCCTGTGGGAGTCTCACTGATTAACACTGAACCATATGGGAGTCTCACTGATTAACACTGAACCCTGTGGGAGTCTCACTGATTAACACTGAACCCTATGGGAGTCTCACTGATTAACACTGAACCCTGTGAGAGTCTCAGTGATTAAGACTGAACCCTATGGGAGTCTCACTGATTAACACTGAAACCTATGGGAGTCTCACTGATTAACACTGGACCTTATGGGAGTCTCACTGATTAACACTGAAGCCTGTGGGAGTCTCACTGATTAATACTGAACCCTATGGGAGTCTCACAGATGAACGCTGAACCCTATGGGAGTCTCACTGGTTAACAATGAACCCTATGGGAGTCTCACTGATTGAGACTGAACCCTATGGGAATCTCACTGATTTACACAAAACTTATGGGAGTCTCACTGATTAACACTTAACCCTATGGGAGTCTCACTGATTTACAATGAACCCTATGGGAGTCTCACTGATTAACACTGGACCTTATGGGAGTCTCACTGATTAACACTGAAGCCTGTGGGAGTCTCACTGATTAACACTGAACCCTAAGGGAGTCTCACAGATGAACGCTGAACCGTATGGGAGTCTCACTGGTTAACAATGAACCCTATGGGAGTCTCACTGATTGAGACTGAACCCTATGGGAATCTCACTGATTTACACAAAACTTATGGGAGTCTCACTGATTAACACTTAACCCTATGGGAGTCTCACTGATTAACACTGAACCCTATGGGAGTCTCACTGATTAACACTGAACCCAGTGGGAGTCTCACTGATTAACACTGAACCCTGTGGGAGTCTCACTGATTACCCCTGAACCCTGTGGGAGTTTCACTGATTAACACTAAACCCTGTGGGAGTCTCACTGATTAACACTGAACCCTGTGGGAGTCTCACTGATTAACACTGAACCCTATGGGAGTTTCACTGATTAACACTGAACCCTGTGAGAGTCTTACTGATTAAGACTGAACCCTATGGGAGTCTCACTGATTAACACTGAAACCTATGGGAGTCTCACTGATTAACACTGAACCCTATGGGAGTCTCACTGATTAACACTGAACCCTGTGGGAGTCTCACTGATTAACACTGAACCCTATGGGAGTCTCACTGATTAACACATGAACCCTGAGGGAGTCTCACTGATTAACACTGAACCCTGTGGGAGTCTCACTGATTAACACTGAACCCTGTGGGAGTCTCACTGAATAACACTGAACCCTGTGGGAGTCTCAGTTATTAACACTGAACCCTGAGGGAGTCTCACTGATTAACACTGAACACTGTGGGATTCTCACTGAGTAACACTGAACACTGTGGGAGTCTCACTGATTAACACTGAACCCTGTGGGAGTCTCACTGATTAACACTGAACCCTATGGGAGTCTCATTGATTAACACATGAACCCTGAGGGAGTCTCACTGATTAACACATAACCCTGTGGGAGTCTCACTGATTAACACTGAACCCTGTGGGAGTCTCACTGATTAACACTGAACCCTATGGGAGTCTCATTGATTAACACTGAACCCTATGGGAGTCTCACTGATTAACACATGAACCCTGTGGGAGTCTCAATAATTTACACTGAACCCTGTGGGAGTCTCACTGATTAACACTGAACCCTATGGGAGTCTCACTGATTAACACATGAACCCTGAGGGAGTCTCACTGATTAACACTGAACTCTATGGGAGTATCACTGATTAACACTGAACCCTGTGGGAGTCTCACTGATTAAGACTGAACCCTATGGGAGTCTCAATGATTAACACTGAACCCTGAGGGAGTCTCACTGATTAACACTGAACCCTGTGGGAGTCTCACTGATTAACACTGAACCATATGGGAGTCTCACTGATTAACACTGAACCCTGTGGGAGTCTCACTGATTAACACTGAACCCTATGGGAGTCTCACTGATTAACACTGAACCCTGTGAGAGTCTCAGTGATTAAGACTGAACCCTATGGGAGTCTCACTGATTAACACTGAAACCTATGGGAGTCTCACTGATTAACACTGGACCTTATGGGAGTCTCACTGATTAACACTGAAGCCTGTGGGAGTCTCACTGATTAACACTGAACCCTATGGGAGTCTCACAGATGAACGCTGAACCCTATGGGAGTCTCACTGGTTAACAATGAACCCTATGGGAGTCTCACTGATTGAGACTGAACCCTATGGGAATCTCACTGATTTACACAAAACTTATGGGAGTCTCACTGATTAACACTTAACCTTATGGGAGTCTCACTGATTTACAATGAACCCTATGGGAGTCTCACTGATTAACACTGGACCTTATGGGAGTCTCACTGATTAACACTGAAGCCTGTGGGAGTCTCACTGATTAACACTGAACCCTATGGGAGTCTCACAGATGAACGCTGAACCCTATGGGAGTCTCACTGGTTAACAATGAACCCTATGGGAGTCTCACTGATTGAGACTGAACCCTATGGGAATCTCACTGATTTACACAAAACTTATGGGAGTCTCACTGATTAACACTTAACCCTATGGGAGTCTCACTGATTAACACTGAACCCTATGGGAGTCTCACTGATTAACACTGAACCCAGTGGGAGTCTCAGTGATTAATACTGAACCCTATGGGAGTCTCACTGATTAACAATGAACACTGTGGGAGTCTCACTGATTAACACTGAACACTGTGGGAGTCTCACTGATTAACACTGAACCCTGTGAGAGTCTCACTGATTAACACTGAACCCTATGGGAGTCTCACTGATTAACACATGAACCCTGTGAGAGTCTCACTGATTAACACTGAACCCTGTGGGAGTATCACTGATTAATGCTGAACCCTGTGGGAGTCTCACTGATTAACACTGAACCCTATGGGAGTCTCACTGATTAACACTGAACCCTGTGGGAGTCTCACTGATTAACACTGAACCCTATGGGAGTCTCACTGATTAACACTGAACCCTATGGGAGTCTCACTGATTAACACTGAACCCTGTGGGAGTCTCACTGATTAAGACTGAACCCTATGGGAGTCTCACTGATTAACACTGAACCCTATGGGAGTCTCACTGATTAACACTGAACCCTGTGGGAGTCTCAGTTATTAACAATGAACCCTGAGGGAGTCTCACTGATTAACACTGAACACTGGGGGAGTCTCACTGATTAACACTGAACACTGTGGGAGTCTCACTGATTAACACTGAACCCTGTGGGAGCTCACTGATTAACACTGAACCCTATGGGAGTCTCACTGATTAACACATGAACCCTGAGGGAGTCTCACTGATTAACACTGAACCCTATGGGAGTCTCACTGATTAAGACTGAACCCTATGGGAGTCTCAATGATTAACACTGAACCCTGAGGGAGTCTCACTGATTAACACTGAACCCTGTGGGAGTCTCACTGATTAACACTGAACCATATGGGAGTCTCACTGATTAACACTGAACCCTGTGGGAGTCTCACTGATTAACACTGAACCCTATGGGAGTCTCACTGATTAACACTGAACCCTGTGAGAGTCTCAGTGATTAAGACTGAACCCTATGGGAGTCTCACTGATTAACACTGAAACCTATGGGAGTCTCACTGATTAACACTGGACCTTATGGGAGTCTCACTGATTAACACTGAAGCCTGTGGGAGTCTCACTGATTAACACTGAACCCTATGGGAGTCTCACAGATGAACGCTGAACCCTATGGGAGTCTCACTGGTTAACAATGAACCCTATGGGAGTCTCACTGATTAAGACTGAACCCTATGGGAATCTCACTGATTTACACAAAACTTATGGGTGTCTCACTGATTAACACTGAACCCTATGGGAGTCTCACTGATTAACACTGAACCCAGTGGGAGTCTCAGTGATTAATACTGAACCCTATGGGAGTCTCACTGATTAACAATGAACACTGTGGGAGTCTCACTGATTAACACTGAACACTGTGGGAGTCTCACTGATTAACACTGAACCCTGTGAGAGTCTCACTGATTAACACTGAACCCTATGGGAGTCTCACTGATTAACACTGAACCCTGTGGGAGTCTCAGTTATTAACAATGAACCCTGAGGGAGTCTCACTGATTAACACTGAACACTGGGGGAGTCTCACTGATTAACACTGAACACTGTGGGAGTCTCACTGATTAACACTGAACCCTGTGGGAGTCTCACTGATTAACACTGAACCCTATGGGAGTCTCACTGATTAACACATGAACCCTGAGGGAGTCTCACTGATTAACACTGAACCCTATGGGAGTCTCAATGATTAACACTGAACTCTGTGGGAGACTCACTGATTAAGACTGAACCCTATGGGAGTCTCACTGATTAACACTGAACCCTGTGGGAGTCTCACTGGTTAACAATGAACCCTATGGGAGTCTCAATGATTAACACTGAACTCTATGGGATTTTCACTGATTAACACTGAACCCTATGGGAGTCTCACTGATTAACACTGAACCCTGTGGGAGTCTCAGTTATTAACACTGAACCCTGAGGGAGTCTCACTGATTAACACTGAACACTGGGGGAGTCTCAATGATTAACACTGAACACTGTGGGAGTCTCACTGATTAACACTAAACCCTGTGGGAGTATCACTGATTAATGCTGAACCCTGTGGGAGTCTCACTGATTAACACTGAACCCTATGGGAGTCTCACTGATTAACACTGAACCCTTTGGGAGTCTCACTGATTAACACTGAACCCTATGGGAGTCTCACTGATTAACACTGAACCCTATGGGAGTCTCACTGATTAACACTGAACCCTGTGGGAGTCTCACTGATTAAGACTGAACCCTATGGGAGTCTCACTGATTAACACTGAACCCTATGGGAGTCTCACTGATTAACACTGAACCCTGTGGGAGTCTCAGTTATTAACAATGAACCCTGAGGGAGTCTCACTGATTAACACTGAACACTGGGGGAGTCTCACTGATTAACACTGAAACCTATGGGAGTCTCACTGATTAACACTGGACCTTATGGGAGTCTCACTGATTAACACTGAAGCCTGTGGGAGTCTCACTGATTAACACTGAACCCTATGGGAGTCTCACAGATGAACGCTGAACCCTATGGGAGTCTCACTGGTTAACAATGAACCCTATGGGAGTCTCACTGATTAAGACTGAACCCTATGGGAATCTCACTGATTTACACAAAACTTATGGGAGTCTCACTGATTAACATTTAACCCTATGGGAGTCTCACTGATTTACAATGAACCCTATGGGAGTCTCACTGATTAACACTGAAATTGATGGGATTCTCACTGATTAACACTGAACCCTATGGGAGTCTCACTGATTAACACTGAACCCAGTGGGAGTCTCAGTGATTAATACTGAACCCTATGGGAGTCTCACTGATTAACATTGAACACTGTGGGAGTCTCACTGATTAACACTGAACACTGTGGGAGTCTCACTGATTAACACTGAACCCTGTGAGAGTCTCACTGATTAACACTGAACCCTATGGGAGTCTCACTGATTAACACATGAACCCTGTGGGAGTCTCACTGATTAACACTGAACCCTGTGGGAGTATCACTGATTAACACTGAACCCTATGGGAGTCTCACAGATGAACGCTGAACCCTATGGGAGTATCACTGGTTAACAATGAACCCTATGGGAGTCTCACTGATTAAGACTGAACCCTATGGGAATCTCACTGATTTACACAAAACTTATGGGAGTCTCACTGATTAACACTTAACCCTATGGGAGTCTCACTGATTTACAATGAACCATATGGGAGTCTCACTGATTAACACTGAAATCGATGGGATTCTCACTGATTAACACTGAACCCTATGGGAGTCTCACTGATTAACACTGAACCCAGTGGGAGTCTCAGTGATTAATACTGAACCCTATGGGAGTCTCACTCATTAACAATGAACACTGTGGGAGTCTCACTGATTAACACTGAACACTGTGGGAGGCTCACTGATTAACACTGAACCCTGTGAGAGTCTCACTGATTAACACTGAACCCTATGGGAGTCTCACTGATTAACACTGAACCCTGTGGGAGTCTCAGTTATTAACAATGAACCCTGAGGGAGTCTCACTGATTAACACTGAACACTGGGGGAGTCTCACTGATTAACACTGAACACTGTGGGAGTCTCACTGATTAACACTGAATCCTGTGGGAGTCTCACTGATTAACACTGAACCCTATGGGAGTCTCACTGATTAACACATGAACCCTGAGGGAGTCTCACTGATTAACACTGAACCCTATGGGAGTCTCAATGATTAACACTGAACCCTGTGGGAGACTCACTGATTAAGACTGAACCCTATGGGAGTCTCACTGATTAACACTGAACCCTGTGGGAGTCTCACTGGTTAACAATGAACCCTATGGGAGTCTCAATGATTAACACTGAACTCTATGGGATTTTCACTGATTAACACTGAACCCTAAGGGAGTCTCACTGATTAACACTGAACCCTGTGGGAGTCTCAGTTATTAACACTGAACCCTGAGGGAGTCTCACTGATTAACACTGAACACTGGGGGAGTCTCAATGATTAACACTGAACACTGTGGGAGTCTCACTGATTAACACTAAACCCTGTGGGAGTCTCACTGATTAACACTGAACCCTATGGGAGTCTCATTGATTAACACATGAACCCTGAGGGAGTCTCACTGATTAACACTGAACCCTGTGGGAGTCTCACTGATTAACACATGAACCCTGTGGGAGTCTCACTGATTAACACTGAACCCTGTGGGAGTATCACTGATTAATGCTGAACCCTGTGGGAGTCTCACTGATTAACACTGAACCCTATGGGAGTCTCACTGATTAACACTGAACCCTTTGGGAGTCTCACTGATTAACACTGAACCCTATGGGAGTCTCACTGATTAACACTGAACCCTATGGGAGTCTCACTGATTAACACTGAACCCTGTGGGAGTCTCACTGATTAAGACTGAACCCTATGGGAGTCTCACTGATTAACACTGAACCCTATGGGAGTCTCACTGATTAACACTGAACCCTGTGGGAGTCTCAGTTATTAACAATGAACCCTGAGGGAGTCTCACTGATTAACACTGAACACTGGGGGAGTCTCACTGATTAACACTGAAACCTATGGGAGTCTCACTGATTAACACTGGACCTTATGGGAGTCTCACTGATTAACACTGAAGCCTGTGGGAGTCTCACTGATTAACACTGAACCCTATGGGAGTCTCACAGATGAACGCTGAACCCTATGGGAGTCTCACTGGTTAACAATGAACCCTATGGGAGTCTCACTGATTAAGACTGAACCCTATGGGAATCTCACTGATTTACACACAACTTATGGGAGTCTCACTGATTAACACTTAACCCTATGGGAGTCTCACTGATTTACAATGAACCCTATGGGAGTCTCACTGATTAACACTGAAATCGATGGGATTCTCACTGATTAACACTGAACCCTATGGGAGTCTCACTGATTAACACTGAACCCAGTGGGAGTCTCAGTGATTAATACTGAACCCTATGGGAGTCTCACTGATTAACAATGAACACTGTGGGAGTCTCACTGATTAACACTGAACACTGTGGGAGTCTCACTGATTAACACTGAACCCTGTGAGAGTCTCACTGATTAACACTGAACCCTATGGGAGTCTCACTGATTAACACATGAACCCTGTGGGAGTCTCACTGATTAACACTGAACCCTGTGGGAGTATCACTGATTAATGCTGAACCCTGTGGGAGTCTCACTGATTAACACTGAACCCTATGGGAGTCTCACTGATTAACACTGAACCCTGTGGGAGTCTCACTGATTAACACTGAACCCTATGGGAGTCTCACTGATTAACACTGAACCCTGTGAGAGTCTCAGTGATTAAGACTGAACCCTATGGGAGTCTCACTGATTAACACTGAAACCTATGGGAGTCTCACTGATTAACACTGGACCTTATGGGAGTCTCACTGATTAACACTGAAGATTGTGGGAGTCTCACTGATTAACACTGAACCCTATGGGAGTCTCACAGATGAACGCTGAACCCTATGGGAGTCTCACTGGTTAACAATGAACCCTATGGGAGTCTCACTGATTAAGACTGAACCCTATGGGAATCTCACTGATTTACACAAAACTTATGGGAGTCTCACTGATTAACACTTAACCCTATGGGAGTCTCACTGATTTACAATGAACCCTATGGGAGTCTCACTGATTAACAGTGAAATCGATGGGATTCTCACTGATTAACACTGAACCCTATGGGAGTCTCACTGATTAACACTGAACCCAGTGGGAGTCTCAGTGATTAATACTGAACCCTATGGGAGTCTCACTGATTAACAATGAACACTGTGGGAGTCTCACTGATTAACACTGAACACTGTGGGAGTCTCACTGATTAACACTGAACCCTGTGAGAGTCTCACTGATTAACACTGAACCCTATGGGAGTCTCACTGATTAACACTGAACCCTGTGGGAGTCTCAGTTATTAACAATGAACCCTGAGGGAGTCTCACTGATTAACACTGAACACTGGGGGAGTCTCACTGATTAACACTGAACACTGTGGGAGTCTCACTGATTAACACTGAACCCTGTGGGAGTCTCACTGATTAACACTGAACCCTATGGGAGTCTCACTGATTAACACATGAACCCTGAGGGAGTCTCACTGATTAACACTGAACCCTATGGGAGTCTCAATGATTAACACTGAACCCTGTGGGAGACTCACTGATTAAGACTGAACCCTATGGGAGTCTCACTGATTAACACTGAACCCTGTGGGAGTCTCACTGGTTAACAATGAACCCTATGGGAGTCTCAATGATTAACACTGAACTCTATGGGATTTTCACTGATTAACACTGAACCCTATGGGAGTCTCACTGATTAACACTGAACCCTGTGGGAGTCTCAGTTATTAACACTGAACCCTGAGGGAGTCTCACTGATTAACACTGAACACTGGGGGAGTCTCAATGATTAACACTGAACACTGTGGGAGTCTCACTGATTAACACTAAACCCTGTGGGAGTATCACTGATTAATGCTGAACCCTGTGGGAGTCTCACTGATTAACACTGAACCCTATGGGAGTCTCACTGATTAACACTGAACCCTTTGGGAGTCTCACTGATTAACACTGAACCCTATGGGAGTCTCACTGATTAACACTGAACCCTATGGGAGTCTCACTGATTAACACTGAACCCTGTGGGAGTCTCACTGATTAAGACTGAAACCTATGGGAGTCTCACTGATTAACACTGAACCCTATGGGAGTCTCACTGATTAACACTGAACCCTGTGGGAGTCTCAGTTATTAACAATGAACCCTGAGGGAGTCTCACTGATTAACACTGAACACTGGGGGAGTCTCACTGATTAACATTGAAACCTATGGGAGTCTCACTGATTAACACTGGACCTTATGGGAGTCTCACTGATTAACACTGAAGCCTGTGGGAGTCTCACTGATTAACACTGAACCCTATGGGAGTCTCACAGATGAACGCTGAACCCTATGGGAGTCTCACTGGTTAACAATGAACCCTATGGGAGTCTCACTGATTAAGACTGAACCCTATGGGAATCTCACTGATTTACACAAAACTTATGGGAGTCTCACTGATTAACACTTAACCCTATGGGAGTCTCACTGATTTACAATGAACCCTATGGGAGTCTCACTGATTAACACTGAAATTGATGGGATTCTCACTGATTAACACTGAACCCTATGGGAGTCTCACTGATTAACACTGAACCCAGTGGGAGTCTCAGTGATTAATACTGAACCCTATGGGAGTCTCACTGATTAACATTGAACACTGTGGGAGTCTCACTGATTAACACTGAACACTGTGGGAGTCTCACTGATTAACACTGAACCCTGTGAGAGTCTCACTGATTAACACTGAACCCTATGGGAGTCTCACTGATTAACACATGAACCCTGTGGGAGTCTCACTGATTAACACTGAACCCTGTGGGAGTATCACTGATTAACACTGAACCCTATGGGAGTCTCACAGATGAACGCTGAACCCTATGGGAGTCTCACTGGTTAACAATGAACCCTATGGGAGTCTCACTGATTAAGACTGAACCCTATGGGAATCTCACTGATTTACACAAAACTTATGGGAGTCTCACTGATTAACACTTAACCCTATGGGAGTCTCACTGATTTACAATGAACCATATGGGAGTCTCACTGATTAACACTGAAATCGATGGGATTCTCACTGATTAACACTGAACCCTATGGGAGTCTCACTGATTAACACTGAACCCAGTGGGAGTCTCAGTGATTAATACTGAACCCTATGGGAGTCTCACTCATTAACAATGAACACTGTGGGAGTCTCACTGATTAACACTGAACACTGTGGGAGGCTCACTGATTAACACTGAACCCTGTGAGAGTCTCACTGATTAACACTGAAGCCTATGGGAGTCTCACTGATTAACACTGAACCCTGTGGGAGTCTCAGTTATTAACAATGAACCCTGAGGGAGTCTCACTGATTAACACTGAACACTGGGGGAGTCTCACTGATTAACACTGAACACTGTGGGAGTCTCACTGATTAACACTGAACCCTGTGGGAGTCTCACTGATTAACACTGAACCCTATGGGAGTCTCACTGATTAACACATGAACCCTGAGGGAGTCTCACTGATTAACACTGAACCCTATGGGAGTCTCAATGATTAACACTGAACCCTGTGGGAGACTCACTGATTAAGACTGAACCCTATGGGAGTCTCACTGATTAACACTGAACCCTGTGGGAGTCTCACTGGTTAACAATGAACCCTATGGGAGTCTCAATGATTAACACTGAACTCTATGGGATTTTCACTGATTAACACTGAACCCTAAGGGAGTCTCACTGATTAACACTGAACCCTGTGGGAGTCTCAGTTATTAACACTGAACCCTGAGGGAGTCTCACTGATTAACACTGAACACTGGGGGAGTCTCAATGATTAACACTGTACACTGTGGGAGTCTCACTGATTAACACTAAACCCTGTGGGAGTCTCACTGATTAACACTGAACCCTATGGGAGTCTCATTGATTAACACATGAACCCTGAGGGAGTCTCACTGATTAACACTGCACCCTGTGGGAGTCTCACTGATTAACACTGAACCATATGGGAGTCTAACTGATTAACACTGAACCCTATGGGAGTCTCACTGATTAACACTGAACCCTGTGGGAGTCTCAGTTATTAACACTGAACCCTGAGGGAGTCTCACTGATTAACACTGAACACTGGGGGAGTCTCAATGATTAACACTGTACACTGTGGGAGTCTCACTGATTAACACTAAACCCTGTGGGAGTCTCACTGATTAACACTGAACCCTATGGGAGTCTCATTGATTAACACATGAACCCTGAGGGAGTCTCACTGATTAACACTGCACCCTGTGGGAGTCTCACTGATTAACACTGAACCATATGGGAGTCTAACTGATTAACACTGAACCCTATGGGAGTCTCACTGATTAACACATGAACCCTGTGGGAGTCTCACTGATTAACACTGAACCCTGTGGGAGTATCACTGATTAATGCTGAACCCTGTGGGAGTCTCACTGATTAACACTGAACCCTATGGGAGTCTCACTGATTAACACTGAACCCTTTGGAAGTCTCACTGATTAACACTGAACCCTATGGGAGTCTCACTGATTAACACTGAACCCTATGGGAGTCTCACTGATTAACACTGAACCCTGTGGGAGTCTCACTGATTAAGACTGAACACTATGGGAGTCTCACTGATTAACACTGAACCCTATGGGAGTCTCACTGATTAACACTGAACCCTGTGGGAGTCTCAGTTATTAACAATGAACCCTGAGGGAGTCTCACTGATTAACACTGAACACTGGGGGAGTCTCACTGATTAACACTGAAACCTATGGGAGTCTCACTGATTAACACTGGACCTTATGGGAGTCTCACTGATTAACACTGAAGCCTGTGGGAGTCTCACTGATTAACACTGAACCCTATGGGAGTCTCACAGATGAACGCTGAACCCTATGGGAGTCTCACTGGTTAACAATGAACCCTATGGGAGTCTCACTGATTAAGACTGAACCCTATGGGAATCTCACTGATTTACACACAACTTATGGGAGTCTCACTGATTAACACTTAACCCTATGGGAGTCTCACTGATTTACAATGAACCCTATGGGAGTCTCACTGATTAACACTGAAATCGATGGGATTCTCACTGATTAACACTGAACCCTATGGGAGTCTCACTGATTAACACTGAACCCAGTGGGAGTCTCAGTGATTAATACTGAACCCTATGGGAGTCTCACTGATTAACAATGAACACTGTGGGAGTCTCACTGATTAACACTGAACACTGTGGGAGTCTCACTGATTAACACTGAACCCTGTGAGAGTCTCACTGATTAACACTGAACCCTATGGGAGTCTCACTGATTAACACATGAACCCTGTGGGAGTCTCACTGATTAACACTGAACCCTGTGGGAGTATCACTGATTAATGCTGAACCCTGTGGGAGTCTCACTGATTAACACTGAACCCTATGGGAGTCTCACTGATTAACACTGAACCCTGTGGGAGTCTCACTGATTAACACTGAACCCTATGGGAGTCTTACTGATTAACACTGAACCCTATGGGAGTCTCACTGATTAACACTGAACCCTGTGGGAGTCTCACTGATTAAGATTGAACCCTATGGGAGTCTCACTGATTAACACTGAACCCTATGGGAGTCTCACTGATTAACACTGAACCCTGTGGGAGTCTCAGTTATTAACAATGAACCCTGAGGGAGTCTCACTGATTAACACTGAACACTGGGGGAGTCTCAATGATTAACACTGAACACTGTGGGAGTCTCACTGATTAACACTAAACCCTGTGGGAGTCTCACTGATTAACACTGAACCCTATGGGAGTCTCATTGATTAACACATGAACCCTGAGGGAGTCTCACTGATTAACACTGAACCCTGTGGGAGTCTCACTGATTAACACTGAACCATATGGGAGTCTCACTGATTAACACTGAACCCTATGGGAGTCTCACTGATTAACACATGAACCCTGTGGGAGTCTCACTGATTAACACTGAACCCTGTGGGAGTATCACTGATTAATGCTGAACCCTGTGGGAGTCTCACTGATTAACACTGAACCCTATGGGAGTCTCACTGATTAACACTGAACCCTTTGGGAGTCTCACTGATTAACACTGAACCCTATGGGAGTCTCACTGATTAACACTGAACCCTATGGGAGTCTCACTGATTAACACTGAACCCTGTGGGAGTCTCACTGATTAAGACTGAACCCTATGGGAGTCTCACTGATTAACACTGAACCCTATGGGAGTCTCACTGATTAACACTGAACCCTGTGGGAGTCTCAGTTATTAACAATGAACCCTGAGGGAGTCTCACTGATTAACACTGAACACTGGGGGAGTCTCACTGATTAACACTGAAACCTATGGGAGTCTCACTGATTAACACTGGACCTTATGGGAGTCTCACTGATTAACACTGAAGCCTGTGGGAGTCTCACTGATTAACACTGAACCCTATGGGAGTCTCACAGATGAACGCTGAACCCTATGGGAGTCTCACTGGTTAACAATGAACCCTATGGGAGTCTCACTGATTAAGACTGAACCCTATGGGAATCTCACTGATTTACACAAAACTTTTGGGAGTCTCACTGATTAACACTTAACCCTATGGGAGTCTCACTGATTTACAATGAACCCTATGGGAGTCTCACTGATTAACACTGAACCCTATGGGAGTCTCACTGATTAACACTGAACCCTATGGGAGTCTCACTGATTAACACTGAACCCTTTGGGAGTCTCACTGATTAACACTGAACCCTATGGGAGTCTCACTGATTAACACTGAACCCTATGGGAGTCTCACTGATTAACACTGAACCCTGTGGGAGTCTCACTGATTAAGACTGAACCCTATGGGAGTCTCACTGATTAACACTGAACCCTATGGGAGTCTCACTGATTAACACATGAACCCTGTGGGAGTCTCACTGATTAACACTGAACCCTGTGGGAGTATCACTGATTAACACTGAACCCTATGGGAGTCTCACAGATGAACGCTGAACCCTATGGGAGTCTCACTGGTTAACAATGAACCCTATGGGAGTCTCACTGATTAAGACTGAACCCTATGGGAATCTCACTGATTTACACAAAACTTATGGGAGTCTCACTGATTAACACTTAACCTTATGGGAGTCTCACTGATTTACAATGAACCCTATGGGAGTCTCACTGATTAACACTGAAATCGATGGGATTCTCACTGATTAACACTGAACCCTATGGGAGTCTCACTGATTAACACTGAACCCAGTGGGAGTCTCAGTGATTAATACTGAACCCTATGGGAGTCTCACTGATTAACAATGAACACTGTGGGAGTCTCACTGATTAACACTGAACACTGTGGGAGTCTCACTGATTAACACTGAACCCTGTGAGAGTCTCACTGATTAACACTGAACCCTATGGGAGTCTCACTGATTAACACTGAACCCTGTGGGAGTCTCAGTTATTAACAATGAACCCTGAGGGAGTCTCACTGATTAACACTGAACACTGGGGGAGTCTCACTGATTAACACTGAACACTGTGGGAGTCTCACTGATTAACACTGAACCCTGTGGGAGTCTCACTGATTAACACTGAACCCTATGGGAGTCTCACTGATTAACACATGAACCCTGAGGGAGTCTCACTGATTAACACTGAACCCTATGGGAGTCTCAATGATTACCACTGAACCCTGTGGGAGACTCACTGATTAAGACTGAACCCTATGGGAGTCTCACTGATTAACACTGAACCCTGTGGGAGTCTCACTGATTAACACTGGACCTTATGGGAGTCTCACTGATTAACACTGAAGCCTGTGGGAGTCTCACTGATTAACACTGAACCCTATGGGAGTCTCACAGATGAACGCTGAACCCTATGGGAGTCTCACTGGTTAACAATGAACCCTATGGGAGTCTCACTGATTAAGACTGAACCCTATGGGAATCTCACTGATTTACACAAAACTTATGGGAGTCTCACTGATTAACACTTAACCCTATGGGAGTCTCACTGATTTACAATGAACCCTATGGGAGTCTCACTGATTAACACTGAACCCTATGGGAGTCTCACTGATTAACACTGAACCCTATGGGAGTCTCACTGATTAACACTGAACCCTTTGGGAGTCTCACTGATTAACACTGAACCCTATGGGAGTCTCACTGATTAACACTGAACCCTATGGGAGTCTCACTGATTAACACTGAACCCTGTGGGAGTCTCACTGATTAAGACTGAACCCTATGGGAGTCTCACTGATTAACACTGAACCCTATGGGAGTCTCACTGATTAACACATGAACCCTGTGGGAGTCTCACTGATTAACACTGAACCCTATGGGAGTCTCACTGATTAACACTGAACCCTGTGGGAGTCTCAGTTATTAACAATGAACCCTGAGGGAGTCTCACTGATTAACACTGAACACTGGGGGAGTCTCAATGATTAACACTGAACACTGTGGGAGTCTCACTGATTAACACTAAACCCTGTGGGAGTCTCACTGATTAACACTGAACCCTATGGGAGTCTCATTGATTAACACATGAACCCTGAGGGAGTCTCACTGATTAACACTGAACCCTGTGGGAGTCTCACTGATTAACACTGAACCATATGGGAGTCTCACTGATTAACACTGAACCCTATGGGAGTCTCACTGATTAACACATGAACCCTGTGGGAGTCTCACTGATTAACACTGAACCCTGTGGGAGTATCACTGATTAATGCTGAACCCTGTGGGAGTCTCACTGATTAACACTGAACCCTATGGGAGTCTCACTGATTAACACTGAACCCTTTGGGAGTCTCACTGATTAACACTGAACCCTATGGGAGTCTCACTGATTAACACTGAACCCTATGGGAGTCTCACTGATTAACACTGAACCCTGTGGGAGTCTCAGTTATTAACAATGAACCCTGAGGGAGTCTCACTGATTAACACTGAACACTGGGGGAGTCTCACTGATTAACACTGAAACCTATGGGAGTCTCACTGATTAACACTGGACCTTATGGGAGTCTCACTGATTAACACTGAAGCCTGTGGGAGTCTCACTGATTAACACTGAACCCTATGGGAGTCTCACAGATGAACGCTGAACCCTATGGGAGTCTCACTGGTTAACAATGAACCCTATGGGAGTCTCACTGATTAAGACTGAACCCTATGGGAATCTCACTGATTTACACAAAACTTATGGGAGTCTCACTGATTAACACTTAACCCTATGGGAGTCTCACTGATTTACAATGAACCCTATGGGAGTCTCACTGATTAACACTGAACCCTATGGGAGTCTCACTGATTAACACTGAACCCTATGGGAGTCTCACTGATTAACACTGAACCCTTTGGGAGTCTCACTGATTAACACTGAACCCTATGGGAGTCTCACTGATTAACACTGAACCCTATGGGAGTCTCACTGATTAACACTGAACCCTGTGGGAGTCTCACTGATTAAGACTGAACCCTATGGGAGTCTCACTGATTAACACTGAACCCTATGGGAGTCTCACTGATTAACACATGAACCCTGTGGGAGTCTCACTGATTAACACTGAACCCTGTGGGAGTATCACTGATTAACACTGAACCCTATGGGAGTCTCACAGATGAACGCTGAACCCTATGGGAGTCTCACTGGTTAACAATGAACCCTATGGGAGTCTCACTGATTAAGACTGAACCCTATGGGAATCTCACTGATTTACACAAAACTTATGGGAGTCTCACTGATTAACACTTAACCTTATGGGAGTCTCACTGATTTACAATGAACCCTATGGGAGTCTCACTGATTAACACTGAAATCGATGGGATTCTCACTGATTAACACTGAACCCTATGGGAGTCTCACTGATTAACACTGAACCCAGTGGGAGTCTCAGTGATTAATACTGAACCCTATGGGAGTCTCACTGATTAACAATGAACACTGTGGGAGTCTCACTGATTAACACTGAACACTGTGGGAGTCTCACTGATTAACACTGAACCCTGTGAGAGTCTCACTGATTAACACTGAACCCTATGGGAGTCTCACTGATTAACACTGAACCCTGTGGGAGTCTCAGTTATTAACAATGAACCCTGAGAGAGTCTCACTGATTAACACTGAACACTGGGGGAGTCTCACTGATTAACACTGAACACTGTGGGAGTCTCACTGATTAACACTGAACCCTGTGGGAGTCTCACTGATTAACACTGAACCCTATGGGAGTCTCACTGATTAACACATGAACCCTGAGGGAGTCTCACTGATTAACACTGAACCCTATGGGAGTCTCAATGATTACCACTGAACCCTGTGGGAGACTCACTGATTAAGACTGAACCCTATGGGAGTCTCACTGATTAACACTGAACCCTGTGGGAGTCTCACTGATTAACACTGGACCTTATGGGAGTCTCACTGATTAACACTGAAGCCTGTGGGAGTCTCACTGATTAACACTGAACCCTATGGGAGTCTCACAGATGAACGCTGAACCCTATGGGAGTCTCACTGGTTAACAATGAACCCTATGGGAGTCTCACTGATTAAGACTGAACCCTATGGGAATCTCACTGATTTACACAAAACTTATGGGAGTCTCACTGATTAACACTTAACCCTATGGGAGTCTCACTGATTTACAATGAACCCTATGGGAGTCTCACTGATTAACACTGAACCCTATGGGAGTCTCACTGATTAACACTGAACCCTATGGGAGTCTCACTGATTAACACTGAACCCTTTGGGAGTCTCACTGATTAACACTGAACCCTATGGGAGTCTCACTGATTAACACTGAACCCTATGGGAGTCTCACTGATTAACACTGAACCCTGTGGGAGTCTCACTGATTAAGACTGAACCCTATGGGAGTCTCACTGATTAACACTGAACCCTATAGGAGTCTCACTGATTAACACATGAACCCTGTGGGAGTCTCACTGATTAACACTGAACCCTGTGGGAGTATCACTGATTAACACTGAACCCTATGGGAGTCTCACAGATGAACGCTGAACCCTATGGGAGTCTCACTGGTTAACAATGAACCCTATGGGAGTCTCACTGATTAAGACTGAACCCTATGGGAATCTCACTGATTTACACAAAACTTATGGGAGTCTCACTGATTAACACTTAACCTTATGGGAGTCTCACTGATTTACAATGAACCCTATGGGAGTCTCACTGATTAACACTGAAATCGATGGGATTCTCACTGATTAACACTGAACCCTATGGGAGTCTCACTGATTAACACTGAACCCAGTGGGAGTCTCAGTGATTAATACTGAACCCTATGGGAGTCTCACTGATTAACAATGAACACTGTGGGAGTCTCACTGATTAACACTGAACACTGTGGGAGTCTCACTGATTAACACTGAACCCTGTGAGAGTCTCACTGATTAACACTGAACCCTATGGGAGTCTCACTGATTAACACTGAACCCTGTGGGAGTCTCAGTTATTAACAATGAACCCTGAGGGAGTCTCACTGATTAACACTGAACACTGGGGGAGTCTCACTGATTAACACTGAACACTGTGGGAGTCTCACTGATTAACACTGAACCCTGTGGGAGTCTCACTGATTAACACTGAACCCTATGGGAGTCTCACTGATTAACACATGAACCCTGAGGGAGTCTCACTGATTAACACTGAACCCTATGGGAGTCTCAATGATTACCACTGAACCCTGTGGGAGACTCACTGATTAAGACTGAACCCTATGGGAGTCTCACTGATTAACACTGAACCCTGTGGGAGTCTCACTGGTTAACAATGAACCCTATGGGAGTCTCAATGATTAACACTGAACTCTATGGGATTTTCACTGATTAACACTGAACCCTAAGGGAGTCTCACTGATTAACACTGAACCCTGTGGGAGTCTCAGTTATTAACACTGAACCCTGAGGGAGTCTCACTGATTAACACTGAACACTGGGGGAGTCTCAATGATTAACACTGAACACTGTGGGAGTCTCACTGATTAACACTAAACCCTGTGGGAGTCTCACTGATTAACACTGAACCCTATGGGAGTCTCATTGATTAACACATGAACCCTGAGGGAGTCTCACTGATTAACACTGAACCCTGTGGGAGTCTCACTGATTAACACTGAACCATATGGGAGTCTCACTGATTAACACTGAACCCTATGGGAGTCTCACTGATTAACACATGAACCCTGTGGGAGTCTCACTGATTAACACTGAACCCTGTGGGAGTATCACTGATTAATGCTGAACCCTGTGGGAGTCTCACTGATTAACACTGAACCCTATGGGAGTCTCACTGATTAACACTGAACCCTTTGGGAGTCTCACTGATTAACACTGAACCCTATGGGAGTCTCACTGATTAACACTGAACCCTATGGGAGTCTCACTGATTAACACTGAACCCTGTGGGAGTCTCACTGATTAAGACTGAACCCTATGGGGGTCTCACTGATTAACACTGAACCCTATGGGAGTCTCACTGATTAACACTGAACCCTGTGGGAGTCTCAGTTATTAACAATGAACCCTGAGGGAGTCTCACTGATTAACACTGAACACTGGGGGAGTCTCACTGATTAACACTGAAACCTATGGGAGTCTCACTGATTAACACTGGACCTTATGGGAGTCTCACTGATTAACACTGAAGCCTGTGGGAGTCTCACTGATTAACACTGAACCCTATGGGAGTCTCACAGATGAACGCTGAATCCTATGGGAGTCTCACTGGTTAACAATGAACCCTATGGGAGTCTCACTGATTAAGACTGAACCCTATGGGAATCTCACTGATTTACACAAAACTTATGGGAGTCTCACTGATTAACACTTAACCCTATGGGAGTCTCACTGATTTACAATGAACCCTATGGGAGTCTCACTGATTAACACTGAAATCGATGGGATTCTCACTGATTAACACTGAACCCTATGGGAGTCTCACTGATTAACACTGAACCCAGTGGGAGTCTCAGTGATTAATACTGAACCCTATGGGAGTCTCACTGATTAACAATGAACACTGTGGGAGTCTCACTGATTAACACTGAACACTGTGGGAGTCTCACTGATTAACACTGAACCCTGTGAGAGTCTCACTGATTAACACTGAACCCTATGGGAGTCTCACTGATTAACACATGAACCCTGTGGGAGTCTCACTGATTAACACTGAACCCTGTGGGAGTATCACTGATTAATGCTGAACCCTGTGGGAGTCTCACTGATTAACACTGAACCCTATGGGAGTCTCACTGATTAACACTGAACCCTGTGGGAGTCTCACTGATTAACACTGAACCCTATGGGAGTCTCACTGATTAACACTGAACCCTATGGGAGTCTCACTGATTAACACTGAACCCTGTGGGAGTCTCACTGATTAAGATTGAACCTATGGGAGTCTCACTGATTAACACTGAACCCTATGGGAGTCTCACTGATTAACACTGAACCCTGTGGGAGTCTCAGTTATTAACAATGAACCCTGAGGGAGTCTCACTGATTAACACTGAACACTGGGGGAGTCTCACTGATTAACACTGAACACTGTGGGAGTCTCACTGATTAACACTGAACCCTGTGGGAGTCTCACTGATTAACACTGAACCCTATGGGAGTCTCACTGATTAACACATGAACCCTGAGGGAGTCTCACTGATTAACACTGAACCCTATGGGAGTCTCACTGATTAAGACTGAACCATATGGGAGTCTCAATGATTAACACTGAACCCTGAGGGAGTCTCACTGATTAACACTGAACCCTGTGGGAGACTCACTGATTAACACTGAACCATATGGGAGTCTCACTGATTAACACTGAACCCTGTGGGAGTCTCACTGATTAACACTGAACCCTATGGGAGTCTCACTGATTAACACTGAACCCTGTGAGAGTCTCAGTGATTAAGACTGAACCCTATGGGAGTCTCACTGATTAACACTGAAACCTATGGGAGTCTCACTGATTAACACTGGACCTTATGGGAGTCTCACTGATTAACACTGAAGCCTGTGGGAGTCTCACTGATTAACACTGAACCCTATGGGAGTCTCACAGATGAACGCTGAACCCTATGGGAGTCTCACTGGTTAACAATGAACCCTATGGGAGTCTCACTGATTAAGACTGAACCCTATGGGAATCTCACTGATTTACACAAAACTTATGGAAGTCTCACTGATTAACACTTAACCCTATGGGAGTCTCACTGATTTACAATGAACCCTATGGGAGTCTCACTGATTAACACTGAACCCAGTGGGAGTCTCAGTGATTAATACTGAACCCTATGGGAGTCTCACTGATTAACAATGAACACTGTGGGAGTCTCACTGATTAACACTGAACACTGTGGGAGTCTCACTGATTAACACTGAACCCTGTGAGAGTCTCACTGATTAACACTGAACCCTATGGGAGTCTCACTGATTAACACTGAACCCTGTGGGAGTCTCAGTTATTAACAATGAACCCTGAGGGAGTCTCACTGATTAACACTGAACACTGGGGGAGTCTCACTGATTAACACTGAACACTGTGGGAGTCTCACTGATTAACACTGAACCCTGTGGGAGTCTCACTGATTAACACTGAACCCTATGGGAGTCTCACTGATTAACACATGAACCCTGAGGGAGTCTCACTGATTAACACTGAACCCTATGGGAGTCTCAATGATTAACACTGAACCCTATTGGAGTCTCACTGATTAACACTGAACCCTATAGAAGTCTCACTGATTAACACTGAACCATGTGGGAGTCTCACTGATTAACACTGAACCCTATGGGAGTCTCACTGATTAACACTGAACCCTGTGGGAGTCTCACTGGTTAACACTGAACCCTATGGGAGTCTCACTGATTAACACTGAACCCTATGGGAGTCTCACTGATTAACACTGAACCCTGTGGGAGTCTCACTGATTAAGATTGAACCTATGGGAGTCTCACTGATTAACACTGAACCCTATGGGAGTCTCACTGATTAACACTGAACCCTGTGGGAGTCTCAGTTATTAACAATGAACCCTGAGGGAGTCTCACTGATTAACACTGAACACTGGGGGAGTCTCACTGATTAACACTGAACACTGTGGGAGTCTCACTGATTAACACTGAACCCTGTGGGAGTCTCACTGATTAACACTGAACCCTATGGGAGTCTCACTGATTAACACATGAACCCTGAGGGAGTCTCACTGATTAACACTGAACCCTATGGGAGTCTCACTGATTAAGACTGAACCATATGGGAGTCTCAATGATTAACACTGAACCCTGAGGGAGTCTCACTGATTAACACTGAACCCTGTGGGAGACTCACTGATTAACACTGAACCATATGGGAGTCTCACTGATTAACACTGAACCCTGTGGGAGTCTCACTGATTAACACTGAACCCTATGGGAGTCTCACTGATTAACACTGAACCCTGTGAGAGTCTCAGTGATTAAGACTGAACCCTATGGGAGTCTCACTGATTAACACTGAAACCTATGGGAGTCTCACTGATTAACACTGGACCTTATGGGAGTCTCACTGATTAACACTGAAGCCTGTGGGAGTCTCACTGATTAACACTGAACCCTATGGGAGTCTCACAGATGAACGCTGAACCCTATGGGAGTCTCACTGGTTAACAATGAACCCTATGGGAGTCTCACTGATTAAGACTGAACCCTATGGGAATCTCACTGATTTACACAAAACTTATGGAAGTCTCACTGATTAACACTTAACCCTATGGGAGTCTCACTGATTTACAATGAACCCTATGGGAGTCTCACTGATTAACACTGAACCCAGTGGGAGTCTCAGTGATTAATACTGAACCCTATGGGAGTCTCACTGATTAACAATGAACACTGTGGGAGTCTCACTGATTAACACTGAACACTGTGGGAGTCTCACTGATTAACACTGAACCCTGTGAGAGTCTCACTGATTAACACTGAACCCTATGGGAGTCTCACTGATTAACACTGAACCCTGTGGGAGTCTCAGTTATTAACAATGAACCCTGAGGGAGTCTCACTGATTAACACTGAACACTGGGGGAGTCTCACTGATTAACACTGAACACTGTGGGAGTCTCACTGATTAACACTGAACCCTGTGGGAGTCTCACTGATTAACACTGAACCCTATGGGAGTCTCACTGATTAACACATGAACCCTGAGGGAGTCTCACTGATTAACACTGAACCCTATGGGAGTCTCAATGATTAACACTGAACCCTATTGGAGTCTCACTGATTAACACTGAACCCTATAGAAGTCTCACTGATTAACACTGAACCATGTGGGAGTCTCACTGATTAACACTGAACCCTATGGGAGTCTCACTGATTAACACTGAACCCTGTGGGAGTCTCACTGGTTAACAATGAACCCTATGGGAGTCTCAATGATTAACACTGAACTCTAGGGGATTTTCACTGATTAACACTGAACCCTATGGGAGTCTCACTGATTAACACTGAACCCTGTGGGAGTCTCAGTTATTAACACTGAACCCTGAGGGAGTCTCACTGATTAACACTGAAGCCTGTGGGAGTCTCACTGATTAACACTGAACCCTATGGGAGTCTCACAGATGAACGCTGAATCCTATGGGAGTCTCACTGGTTAACAATGAACCCTATGGGAGTCTCACTGATTAAGACTGAACCCTATGGGAATCTCACTGATTTACACAAAACTTATGGGAGTCTCACTGATTAACACTTAACCCTATGGGAGTCTCACTGATTTACAATGAACCCTATGGGAGTCTCACTGATTAACACTGAAATCGATGGGATTCTCACTGATTAACACTGAACCCTATGGGAGTCTCACTGATTAACACTGAACCCAGTGGGAGTCTCAGTGATTAATACTGAACCCTATGGGAGTCTCACTGATTAACAATGAACACTGTGGGAGTCTCACTGATTAACACTGAACACTGTGGGAGTCTCACTGATTAACACTGAACCCTGTGAGAGTCTCACTGATTAACACTGAACCCTATGGGAGTCTCACTGATTAACACATGAACCCTGTGGGAGTCTCACTGATTAACACTGAACCCTGTGGGAGTATCACTGATTAATGCTGAACCCTGTGGGAGTCTCACTGATTAACACTGAACCCTATGGGAGTCTCACTGATTAACACTGAACCCTGTGGGAGTCTCACTGATTAACACTGAACCCTATGGGAGTCTCACTGATTAACACTGAACCCTATGGGAGTCTCACTGATTAACACTGAACCCTGTGGGAGTCTCACTGATTAAGATTGAACCTATGGGAGTCTCACTGATTAACACTGAACCCTATGGGAGTCTCACTGATTAACACTGAACCCTGTGGGAGTCTCAGTTATTAACAATGAACCCTGAGGGAGTCTCACTGATTAACACTGAACACTGGGGGAGTCTCACTGATTAACACTGAACACTGTGGGAGTCTCACTGATTAACACTGAACCCTGTGGGAGTCTCACTGATTAACACTGAACCCTATGGGAGTCTCACTGATTAACACATGAACCCTGAGGGAGTCTCACTGATTAACACTGAACCCTATGGGAGTCTCACTGATTAAGACTGAACCATATGGGAGTCTCAATGATTAACACTGAACCCTGAGGGAGTCTCACTGATTAACACTGAACCCTGTGGGAGACTCACTGATTAACACTGAACCATATGGGAGTCTCACTGATTAACACTGAACCCTGTGGGAGTCTCACTGATTAACACTGAACCCTATGGGAGTCTCACTGATTAACACTGAACCCTGTGAGAGTCTCAGTGATTAAGACTGAACCCTATGGGAGTCTCACTGATTAACACTGAAACCTATGGGAGTCTCACTGATTAACACTGGACCTTATGGGAGTCTCACTGATTAACACTGAAGCCTGTGGGAGTCTCACTGATTAACACTGAACCCTATGGGAGTCTCACAGATGAACGCTGAACCCTATGGGAGTCTCACTGGTTAACAATGAACCCTATGGGAGTCTCACTGATTAAGACTGAACCCTATGGGAATCTCACTGATTTACACAAAACTTATGGAAGTCTCACTGATTAACACTTAACCCTATGGGAGTCTCACTGATTTACAATGAACCCTATGGGAGTCTCACTGATTAACACTGAACCCAGTGGGAGTCTCAGTGATTAATACTGAACCCTATGGGAGTCTCACTGATTAACAATGAACACTGTGGGAGTCTCACTGATTAACACTGAACACTGTGGGAGTCTCACTGATTAACACTGAACCCTGTGAGAGTCTCACTGATTAACACTGAACCCTATGGGAGTCTCACTGATTAACACTGAACCCTGTGGGAGTCTCAGTTATTAACAATGAACCCTGAGGGAGTCTCACTGATTAACACTGAACACTGGGGGAGTCTCACTGATTAACACTGAACACTGTGGGAGTCTCACTGATTAACACTGAACCCTGTGGGAGTCTCACTGATTAACACTGAACCCTATGGGAGTCTCACTGATTAACACATGAACCCTGAGGGAGTCTCACTGATTAACACTGAACCCTATGGGAGTCTCAATGATTAACACTGAACCCTATTGGAGTCTCACTGATTAACACTGAACCCTATAGAAGTCTCACTGATTAACACTGAACCATGTGGGAGTCTCACTGATTAACACTGAACCCTATGGGAGTCTCACTGATTAACACTGAACCCTGTGGGAGTCTCACTGGTTAACAATGAACCCTATGGGAGTCTCAATGATTAACACTGAACTCTAGGGGATTTTCACTGATTAACACTGAACCCTATGGGAGTCTCACTGATTAACACTGAACCCTGTGGGAGTCTCAGTTATTAACACTGAACCCTGAGGGAGTCTCACTGATTAACACTGAACCCTGTGGGAGTCTCACTGATTAACACTGAACCCTGTGGGAGTATCACTGATTAACACTGAACCCTATGGGAGTCTCACAGATGAACGCTGAACCCTATGGGAGTCTCACTGGTTAACAATGAACCCTATGGGAGTCTCACTGATTAAGACTGAACCCTATGGGAATCTCACTGATTTACACAAAACTTATGGGAGTCTCACTGATTAAAACTTAACCTTATGGGAGTCTCACTGATTTACAATGAACCCTATGGGAGTCTCACTGATTAACACTGAAATCGATGGGATTCTCACTGATTAACACTGAACCCTATGGGAGTCTCACTGATTAACACTGAACCCAGTGGGAGTCTCAGTGATTAATACTGAACCCTATGGGAGTCTCACTGATTAACAATGAACACTGTGGGAGTCTCACTGATTAACACTGAACACTGTGGGAGTCTCACTGATTAACACTGAACCCTGTGAGAGTCTCACTGATTAACACTGAACCCTATGGGAGTCTCACTGATTAACACTGAACCCTGTGGGAGTCTCAGTTATTAACAATGAACCCTGAGGGAGTCTCACTGATTAACACTGAACACTGGGGGAGTCTCACTGATTAACACTGAACACTGTGGGAGTCTCACTGATTAACACTGAACCCTGTGGGAGTCTCACTGATTAACACTGAACCCTATGGGAGTCTCACTGATTAACACATGAACCCTGAGGGAGTCTCACTGATTAACACTGAACCCTATGGGAGTCTCAATGATTAACACTGAACCCTATTGGAGTCTCACTGATTAACACTGAACCCTATAGAAGTCTCACTGATTAACACTGAACCATGTGGGAGTCTCACTGATTAACACTGAACCCTATGGGAGTCTCACTGATTAACACTGAACCCTGTGGGAGTCTCACTGGTTAACAATGAACCCTATGGGAGTCTCAATGATTAACACTGAACTCTATGGGATTTTCACTGATTAACACTGAACCCTATGGGAGTCTCACTGATTAACACTGAACCCTGTGGGAGTCTCAGTTATTAACACTGAACCCTGAGGGAGTCTCACTGATTAACACTGAACCCTGTGGGAGTCTCACTGATTAACACTGAACCCTGTGGGAGTATCACTGATTAACACTGAACCCTATGGGAGTCTCACAGATGAACGCTGAACCCTATGGGAGTCTCACTGGTTAACAATGAACCCTATGGAAGTCTCACTGATTAAGACTGAACCCTATGGGAATCTCACTGATTTACACAAAACTTATGGGAGTCTCACTGATTAACACTGAACCCTGTGGGAGTCTCACTGATTAACACTGAACCCTATGGGAGTCTCACTGATTAACACATGAACCCTGAGGGAGTCTCACTGATTAACACTGAACCCTATGGGAGTCTCAATGATTACCACTGAACCCTGTGGGAGACTCACTGATTAAGACTGAACCCTATGGGAGTCTCACTGATTAACACTGAACCCTGTGGGAGTCTCACTGGTTAACAATGAACCCTATGGGAGTCTCAATGATTAACACTGAACTCTATGGGATTTTCACTGATTAACACTGAACCCTAAGGGAGTCTCACTGATTAACACTGAACCCTGTGGGAGTCTCAGTTATTAACACTGAACCCTGAGGGAGTCTCACTGATTAACACTGAACACTGGGGGAGTCTCAATGATTAACACTGAACACTGTGGGAGTCTCACTGATTAACACTAAACCCTGTGGGAGTCTCACTGATTAACACTGAACCCTATGGGAGTCTCATTGATTAACACATGAACCCTGAGGGAGTCTCACTGATTAACACTGAACCCTGTGGGAGTCTCACTGATTAACACTGAACCATATGGGAGTCTCACTGATTAACACTGAACCCTATGGGAGTCTCACTGATTAACACATGAACCCTGTGGGAGTCTCACTGATTAACACTGAACCCTGTGGGAGTCTCACTGATTAACACTGAACCCTTTGGGAGTCTCACTGATTAACACTGAACCCTATGGGAGTCTCACTGATTAACACTGAACCCTATGGGAGTCTCACTGATTAACACTGAACCCTGTGGGAGTCTCACTGATTAAGACTGAACCCTATGGGAGTCTCACTGATTAACACTGAACCCTATGGGAGTCTCACTGATTAACACTGAACCCTGTGGGAGTCTCAGTTATTAACAATGAACCCTGAGGGAGTCTCACTGATTAACACTGAACACTGGGGGAGTCTCACTGATTAACACTGAAACCTATGGGAGTCTCACTGATTAAAACTGGACCTTATGGGAGTCTCACTGATTAACACTGAAGCCTGTGGGAGTCTCACTGATTAACACTGAACCCTATGGGAGTCTCACAGATGAACGCTGAACCCTATGGGAGTCTCACTGGTTAACAATGAACCCTATGGGAGTCTCACTGATTAAGACTGAACCCTATGGGAATCTCACTGATTTACACAAAACTTATGGGAGTCTCACTGATTAACACTTAACCCTATGGGAGTCTCACTGATTTACAATGAACCCTATGGGAGTCTCACTGATTAACACTGAAATCGATGGGATTCTCACTGATTAACACTGAACCCTATGGGAGTCTCACTGATTAACACTGAACCCAGTGGGAGTCTCAGTGATTAATACTGAACCCTATGGGAGTCTCACTGATTAACAATGAACACTGTGGGAGTCTCACTGATTAACACTGAACACTGTGGGAGTCTCACTGATTAACACTGAACCCTGTGAGAGTCTCACTGATTAACACTGAACCCTATGGGAGTCTCACTGATTAACACATGAACCCTGTGGGAGTCTCACTGATTAACACTGAACCCTGTGGGAGTATCACTGATTAATGCTGAACCCTGTGGGAGTCTCACTGATTAACACTGAACCCTATGGGAGTCTCACTGATTAACACTGAACCCTGTGGGAGTCTCACTGATTAACACTGAACCCTATGGGAGTCTCACTGATTAACACTGAACCCTATGGGAGTCTCACTGATTAACACTGAACCCTGTGGGAGTCTCACTGATTAAGATTGAACCCTATGGGAGTCTCACTGATTAACACTGAACCCTATGGGAGTCTCACTGATTAACACTGAACCCTGTGGGAGTCTCAGTTATTAACAATGAACCCTGAGGGAGTCTCACTGATTAACACTGAACACTGGGGGAGTCTCACTGATTAACACTGAACACTGTGGGAGTCTCACTGATTAACACTGAACCCTGTGGGAGTCTCACTGATTAACACTGAACCCTATGGGAGTCTCACTGATTAACACATGAACCCTGAGGGAGTCTCACTGATTAACACTGAACCCTATGGGAGTCTCACTGATTAAGACTGAACCATATGGGAGTCTCAATGATTAACACTGAACCCTGAGGGAGTCTCACTGATTAACACTGAACCCTGTGGGAGACTCACTGATTAACACTGAACCATATGGGAGTCTCACTGATTAACACTGAACCCTGTGGGAGTCTCACTGATTAACACTGAACCCTATGGGAGTCTCACTGATTAACACTGAACCCTGTGAGAGTCTCAGTGATTAAGACTGAACCCTATGGGTGTCTCACTGATTAACACTGAAACCTATGGGAGTCTCACTGATTAACACTGGACCTTATGGGAGTCTCACTGATTAACACTGAAGCCTGTGGGAGTCTCACTGATTAACACTGAACCCTATGGGAGTCTCACAGATGAACGCTGAACCCTATGGGAGTCTCACTGGTTAACAATGAACCCTATGGGAGTCTCACTGATTAAGACTGAACCCTATGGGAATCTCACTGATTTACACAAAACTTATGGAAGTCTCACTGATTAACACTTAACCCTATGGGAGTCTCACTGATTTACAATTAACCCTATGGGAGTCTCACTGATTAACACTGAACCCAGTGGGAGTCTCAGTGATTAATACTGAACCCTATGGGAGTCTCACTGATTAACAATGAACACTGTGGGAGTCTCACTGATTAACACTGAACACTGTGGGAGTCTCACTGATTAACACTGAACCCTGTGAGAGTCTCACTGATTAACACTGAACCCTATGGGAGTCTCACTGATTAACACTGAACCCTGTGGGAGTCTCAGTTATTAACAATGAACACTGAGGGAGTCTCACTGATTAACACTGAACACTGGGGGAGTCTAACTGATTAACACTGAACACTGTGGGAGTCTCACTGATTAACACTGAACCCTGTGGGAGTCTCACTGATTAACACTGAACCCTATGGGAGTCTCACTGATTAACACATGAACCCTGAGGGAGTCTCACTGATTAACACTGAACCCTATGGGAGTCTCAATGATTAACACTGAACCCTATTGGAGTCTCACTGATTAACACTGAACCCTATAGAAGTCTCACTGATTAACACTGAACCATGTGGGAGTCTCACTGATTAACACTGAACCCTATGGGAGTCTCACTGATTAACACTGAACCCTGTGGGAGTCTCACTGGTTAACAATGAACCCTATGGGAGTCTCAATGATTAACACTGAACTCTATGGGATTTTCACTGATTAACACTGAACCCTATGGGAGTCTCACTGATTAACACTGAACCCTGTGGGAGTCTCAGTTATTAACACTGAACCCTGAGGGAGTCTCACTGATTAACACTGAACACTGGGGGAGTCTCAATGATTAACACTGAACACTGTGGGAGTCTCACTGATTAACACTAAACCCTGTGGGAGTCTCACTGATTAACACTGAACCCTATGGGAGTCTCATTGATTAACACATGAACCCTGAGGGAGTCTCACTGATTAACACTGAACCCTGTGGGAGTCTCACTGATTAACACTGAACCATATGGGAGTCTCACTGATTAACACTGAACCCTATGGGAGTCTCACTGATTAACACATGAACCCTGTGGGAGTCTCACTGATTAACACTGAACCCTGTGGGAGTATCACTGATTAATGCTGAACCCTGTGGGAGTCTCACTGATTAACACTGAACCCTATGGGAGTCTCACTGATTAACACTGAACCCTTTGGGAGTCTCACTGATTAACACTGAACCCTATGGGAGTCTCACTGATTAACACTGAACCCTATGGGAGTCTCACTGATTAACACTGAACCCTGTGGGAGTCTCACTGATTAAGACTGAACCCTATGGGAGTCTCACTGATTAACACTGAACCTTATGGGAGTCTCACTGATTAACACTGAACCCTGTGGGAGTCTCAGTTATTAACAATGAACCCTGAGTGAGTCTCACTGATTAACACTGAACACTGGGGGAGTCTCACTGATTAACACTGAACACTGTGGGAGTCTCACTGATTAACACTGAACCCTGTGGGAGTCTCACTGATTAACACTGAACCCTATGGGAGTCTCACTGATTAACACATGAACCCTGAGGGAGTCTCACTTATTAACACTGACCCCTATGGGAGTCTCAATGATTAACACTGAACCCTGTGGGAGTCTCACTGATTAAGACTGAACCCTATGGGAGTCTCACTGATTAACACTGAACCCTGTGGGAGTCTCACTGGTTAACAATGAACCCTATGGGAGTCTCAATGATTAACACTGAACTCTATGGGATTCTCACTGATTAACACTGAACCCTATGGGAGTCTCACTGATTAACACTGAACCCTGTGGGAGTCTCAGTTATTAACACTGAACCCTGAGGGAGTCTCACTGATTAACACTGAACACTGGGGGAGTCTCAATGATTAACACTGAACCCTATGGGAGTCTCACTGATTAACACTGAACCCTATGGGAGTCTCACTGATTAACACTGAACCCTGTGGGAGTCTCACTGATTAATACTGAACCCTATGGGAGTCTCACTGATTAACACTGAACCCTATGGGAGTCTCACTGATTAACACTGAACCCTGTGGGAGTCTCAGTTATTAACAATGAACCCTGAGTGAGTCTCACTGATTAACACTGAACACTGGGGGAGTCTCACTGATTAACACTGAACACTGTGGGAGTCTCACTGATTAACACTGAACCCTGTGGGAGTCTCACTGATTAACACTGAACCCTATGGGAGTCTCACTGATTAACACATGAACCCTGAGGGAGTCTCACTTATTAACACTGACCCCTATGGGAGTCTCAATGATTAACACTGAACCCTGTGGGAGTCTCACTGATTAAGACTGAACCCTATGGGAGTCTCACTGATTAACACTGAACCCTGTGGGAGTCTCACTGGTTAACAATGAACCCTATGGGAGTCTCAATGATTAACACTGAACTCTATGGGATTCTCACTGATTAACACTGAACCCTATGGGAGTCTCACTGATTAACACTGAACCCTGTGGGAGTCTCAGTTATTAACACTGAACCCTGAGGGAGTCTCACTGATTAACACTGAACACTGGGGGAGTCTCAATGATTAACACTGAACCCTATGGGAGTCTCACTGATTACCACTGAACCCTATGGGAGTCTCACTGATTAACACTGAACCCTGTGGGAGTCTCACTGATTAATACTGAACCCTATGGGAGTCTCACTGATTAACACTGAACCCTATGGGAGTCTCACTGATTAACACTGAACCCTGTGGGAGTCTCAGTTATTAACAATGAACCCTGAGTGAGTCTCACTGATTAACACTGAACACTGGGGGAGTCTCACTGATTAACACTGAACACTGTGGGAGTCTCACTGATTAACACTGAACCCTGTGGGAGTCTCACTGATTAACACTGAACCCTATGGGAGTCTCACTGATTAACACATGAACCCTGAGGGAGTCTCACTTATTAACACTGACCCCTATGGGAGTCTCAATGATTAACACTGAACCCTGTGGGAGTCTCACTGATTAAGACTGAACCCTATGGGAGTCTCACTGATTAACACTGAACCCTGTGGGAGTCTCACTGGTTAACAATGAACCCTATGGGAGTCTCAATGATTAACACTGAACTCTATGGGATTCTCACTGATTAACACTGAACCCTATGGGAGTCTCACTGATTAACACTGAACCCTGTGGGAGTCTCAGTTATTAACACTGAACCCTGAGGGAGTCTCACTGATTAACACTGAACACTGGGGGAGTCTCAATGATTAACACTGAACACTGTGGGAGTCTCACTGATTAACACTAAACCCTGTGGGAGTCTCACTGATTAACACTGAACCCTATGGGAGTATCATTGATTAACACATGAACCCTGAGGGAGTCTCACTGATTAACACTGAACCCTGTGGGAGTCTCACTGATTAACACTGAACCCTATGGGAGTCTCACTGATTAACACTGAACCCTGTGAGAGTCTCACTGATTAACACTGAATCCTGTGAGAGTCTTACTGATTAAGACTGAACCCTATGGGAGTCTCACTGATTAACACTGAAACCTATGGGAGTCTCACTGATTAACACTGAACCCTATGGGAGTCTCACTGATTAACACTGAACCCTGTGGGAGTCTCACTGATTAACACTGAACCCTATGGGAGTCTCACTGATTAACACATGAACCCTGAGGGAGTCTCACTGATTAACACTGAACCCTGTGGGAGTTTCACTGATTAACACTGAACCCTGTGGGAGTCTCACTGAATAACACTGAACCCTGTGGGAGTCTCAGTTATTAACACTGAACCCTGAGGGAGTCTCACTGATTAACACTGAACACTGTGGGATTCTCACTGAGTAACACTGAACACTGTGGGAGTCTCACTGATTAACACTGAACCCTGTGGGAGTCTCACTGATTAACACTGAACCCTATGGGAGTCTCATTGATTAACACATGAACCCTGAGGGAGTCTCACTGATTAACACATAACCCTGTGGGAGTCTCACTGATTAACACTGAACCCTGTGGGAGTCTCACTGATTAACACTGAACCCTATGGGAGTCTCATTGATTAACACTGAACCCTATGGGAGTCTCACTGATTAACACATGAACCCTGTGGGAGTCTCAATTATTTACACTGAACCCTGTGGGAGTCTCACTGATTAACACTGAACCCTATGGGAGTCTCACTGATTAACACATGAACCCTGAGGGAGTCTCACTGATTAACACTGAACCATGTGGGAGTCTCACTGATTAACACTGAACACTGTGGGAGTCTCACTGATTAACACTGAACCCTGTGGGAGTCTCACTGATTAACACTGAACCCTATGGGAGTCTCACTGATTAACACATGAACCCTGAGGGAGTCTCACTGATTAACACTGAACCCTATGGGAGTCTCACTGATTAAGACTGAACCATATGGGAGTCTCAATGATTAACACTGAACCCTGAGGGAGTCTCACTGATTAACACTGAACCCTGTGGGAGACTCACTGATTAACACTGAACCATATGGGAGTCTCACTGATTAACACTGAACCCTGTGGGAGTCTCACTGATTGACACTGAACCCTATGGGAGTCTCACTGATTAACACTGAACCCTGTGAGAGTCTCAGTGATTAAGACTGAACCCTATGGGAGTCTCACTGATTAACACTGAAACCTATGGGAGTCTCACTGATTAACACTGGACCTTATGGGAGTCTCACTGATTAACACTGAAGCCTGTGGGAGTCTCACTGATTAACACTGAACCCTATGGGAGTCTCACAGATGAACGCTGAACCCTATGGGAGTCTCACTGGTTAACAATGAACCCTATGGGAGTCTCACTGATTAAGACTGAACCCTATGGGAATCTCACTGATTTACACAAAACTTATGGAAGTCTCAAAGATTAACACTTAACCCTATGGGAGTCTCACTGATTTACAATGAACCCTATGGGAGTCTCACTGATTAACACTGAAATCGATGGGATTCTCACTGATTAACACTGAACCCTATGGGAGTCTCACTGATTAACACTGAACCCAGTGGGAGTCTCAGTGATTAATACTGAACCCTATGGGAGTCTCACTGATTAACAATGAACACTGTGGGAGTCTCACTGATTAACACTGAACACTGTGGGAGTCTCACTGATTAACACTGAACCCTGTGAGAGTCTCACTGATTAACACTGAACCCTATGGGAGTCTCACTGATTAACACTGAACCCTGTGGGAGTCTCAGTTATTAACAATGAACCCTGAGGGAGTCTCACTGATTAACACTGAACACTGGGGGAGTCTCACTGATTAACACTGAACACTGTGGGAGTCTCACTGATTAACACTGAACCCTGTGGGAGTCTCACTGATTAACACTGAACCCTATGGGAGTCTCACTGATTAACACATGAACCCTGAGGGAGTCTCACTGATTAACACTGAACCCTATGGGAGTCTCAATGATTAACACTGAACCCTGTGGGAGTCTCACTGATTAAGACTGAACCCTATGGGAGTCTCACTGATTAACACTGAACCCTGTGGGAGTCTCACTGGTTAACAATGAACCCTATGGGAGTCTCAATGATTAACACTGAACTCTATGGGATTTTCACTGATTAACACTGAACCCTATGGGAGTCTCACTGATTAACACTGAACCCTGTGGGAGTCTCAGTTATTAACACTGAACCCTGAGGGAGTCTCACTGATTAACACTGAACACTGGGGGAGTCTCAATGATTAACACTGAACACTGTGGGAGTCTCACTGATTAACACTAAACCCTGTGGTAGTCTCACTGATTAACACTGAACCCTATGGGAGTCTCATTGATTAACACATGAACCCTGAGGGAGTCTCACTGATTAACACTGAACCCTGTGGGAGTCTCACTGATTAACACTGAACCATATGGGAGTCTCACTGATTAACACTGAACCCTATGGGAGTCTCACTGATTAACACATGAACCCTGTGGGAGTCTCACTGATTAACACTGAACCCTGTGGGAGTATCACTGATTAATGCTGAACCCTGTGGGAGTCTCACTGATTAACACTGAACCCTATGGGAGTCTCACTGATTAACACTGAACCCTTTGGGAGTCTCACTGATTAACACTGAACCCTATGGGAGTCTCACTGATTAACACTGAACCCTATGGGAGTCTCACTGATTAACACTGAACCCTGTGGGAGTCTCACTGATTAAGACTGAACCCTATGGGAGTCTCACTGATTAACACTGAACCCTATGGGAGTCTCACTGATTAACACTGAACCCTGTGGGAGTCTCAGTTATTAACAATGAACCCTGAGGGAGTCTCACTGATTAACACTGAACACTGGGGGAGTCTCACTGATTAACACTGAACACTGTGGGAGTCTCACTGATTAACACTGAACCCTGTGGGAGTCTCACTGATTAACACTGAACCCTATGGGAGTCTCACTGATTAACACATGAACCCTGAGGGAGTCTCACTTATTAACACTGACCCCTATGGGAGTCTCAATGATTAACACTGAACCCTGTGGGAGTCTCACTGATTAAGACTGAACCCTATGGGAGTCTCACTGATTAACACTGAACCCTGTGGGAGTCTCACTGGTTAACAATGAACCCTATGGGAGTCTCAATGATTAACACTGAACTCTATGGGATTCTCACTGATTAACACTGAACCCTATGGGAGTCTCACTGATTAACACTGAACCCTGTGGGAGTCTCAGTTATTAACACTGAACCCTGAGGGAGTCTCACTGATTAACACTGAACACTGGGGGAGTCTCAATGATTAACACTGAACACTGTGGGAGTCTCACTGATTAACACTAAACCCTGTGGTAGTCTCACTGATTAACACTGAACCCTATGGGAGTCTCATTGATTAACACATGAACCCTGAGGGAGTCTCACTGATTAACACTGAACCCTGTGGGAGTCTCACTGATTAACACTGAACCATATGGGAGTCTCACTGATTAACACTGAACCCTATGGGAGTCTCACTGATTAACACATGAACCCTGTGGGAGTCTCACTGATTACCACTGAACCCTGTGGGAGTATCACTGATTAATGCTGAACCCTGTGGGAGTCTCACTGATTAACACTGAACCCTATGGGAGTCTCACTGATTAACACTGAACCCTTTGGGAGTCTCACTGATTAACACTGAACCCTATGGGAGTCTCACTGATTAACACTGAACCCTATGGGAGTCTCACTGATTAACACTGAACCCTGTGGGAGTCTCACTGATTTAGACTGAACCCTATGGGAGTCTCACTGATTAACACTGAACCCTATGGGAGTCTCACTGATTAACACTGAACCCTGTGGGAGTCTCAGTTATTAACAATGAACCCTGAGGGAGTCTCACTGATTAACACTGAACACTGGGGGAGTCTCACTGATTAACACTGAACACTGTGGGAGTCTCACTGATTAACACTGAACCCTGTGGGAGTCTCACTGATTAACACTGAACCCTATGGGAGTCTCACTGATTAACACATGAACCCTGAGGGAGTCTCACTTATTAACACTGACCCCTATGGGAGTCTCAATGATTAACACTGAACCCTGTGGGAGTCTCACTGATTAAGACTGAACCCTATGGGAGTCTCACTGATTAACACTGAACCCTGTGGGAGTCTCACTGGTTAACAATGAACCCTATGGGAGTCTCAATGATTAACACTGAACTCTATGGGATTCTCACTGATTAACA
Source organism: Petromyzon marinus (assembly GCF_048934315.1). Classification (NCBI taxonomy): domain Eukaryota; kingdom Metazoa; phylum Chordata; class Hyperoartia; order Petromyzontiformes; family Petromyzontidae; genus Petromyzon; species Petromyzon marinus. The sequence goes on from NW_027423501.1 coordinate 1,984,879, forward strand.
CTGAACCCTATGGGAGTCTCACTGATTAACACTGAACCCTGTGGGAGTCTCAGTTATTAACACTGAACCCTGAGGGAGTCTCACTGATTAACACTGAACACTGGGGGAGTCTCAATGATTAACACTGAACACTGTGGGAGTCTCACTGATTAACACTAAACCCTGTGGGAGTCTCACTGATTAACACTGAACCCTATGGGAGTATCATTGATTAACACATGAACCCGGAGGGAGTCTCACTGATTAACACTGAACCCTGTGGGAGTCTCACTGATTAACACTGAACCCTATGGGAGTCTCACTGATTAACACTGAACCCTGTGAGAGTCTCACTGATTAAAACTGAACCCTGTGAGAGTCTTACTGATTAAGACTGAACCCTATGGGAGTCTCACTGATTAACACTGAAACCTATGGGAGTCTCACTGATTAACACTGAACCCTATGGGAGTCTCACTGATTAACACTGAACCCTGTGGGAGTCTCACTGATTAACACTGAACCCTATGGGAGTCTCACTGATTAACACATGAATCCTGAGGGAGTCTCACTGATTAACACTGAACCCTGTGGGAGTCTCACTGATTAACACTGAACCCTGTGGGAGTCTCACTGAATAACACTGAACCCTGTGGGAGTCTCAGTTATTAACACTGAACCCTGAGGGAGTCTCACTGATTAACACTGAACACTGTGGGATTCTCACTGAGTAACACTGAACACTGTGGGAGTCTCACTGATTAACACTGAACCCTGTGGGAGTCTCACTGATTAACACTGAACCCTATGGGAGTCTCATTGATTAACACATGAACCCTGAGGGAGTCTCACTGATTAACACATAACCCTGTGGGAGTCTCACTGATTAACACTGAACCCTGTGGGAGTCTCACTGATTAACACTGAACCCTATGGGAGTCTCATTGATTAACACTGAACCCTATGGGAGTCTCACTGATTAACACATGAACCCTGTGGGAGTCTCAATTATTTACACTGAACCCTGTGGGAGTCTCACTGATTAACACTGAACCCTATGGGAGTCTCACTGATTAACACATGAACCCTGAGGGAGTCTCACTGATTAACACTGAACCCTATGGGAGTATCACTGATTAACACTGAACCCTGTGGGAGTCTCACTGATTAAGACTGAACCCTATGGGAGTCTCAATGATTAACACTGAACCCTATGGGAGTCTCACTGATTAACACTGAACCCTGTGGGAGTCTCAGTTATTAACACTGAACCCTGAGGGAGTCTCACTGATTAACACTGAACACTGGGGGAGTCTCACTGATTAACACTGAACACTGTGGGAGTCTCACTGATTAACACTAAACCCAGTGGGAGTCTCACTGATTAACACTGAACCCTATGGGAGTCTCATTGATTAACACATGAACCCTGAGGGAGTCTCACTGATTAACACTGAACCCTGTGGGAATCTCACTGATTAACACTGAACCATATGGGAGTCTCACTGATTAACGCTGAACCCTGTGGGATTCTCACTGATTAACACTGAACCCTATGGGAGTCTCACTGATTAACACTGAACCCTGTGAGAGTCTCAGTGATTAAGACTGAACCCTATGGGAGTCTCACTGATTAACACTGAAACCTATGGGAGTCTCACTGATTAACACTGGACCTTATGGGAGTCTCACTGATTAACACTGAAGCCTGTGGGAGTCTCACTGATTAAGACTGAACCCTATGGGAGTCTCACTGATTAACACTGAACCCTATGGGAGTATCACTGATTAACACTGAACCCTGTGGGAGTCTCACTGATTAAGACTGAACCCTATGGGAGTCTCAATGATTAACACTGAACCCTATGGGAGTCTCACTGATTAACACTGAACCCTGTGGGAGTCTCAGTTATTAACACTGAACCCTGAGGGAGTCTCACTGATTAACACTGAACACTGGGGGAGTCTCACTGATTAACACTGAACACTGTGGGAGTCTCACTGATTAACACTAAACCCAGTGGGAGTCTCACTGATTAACACTGAACCCTATGGGAGTCTCATTGATTAACACATGAACCCTGAGGGAGTCTCACTGATTAACACTGAACCCTGTGGGAATCTCACTGATTAACACTGAACCATAAGGGAGTCTCACTGATTAACACTGAACCCTGTGGGAGTCTCACTGATTAACACTGAACCCTATGGGAGTCTCACTGATTAACACTGAACCCTGTGAGAGTCTCAGTGATTAAGACTGAACCCTATGGGAGTCTCACTGATTAACACTGAAACCTATGGGAGTCTCACTGATTAACACTGGACCTTATGGGAGTCTCACTGATTAACACTGAAGCCTGTGGGAGTCTCACTGATTAACACTGAACCCTATGGGAGTCTCACTGATTAACACTGAACCCTGTGGGAGTCTCAGTTATTAACACTGAACCCTGAGGGAGTCTCACTGATTAACACTGAACACTGGGGGAGTCTCACTGATTAACACTGAACACTGTGGGAGTCTCACTGATTAACACTAAACCCAGTGGGAGTCTCACTGATTAACACTGAACCCTATGGGAGTCTCACTGATTAACACATGAACCCTGTGGGAGTCTCAATTATTTACACTGAACCCTGTGGGAGTCTCACTGATTAACACTGAACCCTATGGGAGTCTCACTGATTAACACATGAACCCTGAGGGAGTCTCACTGATTAACACTGAACCCTATGGGAGTATCACTGATTAACACTGAACCCTGTGGGAGTCTCACTGATTAAGACTGAACCCTATGGGAGTCTCAATGATTAACACTGAACCCTATGGGAGTCTCACTGATTAACACTGAACCCTGTGGGAGTCTCAGTTATTAACACTGAACCCTGAGGGAGTCTCACTGATTAACACTGAACACTGGGGGAGTCTCACTGATTAACACTGAACACTGTGGGAGTCTCACTGATTAACACTAAACCCAGTGGGAGTCTCACTGATTAACACTGAACCCTATGGGAGTCTCATTGATTAACACATGAACCCTGAGGGAGTCTCACTGATTAACACTGAACCCTGTGGGAATCTCACTGATTAACACTGAACCATATGGGAGTCTCACTGATTAACGCTGAACCCTGTGGGATTCTCACTGATTAACACTGAACCCTATGGGAGTCTCACTGATTAACACTGAACCCTGTGAGAGTCTCAGTGATTAAGACTGAACCCTATGGGAGTCTCACTGATTAACACTGAAACCTATGGGAGTCTCACTGATTAACACTGGACCTTATGGGAGTCTCACTGATTAACACTGAAGCCTGTGGGAGTCTCACTGATTAAGACTGAACCCTATGGGAGTCTCACTGATTAACACTGAACCCTATGGGAGTATCACTGATTAACACTGAACCCTGTGGGAGTCTCACTGATTAAGACTGAACCCTATGGGAGTCTCAATGATTAACACTGAACCCTATGGGAGTCTCACTGATTAACACTGAACCCTGTGGGAGTCTCAGTTATTAACACTGAACCCTGAGGGAGTCTCACTGATTAACACTGAACACTGGGGGAGTCTCACTGATTAACACTGAACACTGTGGGAGTCTCACTGATTAACACTAAACCCAGTGGGAGTCTCACTGATTAACACTGAACCCTATGGGAGTCTCATTGATTAACACATGAACCCTGAGGGAGTCTCACTGATTAACACTGAACCCTGTGGGAATCTCACTGATTAACACTGAACCATAAGGGAGTCTCACTGATTAACACTGAACCCTGTGGGAGTCTCACTGATTAACACTGAACCCTATGGGAGTCTCACTGATTAACACTGAACCCTGTGAGAGTCTCAGTGATTAAGACTGAACCCTATGGGAGTCTCACTGATTAACACTGAAACCTATGGGAGTCTCACTGATTAACACTGGACCTTATGGGAGTCTCACTGATTAACACTGAAGCCTGTGGGAGTCTCACTGATTAACACTGAACCCTATGGGAGTCTCACTGATTAACACTGAACCCTGTGGGAGTCTCAGTTATTAACACTGAACCCTGAGGGAGTCTCACTGATTAACACTGAACACTGGGGGAGTCTCACTGATTAACACTGAACACTGTGGGAGTCTCACTGATTAACACTAAACCCAGTGGGAGTCTCACTGATTAACACTGAACCCTATGGGAGTCTCATTGATTAACACATGAACCCTGAGGGAGTCTCACTGATTAAAACTGAACCCTGTGGGAATCTCACTGATTAACACTGAACCATATGGGAGTCTCACTGATTAACGCTGAACCCTGTGGGATTCTCACTGATTAACACTGAACCCTATGGGAGTCTCACTGATTAACACTGAACCCTGTGAGAGTCTCAGTGATTAAGACTGAACCCTATGGGAGTCTCACTGATTAACACTGAAACCTATGGGAGTCTCACTGATTAACACTGGACCTTATGGGAGTCTCACTGATTAACACTGAAGCCTGTGGGAGTCTCACTGATTAAGACTGAACCCTATGGGAGTCTCACTGATTAACACTGAACCCTATGGGAGTATCACTGATTAACACTGAACCCTGTGGGAGTCTCACTGATTAAGACTGAACCCTATGGGAGTCTCAATGATTAACACTGAACCCTATGGGAGTCTCACTGATTAACACTGAACCCTGTGGGAGTCTCAGTTATTAACACTGAACCCTGAGGGAGTCTCACTGATTAACACTGAACACTGGGGGAGTCTCACTGATTAACACTGAACACTGTGGGAGTCTCACTGATTAACACTAAACCCAGTGGGAGTCTCACTGATTAACACTGAACCCTATGGGAGTCTCATTGATTAACACATGAACCCTGAGGGAGTCTCACTGATTAACACTGAACCCTGTGGGAATCTCACTGATTAACACTGAACCATAAGGGAGTCTCACTGATTAAAACTGAACCCTGTGGGAGTCTCACTGATTAACACTGAACCCTATGGGAGTCTCACTGATTAACACTGAACCCTGTGAGAGTCTCAGTGATTAAGACTGAACCCTATGGGAGTCTCACTGATTAACACTGAAACCTATGGGAGTCTCACTGATTAACACTGGACCTTATGGGAGTCTCACTGATTAACACTGAAGCCTGTGGGAGTCTCACTGATTAACACTGAACCCTGTGGGCGTCTCAGTTATTAACACTGAACCCTGAGGGAGTCTCACTGATTAACACTGAACACTGGGGGAGTCTCACTGATTAACACTGAACACTGTGGGAGTCTCACTGATTAACACTAAACCCAGTGGGAGTCTCACTGATTAACACTGAACCCTATGGGAGTCTCATTGATTAACACATGAACCCTGAGGGAGTCTCACTGATTAACACTGAACCCTGTGGGAATCTCACTGATTAACACTGAACCATATGGGAGTCTCACTGATTAACGCTGAACCCTGTGGGATTCTCACTGATTAACACTGAACCCTATGGGAGTCTCACTGATTAACACTGAACCCTGTGAGAGTCTCAGTGATTAAGACTGAACCCTATGGGAGTCTCACTGATTAACACTGAAACCTATGGGAGTCTCACTGATTAACACTGGACCTTATGGGAGTCTCACTGATTAACACTGAAGCCTGTGGGAGTCTCACTGATTAAGACTGAACCCTATGGGAGTCTCACTGATTAACACTGAACCCTATGGGAGTATCACTGATTAACACTGAACCCTGTGGGAGTCTCACTGATTAAGACTGAACCCTATGGGAGTCTCAATGATTAACACTGAACCCTATGGGAGTCTCACTGATTAACACTGAACCCTGTGGGAGTCTCAGTTATTAACACTGAACCCTGAGGGAGTCTCACTGATTAACACTGAACACTGGGGGAGTCTCACTGATTAACACTGAACACTGTGGGAGTCTCACTGATTAACACTAAACCCAGTGGGAGTCTCACTGAATAACACTGAACCCTATGGGAGTCTCATTGATTAACACATGAACCCTGAGGGAGTCTCACTGATTAACACTGAACCCTGTGGGAATCTCACTGATTAACACTGAACCATAAGGGAGTCTCACTGATTAAAACTGAACCCTGTGGGAGTCTCACTGATTAACACTGAACCCTATGGGAGTCTCACTGATTAACACTGAACCCTGTGAGAGTCTCAGTGATTAAGACTGAACCCTATGGGAGTCTCACTGATTAACACTGAAACCTATGGGAGTCTCACTGATTAACACTGGACCTTATGGGAGTCTCACTGATTAACACTGAAGCCTGTGGGAGTCTCACTGATTAACACTGAACCCTATGGGAGTCTCACAGATGAACGCTGAACCCTATGGGAGTCTCACTGGTTAACAATGAACCCTATGGGAGTCTCACTGATTAAGACTGTACCCTATGGGAGTCTCACTGATTTACACAAAACTTATGGGAGTCTCACTGATTAACACTTAACCCTATGGGAGTCTCACTGATTTACAATGAACCCTATGGGAGTCTCACTGATTAACACTGAAATCGATGGGATTCTCACTGATTAACACTGAACCCAGTGGGAGTCTCAGTGATTAATACTGAACCCAATGGGATTCTCACTGATTAACAATGAACACTGTGGGAGTCTCACTGATTAACACTGAACACTGTGGGAGTCTCACTGATTAACACTGAACCCTGTGAGAGTCTCACTGATTAACACTGAACCCTATGGGAGTCTCACTGATTAACACATGAACCCTGTGGGAGTCTCACTGATTAACACTGAACCCTGTGGGAGTATCACTGATTAATGCTGAACCCTGTGGGAGTCTCACTGATTAACACTGAACCCTATGGGAGTCTCACTGATTAACACTGAACCCTGTGGGAGTCTCACTGATTAACACTGAACCCTATGGGAGTCTCACTGATTAACACTGAACCCTATGGGAGTCTCACTGATTAACACTGAACCCTGTGGGAGTCTCACTGATTAAGACTGAACCCTATGGGAGTCTCACTGATTAACACTGAACCCTGTGGGAGTCTCACTGATTAACACTGAACCATATGGGAGTCTCACTGATTAACACTGAACCCTATGGGAGTCTCACTGATTAACACATGAACCCTGTGGGAGTCTCACTGATTAACACTGAACCCTGTGGGAGTATCACTGATTAATGCTGAACCCTGTGGGAGTCTCACTGATTAACACTGAACCCTATGGGAGTCTCACTGATTAACACTGAACCCTTTGGGAGTCTCACTGATTAACACTGAACCCTATGGGAGTCTCACTGATTAACACTGAACCCTATGGGAGTCTCACTGATTAACACTGAACCCTGTGGGAGTCTCACTGATTAAGACTGAACCCTATGGGAGTCTCACTGATTAACACTGAACCCTATGGGAGTCTCACTGATTAACACTGAACCCTGTGGGAGTCTCAGTTATTAACAATGAACCCTGAGGGAGTCTCACTGATTAACACTGAACACTGGGGGAGTCTCACTGATTAACACTGAACACTGTGGGAGTCTCACTGATTAACACTGAACCATGTGGGAGTCTCACTGATTAACACTGAACCCTATGGGAGTCTCACTGATTAACACATGAACCCTGAGGGAGTCTCACTGATTAACACTGAACCCTATGGGAGTCTCAATGATTAACACTGAACCCTGTGGGAGTCTCACTGATTAAGGCTGAACCCTATGGGAGTCTCACTGATTAACACTGAACCCTGTGGGAGTCTCACTGGTTAACAATGAACCCTATGGGAGTCTCAATGATTAACACTGAACTCTATGGGATTCTCACTGATTAACACTGAACCCAATGGGAGTCTCACTGATTAACACTGAACCCTGTGGGAGTCTGATTAACACTGAACCCTATGGGAGTCTCACTGATTAACACATAACCCTGTCGGAGTCTCACTGATTAACACTGAACCCTGTGGGAGTCTCACTGATTAACACATAACCCTGTCGGAGTCTCACTGATTAACACTGAACCCTGTGGGAGTCTCACTGATTAACACTGAACCCTATGGGAGTCTCATTGATTAACACTGACCCCTATGGGAGTCTCACTGATTAACACATGAACCCTGAGGGAGTCTCACTGATTAACAATGAACCCTATGGGAGTATCACTAATTAACACTGAACCCTGTGGGAGTCTCACTGATTAAGACTGAACCCTATGGGAGTCTCAGTTATTAACACTGAACCCTGAGGGAGTCTCACTGATTAACACTGAACACTGGGGGAGTCTCACTGATTAACACTGAACACTGTGGGAGTCTCACTGATTAACACTAAACCCAGTGGGAGTCTCACTGATTAACACTGAACCCTATGGGAGTCTCATTGATTAACACATGAACCCTGAGGGAGTCTCACTGATTAACACTGAACCCTGTGGGAATCTCACTGATTAACACTGAACCATATGGAAGTCTCACTGATTAACACTGAACCCTGTGGAAGTCTCACTGATTAACACTGAACCCTATGGGAGTCTCACTGATTAACACTGAACCCTGTGAGAGTCTCAGTGATTAAGACTGAACCCTATGGGAGTCTCACTGATTAACATTGAAACCTATGGGAGTCTCACTGATTAACACTGGACCTTATGGGAGTCTCACTGATTAACACTGAAGCCTGTGGGAGTCTCACTGATTAACACTGAACCCTATGGGAGTCTCACAGATGAACGCTGAACCCTATGGGAGTCTCACTGGTTAACAATGAACCCTATGGGAGTCTCACTGATTAAGACTGAACCCTATGGGAGTCTCACTGATTTACACAAAACTTATGGGAGTCTCACTGATTAACACTTAACCCTATGGGAGTCTCACTGATTTACAATGAACCCTATGGGAGTCTCACTGATTAACACTGAAATCGATGGGATTCTCACTGATTAACACTGAACCCTATGGGAGTCTCACTGATTAACACTGAACCCAGTGGGAGTCTCAGTGATTAATACTGAACCCTATGGGAGTCTCACTGATTAACAATGAACACTGTGGGAGTCTCACTGATTAACACTGAACACTGTGGGAGTCTCACTGATTAACACTGAACCCTGTGAGAGTCTCACTGATTAACACTGAACCCTATGGGAGTCTCACTGATTAACACATGAACCCTGTGGTAGTCTCACTGATTAACACTGAACCCTGTGGGAGTATCACTGATTAATGCTGAACCCTGTGGGAGTCTCACTGATTAACACTGAACCCTATGGGAGTCTCACTGATTAACACTGAACCCTGTGGGAGTCTCACTGATTAACACTGAACCCTATGGGAGTCTCACTGATTAACACTGAACCCTATGGGAGTCTCACTGATTAACACTGAACCCTGTGGGAGTCTCACTGATTAAGACTGAACCGTATGGGAGTCTCACTGATTAACACTGAACCCTGTGGGAGTCTCACTGATTAACACTGAACCATATGGGAGTCTCACTGATTAACACTGAACCCTATGGGAGTCTCACTGATTAACACATGAACCCTGTGGGAGTCTCACTGATTAACACTGAACCCTGTGGGAGTATCACTGATTAATGCTGAACCCTGTGGGAGTCTCACTGATTAACACTGAACCCTATGGGGGTCTCACTGATTAACACTGAACCCTTTGGGAGTCTCACTGATTAACACTGAACCCTATGGGAGTCTCACTGATTAACACTGAACCCTATGGGAGTCTCACTGATTAACACTGAACCCTGTGGGAGTCTCCCTGATTAAGACTGAACCCTATTGGAGTCTCACTGATTAACACTGAACCCTATGGGAGTCTCACTGATTAACACTGAACCCTGTGGGAGTCTCAGTTATTAACAATGAACCCTGAGGGAGTCTCACTGATTAACACTGAACACTGGGGGAGTCTCACTGATTAACACTGGACACTGTGGGAGTCTCACTGATTAACACTGAACCCTGTGGGAGTCTCACTGATTAACACTGAACCCTATGGGAGTCTCACTGATTAACACATGAACCCTGAGGGAGTCTCACTGATTAACACTGAACCCTATGGGAGTCTCAATGATTAACACTGAACCCTGTGGGAGTCTCACTGATTAAGACTGAACCCTATGGGAGTCTCACTGATTAACACTGAACCCTGTGGGAGTCTCACTGGTTAACAATGAACCCTATGGGAGTCTCAATGATTAACACTGAACTCTATAGGATTCTCACTGATTAACACTGAACCCTATGGGAGTCTCACTGATTAACACTGAACCCTGTGGGAGTCTCAGTTATTAACACTGAACCCTGAGGGAGTCTCACTGATTAACACTGAACACTGGGGGAGTCTCACTGATTAACACTGAACCATATGGGAGTCTCACTGATTAAAACTGAACCCTGTGGGAGTCTCACTGATTAACACTGAACCCTATGGGAGTCTCACTGATTAACACTGAACCCTGTGAGAGTCTCACTGATTAACACTGAACCCTGTGAGAGTCTTACTGATTAAGACTGAACCCTATGGGAGTCTCACTGATTAACACTGAAACCTATGGGAGTCTCACTGATTAACACTGAACCCTATGGGAGTCTCACTGATTAACACTGAACCCTGTGGGAGTCTCACTGATTAACACTGAACCCTATGGGAGTCTCACTGATTAACACATGCACCCTGAGGGAGTCTCACTGATTAACACTGAACCCTGTGGGAGTCTCACTGATTAACACTGAACCCTGTGGGAGTCTCACTGAATAACACTGAACCCTGTGGGAGTCTCAGTTATTAACACTGAACCCTGAGGGAGTCTCACTGATTAACACTGAACACTGTGGGATTCTCACTGAGTAACACTGAACACTGTGGGAGTCTCACTGATTAACACTGAACCCTGTGGGAGTCTCACTGATTAACACTGAACCCTATGGGAGTCTCATTGATTAACACTTGAACCCTGAGGGAGTCTCACTGATTAACACATAACCCTGTGGGAGTCTCACTGATTAACACTGAACCCTGTGGGAGTCTCACTGATTAACACTGAACCCTATGGGAGTCTCATTGATTAACACTGAACCCTATGGGAGTCTCACTGATTAACACATGAACCCTGTGGGAGTCTCAATTATTTACACTGAACCCCGTGGGAGTCTCACTGATTAACACTGAACCCTATGGGAGTCTCACTGATTAACACATGAACCCTGAGGGAGTCTCACTGATTAACACTGAACCCTATGGGAGTATCACTGATTAACACTGAACCCTGTGGGAGTCTCACTGATTAAGACTGAACCCTATGGGAGTCTCAATGATTAACACTGAACCCTATGGGAGTCTCACTGATTAACACTGAACCCTGTGGGAGTCTCAGTTATTAACACTGAACCCTGAGGGAGTCTCACTGATTAACACTGAACACTGGGGGAGTCTCACTGATTAACACTGAACACTGTGGGAGTCTCACTGATTAACACTAAACCCAGTGGGAGTCTCACTGATTAACACTGAACCCTATGGGAGTCTCATTGATTAACACATGAACCCTGAGGGAGTCTCACTGATTAACACTGAACCCTGTGGGAATCTCACTGATTAACACTGAACCATATGGGAGTCTCACTGATTAACACTGAACCCTGTGGGAGTCTCACTGATTAACACTGAACCCTATGGGAGTCTCACTGATTAACACTGAACCCTGTGAGAGTCTCAGTGATTAAGACTGAACCCTATGGGAGTCTCACTGATTAACACTGAAACCTTTGGGAGTCTCACTGATTAACACTGGACCTTATGGGAGTCTCACTGATTAACACTGAAGCCTGTGGGAGTCTCACTGATTAACACTGAACCCTATGGGAGTCTCACAGATGAACGCTGAACCCTATGGGAGTCTCACTGGTTAACAATGAACCCTATGGGAGTCTCACTGATTAAGACTGAACCCTATGGGAGTCTCACTGATTTACACAAAACTTATGGGAGTCTCACTGATTAACACTTAACCCTATGGGAGTCTCACTGATTTACAATGAACCCTATGGGAGTCTCACTGATTAACACTGAAATCGATGGGATTCTCACTGATTAACACTGAACCCTATGGGAGTCTCACTGATTAACACTGAACACAGTGGGAGTCTCAGTGATTAATACTGAACCCTATGGGAGTCTCACTGATTAACAATGAACACTGTGGGAGTCTCACTGATTAACACTGAGCACTGTGGGAGTCTCACTGATTAACACTGAACCCTGTGAGAGTCTCACTGATTAACACTGAACCCTATGGGAGTCTCACTGATTAACACATGAACCCTGTGGGAGTCTCACTGATTAACACTGAACCCTGTGGGTGTATCACTGATTAATGCTGAACCCTGTGGGAGTCTCACTGATTAACACTGAACCCTATGGGAGTCTCACTGATTAACACTGAACCCTGTGGGAGTCTCACTGATTAACACTGAACCCTATGGGAGTCTCACTGATTAACACTGAACCCTATGGGAGTCTCACTGATTAACACTGAACCCTGTGGGAGTCTCACTGATTAAGACTGAACCCTATGGGAGTCTCACTGATTAACACTGAACCCTATGGGAGTCTCACTGATTAACACTGAACCCTGTGGGAGTCTCAGTTATTAACAATGAACCCTGAGGGAGTCTCACTGATTAACACTGAACACTGGGGGAGTCTCACTGATTAACACTGAACACTGTGGGAGTCTCACTGATTAACACTGAACCCTGTGGGAGTCTCACTGATTAACACTGAACCCTATGGGAGTCTCACTGATTAACACATGAACCCTGAGGGAGTCTCACTGATTAAGACTGAACCCTATGGGAGTCTCACTGATTAACACTGAACCCTGTGGGAGTCTCACTGGTTAACAATGAACCCTATGGGAGTCTCAATGATTAACACTGCACTCTATGGGATTCTCACTGATTAACACTGAACCCTATGGGAGTCTCACTGATTAACACTGAACCCTGTGGGAGTCTCAGTTATTAACACTGAACCCTGAGGGAGTCTCACTGATTAACACTGAACACTGGGGGAGTCTCAATGATTAACACTGAACACTGTGGGAGTCTCACTGATTAACACTGAACCCTGTGGGAGTCTCACTGATTAACACTGAACCCTATGGGAGTCTCATTGATTAACACATGAACCCTGAGGGAGTCTCACTGATTAACACTGAACCCTGTGGGAGTCTCACTGATTAACACTGAACCATATGGGAGTCTCACTGATTAAAACTGAACCCTATGGGAGTCTCAATGATTAACACTGCACTCTATGGGATTCTCACTGATTAACACTGAACCCTATGGGAGTCTCACTGATTAACACTGAACCCTGTGGGAGTCTCACTGATTAACACTGAACCCTATGGGAGTCTCATTGATTAACACATGAACCCTGAGGGAGTCTCACTGATTAACACTGAACCCTGTGGGAGTCTCACTGATTAACACTGAACCATATGGGAGTCTCACTGATTAAAACTGAACCCTGTGGGAGTCTCACTGATTAACACTGAACCCTATGGGAGTCTCACTGATTAACACTGAACCCTGTGAGAGTCTCACTGATTAAGTCTGAACTCTATGGGAGTCTCACTGATTAACACTGAAACCTATGGGAGTCTCACTGATTAACACTGGACCCTATGGGAGTCTCACTGATTAACACTGAAGCCTGTGGGAGTCTCACTGATTAACACTGAACCCTATGGTAGTCTCACAGATTAACGCTGAACCCTATGGGAGTCTCACTGGTTAACAATGAACCCTATGGGAGTCTCAATGATTAACACTGAAATCGATGGGATTCTCACTGATTAACACTGAACCCTATGGGAGTCTCACTGATTAACACTGAACCCAGTGGGAGTCTCAGTGATTAATACTGAACCCTATGGGAGTCTCACTGATTAACACTGAACACTGTGGGAGTCTCACTGATTAACACTGAACACTGTGGGAGTCTCACTGATTAACACTGAACCCTGTGGGCGTCTCACTGATTAACACTGAACCCTATGGGAGTCTCACTGATTAACACATGAACCCTGTGGGAGTCTCACTGATTAACACTGAACCCTGTGGGAGTCTCACTGATTAACGCTGAACCCTGTGGGACTCTCACTGATTAACACTGAACCCTATGGGAGTCTCACTGATTAACACTGAACCATATGGGAGTCTCACTGATTAAAACTGAACCCTGTGGGAGTCTCACTGATTAACACTGAACCCTATGGGAGTCTCACTGATTAACACTGAACCCTGTGAGAGTCTCACTGATTAACACTGAACCCTGTGAGAGTCTTACTGATTAAGACTGAACCCTATGGGAGTCTCACTGATTAACACTGAAACCTATGGGAGTCTCACTGATTAACACTGAACCCTATGGGAGTCTCACTGATTAACACTGAACCCTGTGGGAGTCTCACTGATTAACACTGAACCCTATGGGAGTCTCACTGATTAACACATGCACCCTGAGGGAGTCTCACTGATTAACACTGAACCCTGTGGGAGTCTCACTGATTAACACTGAACCCTGTGGGAGTCTCACTGAATAACACTGAACCCTGTGGGAGTCTCAGTTATTAACACTGAACCCTGAGGGAGTCTCACTGATTAACACTGAACACTGTGGGATTCTCACTGAGTAACACTGAACACTGTGGGAGTCTCACTGATTAACACTGAACCCTGTGGGAGTCTCACTGATTAACACTGAACCCTATGGGAGTCTCATTGATTTACACTTGAACCCTGAGGGAGTCTCACTGATTAACACATAACCCTGTGGGAGTCTCACTGATTAACACTGAACCCTGTGGGAGTCTCACTGATTAACACTGAACCCTATGGAAGTCTCATTGATTAACACTGAACCCTATGGGAGTCTCACTGATTAACACATGAACCCTGTGGGAGTCTCAATTATTTACACTGAACCCTGTGGGAGTCTCACTGATTAACACTGAACCCTATGGGAGTCTCACTGATTAACACATGAACCCTGAGGGAGTCTCACTGATTAACACTGAACCCTATGGGAGTATCACTGATTAACACTGAACCCTGTGGGAGTCTCACTGATTAAGACTGAACCCTATGGGAGTCTCAATGATTAACACTGAACCCTATGGGAGTCTCACTGATTAACACTGAACCCTGTGGGAGTCTCAGTTATTAACACTGAACCCTGAGGGAGTCTCACTGATTAACACTGAACACTGGGGGAGTCTCACTGATTAACACTGAACACTGTGGGAGTCTCACTGATTAACACTAAACCCAGTGGGAGTCTCACTGATTAACACTGAACCCTATGGGAGTCTCATTGATTAACACATGAACCCTGAGGGAGTCTCACTGATTAACACTGAACCCTGTGGGAATCTCACTGATTAACACTGAACCATATGGGAGTCTCAATGATTAACACTGAACTCTATGGGATTCTCACTGATTAACACTGAACCCTATGGGAGTCTCACTGATTAACACTGAACCCTGTGGGAGTCTCAGTTATTAACACTGAACCCTGAGGGAGTCTCACTGATTAACACTGAACACTGGGGGAGTCTCACTGATTAACACTGAACCATATGGGAGTCTCACTGATTAAAACTGAACCCTGTGGGAGTCTCACTGATTAACACTGAACCCTATGGGAGTCTCACTGATTAACACTGAACCCTGTGAGAGTCTCACTGATTAACACTGAACCCTGTGAGAGTCTTACTGATTAAGACTGAACCCTATGGGAGTCTCACTGATTAACACTGAAACCTATGGGAGTCTCACTGATTAACACTGAACCCTATGGGAGTCTCACTGATTAACACTGAACCCTGTGGGAGTCTCACTGATTAACACTGAACCCTATGGGAGTCTCACTGATTAACACATGCACCCTGAGGGAGTCTCACTGATTAACACTGAACCCTGTGGGAGTCTCACTGATTAACACTGAACCCTGTGGGAGTCTCACTGAATAACACTGAACCCTGTGGGAGTCTCAGTTATTAACACTGAACCCTGAGGGAGTCTCACTGATTAACACTGAACACTGTGGGATTCTCACTGAGTAACACTGAACACTGTGGGAGTCTCACTGATTAACACTGAACCCTGTGGGAGTCTCACTGATTAACACTGAACCCTATGGGAGTCTCATTGATTAACACTTGAACCCTGAGGGAGTCTCACTGATTAACACATAACCCTGTGGGAGTCTCACTGATTAACACTGAACCCTGTGGGAGTCTCACTGATTAACACTGAACCCTATGGGAGTCTCATTGATTAACACTGAACCCTATGGGAGTCTCACTGATTAACACATGAACCCTGTGGGAGTCTCAATTATTTACACTGAACCCTGTGGGAGTCTCACTGATTAACACTGAACCCTATGGGAGTCTCACTGATTAACACATGAACCCTGAGGGAGTCTCACTGATTAACACTGAACCCTATGGGAGTATCACTGATTAACACTGAACCCTGTGGGAGTCTCACTGATTAAGACTGAACCCTATGGGAGTCTCAATGATTAACACTGAACCCTATGGGAGTCTCACTGATTAACACTGAACCCTGTGGGAGTCTCAGTTATTAACACTGAACCCTGAGGGAGTCTCACTGATTAACACTGAACACTGGGGGAGTCTCACTGATTAACACTGAACACTGTGGGAGTCTCACTGATTAACACTAAACCCAGTGGGAGTCTCACTGATTAACACTGAACCCTATGGGAGTCTCATTGATTAACACATGAACCCTGAGGGAGTCTCACTGATTAACACTGAACCCTGTGGGAATCTCACTGATTAACACTGAACCATATGGGAGTCTCACTGATTAACACTGAACCCTGTGGGAGTCTCACTGATTAACACTGAACCCTATGGGAGTCTCACTGATTAACACTGAACCCTGTGAGAGTCTCAGTGATTAAGACTGAACCCTATGGGAGTCTCACTGATTAACACTGAAACCTTTGGGAGTCTCACTGATTAACACTGGACCTTATGGGAGTCTCACTGATTAACACTGAAGCCTGTGGGAGTCTCACTGATTAACACTGAACCCTATGGGAGTCTCACAGATGAACGCTGAACCCTATGGGAGTCTCACTGGTTAACAATGAACCCTATGGGAGTCTCACTGATTAAGACTGAACCCTATGGGAGTCTCACTGATTTACACAAAACTTATGGGAGTCTCACTGATTAACACTTAACCCTATGGGAGTCTCACTGATTTACAATGAACCCTATGGGAGTCTCACTGATTAACACTGAAATCGATGGGATTCTCACTGATTAACACTGAACCCTATGGGAGTCTCACTGATTAACACTGAACACAGTGGGAGTCTCAGTGATTAATACTGAACCCTATGGGAGTCTCACTGATTAACAATGAACACTGTGGGAGTCTCACTGATTAACACTGAACACTGTGGGAGTCTCACTGATTAACACTGAACCCTGTGAGAGTCTCACTGATTAACACTGAACCCTATGGGAGTCTCACTGATTAACACATGAACCCTGTGGGAGTCTCACTGATTAACACTGAACCCTGTGGGTGTATCACTGATTAATGCTGAACCCTGTGGGAGTCTCACTGATTAACACTGAACCCTATGGGAGTCTCACTGATTAACACTGAACCCTGTGGGAGTCTCACTGATTAACACTGAACCCTATGGGAGTCTCACTGATTAACACTGAACCCTATGGGAGTCTCACTGATTAACACTGAACCCTGTGGGAGTCTCACTGATTAAGACTGAACCCTATGGGAGTCTCACTGATTAACACTGAACCCTATGGGAGTCTCACTGATTAACACTGAACCCTGTGGGAGTCTCAGTTATTAACAATGAATCCTGAGGGAGTCTCACTGATTAACACTGAACACTGGGGGAGTCTCACTGATTAACACTGAACACTGTGGGAGTCTCACTGATTAACACTGAACCCTGTGGGAGTCTCACTGATTAACACTGAACCCTATGGGAGTCTCACTGATTAACACATGAACCCTGAGGGAGTCTCACTGATTAAGACTGAACCCTATGGGAGTCTCACTGATTAACACTGAACCCTGTGGGAGTCTCACTGGTTAACAATGAACCCTATGGGAGTCTCAATGATTAACACTGCACTCTATGGGATTCTCACTGATTAACACTGAACCCTATGGGAGTCTCACTGATTAACACTGAACCCTGTGGGAGTCTCAGTTATTAACACTGAACCCTGAGGGAGTCTCACTGATTAACACTGAACACTGGGGGAGTCTCAATGATTAACACTGAACACTGTGGGAGTCTCACTGATTAACACTGAACCCTGTGGGAGTCTCACTGATTAACACTGAACCCTATGGGAGTCTCATTGATTAACACATGAACCCTGAGGGAGTCTCACTGATTAACACTGAACCCTGTGGGAGTCTCACTGATTAACACTGAACCATATGGGAGTCTCACTGATTAAAACTGAACCCTATGGGAGTCTCAATGATTAACACTGCACTCTATGGGATTCTCACTGATTAACACTGAACCCTATGGGAGTCTCACTGATTAACACTGAACCCTGTGGGAGTCTCACTGATTAACACTGAACCCTATGGGAGTCTCATTGATTAACACATGAACCCTGAGGGAGTCTCACTGATTAACACTGAACCCTGTGGGAGTCTCACTGATTAACACTGAACCATATGGGAGTCTCACTGATTAAAACTGAACCCTGTGGGAGTCTCACTGATTAACACTGAACCCTATGGGAGTCTCACTGATTAACACTGAACCCTGTGAGAGTCTCACTGATTAAGTCTGAACTCTATGGGAGTCTCACTGATTAACACTGAAACCTATGGGAGTCTCACTGATTAACACTGGACCCTATGGGAGTCTCACTGATTAACACTGAAGCCTGTGGGAGTCTCACTGATTAACACTGAACCCTATGGTAGTCTCACAGATTAACGCTGAACCCTATGGGAGTCTCACTGGTTAACAATGAACCCTATGGGAGTCTCAATGATTAACACTGAAATCGATGGGATTCTCACTGATTAACACTGAACCCTATGGGAGTCTCACTGATTAACACTGAACCCAGTGGGAGTCTCAGTGATTAATACTGAACCCTATGGGAGTCTCACTGATTAACACTGAACACTGTGGGAGTCTCACTGATTAACACTGAACACTGTGGGAGTCTCACTGATTAACACTGAACCCTGTGGGCGTCTCACTGATTAACACTGAACCCTATGGGAGTCTCACTGATTAACACATGAACCCTGTGGGAGTCTCACTGATTAACACTGAACCCTGTGGGAGTCTCACTGATTAACGCTGAACCCTGTGGGACTCTCACTGATTAACACTGAACCCTATGGGAGTCTCACTGATTAACACTGAACCATATGGGAGTCTCACTGATTAAAACTGAACCCTGTGGGAGTCTCACTGATTAACACTGAACCCTATGGGAGTCTCACTGATTAACACTGAACCCTGTGAGAGTCTCACTGATTAACACTGAACCCTGTGAGAGTCTTACTGATTAAGACTGAACCCTATGGGAGTCTCACTGATTAACACTGAAACCTATGGGAGTCTCACTGATTAACACTGAACCCTATGGGAGTCTCACTGATTAACACTGAACCCTGTGGGAGTCTCACTGATTAACACTGAACCCTATGGGAGTCTCACTGATTAACACATGCACCCTGAGGGAGTCTCACTGATTAACACTGAACCCTGTGGGAGTCTCACTGATTAACACTGAACCCTGTGGGAGTCTCACTGAATAACACTGAACCCTGTGGGAGTCTCAGTTATTAACACTGAACCCTGAGGGAGTCTCACTGATTAACACTGAACACTGTGGGATTCTCACTGAGTAACACTGAACACTGTGGGAGTCTCACTGATTAACACTGAACCCTGTGGGAGTCTCACTGATTAACACTGAACCCTATGGGAGTCTCATTGATTAACACTTGAACCCTGAGGGAGTCTCACTGATTAACACATAACCCTGTGGGAGTCTCACTGATTAACACTGAACCCTGTGGGAGTCTCACTGATTAACACTGAACCCTATGGGAGTCTCATTGATTAACACTGAACCCTATGGGAGTCTCACTGATTAACACATGAACCCTGTGGGAGTCTCAATTATTTACACTGAACCCTGTGGGAGTCTCACTGATTAACACTGAACCCTATGGGAGTCTCACTGATTAACACATGAACCCTGAGGGAGTCTCACTGATTAACACTGAACCCTATGGGAGTATCACTGATTAACACTGAACCCTGTGGGAGTCTCACTGATTAAGACTGAACCCTATGGGAGTCTCAATGATTAACACTGAACCCTATGGGAGTCTCACTGATTAACACTGAACCCTGTGGGAGTCTCAGTTATTAACACTGAACCCTGAGGGAGTCTCACTGATTAACACTGAACACTGGGGGAGTCTCACTGATTAACACTGAACACTGTGGGAGTCTCACTGATTAACACTAAACCCAGTGGGAGTCTCACTGATTAACACTGAACCCTATGGGAGTCTCATTGATTAACACATGAACCCTGAGGGAGTCTCACTGATTAACACTGAACCCTGTGGGAATCTCACTGATTAACACTGAACCATATGGGAGTCTCAATGATTAACACTGAACTCTATGGGATTCTCACTGATTAACACTGAACCCTATGGGAGTCTCACTGATTAACACTGAACCCTGTGGGAGTCTCAGTTATTAACACTGAACCCTGAGGGAGTCTCACTGATTAACACTGAACACTGGGGGAGTCTCACTGATTAACACTGAACCATATGGGAGTCTCACTGATTAAAACTGAACCCTGTGGGAGTCTCACTGATTAACACTGAACCCTATGGGAGTCTCACTGATTAACACTGAACCCTGTGAGAGTCTCACTGATTAACACTGAACCCTGTGAGAGTCTTACTGATTAAGACTGAACCCTATGGGAGTCTCACTGATTAACACTGAAACCTATGGGAGTCTCACTGATTAACACTGAACCCTATGGGAGTCTCACTGATTAACACTGAACCCTGTGGGAGTCTCACTGATTAACACTGAACCCTATGGGAGTCTCACTGATTAACACATGCACCCTGAGGGAGTCTCACTGATTAACACTGAACCCTGTGGGAGTCTCACTGATTAACACTGAACCCTGTGGGAGTCTCACTGAATAACACTGAACCCTGTGGGAGTCTCAGTTATTAACACTGAACCCTGAGGGAGTCTCACTGATTAACACTGAACACTGTGGGATTCTCACTGAGTAACACTGAACACTGTGGGAGTCTCACTGATTAACACTGAACCCTGTGGGAGTCTCACTGATTAACACTGAACCCTATGGGAGTCTCATTGATTAACACTTGAACCCTGAGGGAGTCTCACTGATTAACACATAACCCTGTGGGAGTCTCACTGATTAACACTGAACCCTGTGGGAGTCTCACTGATTAACACTGAACCCTATGGGAGTCTCATTGATTAACACTGAACCCTATGGGAGTCTCACTGATTAACACATGAACCCTGTGGGAGTCTCAATTATTTACACTGAACCCTGTGGGAGTCTCACTGATTAACACTGAACCCTATGGGAGTCTCACTGATTAACACATGAACCCTGAGGGAGTCTCACTGATTAACACTGAACCCTATGGGAGTATCACTGATTAACACTGAACCCTGTGGGAGTCTCACTGATTAAGACTGAACCCTATGGGAGTCTCAATGATTAACACTGAACCCTATGGGAGTCTCACTGATTAACACTGAACCCTGTGGGAGTCTCAGTTATTAACACTGAACCCTGAGGGAGTCTCACTGATTAACACTGAACACTGGGGGAGTCTCACTGATTAACACTGAACACTGTGGGAGTCTCACTGATTAACACTAAACCCAGTGGGAGTCTCACTGATTAACACTGAACCCTATGGGAGTCTCATTGATTAACACATGAACCCTGAGGGAGTCTCACTGATTAACACTGAACCCTGTGGGAATCTCACTGATTAACACTGAACCATATGGGAGTCTCACTGATTAACACTGAACCCTGTGGGAGTCTCACTGATTAACACTGAACCCTATGGGAGTCTCACTGATTAACACTGAACCCTGTGAGAGTCTCAATGATTAAGACTGAACCCTATGGGAGTCTCACTGATTAACACTGAAACCTTTGGGAGTCTCACTGATTAACACTGGACCTTATGGGAGTCTCACTGATTAACACTGAAGCCTGTGGGAGTCTCACTGATTAAACCTGAACCCTATGGGAGTCTCACAGATGAACGCTGAACCCTATGGGAGTCTCACTGGTTAACAATGAACCCTATGGGAGTCTCACTGATTAAGACTGAACCCTATGGGAGTCTCACTGATTTACACAAAACTTATGGGAGTCTCACTGATTAACACTTAACCCTATGGGAGTCTCACTGATTTACAATGAACCCTATGGGAGTCTCACTGATTAACACTGAAATCGATGGGATTCTCACTGATTAACACTGAACCCTATGGGAGTCTCACTGATTAACACTGAACACAGTGGGAGTCTCAGTGATTAATACTGAACCCTATGGGAGTCTCACTGATTAACAATGAACACTGTGGGAGTCTCACTGATTAACACTGAACACTGTGGGAGTCTCACTGATTAACACTGAACCCTGTGAGAGTCTCACTGATTAACACTGAACCCTATGGGAGTCTCACTGATTAACACATGAACCCTGTGGGAGTCTCACTGATTAACACTGAACCCTGTGGGTGTATCACTGATTAATGCTGAACCCTGTGGGAGTCTCACTGATTAACACTGAACCCTATGGGAGTCTCACTGATTAACACTGAACCCTGTGGGAGTCTCACTGATTAACACTGAACCCTATGGGAGTCTCACTGATTAACACTGAACCCTATGGGAGTCTCACTGATTAACACTGAACCCTGTGGGAGTCTCACTGATTAAGACTGAACCCTATGGGAGTCTCACTGATTAACACTGAACCCTATGGGAGTCTCACTGATTAACACTGAACCCTGTGGGAGTCTCAGTTATTAACAATGAACCCTGAGGGAGTCTCACTGATTAACACTGAACACTGGGGGAGTCTCACTGATTAACACTGAACACTGTGGGAGTCTCACTGATTAACACTGAACCCTGTGGGAGTCTCACTGATTAACACTGAACCCTATGGGAGTCTCACTGATTAACACATGAACCCTGAGGGAGTCTCACTGATTAAGACTGAACCCTATGGGAGTCTCACTGATTAACACTGAACCCTGTGGGAGTCTCACTGGTTAACAATGAACCCTATGGGAGTCTCAATGATTAACACTGCACTCTATGGGATTCTCACTGATTAACACTGAACCCTATGGGAGTCTCACTGATTAACACTGAACCCTGTGGGAGTCTCAGTTATTAACACTGAACCCTGAGGGAGTCTCACTGATTAACACTGAACACTGGGGGAGTCTCAATGATTAACACTGAACACTGTGGGAGTCTCACTGATTAACACTGAACCCTGTGGGAGTCTCACTGATTAACACTGAACCCTATGGGAGTCTCATTGATTAACACATGAACCCTGAGGGAGTCTCACTGATTAACACTGAACCCTGTGGGAGTCTCACTGATTAACACTGAACCATATGGGAGTCTCACTGATTAAAACTGAACCCTATGGGAGTCTCAATGATTAACACTGCACTCTATGGGATTCTCACTGATTAACACTGAACCCTATGGGAGTCTCACTGATTAACACTGAACCCTGTGGGAGTCTCACTGATTAACACTGAACCCTATGGGAGTCTCATTGATTAACACATGAACCCTGAGGGAGTCTCACTGATTAACACTGAACCCTGTGGGAGTCTCACTGATTAACACTGAACCATATGGGAGTCTCACTGATTAAAACTGAACCCTGTGGGAGTCTCACTGATTAACACTGAACCCTATGGGAGTCTCACTGATTAACACTGAACCCTGTGAGAGTCTCACTGATTAAGTCTGAACTCTATGGGAGTCTCACTGATTAACACTGAAACCTATGGGAGTCTCACTGATTAACACTGGACCCTATGGGAGTCTCACTGATTAACACTGAAGCCTGTGGGAGTCTCACTGATTAACACTGAACCCTATGGTAGTCTCACAGATTAACGCTGAACCCTATGGGAGTCTCACTGGTTAACAATGAACCCTATGGGAGTCTCAATGATTAACACTGAAATCGATGGGATTCTCACTGATTAACACTGAACCCTATGGGAGTCTCACTGATTAACACTGAACCCAGTGGGAGTCTCAGTGATTAATACTGAACCCTATGGGAGTCTCACTGATTAACACTGAACACTGTGGGAGTCTCACTGATTAACACTGAACACTGTGGGAGTCTCACTGATTAACACTGAACCCTGTGGGCGTCTCACTGATTAACACTGAACCCTATGGGAGTCTCACTGATTAACGCTGAACCCTGTGGGACTCTCACTGATTAACACTGAACCCTATGGGAGTCTCACTGATTAACACTGAACCATATGGGAGTCTCACTGATTAAAACTGAACCCTGTGGGAGTCTCACTGATTAACACTGAACCCTATGGGAGTCTCACTGATTAACACTGAACCCTGTGAGAGTCTCACTGATTAACACTGAACCCTGTGAGAGTCTTACTGATTAAGACTGAACCCTATGGGAGTCTCACTGATTAACACTGAAACCTATGGGAGTCTCACTGATTAACACTGAACCCTATGGGAGTCTCACTGATTAACACTGAACCCTGTGGGAGTCTCACTGATTAACACTGAACCCTATGGGAGTCTCACTGATTAACACATGCACCCTGAGGGAGTCTCACTGATTAACACTGAACCCTGTGGGAGTCTCACTGATTAACACTGAACCCTGTGGGAGTCTCACTGAATAACACTGAACCCTGTGGGAGTCTCAGTTATTAACACTGAACCCTGAGGGAGTCTCACTGATTAACACTGAACACTGTGGGATTCTCACTGAGTAACACTGAACACTGTGGGAGTCTCACTGATTAACACTGAACCCTGTGGGAGTCTCACTGATTAACACTGAACCCTATGGGAGTCTCATTGATTAACACTTGAACCCTGAGGGAGTCTCACTGATTAACACATAACCCTGTGGGAGTCTCACTGATTAACACTGAACCCTGTGGGAGTCTCACTGATTAACACTGAACCCTATGGGAGTCTCATTGATTAACACTGAACCCTATGGGAGTCTCACTGATTAACACATGAACCCTGTGGGAGTCTCAATTATTTACACTGAACCCTGTGGGAGTCTCACTGATTAACACTGAACCCTATGGGAGTCTCACTGATTAACACATGAACCCTGAGGGAGTCTCACTGATTAACACTGAACCCTATGGGAGTATCACTGATTAACACTGAACCCTGTGGGAGTCTCACTGATTAAGACTGAACCCTATGGGAGTCTCAATGATTAACACTGAACCCTATGGGAGTCTCACTGATTAACACTGAACCCTGTGGGAGTCTCAGTTATTAACACTGAACCCTGAGGGAGTCTCACTGATTAACACTGAACACTGGGGGAGTCTCACTGATTAACACTGAACACTGTGGGAGTCTCACTGATTAACACTAAACCCAGTGGGAGTCTCACTGATTAACACTGAACCCTATGGGAGTCTCACTGATTAACACTGAACCCAGTGGGAGTCTCAGTGATTAATACTGAACCCTATGGGAGTCTCACTGATTAACACTGAACACTGTGGGAGTCTCACTGATTAACACTGAACACTGTGGGAGTCTCACTGATTAACACTGAACCCTGTGGGCGTCTCACTGATTAACACTGAACCCTATGGGAGTCTCACTGATTAACGCTGAACCCTGTGGGACTCTCACTGATTAACACTGAACCCTATGGGAGTCTCACTGATTAACACTGAACCATATGGGAGTCTCACTGATTAAAACTGAACCCTGTGGGAGTCTCACTGATTAACACTGAACCCTATGGGAGTCTCACTGATTAACACTGAACCCTGTGAGAGTCTCACTGATTAACACTGAACCCTGTGAGAGTCTTACTGATTAAGACTGAACCCTATGGGAGTCTCACTGATTAACACTGAAACCTATGGGAGTCTCACTGATTAACACTGAACCCTATGGGAGTCTCACTGATTAACACTGAACCCTGTGGGAGTCTCACTGATTAACACTGAACCCTATGGGAGTCTCACTGATTAACACATGCACCCTGAGGGAGTCTCACTGATTAACACTGAACCCTGTGGGAGTCTCACTGATTAACACTGAACCCTGTGGGAGTCTCACTGAATAACACTGAACCCTGTGGGAGTCTCAGTTATTAACACTGAACCCTGAGGGAGTCTCACTGATTAACACTGAACACTGTGGGATTCTCACTGAGTAACACTGAACACTGTGGGAGTCTCACTGATTAACACTGAACCCTGTGGGAGTCTCACTGATTAACACTGAACCCTATGGGAGTCTCATTGATTAACACTTGAACCCTGAGGGAGTCTCACTGATTAACACATAACACTGTGGGAGTCTCACTGATTAACACTGAACCCTGTGGGAGTCTCACTGATTAACACTGAACCCTATGGGAGTCTCATTGATTAACACTGAACCCTATGGGAGTCTCACTGATTAACACATGAACCCTGTGGGAGTCTCAATTATTTACACTGAACCCTGTGGGAGTCTCACTGATTAACACTGAACCCTATGGGAGTCTCACTGATTAACACATGAACCCTGAGGGAGTCTCACTGATTAACACTGAACCCTATGGGAGTATCACTGATTAACACTGAACCCTGTGGGAGTCTCACTGATTAAGACTGAACCCTATGGGAGTCTCAATGATTAACACTGAACCCTATGGGAGTCTCACTGATTAACACTGAACCCTGTGGGAGTCTCAGTTATTAACACTGAACCCTGAGGGAGTCTCACTGATTAACACTGAACACTGGGGGAGTCTCACTGATTAACACTGAACACTGTGGGAGTCTCACTGATTAACACTAAACCCAGTGGGAGTCTCACTGATTAACACTGAACCCTATGGGAGTCTCATTGATTAACACATGAACCCTGAGGGAGTCTCACTGATTAACACTGAACCCTGTGGGAATCTCACTGATTAACACTGAACCATATGGGAGTCTCACTGATTAACACTGAACCCTGTGGGAGTCTCACTGATTAACACTGAACCCTATGGGAGTCTCACTGATTAACACTGAACCCTGTGAGAGTCTCAGTGATTAAGACTGAACCCTATGGGAGTCTCACTGATTAACACTGAAACCTTTGGGAGTCTCACTGATTAACACTGGACCTTATGGGAGCCTCACTGATTAACACTGAAGCCTGTGGGAGTCTCACTGATTAACATTGAACCCTATGGGAGTCTCACAGATGAACGCTGAACCCTATGGGAGTCTCACTGGTTAACAATGAACCCTATGGGAGTCTCACTGATTAAGACTGAACCCTATGGGAGTCTCACTGATTTACACAAAACTTATGGGAGTCTCACTGATTAACACTTAACCCTATGGGAGTCTCACTGATTTACAATGAACCCTATGGGAGTCTCACTGATTAACACTGAAATCGATGGGATTCTCACTGATTAACACTGAACCCTATGGGAGTCTCACTGATTAACACTGAACACAGTGGGAGTCTCAGTGATTAATACTGAACCCTATGGGAGTCTCGCTGATTAACAATGAACACTGTGGGAGTCTCACTGATTAACACTGAACACTGTGGGAGTCTCACTGATTAACACTGAACCCTGTGAGAGTCTCACTGATTAACACTGAACCCTATGGGAGTCTCACTGATTAACACATGAACCCTGTGGGAGTCTCACTGATTAACACTGAACCCTGTGGGAGTATCACTGATTAATGCTGAACCCTGTGGGAGTCTCACTGATTAACACTGAACCCTATGGGAGTCTCACTGATTAACACTGAACCCTGTGGGAGTCTCACTGATTAACACTGAACCCTATGGGAGTCTCACTGATTAACACTGAACCCTATGGGAGTCTCACTGATTAACACTGAACCCTCTGGGAGTCTCACTGATTAAGACTGAACCCTATGGGAGTCTCACTGATTAACACTGAACCCTATGGGAGTCTCACTGATTAACACTGAACCCTGTGGGAGTCTCAGTTATTAACAATGAACCCTGAGGGAGTCTCACTGATTAACACTGAACACTGGGGGAGTCTCACTGATTAACACTGAACACTGTGGGAGTCTCACTGATTAACACTGAACCCTGTGGGAGTCTCACTGATTAACACTGAACCCTATGGGAGTCTCACTGATTAACACATGAACCCTGAGGGAGTCTCACTGATTAAGACTGAACCCTATGGGAGTCTCACTGATTAACACTGAACCCTGTGGGAGTCTCACTGGTTAACAATGAACCCTATGGGAGTCTCAATGATTAACACTGCACTCTATGGGATTCTCACTGATTAACACTGAACCCTATGGGAGTCTCACTGATTAACACTGAACCCTGTGGGAGTCTCAGTTATTAACACTGAACCCTGAGGGAGTCTCACTGATTAACACTGAACACTGGGGGAGTCTCAATGATTAACACTGAACACTGTGGGAGTCTCACTGATTAACACTGAACCCTGTGGGAGTCTCACTGATTAACACTGAACCCTATGGGAGTCTCATTGATTAACACATGAACCCTGAGGGAGTCTCACTGATTAACACTGAACCCTGTGGGAGTCTCACTGATTAACACTGAACCATATGGGAGTCTCACTGATTAAAACTGAACCCTATGGGAGTCTCAATGATTAACACTGCACTCTATGGGATTCTCACTGATTAACACTGAACCCTATGGGAGTCTCACTGATTAACACTGAACCCTGTGGGAGTCTCACTGATTAACACTGAACCCTATGGGAGTCTCATTGATTAACACATGAACCCTGAGGGAGTCTCACTGATTAACACTGAACCCTGTGGGAGTCTCACTGATTAACACTGAACCATATGGGAGTCTCACTGATTAAAACTGAACCCTGTGGGAGTCTCACTGATTAACACTGAACCCTATGGGAGTCTCACTGATTAACACTGAACCCTGTGAGAGTCTCACTGATTAAGTCTGAACTCTATGGGAGTCTCACTGATTAACACTGAAACCTATGGGAGTCTCACTGATTAACACTGGACCCTATGGGAGTCTCACTGATTAACACTGAAGCCTGTGGGAGTCTCACTGATTAACACTGAACCCTATGGTAGTCTCACAGATTAACGCTGAACCCTATGGGAGTCTCACTGGTTAACAATGAACCCTATGGGAGTCTCAATGATTAACACTGAAATCGATGGGATTCTCACTGATTAACACTGAACCCTATGGGAGTCTCACTGATTAACACTGAACCCAGTGGGAGTCTCAGTGATTAATACTGAACCCTATGGGAGTCTCACTGATTAACACTGAACACTGTGGGAGTCTCACTGATTAACACTGAACACTGTGGGAGTCTCACTGATTAACACTGAACCCTGTGGGCGTCTCACTGATTAACACTGAACCCTATGGGAGTCTCACTGATTAACACATGAACCCTGTGGGAGTCTCACTGATTAACACTGAACCCTGTGGGAGTCTCACTGATTAACGCTGAACCCTGTGGGAGTCTCACTGATTAACACTGAACCCTATGGGAGTCTCACAGATTAACGCTGAACCCTATGGGAGTCTCACTGGTTAACAATGAACCCAGTGGGAGTCTCATTGATTAATACTGAACCCTATGGGAGTCTCACTGATTAACACTGAACACTGTCGGAGTCTCACTGATTAACACTGAACACTGTGGGAGTCTCACTGATTAACACTGAACACTGTGGGAGTCTCACTGATTAACACTGAACCCTGTGAGAGTCTCACTGATTAACACTGAACCCTATGGGAGTCTCACTGATTAACACATGAACCCTGTGGGAGTCTCACTGATTAACACTGAACCCTGTGGGAGTATCACTGATTAATGCTGAACCCTGTGGGAGTCTCACTGATTAACACTGAACCCTATGGGAGTCTCACTGATTAACACTGAACCCTGTGGGAGTCTCACTGATTAACACTGAACCCTATGGGAGTCTCACTGATTAACACTGAACCCTATGGGAGTCTCACTGATTAACACTGAACCCTGTGGGAGTCTCACTGATTAAGATTGAACCCTATGGGAGTCTCACTGATTAACACTGAACCCTATGGGAGTCTCACTGATTAACACTGAACCCTGTGGGAGTCTCAGTTATTAACAATGAACCCTGAGGGAGTCTCACTGATTAACACTGAACACTGGGGGAGTCTCAATGATTAACACTGAACACTGTGGGAGTCTCACTGATTAACACTAAACCCTGTGGGAGTCTCACTGATTAACACTGAACCCTATGGGAGTCTCATTGATTAACACATGAACCCTGAGGGAGTCTCACTGATTAACACTGAACCCTGTGGGAGTCTCACTGATTAACACTGAACCATATGGGAGTCTCACTGATTAAAACTGAACCCTGTGGGAGTCTCACTGATTAACACTGAACCCTATGGGAGTCTCACTGATTAACACTGAACCCTGTGAGAGTCTCACTGATTAAGTCTGAACTCTATGGGAGTCTCACTGATTAACACTGAAACCTATGGGAGTCTCACTGATTAACACTGGACCCTATGGGAGTCTCACTGATTAACACTGAAGCCTGTGGGAGTCTCACTGATTAACACTGAACCCTATGGTAGTCTCACAGATTAACGCTGAACCCTATGGGAGTCTCACTGGTTAACAATGAACCCTATATGAGTCTCAATGATTAACACTGAAATCGATGGGATTCTCACTGATTAACACTGAACCCTATGGGAGTCTCACTGATTAACACTGAACCCAGTGGGAGTCTCAGTGATTAATACTGAACCCTATGGGAGTCTCACTGATTAACACTGAACACTGTGGGAGTCTCACTGATTAACACTGAACACTGTGGGAGTCTCACTGATTAACACTGAACCCTGTGGGCGTCTCACTGATTAACACTGAACCCTATGGGAGTCTCACTGATTAACACATGAACCCTGTGGGAGTCTCACTGATTAACACTGAACCCTGTGGGAGTCTCACTGATTAACGCTGAACCCTGTGGGAGTCTCACTGATTAACACTGAACCCTATGGGAGTCTCACAGATTAACGCTGAACCCTATGGGAGTCTCACTGGTTAACAATGAACCCAGTGGGAGTCTCATTGATTAATACTGAACCCTATGGGAGTCTCACTGATTAACACTGAACACTGTCGGAGTCTCACTGATTAACACTGAACACTGTGGGAGTCTCACTGATTAACACTGAACACTGTGGGAGTCTCACTGATTAACACTGAACCCTGTGAGAGTCTCACTGATTAACACTGAACCCTATGGGAGTCTCACTGATTAACACATGAACCCTGTGGGAGTCTCACTGATTAACACTGAACCCTGTGGGAGTATCACTGATTAATGCTGAACCCTGTGGGAGTCTCACTGATTAACACTGAACCCTATGGGAGTCTCACTGATTAACACTGAACCCTGTGGGAGTCTCACTGATTAACACTGAACCCTATGGGAGTCTCACTGATTAACACTGAACCCTATGGGAGTCTCACTGATTAACACTGAACCCTGTGGGAGTCTCACTGATTAAGATTGAACCCTATGGGAGTCTCACTGATTAACACTGAACCCTATGGGAGTCTCACTGATTAACACTGAACCCTGTGGGAGTCTCAGTTATTAACAATGAACCCTGAGGGAGTCTCACTGATTAACACTGAACACTGGGGGAGTCTCAATGATTAACACTGAACACTGTGGGAGTCTCACTGATTAACACTAAACCCTGTGGGAGTCTCACTGATTAACACTGAACCCTATGGGAGTCTCATTGATTAACACATGAACCCTGAGGGAGTCTCACTGATTAACACTGAACCCTGTGGGAGTCTCACTGATTAACACTGAACCATATGGGAGTCTCACTGATTAACACTGAACCCTATGGGAGTCTCACTGATTAACACTGAAGCCTGTGGGAGTCTCACTGATTAACACTGAACCCTATGGGAGTCTCACAGATGAACGCTGAACCCTATGGGAGTCTCACTGGTTAACAATGAACCCTATGGGAGTCTCACTGATTAAGACTGAACCCTATGGGAATCTCACTGATTTACACAAAACTTATGGGAGTCTCACTGATTAACACTTAACCCTATGGGAGTCTCACTGATTTACAATGAACCCTATGGGAGTCTCACTGATTAACACTGAAATCGATGGGATTCTCACTGATTAACACTGAACCCTATGGGAGTCTCACTGATTAACACTGAACCCAGTGGGAGTCTCAGTGATTAATACTGAACCCTATGGGAGTCTCACTGATTAACAATGAACACTGTGGGAGTCTCACTGATTAACACTGAACACTGTGGGAGTCTCACTGATTAACACTGAACCCTGTGAGAGTCTCACTGATTAACACTGAACCCTATGGGAGTCTCACTGATTAACACATGAACCCTGTGGGAGTCTCACTGATTAACACTGAACCCTGTGGGAGTATCACTGATTAACACTGAACCCTATGGGAGTCTCACAGATGAACGCTGAACCCTATGGGAGTCTCACTGGTTAACAATGAACCCTATGGGAGTCTCACTGATTAAGACTGAACCCTATGGGAATCTCACTGATTTACACAAAACTTATGGGAGTCTCACTGATTAACACTTAACCCTATGGGAGTCTCACTGATTTACAATGAACCCTATGGGAGTCTCACTGATTAACACTGAAATCGATGGGATTCTCACTGATTAACACTGAACCCTATGGGAGTCTCACTGATTAACACTGAACCCAGTGGGAGTCTCAGTGATTAATACTGAACCCTATGGGAGTCTCACTGATTAACAATGAACACTGTGGGAGTCTCACTGATTAACACTGAACACTGTGGGAGTCTCACTGATTAACACTGAACCCTGTGAGAGTCTCACTGATTAACACTGAACCCTATGGGAGTCTCACTGATTAACACTGAACCCTGTGGGAGTCTCAGTTATTAACAATGAACCCTGAGGGAGTCTCACTGATTAACACTGAACACTGGGGGAGTCTCACTGATTAACACTGAACACTGTGGGAGTCTCACTGATTAACACTGAACCCTGTGGGAGTCTCACTGATTAACACTGAACCCTATGGGAGTCTCACTGATTAACACATGAACCCTGAGGGAGTCTCACTGATTAACACTGAACCCTATGGGAGTCTCAATGATTACCACTGAACCCTGTAGGAGACTCACTGATTAAGACTGAACCCTATGGGAGTCTCACTGATTAACACTGAACCCTGTGGGAGTCTCACTGGTTAACAATGAACCCTATGGGAGTCTCAATGATTAACACTGAACTCTATGGGATTTTCACTGATTAACACTGAACCCTAAGGGAGTCTCACTGATTAACACTGAACCCTGTGGGAGTCTCAGTTATTAACACTGAACCCTGAGGGAGTCTCACTGATTAACACTGAACACTGGGGGAGTCTCAATGATTAACACTGAACACTGTGGGAGTCTCACTGATTAACACTAAACCCTGTGGGAGTCTCACTGATTAACACTGAACCCTATGGGAGTCTCATTGATTAACACATGAACCCTGAGGGAGTCTCACTGATTAACACTGAACCCTGTGGGAGTCTCACTGATTAACACTGAACCATATGGGAGTCTCACTGATTAACACTGAACCCTATGGGAGTCTCACTGATTAACACATGAACCCTGTGGGAGTCTCACTGATTAACACTGAAACCTGTGGGAGTATCACTGATTAATGCTGAACCCTGTGGGAGTCTCACTGATTAACACTGAACCCTATGGGAGTCTCACTGATTAACACTGAACCCTTTGGGAGTCTCACTGATTAACACTGAACCCTATGGGAGTCTCACTGATTAACACTGAACCCTATGGGAGTCTCACTGATTAACACTGAACCCTGTGGGAGTCTCACTGATTAAGACTGAACCCTATGGGAGTCTCACTGATTAACACTGAACCCTATGGGAGTCTCACTGATTAACACTGAACCCTGTGGGAGTCTCAGTTATTAACAATGAACCCTGAGGGAGTCTCACTGATTAACACTGAACACTGGGGGAGTCTCACTGATTAACACTGAAACCTATGGGAGTCTCACTGATTAACACTGGACCTTATGGGAGTCTCACTGATTAACACTGAAGCCTGTGGGAGTCTCACTGATTAACACTGAACCCTATGGGAGTCTCACAGATGAACGCTGAACCCTATGGGAGTCTCACTGGTTAACAATGAACCCTATGGGAGTCTCACTGATTAAGACTGAACCCTATGGGAATCTCACTGATTTACACAAAACTTATGGGAGTCTCACTGATTAACACTTAACCCTATGGGAGTCTCACTGATTTACAATGAACCCTATGGGAGTCTCACTGATTAACACTGAACACTGGGGGAGTCTCAATGATTAACACTGAACACTGTGGGAGTCTCACTGATTAACACTAAACCCTGTGGGAGTCTCACTGATTAACACTGAACCCTATGGGAGTCTCATTGATTAACACATGAACCCTGAGGGAGTCTCACTGATTAACACTGAACCCTGTGGGAGTCTCACTGATTAACACTGAACCATATGGGAGTCTCACTGATTAACACTGAACCCTATGGGAGTCTCACTGATTAACACATGAACCCTGTGGGAGTCTCACTGATTAACACTGAACCCTGTGGGAGTATCACTGATTAATGCTGAACCCTGTGGGAGTCTCACTGATTAACACTGAACCCTATGGGAGTCTCACTGATTAACACTGAACCCTTTGGGAGTCTCACTGATTAACACTGAACCCTATGGGAGTCTCACTGATTAACACTGAACCCTATGGGAGTCTCACTGATTAACACTGAACCCTGTGGGAGTCTCACTGATTTAGACTGAACCCTATGGGAGTCTCACTGATTAACACTGAACCCTATGGGAGTCTCACTGATTAACACTGAACCCTGTGGGAGTCTCAGTTATTAACAATGAACCCTGAGGGAGTCTCACTGATTAACACTGAACACTGGGGGAGTCTCACTGATTAACACTGAAACCTATGGGAGTCTCACTGATTAACACTGGACCTTATGGGAGTCTCACTGATTAACACTGAAGCCTGTGGGAGTCTCACTGATTAACACTGAACCCTATGGGAGTCTCACAGATGAACGCTGAACCCTATGGGAGTCTCACTGGTTAACAATGAACCCTATGGGAGTCTCACTGATTAAGACTGAACCCTATGGGAGTCTCACTGATTAACACATGAACCCTGAGGGAGTCTCACTGATTAACACTGAACCCTGTGGGAGTCTCACTGATTAACACTGAACCCTGTGGGAGTCTCACTGAATAACACTGAACCCTGTGGGAGTCTCAGTTATTAACACTGAACCCTGAGGGAGTCTCACTGATTAACACTGAACACTGTGGGATTCTCACTGAGTAACACTGAACACTGTGGGAGTCTCACTGATTAACACTGAACCCTGTGGGAGTCTCACTGATTAACACTGAACCCTATGGGAGTCTCATTGATTAACACATGAACCCTGAGGGAGTCTCACTGATTAACACATAACCCTGTGGGAGTCTCACTGATTAACACTGAACCCTGTGGGAGTCTCACTGATTAACACTGAACCCTATGGGAGTCTCATTGATTAACACTGAACCCTATGGGAGTCTCACTGATTAACACATGAACCCTGTGGGAGTCTCAATTATTTA
Source organism: Petromyzon marinus (assembly GCF_048934315.1). NCBI lineage: Eukaryota > Metazoa > Chordata > Hyperoartia > Petromyzontiformes > Petromyzontidae > Petromyzon > Petromyzon marinus. The sequence continues at coordinate 2,021,100 of NW_027423501.1, forward strand.
CACTGAACCCTGTGGGAGTCTCACTGATTAACACTGAACACTGGGGGAGTCTCACTGATTAACACTGAACACTGTGGGAGTCTCACTGATTAACACTGAACCCTGTGGGAGTCTCACTGATTAACACTGAACCCTATGGGAGTCTCACTGATTAACACATGAACCCTGAGGGAGTCTCACTGATTAACACTGAACCCTATGGGAGTCTCACTGATTAAGACTGAACCATATGGGAGACTCACTGATTAACACTGAACCATATGGGAGTCTCACTGATTAACACTGAACCCTGTGGGAGTCTCACTGATTAACACTGAACCCTGTGGGAGACTCACTGATTAACACTGAACCATATGGGAGTCTCACTGATTAACACTGAACCCTGTGGGAGTCTCACTGATTAACACTGAACCCTATGGGAGTCTCACTGATTAACACTGAACCCTGTGAGAGTCTCAGTGATTAAGACTGAACCCTATGGGAGTCTCACTGATTAACACTGGACCTTATGGGAGTCTCACTGATTAACACTGAAGCCTGTGGGAGTCTCACTGATTAACACTGAACCCTATGGGAGTCTCACAGATGAACGCTGAACCCTATGGGAGTCTCACTGGTTAACAATGAACCCTATGGGAGTCTCACTGATTAAGACTGAACCCTATGGGAATCTCACTGATTTACACAAAACTTATGGAAGTCTCACTGATTAACACTTAACCCTATGGGAGTCTCACTGATTTACAATGAACCCTATGGGAGTCTCACTGATTAACACTGAACCCAGTGGGAGTCTCAGTGATTAATACTGAACCCTATGGGAGTCTCACTGATTAACAATGAACACTGTGGGAGTCTCACTGATTAACACTGAACACTGTGGGAGTCTCACTGATTAACACTGAACCCTGTGAGAGTCTCACTGATTAACACTGAACCCTATGGGAGTCTCACTGATTAACACTGAACCCTGTGGGAGTCTCAGTTATTAACAATGAACCCTGAGGGAGTCTCACTGATTAACACTGAACACTGGGGGAGTCTCACTGATTAACACTGAACACTGTGGGAGTCTCACTGATTAACACTGAACCCTGTGGGCGTCTCACTGATTAACACTGAACCCTATGGGAGTCTCACTGATTAACACATGAACCCTGAGGGAGTCTCACTGATTAACACTGAACCCTATGGGAGTCTCAATGATTAACACTGAACCCTGTGGGAGTCTCACTGATTAAGACTGAACCCTATGGGAGTCTCACTGATTAACACTGAACCCTGTGGGAGTCTCACTGGTTAACAATGAACCCTATGGGAGTATCAATGATTAACACTGAACTCTATGGGATTTTCACTGATTAACACTGAACCCTATGGGAGTCTCACTGATTAACACTGAACCCTGTGGGAGTCTCAGTTATTAACACTGAACCCTGAGGGAGTCTCACTGATTAACACTGAACACTGGGGGAGTCTCAATGATTAACACTGAACACTGTGGGAGTCTCACTGATTAACACTAAACCCTGTGGGAGTCTCACTGATTAACACTGAACCCTATGGGAGTCTCATTGATTAACACATGAACCCTGAGGGAGTCTCACTGATTAACACTGAACCCTGTGGGAGTCTCACTGATTAACACTGAACCATATGGGAGTCTCACTGATTAACACTGAACCCTATGGGAGTCTCACTGATTACCACATGAACCCTGTGGGAGTCTCACTGATTAACACTGAACCCTGTGGGAGTATCACTGATTAATGCTGAACCCTGTGGGAGTCTCACTGATTAACACTGAACCCTATGGGAGTCTCACTGATTAACACTGAACCCTTTGGGAGTCTCACTGATTAACACTGAACCCTATGGGAGTCTCACTGATTAACACTGAACCCTATGGGAGTCTCACTGATTAACACTGAACCCTGTGGGAGTCTCACTGATTAAGACTGAACCCTATGGGAGTCTCACTGATTAACACTGAACCCTATGGGAGTCTCACTGATTAACACTGAACCCTGTGGGAGTCTCAGTTATTAACAATGAACCCTGAGGGAGTCTCACTGATTAACACTGAACACTGGGGGAGTCTCACTGATTAACACTGAACACTGTGGGAGTCTCACTGATTAACACTGAACCCTGTGGGAGTCTCACTGATTAACACTGAACCCTATGGGAGTCTCACTGATTAACACATGAACCCTGAGGGAGTCTCACTTATTAACACTGACCCCTATGGGAGTCTCAATGATTAACACTGAACCCTGTGGGAGTCTCACTGATTAAGACTGAACCCTATGGGAGTCTCACTGATTAACACTGAAGCCTGTGGGAGTCTCACTGGTTAACAATGAACCCTATGGGAGTCTCAATGATTAACACTGAACTCTATGGGATTCTCACTGATTAACACTGAACCCTATGGGAGTCTCACTGATTAACACTGAACCCTGTGGGAGTCTCAGTTATTAACACTGAACCCTGAGGGAGTCTCACTGATTAACACTGAACACTGGGGGAGTCTCAATGATTAACACTGAACACTGTGGGAGTCTCACTGATTAACACTAAACCCTGTGGGAGTCTCACTGATTAACACTGAACCCTATGGGAGTATCATTGATTAACACATGAACCCTGAGGGAGTCTCACTGATTAACACTGAACCCTGTGGGAGTCTCACTGATTAACACTGAACCCTATGGGAGTCTCACTGATTAACACTGAACCCTGTGAGGGTCTCACTGATTAACACTGAACCCTGTGAGAGTCTTACTGATTAAGACTGAACCCTATGGGAGTCTCACTGATTAACACTGAAACCTATGGGAGTCTCACTGATTAACACTGAACCCTATGGGAGTCTCACTGATTAACACTGAACCCTGTGGGAGTCTCACTGATTAACACTGAACCCTATGGGAGTCTCACTGATTAACACATGAACCCTGAGGGAGTCTCACTGATTAACACTGAACCCTGTGGGAGTCTCACTGATTAACACTGAACCCTGTGGGAGTCTCACTGAATAACACTGAACCCTGTGGGAGTCTCAGTTATTAACACTGAACCCTGAGGGAGTCTCACTGATTAACACTGAACACTGTGGGATTCTCACTGAGTAACACTGAACACTGTGGGAGTCTCACTGATTAACACTGAACCCTGTGGGAGTCTCACTGATTAACACTGAACCCTATGGGAGTCTCATTGATTAACACATGAACCCTGAGGGAGTCTCACTGATTAACACATAACCCTGTGGGAGTCTCACTGATTAACACTGAACCCTGTGGGAGTCTCACTGATTAACACTGAACCCTATGGGAGTCTCATTGATTAACACTGAACCCTATGGGAGTCTCACTGATTAACACATGAACCCTGTGGGAGTCTCAATTATTTACACTGAACCCTGTGGGAGTCTCACTGATTAACACTGAACCCTATGTGAGTCTCACTGATTAACACATGAACCCTGAGGGAGTCTCACTGATTAACACTGAACCATGTGGGAGTCTCACTGATTAACACTGAACACTGTGGGAGTCTCACTGATTAACACTGAACCCTGTGGGAGTCTCACTGATTAACACTGAACCCTATGGGAGTCTCACTGATTAACACATGAACCCTGAGGGAGTCTCACTGATTAACACTGAACCCTATGGGAGTCTCACTGATTAAGACTGAACCATATGGGAGTCTCAATGATTAACACTGAACCCTGAGGGAGTCTCACTGATTAACACTGAACCCTGTGGGAGACTCACTGATTAACACTGAACCATATGGGAGTCTCACTGATTAACACTGAACCCTGTGGGAGTCTCACTGATTAACACTGAACCCTATGGGAGTCTCACTGATTAACACTGAACCCTGTGAGAGTCTCAGTGATTAAGACTGAACCCTATGGGAGTCTCACTGATTAACACTGAAACCTATGGGAGTCTCACTGATTAACACTGGACCTTATGGGAGTCTCACTGATTAACACTGAAGCCTGTGGGAGTCTCACTGATTAACACTGAACCCTATGGGAGTCTCACAGATGAACGCTGAACCCTATGGGAGTCTCACTGGTTAACAATGAACCCTATGGGAGTCTCACTGATTAAGACTGAACCCTATGGGAATCTCACTGATTTACACAAAACTTATGGAAGTCTCACTGATTAACACTTAACCCTATGGGAGTCTCACTGATTTACAATGAACCCTATGGGAGTCTCACTGATTAACACTGAAATCGATGGGATTCTCACTGATTAACACTGAACCCTATGGGAGTCTCACTGATTAACACTGAACCCAGTGGGAGTCTCAGTGATTAATTCTGAACCCTATGGGAGTCTCACTGATTAACAATGAACACTGTGGGAGTCTCACTGATTAACACTGTACACTGTGGGAGTCTCACTGATTAACACTGAACCCTGTGAGAGTCTCACTGATTAACACTGAACCCTATGGGAGTCTCACTGATTAAAACTGAACCCTGTGGGAGTCTCAGTTATTAACAATGAACCCTGAGGGAGTCTCACTGATTAACACTGAACACTGGGGGAGTCTCACTGATTAACACTGAACACTGTGGGAGTCTCACTGATTAACACTGAACCCTGTGGGAGTCTCACTGATTAACACTGAACCCTATGGGAGTCTCACTGATTAACACATGAACCCTGAGGGAGTCTCACTGATTAACACTGAACCCTATGGGAGTCTCAATGATTAACACTGAACCCTGTGGGAGTCTCACTGATTAACACTGAACCCTATGGGAGTCTCACTGATTAACACTGAACCCTGTGGGAGTCTCACTGGTTAACAATGAACCCTATGGGAGTCTCAATGATTAACACTGAACTCTATGGGATTTTCACTGATTAACACTGAACCCTATGGGAGTCTCACTGATTAACACTGAACCCTGTGGGAGTCTCAGTTATTAACACTGAACCCTGAGGGAGTCTCACTGATTAACACTGAACACTGGGGGAGTCTCATTGATTAACACTGAACACTGTGGGAGTCTCACTGATTAACACTAAACCCTGTGGGAGTCTCACTGATTAACACTGAACCCTATGGGAGTCTCATTGATTAACACATGAACCCTGAGGGAGTCTCACTGATTAACACTGAACCCTGTGGGAGTCTCACTGATTAACACTGAACCATATGGGAGTCTCACTAATTAACACTGAACCCTATGGGAGTCTCACTGATTAACACATGAACCCTGTGGGAGTCTCACTGATTAACACTGAACCCTGTGGGAGTATCACTGATTAATGCTGAACCCTGTGGGAGTCTCACTGATTAACACTGAACCCTATGGGAGTCTCACTGATTAACACTGAACCCTTTGGGAGTCTCACTGATTAACACTGAACCCTATGGGAGTCTCACTGATTAACACTGAACCCTATGGGAGTCTCACTGATTAACACTGAACCCTGTGGGAGTCTCACTGATTAAGACTGAACCCTATGGGAGTCTCACTGATTAACACTGAACCCTATGGGAGTCTCACTGATTAACACTGAACCCTGTGGGAGTCTCAGTTATTAACAATGAACCCTGAGGGAGTCTCACTGATTAACACTGAACACTGGGGGAGTCTCACTGATTAACACTGAACACTGTGGGAGTCTCACTGATTAACACTGAACCCTGTGGGAGTCTCACTGATTAACACTGAACCCTATGGGAGTCTCACTGATTAACACATGAACCCTGAGGGAGTCTCACTTATTAACACTGACCCCTATGGGAGTCTCAATGATTAACACTGAACCCTGTGGGAGTCTCACTGATTAAGACTGAACCCTATGGGAGACTCACTGATTAACACTGAACCCTGTGGGAGTCTCACTGGTTAACAATGAACCCTATGGGAGTCTCAATGATTAACACTGAACTCTATGGGATTCTCACTGATTAACACTGAACCCTATGGGAGTCTCACTGATTAACACTGAACCCTGTGGGAGTCTCAGTTATTAACACTGAACCCTGAGGGAGTCTCACTGATTAACACTGAACACTGGGGGAGTCTCAATGATTAACACTGAACACTGTGGGAGTCTCACTGATTAACACTAAACCCTGTGGGAGTCTCACTGATTAACACTGAACCCTATGGGAGTATCATTGATTAACACATGAACCCTGAGGGAGTCTCACTGATTAACACTGAACCCTGTGGGAGTCTCACTGATTAACACTGAACCCTATGGGAGTCTCACTGATTAACACTGAACCCTGTGAGAGTCTCACTGATTAACACTGAACCCTGTGAGAGTCTTACTGATTAAGACTGAACCCTATGGGAGTCTCACTGATTAACACTGAAACCTATGGGAGTCTCACTGATTAACACTGAACCCTATGGGAGTCTCACTGATTAACACTGAACCCTGTGGGAGTCTCACTGATTAACACTGAACCCTATGGGAGTCTCACTGATTAACACATGAACCCTGAGGGAGTCTCACTGATTAACACTGAACCCTGTGGGAGTCTCACTGATTAACACTGAACCCTATGGGAGTCTCACTGATTAACACTGAACCCTGTGAGAGTCTCACTGATTAACACTGAACCCTGTGAGAGTCTTACTGATTAAGACTGAACCCTATGGGAGTCTCACTGATTAACACTGAAACCTATGGGAGTCTCACTGATTAACACTGAACCCTATGGGAGTCTCACTGATTAACACTGAACCCTGTGGGAGTCTCACTGATTAACACTGAACCCTATGGGAGTCTCACTGATTAACACATGAACCCTGAGGGAGTCTCACTGATTAACACTGAACCCTGTGGGAGTCTCACTGATTAACACTGAACCCTGTGGGAGTCTCACTGAATAACACTGAACCCTGTGGGAGTCTCAGTTATTAACACTGAACCCTGAGGGAGTCTCACTGATTAACACTGAACACTGTGGGATTCTCACTGAGTAACACTGAACACTGTGGGAGTCTCACTGATTAACACTGAACCCTGTGGGAGTCTCACTGATTAACACTGAACCCTATGGGAGTCTCATTGATTAACACATGAACCCTGAGGGAGTCTCACTGATTAACACATAACCCTGTGGGAGTCTCACTGATTAACACTGAACCCTGTGGGAGTCTCACTGATTAACACTGAACCCTATGGGAGTCTCATTGATTAACACTGAACCCTATGGGAGTCTCACTGATTAACACATGAACCCTGTGGGAGTCTCAATTATTTACACTGAACCCTGTGGGAGTCTCACTGATTAACACTGAACCCTATGGGAGTATCACTGATTAACACTGAACCCTGTGGGAGTCTCACTGATTAAGACTGAACCCTATGGGAGTCTCAATGATTAACACTGAACCCTATGGGAGTCTCACTGATTAACACTGAACCCTGTGGGAGTCTCAGTTATTAACACTGAACCCTGAGGGAGTCTCACTGATTAACACTGAACACTGGGGGAGTCTCACTGATTAACACTGAACACTGTGGGAGTCTCACTGATTAACACTAAACCCAGTGGGAGTCTCACTGATTAACACTGAACCCTATGGGAGTCTCATTGATTAACACATGAACCCTGAGGGAGTCTCACTGATTAACACTGAACCCTGTGGGAATCTCACTGATTAACACTGAACCATATGGGAGTCTCACTGATTAACGCTGAACCCTGTGGGATTCTCACTGATTAACACTGAACCCTATGGGAGTCTCACTGATTAACACTGAACCCTGTGAGAGTCTCAGTGATTAAGACTGAACCCTATGGGAGTCTCACTGATTAACACTGAAACCTATGGGAGTCTCACTGATTAACACTGGACCTTATGGGAGTCTCACTGATTAACACTGAAGCCTGTGGGAGTCTCACTGATTAACACTGAACACTGTGGGATTCTCACTGAGTAACACTGAACACTGTGGGAGTCTCACTGATTAACACTGAACCCTGTGGGAGTCTCACTGATTAACACTGAACCCTATGGGAGTCTCATTGATTAACACATGAACCCTGAGGGAGTCTCACTGATTAACACATAACCCTGTGGGAGTCTCACTGATTAACACTGAACCCTGTGGGAGTCTCACTGATTAACACTGAACCCTATGGGAGTCTCATTGATTAACACTGAACCCTATGGGAGTCTCACTGATTAACACATGAACCCTGTGGGAGTCTCAATTATTTACACTGAACCCTGTGGGAGTCTCACTGATTAACACTGAACCCTATGGGAGTCTCACTGATTAACACATGAACCCTGAGGGAGTCTCACTGATTAACACTGAACCCTATGGGAGTATCACTGATTAACACTGAACCCTGTGGGAGTCTCACTGATTAAGACTGAACCCTATGGGAGTCTCAATGATTAACACTGAACCCTATGGGAGTCTCACTGATTAACACTGAACCCTGTGGGAGTCTCAGTTATTAACACTGAACCCTGAGGGAGTCTCACTGATTAACACTGAACACTGGGGGAGTCTCACTGATTAACACTGAACACTGTGGGAGTCTCACTGATTAACACTAAACCCAGTGGGAGTCTCACTGATTAACACTGAACCCTATGGGAGTCTCATTGATTAACACATGAACCCTGAGGGAGTCTCACTGATTAACACTGAACCCTGTGGGAATCTCACTGATTAACACTGAACCATATGGGAGTCTCACTGATTAACGCTGAACCCTGTGGGGTTCTCACTGATTAACACTGAACCCTATGGGAGTCTCACTGATTAACACTGAACCCTGTGAGAGTCTCAGTGATTAAGACTGAACCCTATGGGAGTCTCACTGATTAACACTGAAACCTATGGGAGTCTCACTGATTAACACTGGACCTTATGGGAGTCTCACTGATTAACACTGAAGCCTGTGGGAGTCTGACTGATTAAGACTGAACCCTATGGGAGTCTCACTGATTAACACTGAACCCTATGGGAGTATCACTGATTAACACTGAACCCTGTGGGAGTCTCACTGATTAAGACTGAACCCTATGGGAGTCTCAATGATTAACACTGAACCCTATGGGAGTCTCACTGATTAACACTGAACCCTGTGGGAGTCTCAGTTATTAACACTGAACCCTGAGGGAGTCTCACTGATTAACACTGAACACTGGGGGAGTCTCACTGATTAACACTGAACACTGTGGGAGTCTCACTGATTAACACTAAACCCAGTGGGAGTCTCACTGATTAACACTGAACCCTATGGGAGTCTCATTGATTAACACATGAACCCTGAGGGAGTCTCACTGATTAACACTGAACCCTGTGGGAATCTCACTGATTAACACTGAACCATAAGGGAGTCTCACTGATTAACACTGAACCCTGTGGGAGTCTCACTGATTAACACTGAACCCTATGGGAGTCTCACTGATTAACACTGAACCCTGTGAGAGTCTCAGTGATTAAGACTGAACCCTATGGGAGTCTCACTGATTAACACTGAAACCTATGGGAGTCTCACTGATTAACACTGGACCTTATGGGAGTCTCACTGATTAACACTGAAGCCTGTGGGAGTCTCACTGATTAACACTGAACCCTATGGGAGTCTCACTGATTAACACTGAACCCTGTGGGAGTCTCAGTTATTAACACTGAACCCTGAGGGAGTCTCACTGATTAACACTGAACACTGGGGGAGTCTCACTGATTAACACTGAACACTGTGGGAGTCTCACTGATTAACACTAAACCCAGTGGGAGTCTCACTGATTAACACTGAACCCTATGGGAGTCTCATTGATTAACACATGAACCCTGAGGGAGTCTCACTGATTAACACTGAACCCTGTGGGAATCTCACTGATTAACACTGAACCATATGGGAGTCTCACTGATTAACGCTGAACCCTGTGGGATTATCACTGATTAACACTGAACCCTATGGGAGTCTCACTGATTAACACTGAACCCTGTGAGAGTCTCAGTGATTAAGACTGAACCCTATGGGAGTCTCACTGATTAACACTGAAACCTATGGGAGTCTCACTGATTAACACTGGACCTTATGGGAGTCTCACTGATTAACACTGAAGCCTGTGGGAGTCTCACTGATTAAGACTGAACCCTATGGGAGTCTCACTGATTAACACTGAACCCTATGGGAGTATCACTGATTAACACTGAACCCTGTGGGAGTCTCACTGATTAACACTAAACCCAGTGGGAGTCTCACTGATTAACACTGAACCCTATGGGAGTCTCATTGATTAACACATGAACCCTGAGGGAGTCTCACTGATTAACACTGAACCCTGTGGGAATCTCACTGATTAACACTGAACCATATGGGAGTCTCACTGATTAACGCTGAACCCTGTGGGATTCTCACTGATTAACACTGAACCCTATGGGAGTCTCACTGATTAACACTGAACCCTGTGAGAGTCTCAGTGATTAAGACTGAACCCTATGGGAGTCTCACTGATTAACACTGAAACCTATGGGAGTCTCACTGATTAACACTGGACCTTATGGGAGTCTCACTGATTAACACTGAAGCCTGTGGGAGTCTCACTGATTAACACTGAACACTGTGGGATTCTCACTGAGTAACACTGAACACTGTGGGAGTCTCACTGATTAACACTGAACCCTGTGGGAGTCTCACTGATTAACACTGAACCCTATGGGAGTCTCATTGATTAACACATGAACCCTGAGGGAGTCTCACTGATTAACACATAACCCTGTGGGAGTCTCACTGATTAACACTGAACCCTGTGGGAGTCTCACTGATTAACACTGAACCCTATGGGAGTCTCATTGATTAACACTGAACCCTATGGGAGTCTCACTGATTAACACATGAACCCTGTGGGAGTCTCAATTATTTACACTGAACCCTGTGGGAGTCTCACTGATTAACACTGAACCCTATGGGAGTCTCACTGATTAACACATGAACCCTGAGGGAGTCTCACTGATTAACACTGAACCCTATGGGAGTATCACTGATTAACACTGAACCCTGTGGGAGTCTCACTGATTAAGACTGAACCCTATGGGAGTCTCAATGATTAACACTGAACCCTATGGGAGTCTCACTGATTAACACTGAACCCTGTGGGAGTCTCAGTTATTAACACTGAACCCTGAGGGAGTCTCACTGATTAACACTGAACACTGGGGGAGTCTCACTGATTAACACTGAACACTGTGGGAGTCTCACTGATTAACACTAAACCCAGTGGGAGTCTCACTGATTAACACTGAACCCTATGGGAGTCTCATTGATTAACACATGAACCCTGAGGGAGTCTCACTGATTAACACTGAACCCTGTGGGAATCTCACTGATTAACACTGAACCATATGGGAGTCTCACTGATTAACGCTGAACCCTGTGGGGTTCTCACTGATTAACACTGAACCCTATGGGAGTCTCACTGATTAACACTGAACCCTGTGAGAGTCTCAGTGATTAAGACTGAACCCTATGGGAGTCTCACTGATTAACACTGAAACCTATGGGAGTCTCACTGATTAACACTGGACCTTATGGGAGTCTCACTGATTAACACTGAAGCCTGTGGGAGTCTGACTGATTAAGACTGAACCCTATGGGAGTCTCACTGATTAACACTGAACCCTATGGGAGTATCACTGATTAACACTGAACCCTGTGGGAGTCTCACTGATTAAGACTGAACCCTATGGGAGTCTCAATGATTAACACTGAACCCTATGGGAGTCTCACTGATTAACACTGAACCCTGTGGGAGTCTCAGTTATTAACACTGAACCCTGAGGGAGTCTCACTGATTAACACTGAACACTGGGGGAGTCTCACTGATTAACACTGAACACTGTGGGAGTCTCACTGATTAACACTAAACCCAGTGGGAGTCTCACTGATTAACACTGAACCCTATGGGAGTCTCATTGATTAACACATGAACCCTGAGGGAGTCTCACTGATTAACACTGAACCCTGTGGGAATCTCACTGATTAACACTGAACCATAAGGGAGTCTCACTGATTAACACTGAACCCTGTGGGAGTCTCACTGATTAACACTGAACCCTATGGGAGTCTCACTGATTAACACTGAACCCTGTGAGAGTCTCAGTGATTAAGACTGAACCCTATGGGAGTCTCACTGATTAACACTGAAACCTATGGGAGTCTCACTGATTAACACTGGACCTTATGGGAGTCTCACTGATTAACACTGAAGCCTGTGGGAGTCTCACTGATTAACACTGAACCCTATGGGAGTCTCACTGATTAACACTGAACCCTGTGGGAGTCTCAGTTATTAACACTGAACCCTGAGGGAGTCTCACTGATTAACACTGAACACTGGGGGAGTCTCACTGATTAACACTGAACACTGTGGGAGTCTCACTGATTAACACTAAACCCAGTGGGAGTCTCACTGATTAACACTGAACCCTATGGGAGTCTCATTGATTAACACATGAACCCTGAGGGAGTCTCACTGATTAACACTGAACCCTGTGGGAATCTCACTGATTAACACTGAACCATATGGGAGTCTCACTGATTAACGCTGAACCCTGTGGGATTATCACTGATTAACACTGAACCCTATGGGAGTCTCACTGATTAACACTGAACCCTGTGAGAGTCTCAGTGATTAAGACTGAACCCTATGGGAGTCTCACTGATTAACACTGAAACCTATGGGAGTCTCACTGATTAACACTGGACCTTATGGGAGTCTCACTGATTAACACTGAAGCCTGTGGGAGTCTCACTGATTAAGACTGAACCCTATGGGAGTCTCACTGATTAACACTGAACCCTATGGGAGTATCACTGATTAACACTGAACCCTGTGGGAGTCTCACTGATTAAGACTGAACCCTATGGGAGTCTCAATGATTAACACTGAACCCTATGGGAGTCTCACTGATTAACACTGAACCCTGTGGGAGTCTCAGTTATTAACACTGAACCCTGAGGGAGTTTCACTGATTAACACTGAACACTGGGGGAGTCTCACTGATTAACACTGAACACTGTGGGAGTCTCACTGATTAACACTAAACCCAGTGGGAGTCTCACTGATTAACACTGAACCCTATGGGAGTCTCATTGATTAACACATGAACCCTGAGGGAGTCTCACTGATTAACACTGAACCCTGTGGGAATCTCACTGATTAACACTGAACCATAAGGGAGTCTCACTGATTAAAACTGAACCCTGTGGGAGTCTCACTGATTAACACTGAACCCTATGGGAGTCTCACTGATTAACACTGAACCCTGTGAGAGTCTCAGTGATTAAGACTGAACCCTATGGGAGTCTCACTGATTAACACTGAAACCTATGGGAGTCTCACTGATTAACACTGGACCTTATGGGAGTCTCACTGATTAACACTGAAGCCTGTGGGAGTCTCACTGATTAACACTGAACCCTATGGGAGTCTCACAGATGAACGCTGAACCCTATGGGAGTCTCACTGGTTAACAATGAACCCTATGGGAGTCTCACTGATTAAGACTGAACCCTATGGGAGTCTCACTGATTTACACAAAACTTATGGGAGTCTCACTGATTAACACTTAACCCTATGGGAGTCTCACTGATTTACAATGAACCCTATGGGAGTCTCACTGATTAACACTGAAATCGATGGGATTCTCACTGATTAACACTGAACCCTATGGGAGTCTCACTGATTAACAGTGAACCCAGTGGGAGTCTCAGTGATTAATACTGAACCCTATGGGATTCTCACTGATTAACAATGAACACTGTGGGAGTCTCACTGATTAACACTGAACACTGTGGGAGTCTCACTGATTAACACTGAACCCTGTGAGAGTCTCACTGATTAACACTGAACCCTATGGGAGTCTCACTGATTAACACATGAACCCTGTGGGAGTCTCACTGATTAACACTGAACCCTGTGGGAGTATCACTGATTAATGCTGAACCCTGTGGGAGTCTCACTGATTAACACTGAACCCTATGGGAGTCTCACTGATTAACACTGAACCCTGTGGGAGTCTCACTGATTAACACTGAACCCTATGGGAGTCTCACTGATTAACACTGAACCCTATGGGAGTCTCACTGATTAACACTGAACCCTGTGGGAGTCTCACTGATTAAGACTGAACCCTATGGGAGTCTCAATGATTAACACTGAACCCTGTGGGAGTCTCACTGATTAAGACTGAACCCTATGAGAGTCTCACTGATTAACACTGAACCCTGTGGGAGTCTCACTGGTTAACAATGAACCCTATGGGAGTCTCAATGATTAACACTGAACTCTATGGGATTTTCACTGATTAACACTGAACCCTATGGGAGTCTCACTGATTAACACTGAACCCTGTGGGAGTCTCAGTTATTAACACTGAACCCTGAGGGAGTCTCACTGATTAACACTGAACACTGGAGGAGTCTCAATGATTAACACTGAACACTGTGGGAGTCTCACTGATTAACACTAAACCCTGTGGGAGTCTCACTGATTAACACTGAACCCTATGGGAGTCTCATTGATTAACACATGAACCCTGAGGGAGTCTCACTGATTAACACTGAACCCTGTGGGAGTCTCACTGATTAACACTGAACCATATGGGAGTCTCACTGATTAACACTGAACCCTATGGGAGTCTCACTGATTAACACATGAACCCTGTGGGAGTCTCACTGATTAACACTGAACCCTGTGGGAGTATCACTGATTAATGCTGAACCCTGTGGGAGTCTCACTGATTAACACTGAACCCTATGGGAGTCTCACTGATTAACACTGAACCCTTTGGGAGTCTCACTGATTAACACTGAACCCTATGGGAGTCTCACTGATTAACACTGAACCCTATGGGAGTCTCACTGATTAACACTGAACCCTGTGGGAGTCTCACTGATTAAGACTGAACCCTATGGGAGTCTCACTGATTAACACTGAACCCTATGGGAGTCTCACTGATTAACACTGAACCCTGTGGGAGTCTCAGTTATTAACAATGAACCCTGAGGGAGTCTCACTGATTAACACTGAACACTGGGGGAGTCTCACTGATTAACACTGAACACTGTGGGAGTCTCACTGATTAACACTGAACCCTGTGGGAGTCTCACTGATTAACACTGAACCCTATGGGAGTCTCACTGATTAACACATGAACCCTGAGGGAGTCTCACTTATTAACACTGACCCCTATGGGAGTCTCAATGATTAACACTGAACCCTGTGGGAGTCTCACTGATTAAGACTGAACCCTATGGGAGTCTCACTGATTAACACTGAACCCTGTGGGAGTCTCACTGGTTAACAATGAACCCTATGGGAGTCTCAATGATTAACACTGAACTCTATGGGATTCTCACTGATTAAAACTGAACCCTATGGGAGTCTCACTGATTAACACTGAACCCTGTGGGAGTCTCAGTTATTAACACTGAACCCTGAGGGAGTCTCACTGATTAACACTGAACACTGGGGGAGTCTCAATGATTAACACTGAACACTGTGGGAGTCTCACTGATTAACACTAAACCCTGTGGGAGTCTCACTGATTAACACTGAACCCTATGGGAGTATCATTGATTAACACATGAACCCTGAGGGAGTCTCACTGATTAACACTGAACCCTGTGGGAGTCTCACTGATTAACACTGAACCCTATGGGAGTCTCACTGATTAACACTGAACCCTGTGAGAGTCTCACTGATTAACACTGAACCCTGTGAGAGTCTTACTGATTAAGACTGAACCCTATGGGAGTCTCACTGATTAACACTGAAACCTATGGGAGTCTCACTGATTAACACTGAACCCTATGGGAGTCTCACTGATTAACACTGAACCCTGTGGGAGTCTCACTGATTAACACTGAACCCTATGGGAGTCTCACTGATTAACACATGAACCCTGAGGGAGTCTCACTGATTAACACTGAACCCTGTGGGAGTCTCACTGATTAACACTGAACCCTGTGGGAGTCTCACTGAATAACACTGAACCCTCTGGGAGTCTCAGTTATTAACACTGAACCCTGAGGGAGTCTCACTGATTAACACTGAACACTGTGGGATTCTCACTGAGTAACACTGAACACTGTGGGAGTCTCACTGATTAACACTGAACCCTGTGGGAGTCTCACTGATTAACACTGAACCCTATGGGAGTCTCATTGATTAACACATGAACCCTGAGGGAGTCTCACTGATTAACACATAACCCTGTGGGAGTCTCACTGATTAACACTGAACCCTGTGGGAGTCTCACTGATTAACACTGAACCCTATGGGAGTCTCATTGATTAACACTGAACCCTATGGGAGTCTCACTGATTAACACATGAACCCTGTGGGAGTCTCAATTATTTACACTGAACCCTGTGGGAGTCTCACTGATTAACACTGAACCCTATGGGAGTCTCACTGATTAACACATGAACCCTGAGGGAGTCTCACTGATTAACACTGAACCCTATGGGAGTATCACTGATTAACACTGAACCCTGTGGGAGTCTCACTGATTAAGACTGAACCCTATGGGAGTCTCAATGATTAACACTGAACCCTATGGGAGTCTCACTGATTAACACTGAACCCTGTGGGAGTCTCAGTTATTAACACTGAACCCTGAGGGAGTCTCACTGATTAACACTGAACACTGGGGGAGTCTCACTGATTAACACTGAACACTGTGGGAGTCTCACTGATTAACACTAAACCCAGTGGGAGTCTCACTGATTAACACTGAACCCTATGGGAGTCTCATTGATTAACACATGAACCATGAGGGAGTCTCACTGATTAACACTGAACCCTGTGGGAATCTCACTGATTAACACTGAACCATATGGGAGTCTCACTGATTAACGCTGAACCCTGTGGGATTCTCACTGATTAACACTGAACCCTATGGGAGTCTCACTGATTAACACTGAACCCTGTGAGAGTCTCAGTGATTAAGACTGAACCCTATGGGAGTCTCACTGATTAACACTGAAACCTATGGGAGTCTCACTGATTAACACTGGACCTTATGGGAGTCTCACTGATTAACACTGAAGCCTGTGGGAGTCTCACTGATTAAGACTGAACCCTATGGGAGTCTCACTGATTAACACTGAACCCTATGGGAGTATCACTGATTAACACTGAACCCTGTGGGAGTCTCACTGATTAAGACTGAACCCTATGGGAGTCTCAATGATTAACACTGAACCCTATGGGAGTCTCACTGATTAACACTGAACCCTGTGGGAGTCTCAGTTATTAACACTGAACCCTGAGGGAGTCTCACTGATTAACACTGAACACTGGGGGAGTCTCACTGATTAACACTGAACACTGTGGGAGTCTCACTGATTAACACTAAACCCAGTGGGAGTCTCACTGATTAACACTGAACCCTATGGGAGTCTCATTGATTAACACATGAACCCTGAGGGAGTCTCACTGATTAACACTGAACCCTGTGGGAATCTCACTGATTAACACTGAACCATAAGGGAGTCTCACTGATTAACACTGAACCCTGTGGGAGTCTCACTGATTAACACTGAACCCTATGGGAGTCTCACTGATTAACACTGAACCCTGTGAGAGTTTCAGTGATTAAGACTGAACCCTATGGGAGTCTCACTGATTAACACTGAAACCTATGGGAGTCTCACTGATTAACACTGGACCTTATGGGAGTCTCACTGATTAACACTGAAGCCTGTGGGAGTCTCACTGATTAACACTGAACCCTATGGGAGTCTCACTGATTAACACTGAACCCTGTGGGAGTCTCAGTTATTAACACTGAACCCTGAGGGAGTCTCACTGATTAACACTGAACACTGGGGGAGTCTCACTGATTAACACTGAACACTGTGGGAGTCTCACTGATTAACACTAAACCCAGTGGGAGTCTCACTGATTAACACTGAACCCTATGGGAGTCTCATTGATTAACACATGAACCCTGAGGGAGTCTCACTGATTAACACTGAACCCTGTGGGAATCTCACTGATTAACACTGAACCATATGGGAGTCTCAGTGATTAACGCTGAACCCTGTGGGATTCTCACTGATTAACACTGAACCCTATGGGAGTCTCACTGATTAACACTGAACCCTGTGAGAGTCTCAGTGATTAAGACTGAACCCTATGGGAGTCTCACTGATTAACACTGAAACCTATGGGAGTCTCACTGATTAACACTGGACCTTATGGGAGTCTCACTGATTAACACTGAACCCTATGGGAGTATCACTGATTAACACTGAACCCTGTGGGAGTCTCACTGATTAAGACTGAACCCTATGGGAGTCTCAATGATTAACACTGAACCCTATGGGAGTCTCACTGATTAACACTGAACCCTGTGGGAGTCTCAGTTATTAACACTGAACCCTGAGGGAGTCTCACTGATTAACACTGAACACTGGGGGAGTCTCACTGATTAACACTGAACACTGTGGGAGTCTCACTGATTAACACTAAACCCAGTGGGAGTCTCACTGATTAACACTGAACCCTATGGGAGTCTCATTGATTAACACATGAACCCTGAGGGAGTCTCACTGATTAACACTGAACCCTGTGGGAATCTCACTGATTAACACTGAACCATATGGGAGTCTCACTGATTAACGCTGAACCCTGTGGGATTCTCACTGATTAACACTGAACCCTATGGGAGTCTCACTGATTAACACTGAACCCTGTGAGAGTCTCAGTGATTAAGACTGAACCCTATGGGAGTCTCACTGATTAACACTGAAACCTATGGGAGTCTCACTGATTAACACTGGACCTTATGGGAGTCTCACTGATTAACACTGAAGCCTGTGGGAGTCTCACTGATTAAGACTGAACCCTATGGGAGTCTCACTGATTAACACTGAACCCTATGGGAGTATCACTGATTAACACTGAACCCTGTGGGAGTCTCACTGATTAAGACTGAACCCTATGGGAGTCTCAATGATTAACACTGAACCCTATGGGAGTCTCACTGATTAACACTGAACCCTGTGGGAGTCTCAGTTATTAACACTGAACCCTGAGGGAGTCTCACTGATTAACACTGAACACTGGGGGAGTCTCACTGATTAACACTGAACACTGTGGGAGTCTCACTGATTAACACTAAACCCAGTGGGAGTCTCACTGATTAACACTGAACCCTATGGGAGTCTCATTGATTAACACATGAACCCTGAGGGAGTCTCACTGATTAACACTGAACCCTGTGGGAATCTCACTGATTAACACTGAACCATAAGGGAGTCTCACTGATTAACACTGAACCCTGTGGGAGTCTCACTGATTAACACTGAACCCTATGGGAGTCTCACTGATTAACACTGAACCCTGTGAGAGTTTCAGTGATTAAGACTGAACCCTATGGGAGTCTCACTGATTAACACTGAAACCTATGGGAGTCTCACTGATTAACACTGGACCTTATGGGAGTCTCACTGATTAACACTGAAGCCTGTGGGAGTCTCACTGATTAACACTGAACCCTATGGGAGTCTCACTGATTAACACTGAACCCTGTGGGAGTCTCAGTTATTAACACTGAACCCTGAGGGAGTCTCACTGATTAACACTGAACACTGGGGGAGTCTCACTGATTAACACTGAACACTGTGGGAGTCTCACTGATTAACACTAAACCCAGTGGGAGTCTCACTGATTAACACTGAACCCTATGGGAGTCTCATTGATTAACACATGAACCCTGAGGGAGTCTCACTGATTAACACTGAACCCTGTGGGAATCTCACTGATTAACACTGAACCATATGGGAGTCTCACTGATTAACGCTGAACCCTGTGGGATTCTCACTGATTAACACTGAACCCTATGGGAGTCTCACTGATTAACACTGAACCCTGTGAGAGTCTCAGTGATTAAGACTGAACCCTATGGGAGTCTCACTGATTAACACTGAAACCTATGGGAGTCTCACTGATTAACACTGGACCTTATGGGAGTCTCACTGATTAACACTGAAGCCTGTGGGAGTCTCACTGATTAAGACTGAACCCTATGGGAGTCTCACTGATTAACACTGAACCCTATGGGAGTATCACTGATTAACACTGAACCCTGTGGGAGTCTCACTGATTAAGACTGAACCCTATGGGAGTCTCAATGATTAACACTGAACCCTATGGGAGTCTCACTGATTAACACTGAACCCTGTGGGAGTCTCAGTTATTAACACTGAACCCTGAGGGAGTCTCACTGATTAACACTGAACACTGGGGGAGTCTCACTGATTAACACTGAACACTCTGGGAGTCTCACTGATTAACACTAAACCCAGTGGGAGTCTCACTGATTAACACTGAACCCTATGGGAGTCTCATTGATTAACACATGAACCCTGAGGGAGTCTCACTGATTAACACTGAACCCTGTGGGAATCTCACTGATTAACACTGAACCATAAGGGAGTCTCACTGATTAAAACTGAACCCTGTGGGAGTCTCACTGATTAACACTGAACCCTATGGGAGTCTCACTGATTAACACTGAACCCTGTGAGAGTCTCAGTGATTAAGACTGAACCCTATGGGAGTCTCACTGATTAACACTGAAACCTATGGGAGTCTCACTGATTAACACTGGACCTTATGGGAGTCTCACTGATTAACACTGAAGCCTGTGGGAGTCTCACTGATTAACACTGAACCCTATGGGAGTCTCACAGATGAACGCTGAACCCTATGGGAGTCTCACTGGTTAACAATGAACCCTATGGGAGTCTCACTGATTAAGACTGAACCCTATGGGAGTCTCACTGATTTACACAAAACTTATGGGAGTCTCACTGATTAACACTTAACCCTATGGGAGTCTCACTGATTTACAATGAACCCTATGGGAGTCTCACTGATTAACACTGAAATCGATGGGATTCTCACTGATTAACACTGAACCCTATGGGAGTCTCACTGATTAACACTGAACCCAGTGGGAGTCTCAGTGATTAATACTGAACCCTATGGGATTCTCACTGATTAACAATGAACACTGTGGGAGTCTCACTGATTAACACTGAACACTGTGGGAGTCTCACTGATTAACACTGAACCCTGTGAGAGTCTCACTGATTAACACTGAACCCTATGGGAGTCTCACTGATTAACACATGAACCCTGTGGGAGTCTCACTGATTAACACTGAACCCTGTGGGAGTATCACTGATTAATGCTGAACCCTGTGGGAGTCTCACTGATTAACACTGAACCCTATGGGAGTCTCACTGATTAACACTGAACCCTGTGGGAGTCTCACTGATTAACACTGAACCCTATGGGAGTCTCACTGATTAACACTGAACCCTATGGGAGTCTCACTGATTAACACTGAACCCTGTGGGAGTCTCACTGATTAAGACTGAACCCTATGGGAGTCTCACTGATTAACACTGAACCCTGTGGGAGTCTCACTGATTAACACTGAACCATATGGGAGTCTCACTGATTAACACTGAACCCTATGGGAGTCTCACTGATTAACACATGAACCCTGTGGGAGTCTCACTGATTAACACTGAACCCTGTGGGAGTATCACTGATTAATGCTGAACCCTGTGGGAGTCTCACTGATTAACACTGAACCCTATGGGAGTCTCACTGATTAACACTGAACCCTTTGGGAGTCTCACTAATTAACACTGAACCCTATGGGAGTCTCACTGATTAACACTGAACCCTATGGGAGTCTCACTGATTAACACTGAACCCTGTGGGAGTCTCACTGATTAAGACTGAACCCTATGGGAGTCTCACTGATTAACACTGAACCCTATGGGAGTCTCACTGATTAACACTGAACCCTGTGGGAGTCTCAGTTATTAACAATGAACCCTGAGGGAGTCTCACTGATTAACACTGAACACTGGGGGAGTCTCACTGATTAACACTGAACACTGTGGGAGTCTCAATGATTAACACTGAACCATGTGGGAGTCTCACTGATTAACACTGAACCCTATGGGAGTCTCACTGATTAACACATGAACCCTGAGGGAGTCTCACTGATTAACACTGAACCCTATGGGAGTCTCAATGATTAACACTGAACCCTGTGGGAGTCTCACTGATTAAGGCTGAACCCTATGGGAGTCTCACTGATTAACACTGAACCCTGTGGGAGTCTCACTGGTTAACAATGAACCCTATGGGAGTCTCAATGATTAACACTGAACTCTATGGGATTCTCACTGATTAACACTGAACCCTATGGGAGTCTCACTGATTAACACTGAACCCTGTGGGAGTCTGATTAACACTGAACCCTATGGGAGTCTCATTGATTAACACATGAACCCTGAGGGAGTCTCACTGATTAACACATAACCCTGTCGGAGTCTCACTGATTAACACTGAACCCTGTGGGAGTCTCACTGATTAACACTGAACCCTATGGGAGTCTCATTGATTAACACTGAACCCTATGGGAGTCTCACTGATTAACACATGAACCCTGTGGGAGTCTCAATTATTTACACTGAACCCTGTGGGAGTCTCACTGATTAACACTGACCCCTATGGGAGTCTCACTGATTAACACATGAACCCTGAGGGAGTCTCACTGATTAACAATGAACCCTATGGGAGTATCACTAATTAACACTGAACCCTGTGGGAGTCTCACTGATTAAGACTGAACCCTATGGGAGTCTCAGTTATTAACACTGAACCGTGAGGGAGTCTCACTGATTAACACTGAACACTGGGGGAGTCTCACTGATTAACACTGAACACTGTGGGAGTCTCACTGATTAACACTAAACCCAGTGGGAGTCTCACTGATTAACACTGAACCCTATGGGAGTCTCATTGATTAACACATGAACCCTGAGGGAGTCTCACTGATTAACACTGAACCCTGTGGGAATCTCACTGATTAACACTGAACCATATGGGAGTCTCACTGATTAACACTGAACCCTGTGGAAGTCTCACTGATTAACACTGAACCCTGTGAGAGTCTCAGTGATTAAGACTGAACCCTATGGGAGTCTCACTGATTAACATTGAAACCTATGGGAGTCTCACTGATTAACACTGGACCTTATGGGAGTCTCACTGATTAACACTGAAGCCTGTGGGAGTCTCACTGATTAACACTCAACCCTATGGGAGTCTCACAGATGAACGCTGAACCCTATGGGAGTCTCACTGGTTAACAATGAACCCTATGGGAGTCTCACTGATTAAGACTGAACCCTATGGGAGTCTCACTGATTTACACAAAACTTATGGGAGTCTCACTGATTAACACTTAACCCTATGGGAGTCTCACTGATTTACAATGAACCCTATGGGAGTCTCACTGATTAACACTGAAATCGATGGGATTCTCACTGATTAACACTGAACCCTATGGGAGTCTCACTGATTAACACTGAACCCAGTGGGAGTCTCAGTGATTAATACTGAACCCTATGGGAGTCTCACTGATTAACAATGAACACTGTGGGAGTCTCACTGATTAACACTGAACACTGTGGGAGTCTCACTGATTAACACTGAACCCTGTGAGAGTCTCACTGATTAACACTGAACCCTATGGGAGTCTCACTGATTAACACATGAACCCTGTGGGAGTCTCACTGATTAACACTGAACCCTGTGGGAGTATCACTGATTAATGCTGAACCCTGTGGGAGTCTCACTGATTAACACTGAACCCTATGGGAGTCTCACTGATTAACACTGAACCCTGTGGGAGTCTCACTGATTAACACTGAACCCTATGGGAGTCTCACTGATTAACACTGAACCCTATGGGAGTCTCACTGATTAACACTGAACCCTGTGGGAGTCTCACTGATTAAGACTGAACCGTATGGGAGTCTCACTGATCAACACTGAACCCTGTGGGAGTCTCACTGATTAACACTGAACCATATGGGAGTCTCACTGATTAACACTGAACCCTATGGGAGTCTCACTGATTAACACATGAACCCTGTGGGAGTCTCACTGATTAACACTGAACCCTGTGGGAGTATCACTGATTAATGCTGAACCCTGTGGGAGTCTCACTGATTAACACTGAACCCTATGGGAGTCTCACTGATTAACACTGAACCCTTTGGGAGTCTCACTGATTAACACTGAACCCTATGGGAGTCTCACTGATTAACACTGAACCCTATGGGAGTCTCACTGATTAACACTGAACCCTGTGGGAGTCTCACTGATTAAGACTGAACCCTATTGGAGTCTCACTGATTAACACTGAACCCTGTGGGAGTCTCACTGATTAACACATGAACCCTTTGGGAGTCTCACTGATTAACACTGAACCCTATGGGAGTCTCACTGATTAACACATGAACCCTGAGGGAGTCTCACTGATTAACACTGAACCCTATGGGAGTCTCAATGATTAACACTGAACCCTGTGGGAGTCTCACTGATTAAGACTGAACCCTATGGGAGTCTCACTGATTAACACTGAACCCTGTGGGAGTCTCACTGGTTAACAATGAACCCTATGGGAGTCTCAATGATTAACACTGAACTCTATGGGATTCTTACTGATTAACACTGAACCCTATGGGAGTCTCACTGATTAACACTGAACCCTGTGGGAGTCTCAGTTATTAACACTGAACCCTGAGGGAGTCTCACTGATTAACACTGAACACTGGGGGAGTCTCACTGATTAACACTGAACCATATGGGAGTCTCACTGATTAAAACTGAACCCTGTGGGAGTCTCACTGATTAACACTGAACCCTATGGGAGTCTCACTGATTAACACTGAACCCTGTGAGAGTCTCACTGATTAACACTGAACCCTGTGAGAGTCTTACTGATTAAGACTGAACCCTATGGGAGTCTCACTGATTAACACTGAAACCTATGGGAGTCTCACTGATTAACACTGAACCCTATGGGAGTCTCACTGATTAACACTGAACCCTGTGGGAGTCTCACTGATTAACACTGAACCCTATGGGAGTCTCACTGATTAACACATGAACCCTGAGGGAGTCTCACTGATTAACACTGAACCCTGTGGGAGTCTCACTGATTAACACTGAACCCTGTGGGAGTCTCACTGAATAACACTGAACCCTGTGGGAGTCTCAGTTATTAACACTGAACCCTGAGGGAGTCTCACTGATTAACACTGAACACTGTGGGATTCTCACTGAGTAACACTGAACACTGTGGGAGTCTCACTGATTAACACTGAACCCTGTGGGAGTCTCACTGATTAACACTGAACCCTATGGGAGTCTCATTGATTAACACATGAACCCTGAGGGAGTCTCACTGATTAACACATAACCCTGTGGGAGTCTCACTGATTAACACTGAACCCTGTGGGAGTCTCACTGATTAACACTGAACCCTATGGGAGTCTCATTGATTAACACTGAACCCTATGGGAGTCTCACTGATTAACACATGAACCCTGTGGGAGTCTCAATTATTTACACTGAACCCTGTGGGAGTCTCACTGATTAACACTGAACCCTATGGGAGTCTCACTGATTAACAATGAACACTGTGGGAGTCTCACTGATTAACACTGAACACTGTGGGAGTCTCACTGATTAACACTGAACCCTGTGAGAGTCTCACTGATTAACACTGAACCCTATGGGAGTCTCACTGATTAACACATGAACCCTGAGGGAGTCTCACTGATTAACACTGAACCCTATGGGAGTATCACTGATTAACACTGAACCCTGTGGGAGTCTCACTGATTAAGACTGAACCCTATGGGAGTCTCAATGATTAACACTGAACCCTATGGGAGTCTCACTGATTAACACTGAACCCTGTGGGAGTCTCAGTTATTAACACTGAACCCTGAGGGAGTCTCACTGATTAACACTGAACACTGGGGGAGTCTCACTGATTAACACTGAACACTGTGGGAGTCTCACTGATTAACACTAAACCCAGTGGGAGTCTCACTGATTAACACTGAACCCTATGGGAGTCTCATTGATTAACACATGAACCCTGAGGGAGTCTCACTGATTAACACTGAACTCTGTGGGAATCTCACTGATTAACACTGAACCATATGGGAGTCTCACTGATTAGCACTGAACCCTGTGGGAGTCTCACTGATTAACACTGAACCCTATGGGAGTCTCACTGATTAACACTGAACCCTGTGAGAGTCTCAGTGATTAAGACTGAACCCTATGGGAGTCTCACTGATTAACACTGAAACCTATGGGAGTCTCACTGATTAACACTGGACCTTATGGGAGTCTCACTGATTAACACTGAAGCCTGTGGGAGTCTCACTGATTAACACTGAACCCTATGGGAGTCTCACAGATGAACGCTGAGCCCTATGGGAGTCTCACTGGTTAACAATGAACCCTATGGGAGTCTCACTGATTAAGACTGAACCCTATGGGAGTCTCACTGATTTACACAAAACTTATGGGAGTCTCACTGATTAACACTTAACCCTATGGGAGTCTCACTGATTTACAATGAACCCTATGGGAGTCTCACTGATTAACACTGAAATCGATGGGATTCTCACTGATTAACACTGAACCCTATGGGAGTCTCACTGATTAACACTGAACACAGTGGGAGTCTCAGTGATTAATACTGAACCCTATGGGAGTCTCACTGATTAACAATGAACACTGTGGGAGTCTCACTGATTAACACTGAACACTGTGGGAGTCTCACTGATTAACACTGAACCCTGTGAGAGTCTCACTGATTAACACTGAACCCTATGGGAGTCTCACTGATTAACACATGAACCCTGTGGGAGTCTCACTGATTAACACTGAACCCTGTGGGAGTATCACTGATTAATGCTGAACCCTGTGGGAGTCTCACTGATTAACACTGAACCCTATGGGAGTCTCACTGATTAACACTGAACCCTGTGGGAGTCTCACTGATTAACACTGAACCCTATGGGAGTCTCACTGATTAACACTGAACCCTATGGGAGTCTCACTGATTAACACTGAACCCTGTGGGAGTCTCACTGATTAAGACTGAACCCTATGGGAGTCTCACTGATTAACACTGAACCCTATGGGAGTCTCACTGATTAACACTGAACCCTGTGGGAGTCTCAGTTATTAACAATGAACCCTGAGGGAGTCTCACTGATTAACACTGAACACTGGGGGAGTCTCACTGATTAACACTGAACACTGTGGGAGTCTCACTGATTAACACTGAACCCTGTGGGAGTCTCACTGATTAACACTGAACCCTATGGGAGTCTCACTGATTAACACATGAACCCTGAGGGAGTCTCACTGATTAAGACTGAACCCTATGGGAGTCTCACTGATTAACACTGAACCCTGTGGGAGTCTCACTGGTTAACAATGAACCCTATGGGAGTCTCAATGATTAACACTGCACTCTATGGGATTCTCACTGATTAACACTGAACCCTATGGGAGTCTCACTGATTAACACTGAACCCTGTGGGAGTCTCAGTTATTAACACTGAACCCTGAGGGAGTCTCACTGATTAACACTGAACACTGGGGGAGTCTCAATGATTAACACTGAACACTGTGGGAGTCTCACTGATTAACACTGAACCCTGTGGGAGTCTCACTGATTAACACTGAACCCTATGGGAGTCTCATTGATTAACACATGAACCCAGAGGGAGTCTCACTGATTAACACTGAACCCTGTGGGAGTCTCACTGATTAACACTGAACCATATGGGAGTCTCACTGATTAAAACTGAACCCTATGGGAGTCTCAATGATTAACACTGCACTCTATGGGATTCTCACTGATTAACACTAAACCCTATGGGAGTCTCACTGATTAACACTGAACCCTGTGGGAGTCTCAGTTATTAACACTGAACCCTGAGGGAGTCTCACTGATTAACACTGAACACTGTGGGAGTCTCACTGATTAACACTAAACCCTGTGGGAGTCTCACTGATTAACACTGAACCCTATGGGAGTCTCATTGATTAACACATGAACCCTGAGGGAGTCTCACTGATTAACACTGAACCCTGTGGGAGTCTCACTGATTAACACTGAACCATATGGGAGTCTCACTGATTAAAACTGAACCCTGTGGGAGTCTCACTGATTAACACTGAACCCTATGGGAGTCTCACTGATTAACACTGAACCCTGTGAGAGTCTCACTGATTAAGTCTGAACTCTATGGGAGTCTCACTGATTAACACTGAAACCTATGGGAGTCTCACTGATTAACACTGGACCCTATGGGAGTCTCACTGATTAACACTGAAGCCTGTGGGAGTCTCACTGATTAACACTGAACCCTATGGTAGTCTCACAGATTAACGCTGAACCCTATGGGAGTCTCACTGGTTAACAATGAACCCTATGGGAGTCTCAATGATTAACACTGAAATCGATGGGATTCTCACTGATTAACACTGAACCCTATGGGAGTCTCACTGATTAACACTGAACCCAGTGGGAGTCTCAGTGATTAATACTGAACCCTATGGGAGTCTCACTGATTAACACTGAACACTGTGGGAGTCTCACTGATTAACACTGAACACTGTGGGAGTCTCACTGATTAACACTGAACCCTGTGGGCGTCTCACTGATTAACACTGAACCCTATGGGAGTCTCACTGATTAACACATGAACCCTGTGGGAGTCTCACTGATTAACACTGAACCCTGTGGGAGTCTCACTGATTAACGCTGAACCCTGTGGGAGTCTCACTGATTAACACTGAACCCTATGGGAGTCTCACAGATTAACGCTGAACCCTATGGGAGTCTCACTGGTTAACAATGAACCCAGTGGGAGTCTCATTGATTAATACTGAACCCTATGGGAGTCTCACTGATTAACACTGAACACTGTGGGAGTCTCACTGATTAACACTGAACACTGTGGGAGTCTCACTGATTAACACTGAACCCTGTGAGAGTCTCACTGATTAACACTGAACCCTATGGGAGTCTCACTGATTAACACATGAACCCTGTGGGAGTCTCACTGATTAACACTGAACCCTGTGGGAGTATCACTGATTAATGCTGAACCCTGTGGGAGTCTCACTGATTAACACTGAACCCTATGGGAGTCTCACTGATTAACACTGAACCCTGTGGGAGTCTCACTGATTAACACTGAACCCTATGGGAGTCTCACTGATTAACACTGAACCCTATGGGAGTCTCACTGATTAACACTGAACCCTGTGGGAGTCTCACTGATTAAGACTGAACCCTATGGGAGTCTCACTGATTAACACTGAACCCTATGGGAGTCTCACTGATTAACACTGAACCCTGTGGGAGTCTCAGTTATTAACAATGAACCCTGAGGGAGTCTCACTGATTAACACTGAACACTGGGGGAGTCTCACTGATTAACACTGAACACTGTGGGAGTCTCACTGATTAACACTGAACCCTGTGGGAGTCTCACTGATTAACACTGAACCCTATGGGAGTCTCACTGATTAACACATGAACCCTGAGGGAGTCTCACTGATTAAGACTGAACCCTATGGGAGTCTCACTGATTAACACTGAACCCTGTGGGAGTCTCACTGGTTAACAATGAACCCTATGGGAGTCTCAATGATTAACACTGCACTCTATGGGATTCTCACTGATTAACACTGAACCCTATGGGAGTCTCACTGATTAACACTGAACCCTGTGGGAGTCTCAGTTATTAACACTGAACCCTGAGGGAGTCTCACTGATTAACACTGAACACTGGGGGAGTCTCAATGATTAACACTGAACACTGTGGGAGTCTCACTGATTAACACTAAACCCTGTGGGAGTCTCACTGATTAACACTGAACCCTATGGGAGTCTCATTGATTAACACATGAACCCTGAGGGAGTCTCACTGATTAACACTGAACCCTGTGGGAGTCTCACTGATTAACACTGAACCATATGGGAGTCTCACTGATTAAAACTGAACCCTGTGGGAGTCTCACTGATTAACACTGAACCCTATGGGAGTCTCACTGATTAACACTGAACCCTGTGAGAGTCTCACTGATTAAGTCTGAACTCTATGGGAGTCTCACTGATTAACACTGAAACCTATGGGAGTCTCACTGATTAACACTGGACCCTATGGGAGTCTCACTGATTAACACTGAAACCTGTGGGAGTCTCACTGATTAACACTGAACCCTATGGTAGTCTCACAGATTAACGCTGAACCCTATGGGAGTCTCACTGGTTAACAATGAACCCTATGGGAGTCTCAATGATTAACACTGAAATCGATGGGATTCTAACTGATTAACACTGAACCCTATGGGAGTCTCACTGATTAACACTGAACCCAGTGGGAGTCTCAGTGATTAATACTGAACCCTATGGGAGTCTCACTGATTAACACTGAACACTGTGGGAGTCTCACTGATTAACACTGAACACTGTGGGAGTCTCACTGATTAACACTGAACCCTGTGGGCGTCTCACTGATTAACACTGAACCCTATGGGAGTCTCACTGATTAACACATGAACCCTGTGGGAGTCTCACTGATTAACACTGAACCCTGTGGGAGTCTCACTGATTAACGCTGAACCCTGTGGGAGTCTCACTGATTAATACTGAACCTTATGGGAGTCTCACAGATTAACGCTGAACCCTATGGGAGTCTCACTGGTTAACAATGAACCCAGTGGGAGTCTCATTGATTAATACTGAACCCTATGGGAGTCTCACTGATTAACACTGAACACTGTGGGAGTATCACTGATTAACACTGAACACTGTGGGAGTCTCACTGATTAACACTGAACCCTGTGGGCATCTCACTGATTAACACTGAACCCTATGGGAGTCTCACTGATTAACACATGAACCCTGTGGGAGTCTCACTGATTATCACTGAACCCTGTGGGAGTCTCACTGATTAACGCTGAACCCTGTGGGAGTCTCACTGATTAACACTGAACCCTATGGGAGTCTCACTGATTAACACATGAACCCTGAGGGAGTCTCACTGATTAACACTGAACCCTATGGGAGTCTCACTGATTAACACTGAACCCTGTGGGAGTCTCACTGATTAAGACTGAACCCTATGGGAGTCTCACTGATTAACACTGAACCCTGTGGGAGTCTCACTGGTTAACAATGAACCCTATGGGAGTCTCAATGATTAACACTGAACTCTATGGGATTCTCACTGATTAACACTGAACCCTATGGGAGTCTCACTGATTAACACTGAACCCTGTGGGAGTCTCAGTTATTAACACTGAACCCTGAGGGAGTCTCACTGATTAACACTGAACACTGGGGGAGTCTCAATGATTAACACTGAACACTGTGGGAGTCTCACTGATTAACACTAAACCCTGTGGGAGTCTGACTGATTAACACTGAACCCTATGGGAGTCTCATTCATTAACACATGAACCCTGAGGGAGTTTCACTGATTAACATTGAACCCTGTGGGAGTCTCACTGATTAACACTGAACCCTGTGGGAGTCTCACTGATTAACACTGAACCCTATGGGAGTCTCACTGATTAACACTGAACCCTGTGAGAGTCTCACTGATTAAGACTGATCCCTATGGGAGTCTCACTGATTAACACTGAAACCTATGGGAGTCTCACTGATTAACACTGGACCCTATGGGAGTCTCACTGATTAACACTGAAGCCTGTGGGAGTCTCACTGATTAACACTGAACCCTATGGGAGTCTCACAGATTAACGCTGAACCCTATGGGATTCTCACTGGTTAACAATGAACCCTATAAGAGTCTCACTGATTAACACTGAAATCGATGGGATTCTCACTGATTAACACTGAACCCTATTGGAGTCTCACTGATTAACACTGAACCCAGTGGGAGTCTCATTGATTAACACTGAACACTGTGGGAGTCTCACTGATTAACACTGAACACTGTGGGAGTCTCACTGATTAACACTGAACCCAATGGGCGTCTCACTGATTAACACTGAACCCTATGGGAGTCTCACTGAATAACACATGAACCCTGTGGGAGTCTCACTGATTAACACTGAACCCTGTGGGAGTCTCACTGATTAACACTGAACCCTGTGGGAGTCTCAGTTATTAACACTGAACCCTGAGGGAGTCTCACTGATTAACACTGAACACTGTGGGATTCTCACTGAGTAACACTGAACACTGTGGGAGTCTCACTGATTAACACTGAACCCTGTGGGAGTCTCACTGATTAACACTGAACCCTATGGGAGTCTCATTGATTAACACTGAACCCTATGGGAGTCTCACTGATTAACACATGAACCCTGAGGGAGTCTCACTGATTAACACATAACCCTGTGGGAGTCTCACTGATTAACACTGAACCCTGTGGGAGTCTCACTGATTAACACTGAACCCTATGGGAGTCTCATTGATTAACACTGAACCCTATGGGAGTCTCACTGATTAACACATGAACCCTGTGGGAGTCTCAATTATTTACACTGAACCCTGTGGGAGTCTCACTGATTAACACTGAACCCTATGGGAGTCTCACTGATTAACAATGAACACTGTGGGAGTCTCACTGATTAACACTGAACACTGTGGGAGTCTCACTGATTAACACTGAACCCTGTGAGAGTCTCACTGATTAACACTGAACCCTATGGGAGTCTCACTGATTAACACATGAACCCTGAGGGAGTCTCACTGATTAACACTGAACCCTATGGGAGTATCACTGATTAACACTGAACCCTGTGGGAGTCTCACTGATTAAGACTGAACCCTATGGGAGTCTCAATGATTAACACTGAACCCTATGGGAGTCTCACTGATTAACACTGAACCCTGTGGGAGTCTCAGTTATTAACACTGAACCCTGAGGGAGTCTCACTGATTAACACTGAACACTGGGGGAGTCTCACTGATTAACACTGAACACTGTGGGAGTCTCACTGATTAACACTAAACCCAGTGGGAGTCTCACTGATTAACACTGAACCCTATGGGAGTCTCATTGATTAACACATGAACCCTGAGGGAGTCTCACTGATTAACACTGAACCCTGTGGGAATCTCACTGATTAACACTGAACCATATGGGAGTCTCACTGATTAGCACTGAACCCTGTGGGAGTCTCACTGATTAACACTGAACCCTATGGGAGTCTCACTGATTAACACTGAACCCTGTGAGAGTCTCAGTGATTAAGATTGAACCCTATGGGAGTCTCACTGATTAACACTGAAACCTATGGGAGTCTCACTGATTAACACTGGGCCTTATGGGAGTCTCACTGATTAACACTGAAGCCTGTGGGAGTCTCACTGATTAACACTGAACCCTATGGGAGTCTCACAGATGAACGCTGAGCCCTATGGGAGTCTCACTGGTTAACAATGAACCCTATGGGAGTCTCACTGATTAAGACTGAACCCTATGGGAGTCTCACTGATTTACACAAAACTTATGGGAGTCTCACTGATTAACACTTAACCCTATGGGAGTCTCACTGATTTACAATGAACCCTATGGGAGTCTCACTGATTAACACTGAAATCGATGGGATTCTCACTGATTAACACTGAACCCTATGGGAGTCTCACTGATTAACACTGAACACAGTGGGAGTCTCAGTGATTAATACTGAACCCTATGGGAGTCTCACTGATTAACAATGAACACTGTGGGAGTCTCACTGATTAACACTGAACACTGTGGGAGTCTCACTGATTAACACTGAACCCTGTGAGAGTCTCACTGATTAACACTGAACCCTATGGGAGTCTCACTGATTAACACATGAACCCTGTGGGAGTCTCATTGATTAACACTGAACCCTGTGGGAGTATCACTGATTAATGCTGAACCCTGTGGGAGTCTCACTGATTAACACTGAACCCTATGGGAGTCTCACTGATTAACACTGAACCCTGTGGGAGTCTCACTGATTAACACTGAACCCTATGGGAGTCTCACTGATTAACACTGAACCCTATGGGAGTCTCACTGATTAACACTGAACCCTGTGGGAGTCTCACTGATTAAGACTGAACCCTATGGGAGTCTCACTGATTAACACTGAACCCTATGGGAGTCTCACTGATTAACACTGAACCCTGTGGGAGTCTCAGTTATTAACAATGAACCCTGAGGGAGTCTCACTGATTAACACTGAACACTGGGGGAGTCTCACTGATTAACACTGAACACTGTGGGAGTCTCACTGATTAACACTGAACCCTGTGGGAGTCTCACTGATTAACACTGAACCCTATGGGAGTCTCACTGATTAACACATGAACCCTGAGGGAGTCTCACTGATTAAGACTGAACCCTATGGGAGTCTCACTGATTAACACTGAACCCTGTGGGAGTCTCACTGGTTAACAATGAACCCTATGGGAGTCTCAATGATTAACACTGCACTCTATGGGATTCTCACTGATTAACACTGAACCCTATGGGAGTCTCACTGATTAACACTGAACCCTGTGGGAGTCTCAGTTATTAACACTGAACCCTGAGGGAGTCTCACTGATTAACACTGAACACTGGGGGAGTCTCAATGATTAACACTGAACACTGTGGGAGTCTCACTGATTAACACTGAACCCTGTGGGAGTCTCACTGATTAACACTGAACCCTATGGGAGTCTCATTGATTAACACATGAACCCAGAGGGAGTCTCACTGATTAACACTGAACCCTGTGGGAGTCTCACTGATTAACACTGAACCATATGGGAGTCTCACTGATTAAAACTGAACCCTATGGGAGTCTCAATGATTAACACTGCACTCTATGGGATTCTCACTGATTAACACTAAACCCTATGGGAGTCTCACTGATTAACACTGAACCCTGTGGGAGTCTCAGTTATTAACACTGAACCCTGAGGGAGTCTCACTGATTAACACTGAACACTGTGGGAGTCTCACTGATTAACACTAAACCCTGTGGGAGTCTCACTGATTAACACTGAACCCTATGGGAGTCTCATTGATTAACACATGAACCCTGAGGGAGTCTCACTGATTAACACTGAACCCTGTGGGAGTCTCACTGATTAACACTGAACCATATGGGAGTCTCACTGATTAAAACTGAACCTTGTGGGAGTCTCACTGATTAACACTGAACCCTATGGGAGTCTCACTGATTAACACTGAACCCTGTGAGAGTCTCACTGATTAAGTCTGAACTCTATGGGAGTCTCACTGATTAACACTGAAACCTATGGGAGTCTCACTGATTAACACTGGACCCTATGGGAGTCTCACTGATTAACACTGAAGCCTGTGGGAGTCTCACTGATTAACACTGAACCCTATGGTAGTCTCACAGATTAACGCTGAACCCTATGGGAGTCTCACTGGTTAACAATGAACCCTATGGGAGTCTCAATGATTAACACTGAAATCGATGGGATTCTCACTGATTAACACTGAACCCTATGGGAGTCTCACTGATTAACACTGAACCCAGTGGGAGTCTCAGTGATTAATACTGAACCCTATGGGAGTCTCACTGATTAACACTGAACACTGTGGGAGTCTCAATGATTAACACTGAACACTGTGGGAGTCTCACTGATTAACACTGAACCCTGTGGGCGTCTCACTGATTAACACTGAACCCTATGGGAGTCTCACTGATTAACACATGAACCCTGTGGGAGTCTCACTGATTAACACTGAACCCTGTGGGAGTCTCACTGATTAACGCTGAACCCTGTGGGAGTCTCACTGATTAACACTGAACCCTATGGGAGTCTCACAGATTAACGCTGAACCCTATGGGAGTCTCACTGGTTAACAATGAACCCAGTGGGAGTCTCATTGATTAATACTGAACCCTATGGGAGTCTCACTGATTAACACTGAACACTGTGGGAGTCTCACTGATTAACACTGAACACTGTGGGAGTCTCACTGATTAACACTGAACCCTGTGAGAGTCTCACTGATTAACACTGAACCCTATGGGAGTCTCACTGATTAACACATGAACCCTGTGGGAGTCTCACTGATTAACACTGAACCCTGTGGGAGTATCACTGATTAATGCTGAACCCTGTGGGAGTCTCACTGATTAACACTGAACCCTATGGGAGTCTCACTGATTAACACTGAACCCTGTGGGAGTCTCACTGATTAACACTGAACCCTATGGGAGTCTCACTGATTAACACTGAACCCTATGGGAGTCTCACTGATTAACACTGAACCCTGTGGGAGTCTCACTGATTAAGACTGAACCCTATGGGAGTCTCACTGATTAACACTGAACCCTATGGGAGTCTCACTGATTAACACTGAACCCTGTGGGAGTCTCAGTTATTAACAATGAACCCTGAGGGAGTCTCACTGATTAACACTGAACACTGGGGGAGTCTCACTGATTAACACTGAACACTGTGGGACTCTCACTGATTAACACTGAACCCTGTGGGAGTCTCACTGATTAACACTGAACCCTATGGGAGTCTCACTGATTAACACATGAACCCTGAGGGAGTCTCACTGATTAAGACTGAACCCTATGGGAGTCTCACTGATTAACACTGAACCCTGTGGGAGTCTCACTGGTTAACAATGAACCCTATGGGAGTCTCAATGATTAACACTGCACTCTATGGGATTCTCACTGATTAACACTGAACCCTATGGGAGTCTCACTGATTAACACTGAACCCTGTGGGAGTCTCAGTTATTAACACTGAACCCTGAGGGAGTCTCACTGATTAACACTGAACACTGGGGGAGTCTCAATGATTAACACTGAACACTGTGGGAGTCTCACTGATTAACACTAAACCCTGTGGGAGTCTCACTGATTAACACTGAACCCTATGGGAGTCTCATTGATTAACACATGAACCCTGAGGGAGTCTCACTGATTAACACTGAACCCTGTGGGAGTCTCACTGATTAACACTGAACCATATGGGAGTCTCACTGATTAAAACTGAACCCTGTGGGAGTCTCACTGATTAACACTGAACCCTATGGGAGTCTCACTGATTAACACTGAACCCTGTGAGAGTCTCACTGATTAAGTCTGAACTCTATGGGAGTCTCACTGATTAACACTGAAACCTATGGGAGTCTCACTGATTAACACTGGACCCTATGGGAGTCTCACTGATTAACACTGAAGCCTGTGGGAGTCTCACTGATTAACACTGAACCCTATGGTAGTCTCACAGATTAACGCTGAACCCTATGGGAGTCTCACAGGTTAACAATGAACCCTATGGGAGTCTCAATGATTAACACTGAAATCGATGGGATTCTAACTGATTAACACTGAACCCTATGGGAGTCTC
The DNA here is from genome assembly GCF_048934315.1 of Petromyzon marinus. Taxonomy (NCBI): domain Eukaryota; kingdom Metazoa; phylum Chordata; class Hyperoartia; order Petromyzontiformes; family Petromyzontidae; genus Petromyzon; species Petromyzon marinus. Next base: position 2,058,434 of record NW_027423501.1, read on the forward strand.
ACTGATTAACACTGAACCCAGTGGGAGTCTCAGTGATTAATACTGAACCCTATGGGAGTCTCACTGATTAACACTGAACACTGTGGGAGTCTCACTGATTAACACTGAACACTGTGGGAGTCTCACTGATTAACACTGAACCCTGTGGGCGTCTCACTGATTAACACTGAACCCTATGGGAGTCTCACTGATTAACACATGAACCCTGTGGGAGTCTCACTGATTAACACTGAACCCTGTGGGAGTCTCACTGATTAACGCTGAACCCTGTGGGAGTCTCACTGATTAATACTGAACCTTATGGGAGTCTCACAGATTAACGCTGAACCCTATGGGAGTCTCACTGGTTAACAATGAACCCAGTGGGAGTCTCATTGATTAATACTGAACCCTATGGGAGTCTCACTGATTAACACTGAACACTGTGGGAGTCTCACTGATTAACACTGAACACTGTGGGAGTCTCACTGATTAACACTGAACCCTGTGGGCATCTCACTGATTAACACTGAACCCTATGGGAGTCTCACTGATTAACACATGAACCCTGTGGGAGTCTCACTGATTATCACTGAACCCTGTGGGAGTCTCACTGATTAACGCTGAACCCTGTGGGAGTCTCACTGATTAACACTGAACCCTATGGGAGTCTCACTGATTAACACATGAACCCTGAGGGAGTCTCACTGATTAACACTGAACCCTATGGGAGTCTCACTGATTAACACTGAACCCTGTGGGAGTCTCACTGATTAAGACTGAACCCTATGGGAGTCTCACTGATTAACACTGAACCCTGTGGGAGTCTCACTGGTTAACAATGAACCCTATGGGAGTCTCAATGATTAACACTGAACTCTATGGGATTCTCACTGATTAACACTGAACCCTATGGGAGTCTCACTGATTAACACTGAACCCTGTGGGAGTCTCAGTTATTAACACTGAACCCTGAGGGAGTCTCACTGATTAACACTGAACACTGGGGGAGTCTCAATGATTAACACTGAACACTGTGGGAGTCTCACTGATTAACACTAAACCCTGTGGGAGTCTGACTGATTAACACTGAACCCTATGGGAGTCTCATTGATTAACACATGAACCCTGAGGGAGTTTCACTGATTAACATTGAACCCTGTGGGAGTCTCACTGATTAACACTGAACCCTGTGGGAGTCTCACTGATTAACACTGAACCCTATGGGAGTCTCACTGATTAACACTGAACCCTGTGAGAGTCTCACTGATTAAGACTGATCCCTATGGGAGTCTCACTGATTAACACTGAAACCTATGGGAGTCTCACTGATTAACACTGGACCCTATGGGAGTCTCACTGATTAACACTGAAGCCTGTGGGAGTCTCACTGATTAACACTGAACCCTATGGGAGTCTCACAGATTAACGCTGAACCCTATGGGATTCTCACTGGTTAACAATGAACCCTATAAGAGTCTCACTGATTAACACTGAAATCGATGGGATTCTCACTGATTAACACTGAACCCTATTGGAGTCTCACTGATTAACACTGAACCCAGTGGGAGTCTCATTGATTAACACTGAACACTGTGGGAGTCTCACTGATTAACACTGAACACTGTGGGAGTCTCACTGATTAACACTGAACCCAATGGGCGTCTCACTGATTAACACTGAACCCTATGGGAGTCTCACTGAATAACACATGAACCCTGTGGGAGTCTCACTGATTAACACTGAACCCTGTGGGAGTCTCACTGATTAACGCTGAACCCAGTGGGAGTCTCATTGATTAATACTGAACCCTATGGGAGTCTCACTGATTAACACTGAACACTGTGGGAGTCTCACTGATTATCACTGAACACTGTGGGAGTCTCACTGATTAACGCTGAACCCAGTGGGAGTCTCATTGATTAATACTGAACCCTATGGGAGTCTCACTGATTAACACTGAACACTGTGGGAGTCTCACTGATTATCACTGAACACTGTGGGAGTCTCACTGATTAACACTGAACCCTGTGGGCGTCTCACTGATTAACACTGAACCCTATGGCAGTCTCACTGATTAACACATGAACCCTGTGGGAGTCTCACTGATTATCACTGAACCCTGTGTGAGTCTCACTGATTAACGCTGAACCCTGTGGGAGTCTCACTGATTAACACTGAACCCTATGGGAGTCTCACAGATTAACGCTGAACCCTATGGGAGTCTCACTGGTTAACAATGAACCCAGTGGGAGTCTCAGTGATTAATACTGAACCCTATGGGAGTCTCACTGATTAACACTGAACACTGTGGGAGTCTCACTGATTAACACTGAACACTGTGGGAGTCTCACTGATTAACACTGAACCCTGTGGGCGTCTCACTGATTAACACTGAACCCTATGGGAGTCTCACTGATTAACACATGAACCCTGTGGGAGTCTCACTGATTAATGCTGAACCCTGTGGGAGTCTCACTGATTAACACTGAACCCTATGGGAGTCTCACTGATTAACACTGAACCCTGTGGAAGTCTCACTGATTAACACTGAACCCTGTGGGAGTCTCACTGATTAACACTGAACCCTGTGGGAGTCTCACTGATTACCCCTGAACCCTGTGGGAGTTTCACTGATTAACACTGAACCCTGTGGGAGTCTCACTGATTAACACTGAACCCTGTGGGAGTCTCACTGATTAACACTGAACCCTGTGGGAGTCTCACTGATTAACACAGCACCCTATGGGAGTTTCACTGATTAACACTGAACCCTGTGGGAGTCTCACTGATTAACACTGAACCCTGTGGGAGTCTCACTGATTAACACTGATCCCTGTGGGAGTCTCACTGCTTAACACTGAACCCTATGGGAGTCTCACTGATTAACACTGAACCCTGTGAGAGTCTTACTGATTAAGACTGAACCTTATGGGAGTCTCACTGATTAACACTGAAACCTATGGGAGTCTCACTGATTAACACTGAACCCTATGGGAGTCTCACTGATTAACACTGAACCATATGGGAGTCTCACTGATTAACACGGAACCCTATGGGAGTCTCACTGATTAACACTGAAACCTATGGGAGTCTCACTGATTAACATTGGACCCTATGGGAGTCTCACTGATTAACACTGAAGCCTGTGGGAGTCTCGCTGATTAACACTGAACCCTATGGGAGTCTCACAGATTAACACTGAACCCTATGGGAGTCTCACTGGTTAACAATGAACCCTATGGGAGTCTCACTGATTAACACTGAAATCGATGGGATTCTCACTGATTAACACTGAACCCTATGGGAGTCTCACTGATTAACACTGGACCCAGTGGGAGTCTCAGTAATTAATACTGAACCCTATGGGAGTCTTACTGATTAACACTGAACACTGTGGGAGTCTCACTGATTAACACTGAACCCTATGGGAGTCTGACTGATTAACACTGAACCCTGTGGGAGTCTCACTGATTAACACTGAACCCTATGGGAGTCTCACTGATTAACACATGAACCCTGTGGGAGTCTCACTTATTAACACTGAACCCTGTGGGAGTCTCACTGATTAACGCTGAACCCTGTGGGAGTCTCACTGATTAACACTGAACCCTATGGGAGTCTTACAGATTAATGCTGAACCCTATGGGAGTCTCACTGGTTAACAATGAACCAAGTGGGAGTCTCATTGATTAATACTGAACCCTATGGGAGTCTCACTGATTAACACTGAACACTGTGGGAGTCTCACTGATTAACACTGAACACTGTGGGAGTCTCACTGATTAACACTGAACCCTGTGGGCGTCTCACTGATTAACACTGAACCCTATGGGAGTCTCACTGATTAACACATGAACCCTTTGGGAGTCTCACTGATTAACACGGAACCCTGTGGGAGTCTCACTGATTAACGCTGAACCCTGTGGGAGTCTCACTGATTAACACTGAACCCTATGGGAGTCTCACAGATTAACGCTGAACCCTATGGGAGTCTCACTGGTTAACAATGAACCAAGTGGGAGTCTCAGTGATTAATACTGAACCCTATGGGAGTCTCACTGATTAACACTGAACACTGTGGGAGTCTCACTGATTAACACTGAACACTGTGGGAGTCTCACTGATTAACACTGAACCCTGTGGGCATCTCACTGATTAACACTGAACCCTATGGGAGTCTCACTGATTTACACATGAACCCTGTGGGAGTCTCACTGATTAACACTGAACCCTGTGGGAGTCTCACTGATTAACGCTGAACCCTGTGGGAGTCTCACTGATTAACACTGAACCCTATGGGAGTCTCACTGATTAACACTGAACCCTGTGAAAGTCTCACTGATTAACACTGAACCCTGTGGGAGTCTCACTGATTAACGCTGAACACTGTGGGATTCTCACTGATTAACACTGAACACTGTGGGAGTCTCACTGATTAACACTGAACCCTGTGGGCGTCTCATTGATTAACACTGAACCCTATGGGAGTCTCACTGATTAACACATGAACCCTTTGGGAGTCTCACTGATTAACACTGAACCCTGTGGGAGTCTCACTGATTAACGCTGAACCCTGTGGGAGTCTCACTGATTAACACTGAACCCTATGGGAGTCTCACAGATTAACGCTGAACCCTATGGGAGTCTCACTGGTTAACAATGAACCAAGTGGGAGTCTCAGTGATTAATACTGAACCCTATGGGAGTTTCACTGATTAACACTGAACCCTGTGGGCATCTCACTGATTAACACTGAACCCTATGGGAGTCTCACTGATTAACACATGAACCCTGTGGGAGTCTCACTGATTAACACTGAACCCTGTGGGAGTCTCACTGATTAACGCTGAACCCTGTGGGAGTCTCACTGATTAACACTGAACCCTATGGGAGTCTCACTGATTAACACTGAACCCTGTGAAAGTCTCACTGATTAACACTGAACCCTGTGGGAGTCTCACTGATTAACACTGAACACTGTGGGAGTCTCACTGATTAACACTGAACACTGTGGGAGTCTCACTGATTAACACTGAACCCTGTGGACGTCTCACTCATTAACACTGAACCCTATGGGAGTCTCACTGATTAACACATGAACCCTTTGGGAGTCTCACTGATTAACACTGAACCCTGTGGGAGTCTCACTGATTAACGCTGAACCCTGTGGGAGTCTCACTGATTAACACTGAACCCTATGGGAGTCTCACAGATTAACGCTGAACCCTATGGGAGTCTCACTGGTTAACAATGAACCAAGTGGGAGTCTCAGTGATTAATACTGAACCCTATGGGAGTCTCACTGATTAACACTGAACCCTATGGGAGTCTCACTGATTAACACTGAACCCTGTGAAAGTCTCACTGATTAACACTGAACCCTGTGGGAGTCTCACTGATTAACACTGAACCCTATGGGAGTCTCATTGATTAACACATGAACCCTGAGGGAGTCTCACTGATTAACATTGAACCCTGTGGGAGTCTCACTGATTAACACTGAACCCTGTGGGAGTCTCACTGATTAACACTGAACCCTATGGGAGTCTCACTGATTAACACTGAAACCTATGGGAGTCTCACTGATTAACACTAGACCCTATGGGAGACTCACTGATTAACACTGAAGCCTGTGGGAGTCTCACTGATTAACACTGAACCCTATGGGAGTCTCACAGATTAACGCTGAACCCTATGGGAGTCTCACTGGTTAACAATGAACCCTATAAGAGACTCACTGATTAACACTGAAATCGATGGGATTCTCACTGATTAACATTGAACCCTATGGGAGTCTCACTGATTAACACTGAACCCAGTGGGAGTCTCACTGATTAACACTGAACACTGTGGGAGTCTCACTGATTAACACTGAACACTGTGGGAGTCTCACTGATTAACACTGAACCCTGTGGGCGTCTCACTGATTAACACTGAACCCTATGGGAGTCTCACTGATTAACACATGAACCCTGTGGGAGTCTCACTGATTAACACTGAACCCTGTGGGAGTCTCACTGATTAACGCTGAACCCTGTGGGAGTCTCACTGATTAACACTGAACCCTATGGGAGTCTCACTGGTTAACAATGAACCCAGTGGTAGTCTCATTGATTAATACTGAACCCTATGGGAGTCTCACTGATTAACACTGAACACTGTGGGAGTCTCACTGATTATCACTGAACACTGTGGGAGTCTCACTGATTAACACTAAACCCTGTGGGCGTCTCACTGATTAACACTGAACCCTATGGGAGTCTCACTGATTAACACATGAACCCTGTGGGAGTCTCACTGATTATCACTGAACCCTATGGGAGTCTCACTGATTAACACTGAACCCTGTGGGAGTCTCCCTGATTAACACTGAACCCTGTGGGAGTCTCACTGATTAACGCTGAACCCTGTGGGAGTCTCACTGATTAACACTGAACCCTATGGGAGTCTCACTGATTAACACTGAACCCTGTGAAAGTCTCACTGATTAACACTGAACCCTGTGGGAGTCTCACTGATTAACACTGAACACTGTGGGATTCTCACTGATTAACACTGAACACTGTGGGAGTCTCACTGATTAACACTGAACCCTGTGGGCGTCTCACTGATTAACACTGAACCCTATGGGAGTCTCACTGATTAACACATGAACCCTTTGGGAGTCTCACTGATTAACACTGAACCCTGTGGGAGTCTCACTGATTAACGCTGAACCCTGTGGGAGTCTCACTGATTAACACTGAACCCTATGGGAGTCTCACAGATTAACGCTGAACCCTATGGGAGTCTCACTGGTTAACAATGAACCAAGTGGGAGTCTCAGTGATTAATACTGAACCCTATGGGAGTCTCACTGATTAACACTGAACCCTGTGGGCATCTCACTGATTAACACTGAACCCTATTGGAGTCTCACTGATTAACACATGAACCCTGTGGGAGTCTCACTGATTAACACTGAACCCTGTGGGAGTCTCACTGATTAACGCTGAACCCTGTGGGAGTCTCACTGATTAATACTGAACCCTATGGGAGTCTCACTGATTAACACTGAACCCTGTGAAAGTCTCACTGATTAACACTGAACCCTGTGGGAGTCTCACTGATTAACACTGAACACTGTGGGAGTCTCACTGATTAACACTGAACACTGTGGGAGTCTCACTGATTAACACTGAACCCTGTGGGCGTCTCACTGATTAACACTGAACCCTATGGGAGTCTCACAGATTAACGCTGAACCCTATGGGAGTCTCACTGGTTAACAATGAACCAAGTGGGAGTCTCAGTGATTAATACTGAACCCTATGGGAGTCTCACTGATTAACACTGAACCCTATGGGAGTCTCACTGATTAACACTGAACCCTGTGAAAGTCTCACTGATTAACACTGAACCCTGTGGGAGTCTCACTGATTAACACTGAACCCTATGGGAGTCTCATTGATTAACACATGAACCCTGAGGGAGTCTCACTGATTAACATTGAACCCTGTGGGAGTCTCACTGATTAACACTGAACCCTGTGGGAGTCTCACTGATTAACACTGAACCCTATGGGAGTCTCACTGATTAACACTGAAACCTATGGGAGTCTCACTGATTAACACTAGACCCTATGGGAGTCTCACTGATTAACACTGAAGCCTGTGGGAGTCTCACTGATTAACACTGAACCCTATGGGAGTCTCACAGATTAACGCTGAACCCTATGGGAGTCTCACTGGTTAACAATGAACCCTATAAGAGACTCACTGATTAACACTGAAATCGATGGGATTCTCACTGATTAACATTGAACCCTATGGGAGTCTCACTGATTAACACTGAACCCAGTGGGAGTCTCACTGATTAACACTGAACACTGTGGGAGTCTCACTGATTAACACTGAACACTGTGGGAGTCTCACTGATTAACACTGAACCCTGTGGGCGTCTCACTGATTAACACTGAACCCTATGGGAGTCTCACTGATTAACACATGAACCCTGTGGGAGTCTCACTGATTAACACTGAACCCTGTGGGAGTCTCACTGATTAACGCTGAACCCTGTGGGAGTCTCACTGATTAACACTGAACCCTATGGGAGTCTCACTGGTTAACAATGAACCCAGTGGTAGTCTCATTGATTAATACAGAACCCTATGGGAGTCTCACTGATTAACACTGAACACTGTGGGAGTCTCACTGATTATCACTGAACACTGTGGGAGTCTCACTGATTAACACTGAACCCTGTGGGCGTCTCACTGATTAACACTGAACCCTATGGGAGTCTCACTGATTAACACATGAACCCTGTGGGAGTCTCACTGATTATCACTGAACCCTATGGGAGTCTCACTGATTAACACTGAACCCTGTGGGAGTCTCCCTGATTAACACTGAACCCTGTGGGAGTCTCACTGATTAACGCTGAACCCTGTGGGAGTCTCACTGATTAACACTGAACCCTATGGGAGTCTCACTGATTAACACTGAACCCTGTGAAAGTCTCACTGATTAACACTGAACCCTGTGGGAGTCTCACTGATTAACACTGAACACTGTGGGATTCTCACTGATTAACACTGAACACTGTGGGAGTCTCACTGATTAACACTGAACCCTGTGGGCGTCTCACTGATTAACACTGAACCCTATGGGAGTCTCACTGATTAACACATGAACCCTTTGGGAGTCTCACTGATTAACACTGAACCCTGTGGGAGTCTCACTGATTAACGCTGAACCCTGTGGGAGTCTCACTGATTAACACTGAACCCTATGGGAGTCTCACAGATTAACGCTGAACCCTATGGGAGTCTCACTGGTTAACAATGAACCAAGTGGGAGTCTCAGTGATTAATACTGAACCCTATGGGAGTCTCACTGATTAACACTGAACCCTGTGGGCATCTCACTGATTAACACTGAACCCTATTGGAGTCTCACTGATTAACACATGAACCCTGTGGGAGTCTCACTGATTAACACTGAACCCTGTGGGAGTCTCACTGATTAACGCTGAACCCTGTGGGAGTCTCACTGATTAATACTGAACCCTATGGGAGTCTCACTGATTAACACTGAACCCTGTGAAAGTCTCACTGATTAACACTGAACCCTGTGGGAGTCTCACTGATTAACACTGAACACTGTGGGAGTCTCACTGATTAACACTGAACACTGTGGGAGTCTCACTGATTAACACTGAACCCTGTGGGCGTCTCACTGATTAACACTGAACCCTATGGGAGTCTCACTGATTAACACATGAACCCTTTGGGAGTCTCACTGATTAACACTGAACCCTGTGGGAGTCTCACTGATTAACGCTGAACCCTGTGGGAGTCTCACTGATTAACACTGAACCCTATGGGAGTCTCACAGATTAACGCTGAACCCTATGGGAGTCTCACTGGTTAACAATGAACCAAGTGGGAGTCTCAGTGATTAATACTGAACCCTATGGGAGTCTCACTGATTAACACTGAACCCTATGGGAGTCTCACTGATTAACACTGAACCCTGTGAAAGTCTCACTGATTAACACTGAACCCTGTGGGAGTCTCACTGATTAACACTGAACCCTATGGGAGTCTCATTGATTAACACATGAACCCTGAGGGAGTCTCACTGATTAACATTGAACCCTGTGGGAGTCTCACTGATTAACACTGAACCCTGTGGGAGTCTCACTGATTAACACTGAACCCTATGGGAGTCTCACTGATTAACACTGAAACCTATGGGAGTCTCACTGATTAACACTAGACCCTATGGGAGTCTCACTGATTAACACTGAAGCCTGTGGGAGTCTCACTGATTAACACTGAACCCTATGGGAGTCTCACAGATTAACGCTGAACCCTATGGGAGTCTCACTGGTTAACAATGAACCCTATAAGAGACTCACTGATTAACACTGAAATCGATGGGATTCTCACTGATTAACATTGAACCCTATGGGAGTCTCACTGATTAACACTGAACCCAGTGGGAGTCTCACTGATTAACACTGAACACTGGGGGAGTCTCACTGATTAACACTGAACACTGTGGGAGTCTCACTGATTAACACTGAACCCTGTGGGCGTCTCACTGATTAACACTGAACCCTATGGGAGTCTCACTGATTAACACATGAACCCTGTGGGAGTCTCACTGATTAACACTGAACCCTGTGGGAGTCTCACTGATTAACGCTGAACCCTGTGGGAGTCTCACTGATTAACACTGAACCCTATGGGAGTCTCACTGGTTAACAATGAACCCAGTGGTAGTCTCATTGATTAATACTGAACCCTATGGGAGTCTCACTGATTAACACTGAACACTGTGGGAGTCTCACTGATTTTCACTGAACACTGTGGGAGTCTCACTGATTAACACTGAACCCTGTGGGCGTCTCACTGATTAACACTGAACCCTATGGGAGTCTCACTGATTAACACATGAACCCTGTGGGAGTCTCACTGATTATCACTGAACCCTGTGGGAGTCTCACTGATTAACGCTGAACCCTATGGGAGTCTCATTGATTAACACATGAACCCTGAGGGAGTCTCACTGATTAACATTGAACCCTGTGGGAGTCTCACTGATTAACACTGAACCCTGTGGGAGTCTCACTGATTAACACTGAACCCTATGGGAGTCTCACTGATTAACACTGAAACCTATGGGAGTCTCACTGATTAACACTAGACCCTATGGGAGTCTCACTGATTAACACTGAAGCCTGTGGGAGTCTCACTGATTAACACTGAACCCTATGGGAGTCTCACAGATTAACGCTGAACCCTATGGGAGTCTCACTGGTTAACAATGAACCCTATAAGAGACTCACTGATTAACACTGAAATCGATGGGATTCTCACTGATTAACATTGAACCCTATGGGAGTCTCACTGATTAACACTGAACCCAGTGGGAGTCTCACTGATTAACACTGAACACTGTGGGAGTCTCACTGATTAACACTGAACACTGTGGGAGTCTCACTGATTAACACTGAACCCTGTGGGCATCTCACTGATTAACACTGAACCCTATGGGAGTCTCACTGATTAACACATGAACCCTGTGGGAGTCTCACTGATTAACACTGAACCCTGTGGGAGTCTCACTGATTAACGCTGAACCCTGTGGGAGTCTCACTGATTAACACTGAACCCTATGGGAGTCTCACTGGTTAACAATGAACCCAGTGGTAGTCTCATTGATTAATACTGAACCCTATGGGAGTCTCACTGATTAACACTGAACACTGTGGGAGTCTCACTGATTATCACTGAACACTGTGGGAGTCTCACTGATTAACACTGAACCCTGTGGGCGTCTCACTGATTAACACTGAACCCTATGGGAGTCTCACTGATTAACACATGAACCCTGTGGGAGTCTCACTGATTATCACTGAACCCTATGGGAGTCTCACTGATTAACACTGAACCCTGTGGGAGTCTCACTGATTAACACTGAACCCTGTGCGAGTCTCACTGATTAACGCTGAACCCTGTGGGAGTCTCACTGATTAACACTGAACCCTATGGGAGTCTCACTGATTAACACTGAACCCTGTGAAAGTCTCACTGATTAACACTGAACCCTGTGGGAGTCTCACTGATTAACACTGAACACTGTGGGATTCTCACTGATTAACACTGAACACTGTGTGAGTCTCACTGATTAACACTGAACCCTGTGGGCGTCTCACTGATTAACACTGAACCCTATGGGAGTCTCACTGATTAACACATGAACCCTTTGGGAGTCTCACTGATTAACACTGAACCCTGTGGGAGTCTCACTGATTAACGCTGAACCCTGTGGGAGTCTCACTGATTAACACTGAACCCTATGGGAGTCTCACAGATTAACGCTGAACCCTATGGGAGTCTCACTGGTTAACAATGAACCAAGTGGGAGTCTCAGTGATTAATACTGAACCCTATGGGAGTCTCACTGATTAACACTGAACCCTGTGGGCATCTCACTGATTAACACTGAACCCTATGGGAGTCTCACTGATTAACACATGAACCCTGTGGGAGTCTCACTGATTAACACTGAACCCTGTGGGAGTCTCACTGATTAACGCTGAACCCTGTGGGAGTCTCACTGATTAATACTGAACCCTATGGGAGTCTCACTGATTAACACTGAACCCTGTGAAAGTCTCACTGATTAACACTGAACCCTGTGGGAGTCTCACTGATTAACACTGAACACTGTGGGAGTCTCACTGATTAACACTGAACACTGTGGGAGTCTCACTGATTAACACTGAACCCTGTGGGCGTCTCACTGATTAACACTGAACCCTATGGGAGTCTAACTGATTAACACATGAACCCTTTGGGAGTCTCACTGATTAACACTGAACCCTGTGGGAGTCTCACTGATTAACGCTGAACCCTGTGGGAGTCTCACTGATTAACACTGAACCCTATGGGAGTCTCACAGATTAACGCTGAACCCTATGGGAGTCTCACTGGTTAACAATGAACCAAGTGGGAGTCTCAGTGGTTAATACTGAACCCTATGGGAGTCTCACTGATTAACACTGAACACTATGGGAGTCTCACTGATTAACACTGAACCCTGTGAAAGTCTCACTGATTAACACTGAACCCTGTGGGAGTCTCACTGATTAACACTGAACCCTATGGGAGTCTCATTGATTAACACATGAACCCTGAGGGAGTCTCACTGATTAACATTGAACCCTGTGGGAGTCTCACTGATTAACACTGAACCCTGTGGGAGTCTCACTGATTAACACTGAACCCTATGGGAGTCTCACTGATTAACACTGAAACCTATGGGAGTCTCACTGATTAACACTAGACCCTATGGGAGTCTCACTGATTAACACTGAAGCCTGTGGGAGTCTCACTGATTAACACTGAACCCTATGGGAGTCTCACAGATTAACGCTGAACCCTATGGGAGTCTCACTGGTTAACAATGAACCCTATAAGAGACTCACTGATTAACACTGAAATCGATGGGATTTTCACTGATTAACATTGAACCCTATGGGAGTCTCACTGATTAACACATGAACCCTGTGGGAGTCTCACTGATTAACACTGAACCCTGTGGGAGTCTCACTGATTAACGCTGAACCCTGTGGGAGTCTCACTGATTAACACTGAACCCTGTGGCCGTCTCACTGATTAACACTGAACCCAGTGGGAGTCTCACTGATTAACACTGAACACTGTGGGAGTCTCACTGATTAACACTGAACACTGTGGGAGTCTCACTGATTAACACTGAACCCTGTGGGCATCTCACTGATTAACACTGAACCCTATGGGAGTCTCACTGATTAACACATGAACCCTGTGGGAGTCTCACTGATTAACACTGAACCCTGTGGGAGTCTCACTGATTAACGCTGAACCCTGTGGGAGTCTCACTGATTAACACTGAACCCTATGGGAGTCTCACTGGTTAACAATGAACCCAGTGGTAGTCTCATTGATTAATACTGAACCCTATGGGAGTCTCACTGATTAACACTGAACACTGTGGGAGTCTCACTGATTTTCACTGAACACTGTGGGAGTCTCACTGATTAACACTGAACCCTGTGGGCGTCTCACTGATTAACACTGAACCCTATGGGAGTCTCACTGATTAACACATGAACCCTGTGGGAGTCTCACTGATTATCACTGAACCCTGTGGGAGTCTCACTGATTAACGCTGAACCCTGTGGGAGTCTCACTGATTAACACTGAACCCTATGGGAGTCTCACAGATTAACGCTGAACCCAATGGGAGTCTCACTGGTTAACAATGAACCCAGTGGGAGTCTCAGTGATTAATACTGAACCCTATGGGAGTCTCACTGATTAACACTGAACACTGTGGGAGGCTCACTGATTAACACTGAACACTGTGGGAGTCTCACTGATTAACACTGAACTCTGTGGGCGTCTCACTGATTAACACTGAACCCTATGGGAGTCTCACTGATTAACACATGAACCCTGTGGGAGTCTCACTGATTAATGCTGAACCCTGTGGGAGTCTCACTGATTAACACTGAACCCTATGGGAGTCTCACTGATTAACACTGAACCCTGTGGAAGTCTCAATGATTAACACTGAACCCTGTGGGAGTCCCACTGATTAACACTGAACCCTATGGGAGTCTCATTGATTAACACATGAACCCTGTGGGAGTCTCACTGATTACCCCTGAACCCTGTGGTAGTTTCACTGATTAACACTGAACCCTGTAAGAGTCTCACTGATTAACACTGAACCCTGTGGGAGTCTCACTGATTAACACTGAACCCTGTGGGAGTCTCACTGATTAACACTGCACCCTATGGGAGTTTCACTGATTAACACTGAACCCTGTGGGAGTCTCACTGATTAACACTGAACCCTGTGGGAGTCTCACTGATTAACACTGATCCCTGTGGGAGTCTCACTGCTTAACACTGAACCCTATGGGAGTCTCACTGATTAACACTGAACCCTGTGAGAGTCTTACTGATTAAGACTGAACCTTATGGGAGGCTCACTGATTAACACTGAAACCTATGGGAGTCTCACTGATTAACACCGAACCCTATGGGAGTCTCACTGATTAACACTGAACCATATGGGAGTCTCACTGATTAACACGGAACCCTGTGGGAGTCTCACTGATTAACACTGAACCCTATGGGAGTCTCACTGATTAACACTGAACCCTGTGAGAGTCTCACTGATTAACACTGAAACCTATGGGAGTCTCACTGATTAACACTGGACCCTATGGGAGTCTCACTGATTAACACTGAACCCTGTGAGAGTCTTACTGATTAAGACTGAACCTTATGGGAGGCTCACTGATTAACACTGAAACCTATGGGAGTCTCACTGATTAACACTGAACCCTATGGGAGTCTCACTGATTAACACTGAACCATATGGGAGTCTCACTGATTAACACGGAACCCTGTGGGAGTCTCACTGATTAACACTGAACCCTATGGGAGTCTCACTGATTAACACTGAACCCTGTGAGAGTCTCACTGATTAACACTGAAACATATGGGAGTCTCACTGATTAACACTGGACCCTATGGGAGTCTCACTGATTAACACTGAAGCCTGTGGGAGTCTCACTGATTAACACTGAACCCTATGGGATTCTCACAGATTAACACTGAACCCTATGGGAGTCTCACTGGTTAACAATGAACCCTATGGGAGTCTCACTGATTAACACTGAAATCGATGGGATTCTCACTGATTAACACTGAACCCTATGGGAGTCTCACTGATTAACACTGGACCCAGTGGGAATCTCAGTAATTAATACTGAACCCTATGGGAGTCGCATTGATTAACACATGAACCCTGTGGGAGTCTCACTGATTAACACTGAACCCTGTGGGAGTCTCACTGATTAACACTGAACCCTATGGGAGTCTCACTGATTAACACTGAAACCTATGGGAGTCTCACTGATTAACACTGGACCCTATGGGAGTCTCACTGATTAACACTGAAGCCTGTGGGAGTCTCACTGATTAACACTGAACCCTATGGGAGTCTCACAGATTAACACTGAACCCTATGGGAGTCTCACTGGTTAACAATGAACCCTATAAGAGTCTCACTGATTAACACTGAAATCGATGGGATTCTCACTGATTAACACTGATCCCTGTGGGAGTCTCACTGCTTAACACTGAACCCTATGGGAGTCTCACTGATTAACACTGAACCCTGTGAGAGTCTTACTGATTAAGACTGAACCTTATGGGAGGCTCACTGATTAACACTGAAACCTATGGGAGTCTCACTGATTAACACCGAACCCTATGGGAGTCTCACTGATTAACACTGAACCATATGGGAGTCTCACTGATTAACACGGAACCCTGTGGGAGTCTCACTGATTAACACTGAACCCTATGGGAGTCTCACTGATTAACACTGAACCCTGTGAGAGTCTCACTGATTAACACTGAAACCTATGGGAGTCTCACTGATTAACACTGGACCCTATGGGAGTCTCACTGATTAACACTGAACCCTGTGAGAGTCTTACTGATTAAGACTGAACCTTATGGGAGGCTCACTGATTAACACTGAAACCTATGGGAGTCTCACTGATTAACACTGAACCCTATGGGAGTCTCACTGATTAACACTGAACCATATGGGAGTCTCACTGATTAACACGGAACCCTGTGGGAGTCTCACTGATTAACACTGAACCCTATGGGAGTCTCACTGATTAACACTGAACCCTGTGAGAGTCTCACTGATTAACACTGAAACCTATGGGAGTCTCACTGATTAACACTGGACCCTATGGGAGTCTCACTGATTAACACTGAAGCCTGTGGGAGTCTCACTGATTAACACTGAACCCTATGGGATTCTCACAGATTAACACTGAACCCTATGGGAGTCTCACTGGTTAACAATGAACCCTATGGGAGTCTCACTGATTAACACTGAAATCGATGGGATTCTCACTGATTAACACTGAACCCTATGGGAGTCTCACTGATTAACACTGGACCCAGTGGGAGTCTCAGTAATTAATACTGAACCCTATGGGAGTCTCATTGATTAACACATGAACCCTGTGGGAGTCTCACTGATTAACACTGAACCCTGTGGGAGTCTCACTGATTAACACTGAACCCTATGGGAGTCTCACTGATTAACACTGAAACCTATGGGAGTCTCACTGATTAACACTGGACCCTATGGGAGTCTCACTGATTAACACTGAAGCCTGTGGGAGTCTCACTGATTAACACTGAACCCTATGGGAGTCTCACAGATTAACGCTGAACCCTGTGAGAGTCTTACTGATTAAGACTGAACCTTATGGGAGGCTCACTGATTAACACTGAAACCTATGGGAGTCTCACTGATTAACACCGAACCCTATGGGAGTCTCACTGATTAACACTGAACCATATGGGAGTCTCACTGATTAACACGGAACCCTGTGGGAGTCTCACTGATTAACACTGAACCCTATGGGAGTCTCACTGATTAACACTGAACCCTGTGAGAGTCTCACTGATTAACACTGAAACCTATGGGAGTCTCACTGATTAACACTGGACCCTATGGGAGTCTCACTGATTAACACTGAACCCTGTGAGAGTCTTACTGATTAAGACTGAACCTTATGGGAGGCTCACTGATTAACACTGAAACCTATGGGAGTCTCACTGATTAACACTGAACCCTATGGGAGTCTCACTGATTAACACTGAACCATATGGGAGTCTCACTGATTAACACGGAACCCTGTGGGAGTCTCACTGATTAACACTGAACCCTATGGGAGTCTCACTGATTAACACTGAACCCTGTGAGAGTCTCACTGATTAACACTGAAACATATGGGAGTCTCACTGATTAACACTGGACCCTATGGGAGTCTCACTGATTAACACTGAAGCCTGTGGGAGTCTCACTGATTAACACTGAACCCTATGGGATTCTCACAGATTAACACTGAACCCTATGGGAGTCTCACTGGTTAACAATGAACCCTATGGGAGTCTCACTGATTAACACTGAAATCGATGGGATTCTCACTGATTAACACTGAACCCTATGGGAGTCTCACTGATTAACACTGGACCCAGTGGGAATCTCAGTAATTAATACTGAACCCTATGGGAGTCGCATTGATTAACACATGAACCCTGTGGGAGTCTCACTGATTAACACTGAACCCTGTGGGAGTCTCACTGATTAACACTGAACCCTATGGGAGTCTCACTGATTAACACTGAAACCTATGGGAGTCTCACTGATTAACACTGGACCCTATGGGAGTCTCACTGATTAACACTGAAGCCTGTGGGAGTCTCACTGATTAACACTGAACCCTATGGGAGTCTCACAGATTAACACTGAACCCTATGGGAGTCTCACTGGTTAACAATGAACCCTATAAGAGTCTCACTGATTAACACTGAAATCGATGGGATTCTCACTGATTAACACTGATCCCTGTGGGAGTCTCACTGCTTAACACTGAACCCTATGGGAGTCTCACTGATTAACACTGAACCCTGTGAGAGTCTTACTGATTAAGACTGAACCTTATGGGAGGCTCACTGATTAACACTGAAACCTATGGGAGTCTCACTGATTAACACCGAACCCTATGGGAGTCTAACTGATTAACACTGAACCATATGGGAGTCTCACTGATTAACACGGAACCCTGTGGGAGTCTCACTGATTAACACTGAACCCTATGGGAGTCTCACTGATTAACACTGAACCCTGTGAGAGTCTCACTGATTAACACTGAAACCTATGGGAGTCTCACTGATTAACACTGGACCCTATGGGAGTCTCACTGATTAACACTGAACCCTGTGAGAGTCTTACTGATTAAGACTGAACCTTATGGGAGGCTCACTGATTAACACTGACACCTATGGGAGTCTCACTGATTAACACTGAACCCTATGGGAGTCTCACTGATTAACACTGAACCATATGGGAGTCTCACTGATTAACACGGAACCCTGTGGGAGTCTCACTGATTAACACTGAACCCTATGGGAGTCTCACTGATTAACACTGAACCCTGTGAGAGTCTCACTGATTAACACTGAAACCTATGGGAGTCTCACTGATTAACACTGGACCCTATGGGAGTCTCACTGATTAACACTGAAGCCTGTGGGAGTCTCACTGATTAACACTGAACCCTATGGGATTCTCACAGATTAACACTGAACCCTATGGAAGTCTCACTGGTTAACAATGAACCCTATGGGAGTCTCACTGATTAACACTGAAATCGATGGGATTCTCACTGATTAACACTGAACCCTATGGGAGTCTCACTGATTAACACTGGACCCAGTGGGAGTCTCAGTAATTAATACTGAACCCTATGGGAGTCTCATTGATTAACACATGAACCCTGTGGGAGTCTCACTGATTAACACTGAACCCTGTGGGAGTCTCACTGATTAACACTGAACCCTATGGGAGTCTCACTGATTAACACTGAAACCTATGGGAGTCTCACTGATTAACACTGGACCCTATGGGAGTCTCACTGATTAACACTGAAGCCTGTGGGAGTCTCACTGATTAACACTGAACCCTATGGGAGTCTCACAGATTAACGCTGAACCCTATGGGAGTCTCACTGGTTAACAATGAACCCTATAAGAGTCTCACTGATTAACACTGAAATCGATGGGATTCTCACTGATTAACATTGAACCCTATGGGAGTCTCACTGATTAACACTGAACCCAGTGGGGTCTCACTGATTAACACTGAACACTGTGGGAGTCTCACTGATTAACACTGAACACTGTGGGAGTATCACTGATTAACACTGAACCCTGTGGGCGTCTCACTGATTAACACTGAACCCTATGGGAGTATCACTGATTAACACATGAACCCTGTGGGAGTCTCACTGATTAACACTGAACCCTGTGGGAGTCTCACTGATTAACGCTGAACCCTGTGGGAGTCTCACTGATTAACACTGAACCCTATGGGAGTCTCACTGGTTAACAACGAACCCAGTGGGAGTCTCATTGATTAATACTGAACCCTATGGGAGTCTCACTGATTAACACTGAACACTGTGGGAGTCTCACTGATTATCACTGAACACTGTGGGAGTCTCACTGATTAACACTGAACCCTGTGGGCGTCTCACTGATTAACACTGAACCCTATGGGAGTCTCACTGATTAACACATGAACCCTGTGGGAGTCTCACTGATTATCACTGAACCCTGTGGGAGTCTCACTGATTAACGCTGAACCCTGTGGGAGTCTCACTGATTAACACTGAACCCTATGGGAGTCTCACAGATTAACGCTGAACCCTATGGGAGTCTCACTGGTTAACAATGAACCCAGTGGGAGTCTCAGTGATTAATACTGAACCCTATGGGAGTCCCACTGATTAACACTCAACACTGTGGGAGGCTCACTGATTAACACTGAACACTGTGGGAGTCTCACTGATTAACACTGAACTCTGTGGGCGTCTCACTGATTAACACTGAACCCTATGGGAGTCTCACTGATTAACACATGAACCCTGTGGGAGTCTCACTGATTAATGCTGAACCCTGTGGGAGTCTCACTGATTAACACTGAACCCTATGGGAGTCTCACTGATTAACACTGAACCCTGTGGAAGTCTCAATGATTAACACTGAACCCTGTGGGAGTCTCACTGATTAACACTGAACCCTATGGGAGTTTCATTGATTAACACATGAACCCTGTGGGAGTCTCACTGATTACCCCTGAACCCTGTGGGAGTTTCACTGATTAACACTGAACCCTGTAAGAGTCTCACTGATTAACACTGAACCCTGTGGGAGTCTCACTGATTAACACTGAACCCTGTGGGAGTCTCACTGATTAACACTGCACCCTATGGGAGTTTCACTGATTAACATTGAACCCTGTGGGAGTCTCACTGATTAACACTGAACCCTGTGGGAGTCTCACTGATTAACACTGATCCCTGTGGGAGTCTCACTGCTTAACACTGAACCTTATGGGAGTCTCACTGATTGACACTGAATCCTGTGAGAGTCTTACTGATTAAGACTGAACCTTATGGGAGTCTCACTGATTAACACTGAAACCTATGGGAGTCTCACTGATTAACACTGAACCCTATGGGAGTCTCACTGATTAACACTGAAGCATATGGGAGTCTCACTGATTAACACGGAACCCTGTGGGAGTCTCACTGATTAACACTGAACCCTATGGGAGTCTCACTGATTAACACTGAACCCTGTGAGAGTATCACTGATTAACACTGAAACCTATGGGAGTCTCACTGATTAACACTGGACCCTATGGGAGTCTCACTGATTAACACTGAAGCCTGTGGGAGTCTCACTGATTAACACTGAACCCTATGGGAGTCTCACAGATTAACACTGAACCCTATGGGAGTCTCACTGGTTAACAATGAACCCTATGGGAGTCTCACTGATTAACACTGAAATCGATGGGATTCTCACTGATTAACACTGAACCCTATGGGAGTCTCACTGATTAACACTGGACCCAGTGCGAGTCTCAGTAATTAATACTGAACCCTATGGGAGTCTCACTGATTAACACTGAACACTGTGGGAGTCTCACTGATTAACACTGAACCCTACGGGAGTCTGACTGATTAACACTGAACCCTGTGGGAGTCTCACTGATTAACACTGAACCCTATGGGAGTCTCACTGATTAACACATGAACCCTGTGGGAGTCTCACTTATTAACACTGAACCCTGTGGGAGTCTCACTGATTAACGCTGAACCCTGTGGGAGTCTCACTGATTAACACTGAACCCTATGGGAGTCTTACAGATTAACGCTGAACCCTATGGGAGTCTCACTGGATAACAATGAACCCAGTGGGAGTCTCATTGATTAATACTGAACCCTATGGGAGTCTCACTGATTAACACTGAACACTGTGGGAGTCTCACTGATTAACACTGAACACTGTGGGAGTTTCACTGATTAACACTGAACCCTGTGGGCGTCTCACTGATTAACACTGAACCCTATGGGAGTCTCACTGATTAACACATGAACCCTTTGGGAGTCTCACTGATTAACACTGAACCCTGTGGGAGTCTCACTGATTAACGCTGAACCCTGTGGGAGTCTCACTGATTAACACTGAACCCTATGGGAGTCTCACAGATTAACGCTGAACCCTATGGGAGTCTCACTGGTTAACAATGAACCAAGTGGGAGTCTCAGTGATTAATACTGAACCCTATGGGAGTCTCACTGATTAACACTGAACACTGTGGGAGTCTCACTGATTAACACTGAACACTGTGGGAGTCTCAATGATTAACACTGAACCCTGTGGGCATCTCACTGATTAACACTGAACCCTATGGGAGTCTCACTGATTAACACATGAACCCTGTGGGAGTCTCACTGATTAACACTGAACCCTGTGGGAGTCTCACTGATTAACGCTGAACCCTGTGGGAGTCTCTCTGATTAACACTGAACCCTATGGGAGTCTCACTGACTAACACTGAACCCTGTGAAAGTCTCACTGATTAACACTGAACCCTGTGGGAGTCTCACTGATTAACACTGAACCCTGTGGGAGTCTCACTGATTACCCCTGAACCCTGTGGGAGTTTCACTGATTAACACTGCACCCTATGGGAGTTTCACTGATTAACACTGAACCCTGTGGGAGTCTCACTGATTAACACTGAACCCTGTGGGAGTCTCACTGCTTAACACTGAACCCTATGGGAGTCTCACTGATTAACACTGAACCCTGTGAGAGTCTTACTGATTAAGACTGAACCTTATGGGAGTCTCACTGATTAACACTGAAACCTATGGGAGTCTCACTGATTAACACTGAACCCTATGGGAGTCTCACTGATTAACACTGAACCCTGTGAGAGTCTTACTGATTAAGACTGAACCTTATGGGAGTCTCACTGATTAACACTGAAACCTATGGGAGTCTCACTGATTAACACTGAACCCTATGGGAGTCTCACTGATTAACACTGAACCATATGGGAGTCTCACTGATTAACACGGAACCCTGTGGGAGTCTCACTGATTAACACTGAACCCTATGGGAGTCTCACTGATTAACACTGAACCCTGTGAGAGTCTCACTGATTAAGACTGAACCCTATGGGAGTCTCACTGATTAACACTGAAACCTATGGGAGTCTCACTGATTAACACTGGACCCTATGGGAGTCTCACTGATTAACACTGAAGCCTGTGGGAGTCTCACTGATTAACACTGAACCCTATGGGAGTCTCACAGATTAACACTGAACCCTATGGGAGTCTCACTGGTTAACAATGAACCCTATGGGAGTCTCACTGATTAACACTGAAATCGATGGGATTCTCACTGATTAACACTGAACCCTATGGGAGTCTCACTGATTAACACTGGACCCAGTGGGAGTCTCAGTAATTAATACTGAACCCTATGGGAGTCTCACTGATTAACACTGAACACTGTGGGAGTCTCACTGATTAACACTGAACCCTATGGGAGTCTGACTTATTAACACTGAACCCTGTGGGAGTCTCACTGATTAACGCTGAACCCTGTGGGAGTCTCACTGATTAACACTGAACCCTGTGGGAGTCTCACTGATTAACGCTGAACCCTATGGGAATCTCACTGGTTAACAATGAACCCAGTGGGAGTCTCATTGATTAATACTGAACCCTATGGGAGTCTCACTGATTAACACTGAACACTGTGAGAGTCTTACTGATTAAGACTGAACCTTATGGGAGTCTCACTGATTAACGCTGAACCCTGTGGGAGTCTCACTGATTAACACTGAACCCTATGGGAGTCTCACAGATTAACGCTGAACCCTATGGGAGTCTCACAGGTTAACAATGAACCAAGTGGGAGTCTCAGTGATTAATACTGAACCCTATGGGAGTCTCACTGATTAACACTGAATACTGTGGGAGTCTCACTGATTAACACTGAACACTGGGAGTCTCACTGATTAACACTGAACCCTGTGGGCGTCTCACTGATTAACACTGAACCCTATGGGAGTCTCACTGATTAACACATGAACCCTGTGGGAGTCTCACTGATTAACACTGAACCCTGTGGGCGTCTCACTGATTAACACTGAACCCTGTGGGAGTCTCACTGATTAACACTGAACCCTATGGGAGTCTCATTGATTAACACTGAACCCTGTGAAAGTCTCACTGATTAACACTGAACCCTGTGGGAGTCTCACTGATTAACACTGAACCCTATGGGAGTCTCACAGATTAACCCTGAACCCTGTGGGAGTTTCACTGATTAACAATGAACCAAGTGGGAGTCTCAGTGATTAATACTGAACCCTATGGGAGTCTCACTGATTAACACTGAACACTGTGGGAGTCTCACTGATTAACACTGAACACTGTGGGAGTCTCAATGATTAACACTGAACCCTGTGGGCATCTCACTGATTAACACTGAACCCTATGGGAGTCTCACTGATTAACACATGAACCCTGTGGGAGTCTCACTGATTAACACTGAACCCTGTGGGAGTCTCACTGATTAACGCTGAACCCTGTGGGAGTCTCTCTGATTAACACTGAACCCTATGGGAGTCTCACTGACTAACACTGAACCCTGTGAAAGTCTCACTGATTAACACTGAACCCTGTGGGAGTCTCACTGATTAACACTGAACCCTGTGGGAGTCTCACTGATTACCCCTGAACCCTGTGGGAGTTTCACTGATTAACACTGCACCCTATGGGAGTTTCACTGATTAACACTGAACCCTGTGGGAGTCTCACTGATTAACACTGAACCCTGTGGGAGTCTCACTGCTTAACACTGAACCCTATGGGAGTCTCACTGATTAACACTGAACCCTGTGAGAGTCTTACTGATTAAGACTGAACCTTATGGGAGTCTCACTGATTAACACTGAAACCTATGGGAGTCTCACTGATTAACACTGAACCCTATGGGAGTCTCACTGATTAACACTGAACCCTGTGAGAGTCTTACTGATTAAGACTGAACCTTATGGGAGTCTCACTGATTAACACTGAAACCTATGGGAGTCTCACTGATTAACACTGAACCCTATGGGAGTCTCACTGATTAACACTGAACCATATGGGAGTCTCACTGATTAACACGGAACCCTGTGGGAGTCTCACTGATTAACACTGAACCCTATGGGAGTCTCACTGATTAACACTGAACCCTGTGAGAGTCTCACTGATTAAGACTGAACCCTATGGGAGTCTCACTGATTAACACTGAAACCTATGGGAGTCTCACTGATTAACACTGGACCCTATGGGAGTCTCACTGATTAACACTGAAGCCTGTGGGAGTCTCACTGATTAACACTGAACCCTATGGGAGTCTCACAGATTAACACTGAACCCTATGGGAGTCTCACTGGTTAACAATGAACCCTATGGGAGTCTCACTGATTAACACTGAAATCGATGGGATTCTCACTGATTAACACTGAACCCTATGGGAGTCTCACTGATTAACACTGGACCCAGTGGGAGTCTCAGTAATTAATACTGAACCCTATGGGAGTCTCACTGATTAACACTGAACACTGTGGGAGTCTCACTGATTAACACTGAACCCTATGGGAGTCTGACTTATTAACACTGAACCCTGTGGGAGTCTCACTGATTAACGCTGAACCCTGTGGGAGTCTCACTGATTAACACTGAACCCTGTGGGAGTCTCACTGATTAACGCTGAACCCTATGGGAATCTCACTGGTTAACAATGAACCCAGTGGGAGTCTCATTGATTAATACTGAACCCTATGGGAGTCTCACTGATTAACACTGAACACTGTGAGAGTCTTACTGATTAAGACTGAACCTTATGGGAGTCTCACTGATTAACGCTGAACCCTGTGGGAGTCTCACTGATTAACACTGAACCCTATGGGAGTCTCACAGATTAACGCTGAACCCTATGGGAGTCTCACAGGTTAACAATGAACCAAGTGGGAGTCTCAGTGATTAATACTGAACCCTATGGGAGTCTCACTGATTAACACTGAATACTGTGGGAGTCTCACTGATTAACACTGAACACTGGGAGTCTCACTGATTAACACTGAACCCTGTGGGCGTCTCACTGATTAACACTGAACCCTATGGGAGTCTCACTGATTAACACATGAACCCTGTGGGAGTCTCACTGATTAACACTGAACCCTGTGGGAGTCTCACTGATTAACGCTGAACCCTGTGGGAGTCTCACTGATTAACACTGAACCCTATGGGAGTCTCATTGATTAACACTGAACCCTGTGAAAGTCTCACTGATTAACACTGAACCCTGTGGGAGTCTCACTGATTAACACTGAACCCTGTGGGAGTCTCACTGATTACCCCTGAACCCTGTGGGAGTTTCACTGATTAACACTGAACCCTGTGGGAGTCTCACTGATTAACACTGAACCCTGTGGGAGTCTCACTGATTAACAATGAACCCTGTGGGAGTCTCACTGATTAACACTGCACCCTATGGGAGTTTCACTGATTAACACTGAACCCTGTGGGAGTCTCACTGATTAACACTGAACCCTGTGGGAGTCTCACTGATTAACACTGATCCCTGTGGGAGTCTCATTGATTAACGCTGAACCCTATGGGAGTCTCACTGATTAACACATGAACCCTGTGGGAGACTCACTGATTTACACTGAACCCTGTGGGAGTCTCACTGATTAAAACTGAACCCTGTGGGAGTCTCACTGATTAACACTGAACCCTATGGGAGTCTCACTGATTAACACTGAACCCTGTGGGCGTCTCACTGATTAACACATAACCCTGTGGGAGTCTCACTGATTAAAACTGAACCCTATGGGATTCTCACTGATTAACACTGAACCCTGTGGGAGTCTCATTGATTAACACTGAACCCTATGGGAGTCTCACTGATTAACACATGAACCCTGTGGGAGTCTCAATTATTTACACTGAACCCTGTGGGATTCTCACTGATTAACACTCAACCCTATGGGAGTCTCACTGATTAACACATGAACCCTGAGGGAGTCTCACTGATTAACACTGAACCCTATGGGAGTCTCACTGATTAACAATGAACCCTGTGGGAGTCTCACTGATTAACACTGCACCCTATGGGAGTTTCACTGATTAACACTGAACCCTGTGGGAGTCTCACTGATTAACACTGAACCCTGTGGGAGTCTCACTGATTAACACTGATCCCTGTGGGAGTCTCATTGATTAACACTGAACCCTATGGGAGTCTCACTGATTAACACATGAACCCTGTGGGAGTCTCACTGATTTACACTGAACCCTGTGGGAGTCTCACTGATTAACACTGAACCCTGTGGGAGTCTCACTGATTAACACTGAACCCTGTGGGAGTCTCACTGATTACCCCTGAACCCTGTGGGAGTTTCACTGATTAACACATAACCCTGTGGGAGTCTCACTGATTAAAACTGAACCCTGTGGGATTCTCACTGATTAACACTGAACCCTATGGGAGTCTCATTGATTAACACTGAACCCTATGGGAGTCTCACTGCTTAACACTGAACCCTATGGGAGTCTCACAGATTAACACTGAACCCTATGGGAGTCTCACTGGTTAACAATGAACCCTATGGGAGTCTCACTGATTAACACTGAAATCGATGGGATTCTCACTGATTAACACTGAACCCTATGGGAGTCTCACTGATTAACACTGGACCCTGTGGGAGTCTCACTGATTAACACTGAACCCTGTGGGAGTCTCACTGATTACCCCTGAACCCTGTGGGAGTTTCACTGATTAACACATAACCCTGTGGGAGTCTCACTGATTAAAACTGAACCCTGTGGGATTCTCACTGATTAACACTGAACCCTATGGGAGTCTCACTGATTAACACTGAAGCCTGTGGGAGTCTCACTGATTAACACTGAACCCTATGGGAGTCTCACAGATTAACACTGAACCCTATGGGAGTCTCACTGGTTAACAATGAACCCTATGGGAGTCTCACTGATTAACACTGAAATCGATGGGATTCTCACTGATTAACACTGAACCCTATGGGAGTCTCACTGATTAACACTGGACCCAGTGGGAGTCTCAGTAATTAATACTGAACCCTATGGGAGTCTCACTGATTAACACTGAACACTGTGGGAGTCTCACTGATTAACACTGAACCCTATGGGAGTCTGACTTATTAACACTGAACCCTGTGGGAGTCTCACTGATTAACGCTGAACCCTGTGGGAGTCTCACTGATTAACACTGAACCCTGTGGGAGTCTCACTGATTAACGCTGAACCCTATGGGAATCTCACTGGTTAACAATGAACCCAGTGGGAGTCTCATTGATTAATACTGAACCCTATGGGAGTCTCACTGATTAACACTGAACACTGTGAGAGTCTTACTGATTAAGACTGAACCTTATGGGAGTCTCACTGATTAACGCTGAACCCTGTGGGAGTCTCACTGATTAACACTGAACCCTATGGGAGTCTCACAGATTAACGCTGAACCCTATGGGAGTCTCACAGGTTAACAATGAACCAAGTGGGAGTCTCAGTGATTAATACTGAACCCTATGGGAGTCTCACTGATTAACACTGAATACTGTGGGAGTCTCACTGATTAACACTGAACACTGGGAGTCTCACTGATTAACACTGAACCCTGTGGGCGTCTCACTGATTAACACTGAACCCTATGGGAGTCTCACTGATTAACACATGAACCCTGTGGGAGTCTCACTGATTAACACTGAACCCTGTGGGAGTCTCACTGATTAACGCTGAACCCTGTGGGAGTCTCACTGATTAACACTGAACCCTATGGGAGTCTCATTGATTAACACTGAACCCTGTGAAAGTCTCACTGATTAACACTGAACCCTGTGGGAGTCTCACTGATTAACACTGAACCCTGTGGGAGTCTCACTGATTACCCCTGAACCCTGTGGGAGTTTCACTGATTAACACTGAACCCTGTGGGAGTCTCACTGATTAACACTGAACCCTGTGGGAGTCTCACTGATTAACAATGAACCCTGTGGGAGTCTCACTGATTAACACTGCACCCTATGGGAGTTTCACTGATTAACACTGAACCCTGTGGGAGTCTCACTGATTAACACTGAACCCTGTGGGAGTCTCACTGATTAACACTGATCCCTGTGGGAGTCTCATTGATTAACGCTGAACCCTGTGGGAGTCTCACTGATTAACACTGAACCCTATGGGAGTCTCACTGATTAACACTGAACCCTGTGGGCGTCTCACTGATTAACACATAACCCTGTGGGAGTCTCACTGATTAAAACTGAACCCTATGGGATTCTCACTGATTAACACTGAACCCTGTGGGAGTCTCATTGATTAACACTGAACCCTATGGGAGTCTCACTGATTAACACATGAACCCTGTGGGAGTCTCAATTATTTACACTGAACCCTGTGGGATTCTCACTGATTAACACTCAACCCTATGGGAGTCTCACTGATTAACACATGAACCCTGAGGGAGTCTCACTGATTAACACTGAACCCTATGGGAGTCTCACTGATTAACAATGAACCCTGTGGGAGTCTCACTGATTAACACTGCACCCTATGGGAGTTTCACTGATTAACACTGAACCCTGTGGGAGTCTCACTGATTAACACTGAACCCTGTGGGAGTCTCACTGATTAACACTGATCCCTGTGGGAGTCTCATTGATTAACACTGAACCCTATGGGAGTCTCACTGATTAACACATGAACCCTGTGGGAGTCTCACTGATTTACACTGAACCCTGTGGGAGTCTCACTGATTAACACTGAACCCTGTGGGAGTCTCACTGATTAACACTGAACCCTGTGGGAGTCTCACTGATTACCCCTGAACCCTGTGGGAGTTTCACTGATTAACACATAACCCTGTGGGAGTCTCACTGATTAAAACTGAACCCTGTGGGATTCTCACTGATTAACACTGAACCCTATGGGAGTCTCATTGATTAACACTGAACCCTATGGGAGTCTCACTGCTTAACACTGAACCCTGTGGGAGTCTCAATTATTTACACTGAACCCTATGGGAGTCTCACTGATTAACACTGAACCATATGGGAGTCTCACTGATTAACACGGAACCCTGTGGGAGTCTCACTGATTAACACTGAACCCTATGGGAGTCTCAGTTATTAACACTGAACCCTGTGGGAGTCTCACTGATTAACACTGAACACTGGGGGCGTCTCACTGATAAACACTGAACACTGTGGGAGTCTCACTGATTAACACTGAACCCTATGGGAGTCTCACTGATTAACACTGAACCATATGGGAGTCTCACTGATTAACACGGAACCCTGTGGGAGTCTCACTGATTAACACTGAACCCTATGGGAGTCTCACTGATTAACACTGAACCCTGTGAGAGTCTCACTGATTAAGACTGAACCCTATGGGAGTCTCACTGATTAACACTGAAACCTATGGGAGTCTCACTGATTAACACTGGACCCTATGGGAGTCTCACTGATTAACACTGAAGCCTGTGGGAGTCTCACTGATTAACACTGAACCCTATGGGAGTCTCACAGATTAACACTGAACCCTATGGGAGTCTCACTGGTTAACAATGAACCCTATGGGAGTCTCACTGATTAACACTGAAATCGATGGGATTCTCACTGATTAACACTGAACCCTATGGGAGTCTCACTGATTAACACTGGACCCAGTGGGAGTCTCAGTAATTAATACTGAACCCTATGGGAGTTTCACTGATTAACACTGAACCCTGTGGGCGTCTCACTGATTAACACTGAACCCTATGGGAGTCTCACTGATTAACACATGAACCCTTTGGGAGTCTCACTGATTAACACTGAACCCTGTGGGAGTCTCACTGATTAACGCTGAACCCTGTGGGAGTCTCACTGATTAACACTGAACCCTATGGGAGTCTCACAGATTAACGCTGAACCCTATGGGAGTCTCACTGGTTAACAATGAACCAAGTGGGAGTCTCAGTGATTAATACTGAACCCTATGGGAGTCTCACTGATTAACACTGAACACTGTGGGAGTCTCACTGATTAACACTGAACACTGTGGGAGTCTCAATGATTAACACTGAACCCTGTGGGCATCTCACTGATTAACACTGAACCCTATGGGAGTCTCACTGATTAACACATGAACCCTGTGGGAGTCTCACTGATTAACACTGAACCCTGTGGGAGTCTCACTGATTAACGCTGAACCCTGTGGGAGTCTCTCTGATTAACACTGAACCCTATGGGAGTCTCACTGACTAACACTGAACCCTGTGAAAGTCTCACTGATTAACACTGAACCCTGTGGGAGTCTCACTGATTAACACTGAACCCTGTGGGAGTCTCACTGATTACCCCTGAACCCTGTGGGAGTTTCACTGATTAACACTGCACCCTATGGGAGTTTCACTGATTAACACTGAACCCTGTGGGAGTCTCACTGATTAACACTGAACCCTGTGGGAGTCTCACTGCTTAACACTGAACCCTATGGGAGTCTCACTGATTAACACTGAACCCTGTGAGAGTCTTACTGATTAAGACTGAACCTTATGGGAGTCTCACTGATTAACACTGAAACCTATGGGAGTCTCACTGATTAACACTGAACCCTATGGGAGTCTCACTGATTAACACTGAACCCTGTGAGAGTCTTACTGATTAAGACTGAACCTTATGGGAGTCTCACTGATTAACACTGAAACCTATGGGAGTCTCACTGATTAACACTGAACCCTATGGGAGTCTCACTGATTAACACTGAACCATATGGGAGTCTCACTGATTAACACGGAACCCTGTGGGAGTCTCACTGATTAACACTGAACCCTATGGGAGTCTCACTGATTAACACTGAACCCTGTGAGAGTCTCACTGATTAAGACTGAACCCTATGGGAGTCTCACTGATTAACACTGAAACCTATGGGAGTCTCACTGATTAACACTGGACCCTATGGGAGTCTCACTGATTAACACTGAAGCCTGTGGGAGTCTCACTGATTAACACTGAACCCTATGGGAGTCTCACAGATTAACACTGAACCCTATGGGAGTCTCACTGGTTAACAATGAACCCTATGGGAGTCTCACTGATTAACACTGAAATCGATGGGATTCTCACTGATTAACACTGAACCCTATGGGAGTCTCACTGATTAACACTGGACCCAGTGGGAGTCTCAGTAATTAATACTGAACCCTATGGGAGTCTCACTGATTAACACTGAACACTGTGGGAGTCTCACTGATTAACACTGAACCCTATGGGAGTCTGACTTATTAACACTGAACCCTGTGGGAGTCTCACTGATTAACGCTGAACCCTGTGGGAGTCTCACTGATTAACACTGAACCCTGTGGGAGTCTCACTGATTAACGCTGAACCCTATGGGAATCTCACTGGTTAACAATGAACCCAGTGGGAGTCTCATTGATTAATACTGAACCCTATGGGAGTCTCACTGATTAACACTGAACACTGTGAGAGTCTTACTGATTAAGACTGAACCTTATGGGAGTCTCACTGATTAACGCTGAACCCTGTGGGAGTCTCACTGATTAACACTGAACCCTATGGGAGTCTCACAGATTAACGCTGAACCCTATGGGAGTCTCACAGGTTAACAATGAACCAAGTGGGAGTCTCAGTGATTAATACTGAACCCTATGGGAGTCTCACTGATTAACACTGAATACTGTGGGAGTCTCACTGATTAACACTGAACACTGGGAGTCTCACTGATTAACACTGAACCCTGTGGGCGTCTCACTGATTAACACTGAACCCTATGGGAGTCTCACTGATTAACACATGAACCCTGTGGGAGTCTCACTGATTAACACTGAACCCTGTGGGAGTCTCACTGATTAACGCTGAACCCTGTGGGAGTCTCACTGATTAACACTGAACCCTATGGGAGTCTCATTGATTAACACTGAACCCTGTGAAAGTCTCACTGATTAACACTGAACCCTGTGGGAGTCTCACTGATTAACACTGAACCCTGTGGGAGTCTCACTGATTACCCCTGAACCCTGTGGGAGTTTCACTGATTAACACTGAACCCTGTGGGAGTCTCACTGATTAACACTGAACCCTGTGGGAGTCTCACTGATTAACAATGAACCCTGTGGGAGTCTCACTGATTAACACTGCACCCTATGGGAGTTTCACTGATTAACACTGAACCCTGTGGGAGTCTCACTGATTAACACTGAACCCTGTGGGAGTCTCACTGATTAACACTGATCCCTGTGGGAGTCTCATTGATTAACGCTGAACCCTGTGGGAGTCTCACTGATTAACACTGAACCCTATGGGAGTCTCACTGATTAACACTGAACCCTGTGGGCGTCTCACTGATTAACACATAACCCTGTGGGAGTCTCACTGATTAAAACTGAACCCTATGGGATTCTCACTGATTAACACTGAACCCTGTGGGAGTCTCATTGATTAACACTGAACCCTATGGGAGTCTCACTGATTAACACATGAACCCTGTGGGAGTCTCAATTATTTACACTGAACCCTGTGGGATTCTCACTGATTAACACTCAACCCTATGGGAGTCTCACTGATTAACACATGAACCCTGAGGGAGTCTCACTGATTAACACTGAACCCTATGGGAGTCTCACTGATTAACAATGAACCCTGTGGGAGTCTCACTGATTAACACTGCACCCTATGGGAGTTTCACTGATTAACACTGAACCCTGTGGGAGTCTCACTGATTAACACTGAACCCTGTGGGAGTCTCACTGATTAACACTGATCCCTGTGGGAGTCTCATTGATTAACACTGAACCCTATGGGAGTCTCACTGATTAACACATGAACCCTGTGGGAGTCTCACTGATTTACACTGAACCCTGTGGGAGTCTCACTGATTAACACTGAACCCTGTGGGAGTCTCACTGATTAACACTGAACCCTGTGGGAGTCTCACTGATTACCCCTGAACCCTGTGGGAGTTTCACTGATTAACACATAACCCTGTGGGAGTCTCACTGATTAAAACTGAACCCTGTGGGATTCTCACTGATTAACACTGAACCCTATGGGAGTCTCATTGATTAACACTGAACCCTATGGGAGTCTCACTGCTTAACACTGAACCCTGTGGGAGTCTCAATTATTTACACTGAACCCTATGGGAGTCTCACTGATTAACACTGAACCATATGGGAGTCTCACTGATTAACACGGAACCCTGTGGGAGTCTCACTGATTAACACTGAACCCTATGGGAGTCTCAGTTATTAACACTGAACCCTGTGGGAGTCTCACTGATTAACACTGAACACTGGGGGCGTCTCACTGATAAACACTGAACACTGTGGGAGTCTCACTGATTAACACTGAACCCTATGGGAGTCTCACTGATTAACACTGAACCATATGGGAGTCTCACTGATTAACACGGAACCCTGTGGGAGTCTCACTGATTAACACTGAACCCTATGGGAGTCTCACTGATTAACACTGAACCCTGTGAGAGTCTCACTGATTAAGACTGAACCCTATGGGAGTCTCACTGATTAACACTGAAACCTATGGGAGTCTCACTGATTAACACTGGACCCTATGGGAGTCTCACTGATTAACACTGAAGCCTGTGGGAGTCTCACTGATTAACACTGAACCCTATGGGAGTCTCACAGATTAACACTGAACCCTATGGGAGTCTCACTGGTTAACAATGAACCCTATGGGAGTCTCACTGATTAACACTGAAATCGATGGGATTCTCACTGATTAACACTGAACCCTATGGGAGTCTCACTGATTAACACTGGACCCAGTGGGAGTCTCAGTAATTAATACTGAACCCTATGGGAGTCTCACTGATTAACACTGAACACTGTGGGAGTCTCACTGATTAACACTGAACCCTATGGGAGTCTGACTTATTAACACTGAACCCTGTGGGAGTCTCACTGATTAACGCTGAACCCTGTGGGAGTCTCACTGATTAACACTGAACCCTGTGGGAGTCTCACTGATTAACGCTGAACCCTATGGGAATCTCACTGGTTAACAATGAACCCAGTGGGAGTCTCATTGATTAATACTGAACCCTATGGGAGTCTCACTGATTAACACTGAACACTGTGAGAGTCTTACTGATTAAGACTGAACCTTATGGGAGTCTCACTGATTAACGCTGAACCCTGTGGGAGTCTCACTGATTAACACTGAACCCTATGGGAGTCTCACAGATTAACGCTGATCCCTATGGGAGTCTCACAGGTTAACAATGAACCAAGTGGGAGTCTCAGTGATTAATACTGAACCCTATGGGAGTCTCACTGATTAACACTGAATA
Organism: Petromyzon marinus; assembly: GCF_048934315.1. Lineage (NCBI taxonomy): Eukaryota > Metazoa > Chordata > Hyperoartia > Petromyzontiformes > Petromyzontidae > Petromyzon > Petromyzon marinus. Next base: position 2,093,354 of record NW_027423501.1, read on the forward strand.
CTGTGGGAGTCTCACTGATTAACACTGAACACTGGGAGTCTCACTGATTAACACTGAACCCTGTGGGCGTCTCACTGATTAACACTGAACCCTATGGGAGTCTCACTGATTAACACATGAACCCTGTGGGAGTCTCACTGATTAACACTGAACCCTGTGGGAGTCTCACTGATTAACGCTGAACCCTGTGGGAGTCTCACTGATTAACACTGAACCCTATGGGAGTCTCATTGATTAACACTGAACCCTGTGAAAGTCTCACTGATTAACACTGAACCCTGTGGGAGTCTCACTGATTAACACTGAACCCTGTGGGAGTCTCACTGATTACCCCTGAACCCTGTGGGAGTTTCACTGATTAACACTGAACCCTGTGGGAGTCTCACTGATTAACACTGAACCCTGTGGGAGTCTCACTGATTAACAATGAACCCTGTGGGAGTCTCACTGATTAACACTGCACCCTATGGGAGTTTCACTGATTAACACTGAACCCTGTGGGAGTCTCACTGATTAACACTGAACCCTGTGGGAGTCTCACTGATTAACACTGATCCCTGTGGGAGTCTCATTGATTAACGCTGAACCCTATGGGAGTCTCACTGATTAACACATGAACCCTGTGGGAGACTCACTGATTTACACTGAACCCTGTGGGAGTCTCACTGATTAACACTGAACCCTGTGGGAGTCTCACTGATTAACACTGAACCCTATGGGAGTCTCACTGATTAACACTGAACCCTGTGGGCGTCTCACTGATTAACACATAACCCTGTGGGAGTCTCACTGATTAAAACTGAACCATATGGGATTCTCACTGATTAACACTGAACCCTGTGGGAGTCTCATTGATTAACACTGAACCCTATGGGAGTCTCACTGATTAACACATGAACCCTGTGGGAGTCTCAATTATTTACACTGAACCCTGTGGGATTCTCACTGATTAACACTCAACCCTATGGGAGTCTCACTGATTAACACATGAACCCTGAGGGAGTCTCACTGATTAACACTGAACCCTATGGGAGTCTCACTGATTAACAATGAACCCTGTGGGAGTCTCACTGATTAACACTGCACCCTATGGGAGTTTCACTGATTAACACTGAACCCTGTGGGAGTCTCACTGATTAACACTGAACCCTGTGGGAGTCTCACTGATTAACACTGATCCCTGTGGGAGTCTCATTGATTAACACTGAACCCTATGGGAGTCTCACTGATTAACACATGAACCCTGTGGGAGTCTCACTGATTTACACTGAACCCTGTGGGAGTCTCACTGATTAACACTGAACCCTGTGGGAGTCTCACTGATTAACACTGAACCCTGTGGGAGTCTCACTGATTACCCCTGAACCCTGTGGGAGTTTCACTGATTAACACATAACCCTGTGGGAGTCTCACTGATTAAAACTGAACCCTGTGGGATTCTCACTGATTAACACTGAACCCTATGGGAGTCTCATTGATTAACACTGAACCCTATGGGAGTCTCACTGCTTAACACTGAACCCTGTGGGAGTCTCAATTATTTACACTGAACCCTATGGGAGTCTCACTGATTAACACTGAACCATATGGGAGTCTCACTGATTAACACGGAACCCTGTGGGAGTCTCACTGATTAACACTGAACCCTATGGGAGTCTCAGTTATTAACACTGAACCCTGTGGGAGTCTCACTGATTAACACTGAACACTGGGGGCGTCTCACTGATAAACACTGAACACTGTGGGAGTCTCACTGATTAACACTAAACCCAGTGGGAGTCTCACTGATTAACACTGAAACCTATGGGAGTCTCACTGATTAACACATGAACCCTGAGGGAGTCTCACAGATTAACACTGAACCCTGTGGGAGTCTCACTGATTAACACTGAACCATATGGGAGTCTCACTGATTAACACTGAAATCGATGGGATTCTCACTGATTAACACTGAACCCTATGGGAGTTTCACTGATTAACACTGGACCCAGTGGGAGTCTCAGTGATTAAGACTGAACCCTATGGGAGTCTCACTGATTAACACTGAAACCTATGGGAGTCTCACTAATTAACACTGGACCGTATGGGAGTCTCAGTGATTAACACTGAAGCCTGTAGGAGTCTCACTGATTAACACTGAACCCTATGGGAGTCTCACAGATTAACGCTGAACCCTATGGGAGTCTCACTGGTTAACAATGAACCCTATGGGAATCTCACTGATTAAGACTGAACCCTATGGGAGTCTCACTGATTTACACAAAACTTATGGGAGTCTCACTGATTAACACTTAACCCTATGGGAGCCTCACTGATTTACAATGAACCCTATGGGAGTTTCACTGATTAACACTGAAATCGATGGGATTCTCACTGATTAACACTGAACCCTATGGGAGTCTCACTGATTAACACTGAACCCAGTGGGAGTCTCAGTGATTAATACTGAACCCTATGGGAGTCTCACTGATTAACAATGAACACTGTGGGAGTCTCACTGATTAACACTGAACACTCTGGGAGTCTCACTGATTAACACTGAACCCTGTGAGAGTCTCACTGATTAACACTGAACTCTATGGGAGACTCACTGATTAACACATGAACCCTGTGGGAGTCTCACTGATTAACACTGACCCCTGTGGGAGTCTCATTGATTAATGCTGAACCCTGTGGGAGTCTCACTGATTAACACTGAACCCTATGGGAGTCTCACTGATTAACACTGAACCCTGTGGGAGTCTCACTGATTAACACTGAACCCTATGGGAGTCTCACTGATTAACACTGAACCCTATGGGAGTCTCACTGATTAACACTGAACCCTGTGGGAGTCTCACTGATTAAGACTGAACCCTATGGGAGTCTCACTGATTAACACTGAACTCTATGGGATTCTCACTGATTAACACTGAACCCTATGGGAGTCTCACTGATTAACACTGAACCCTGTGGGAGTCTCAGTTATTAACAATGAACCCTGAGGGAGTCTCACTGATTAACACTGAACACTGGGGGAGTCTCACTGATTAACACTGAACACTGTGGGAGTCTCACTGATTAACACTGAACCCTGTGGGAGTCTCACTGATTAACACTGAACCCTATGGGAGTCTCATTGATTAACACATGAACCCTGAGGGAGTCACACTGATTAACACTGAACCCTGTGGGAGACTCACTGATTAACACTGAACCCTGTGGGAGTCTCACTGATTAACACTGAACCCTATGGGAGTCTCATTGATTAACACTGAACCCTATGGGAGTCTCACTGATTAACAATGAACCCTGTGGGAGTCGCACTGATTAACACTGAACCCTGTGGGAGTCTCACTGATTAACACTGAACCCTGAGGGAATCTCACTGATTAACACATAACCCTGTGGGAGTCTCACTGATTAAAACTGAACCCTGTGGGATTCTCACTGATTAACACTGAACCCTATGGGAGTCTCATTGATTAACACTGAACCCTATGGGAGTCTCACTGATTAACACATGAACCCTGTGGGAGTCTCAATTATTTACACTGAACCCTGTGGGATTCTCACTGATTAACACTCAACCCTATGGGAGTCTCACTGATAAACAATGAACCCTGTGGGAGTCTCACTGATTAACACTGCACCCTATGGGAGTTTCACTGATTAACACTGAACACTGTGGGAGTCTCATTGATTAACACTGAACCCTGTGGGAGTCTCACTGATTAACACTGATCCCTGTGGGAGTCTCATTGATTAACACTGAACCCTATGGGAGTCGCACTGATTAACACATGAACCCTGTGGGAGTCTCACTGATTTACACTGAACCCTGTGGGAGTCTCACTGATTAACACTGAACCCTGTGGGAGTCTCACTGATTAACACTGAACCCTATGGGAGTCTCATTGATTAACACATGAACCCTGAGGGAGTCTCACTGATTAACACATAACCCTGTGGGAGTCTCACTGATTAAAACTGAACCCTGTGGGATTCTCACTGATTAACACTGAACCCTATGGGAGTCTCATTGATTAACACTGAACCCTATGGGAGTCTCACTGATTAACACATGAACCCTGTGGGAGTCTTAATTATTTACACTGAACCCTGTGGGATTCTCACTGATTAACACTGAACCCTATGGGAGTCTCACTGATTAACACTAAACCCTGTGGGAGTCTCAGTTATTAACACTGAACCCTGTGGGAGTCTCACTGATTAACACTGAACACTGGGGGCGTCTCACTGATAAACACTGAACACTGTGGGAGTCTCACTGATTAACACTAAACCCAGTGGGAGTCTCACTGATTAACACTGAAACCTATGGGAGTCTCATTGATTAACACATGAACCCTGAGGGAGTCTCAATGATTAACACTGAACCCTGTGGGAGTCTCACTGATTAACACTGAACCATATGGGAGTCTCACTGATTAACACTGAACCCTGTGGGAGTCTCACTGATTAACACTGAACCATATGGGAGTCTCACTGATTAACACTGAACCCTGAGAGAGTCTCAGTGATTAAGACTCAACCCTATGGGAGTCTCACTGATTAACACTGAAACCTATGGGAGTCTCACTGATTAACACTGGACCGTATGGGAGTCTCACTGATTAACACTGAAGCCTGTGGGAGTCTCACTGATTAACACTGAACCGTATGGGAGTCTCACAGATTAACGCTGAACCCTATGGGAGTCTCACTGGTTAACAATGAACCCTATGGGAGTCTCACTGATTAAGACTGAACCCTATGGGAGTCTCACTGATTTACACAAAACTTATGGGAGTCTCACTGATTAACACTTAACCCTATGGGAGCCTCACTGATTTACAATGAACCCTATGGGAGTTTCACTGATTAACACTGAAATCGATGGGATTCTCACTGATTAACACTGAACCCTATGGGAGTCTCACTGATTAACACTGAACCCAGTGGGAGTCTCAGTGATTAATACTGAACCCTATGGGAGTCTCACTGATTAACAATGAACACTGTGGGAGTTGCACTGATTAACACTGAACACTGTGGGAGTCTCACTGATTAACACTGAACCCTGTGAGAGTCTCACTGATGAACACTGAACCCTATGGGAGACTCACTGATTAACACATGAACCCTGTGGGAGTCTCACTGATTAACACTGAACCCTGTGGGAGTCTCATTGATTAATGCTGAACCCTGTGGGAGTCTCACTGATCAACACTGAACCCTATGGGAGTCTCACTGATTAACACTGAACCCTGTGGGAGTCTCACTGATTAACACTGAACCCTATGGGAGTCTCACTGATTAACACATGAACCCTGTGGGAGTCTCACTGATTAACACTGAACCCTGTGGGAGTCTCACTGATTAACGCTGAACCCTGTGGGAGTCTCACTGATTAACACTGAACCCTATGGGAGTCTCACTGATTAACACTGAACCCTGTGAAAGTCTCACTGATTAACACTGAACCCTGTGGGAGTCTCACTGATTAACACTGAACCCTGTGGGAGTCTCACTGATTACCCCTGAACCCTGTGGGAGTTTCACTGATTAACACTGAACCCTGTGGGAGTCTCACTGATTAACACTGAACCCTGTGGGAGTCTCACTGATTAACACTGAACCCTGTGGGAGTCTCACTGATTAACACTGCACCCTATGGGAGTTTCACTGATAAACACTGAACCCTGTGGGAGTCTCACTGATTAACACTGAACCCTGTCAGAGTCTCACTGATTAACACTGATCCCTGTGGGAGTCTCATTGATTAACACTGAACCCTATGGGAGTCTCACTGATTAACACATGAACCCTGTGGGAGTCTCACTGATTTACACTGAACCCTGTGGGAGTCTCACTGATTAACACTGAACCCTGTGGGAGTCTCACTGATTAACACTGAACCCTATGGGAGTCTCATTGATTAACACATGAACCCTGAGGGAGTCTCACTGATTAACACATAACCCTGTGGGAGTCTCACTGATTAAAACTGAACCCTGTGGGATTCTCACTGATTAACACTGAACCCTATGGGAGTCTCATTGATTAACACTGAACCCTATAGGAGTCTCACTGATTAACACATGAACCCTGTGGGAGTCTCAATTATTTACACTGAACCCTGTGCGAGTCTCACTGATTAACACTGAACCCTGTGGGAGTCTCACTGATTAACACATGAACCCTGAGGGAGTCTCACTGATGAACACTGAACCCTATGGGAGTCTCACTGATTAACACTGAACCCTGTGGGATTCTCACTGATTAACACATGAACCCTTTGGGAGTCTCACTGATTAACACTGAACCCTGTGGGAATCTCAGTTATTAACACTGAACCCTGTGGGAGTCTCACTGATTAACACTGAACACTGGGGGAGTCTCACTGATTAACACTGAACACTGGGAGTCTCACTGATTAACACTAAACCCAGTGGGAGTCTCACTGATTAACACTGAACCCTATGGGAGTCTCATTGATTAACACATGAACCCTGAGGGAGTCTCACTGATTAACACTGAACCCTTTGGGAGTCTCACTGATTAACACTGAACCATATGGGAGTCTCACTGATTAACACTGAACCCTGTGGGAGTCTCACTGATTAACACTGAACCCTATGGGAGTCTCACTGATTAACACTGAACCCTGTGAGAGTCTCAGTGATTAAGACTGAACCCTATGGGAGTCTCACTGATTAACACTGAAACCTATGGGAGTCTCACTGATTAACACTGGACCCTATGGGAGTCTCACTGATTAACACTGAAGCCTGTGGGAGTCTCACTGATTAACACTGAACCCTATGGGAGTCTCACAGATTAACGCTGAACCCTATGGGAGTCTCACTGGTTAACAATGAACCCTATGGGAGTCTCACTGATTAAGACTGAACCCTATGGGAGTCTCACTGATTAAGACTGAACCCTATGGGAGTCTCACTGATTTACACAAAACTTATGGGAGTCTCACTGATTAACACTTAACCCTATGGGAGTCTCACTGATTTAAAATGAACCCTATGGGAGTCTCACTGATTAACACATGAACCCTGTGGGAGTCTCACTGATTAACACTGAACCCTGTGGGAGTCTCACTGATTAATGCTGAACCCTGTGGGAGTCTCACTGATTAACACTGAACCCTATGGGAGTCTCACTGATTAACACTGAACCATGTGGGAGTCTCACTGATTAACACTGAACCCTATGGGAGTCTCACTGATTAACACTGAACCCTATGGGAGTCTCACTGATTAACACTGAACCCTGTGGGAGTCTCACTGATTAAGACTGAACCCTATGGGAGTCTCACTGATTAACACTGAACTCTATGGGATTCTCACTGATTAACACTGAACCCTATGGGAGTCTCACTGATTAACACTGAACCCTGTGGGAGTCTCAGGTATTAACAATGAACCCTGAGGGAGTCTCACTGATTAACAATGAACACTGAGGGAGTCTCACTGATTAACACTGAACACTGTGGGAGTCTCACTGATTAACACTGAACCCTGTGGGAGTCTCACTGATTAACACTGAACCCTATGGGAGTCTCATTGATTAACACATGAACCCTGAGGGAGTCACACTGATTAACACTGAACCCTGTGGGAGTCTCACTGATTAACACTGAACCCTGTGGGAGTCTCACTGATTAACACTGAACCCTATGGGAGTCTCATTGATTAACACTGAACCCTATGGGAGTCTCACTGATTAACAATGAACCCTGTGGGAGTCGCACTGATTAACACTGAACCCTGTGGGAGTTTCACTGATTAACAATGAACCCTATGGGAGTCTCACTGATTAAAACTGTACCCTATGGGAGTCTCACTGATTAACACTGAACCCTGTGGGAGTCTCACTGATTAACACTGAACCCTATGGGAGTCTCACTGATTAACACTGAACCCTGTGGGAGTCTCACTGATTAACACCCAACCCTGTGGGAGTCTCACTGATTAACACTAAACCCTATGGGAGTCTCACTGATTAACACATGAACCCTGAGGGAGTCTCACTGATTAACACTGAACCCTATGGGAGTCTCACTGATTAACACTGAACCCTGTGGGATTCTCACTGATTAACACATGAACCCTATGGGAGTCTCACTGATTAACACTGAACACTGTGGGAGTGTCACTGATTAACACTGAACCCTGTGGGCGTCTCACTGATTAACACATGAACCCTGTGGGAGTCTCACTGATTAACATTGAACCCTGTGGGAGTCTCACTGATTAACGCTGAACCCTGTGGAAGTCTCAATGATTAACACTGAACCCTATGGGAGTCTCACAGATTAACGCTGAACCCTATGGGAGTCTCACTGGTTAACAATGAACCCAGTGGGAGTCTCAGTGATTAATACTGAACCCTATGGGAGTCTCACTGATTAACACTGAACACTGTGGGAGTCTCACTGATTAACACTGAACACTGTGGGAGTCTCACTGATTAACACTGAACCCTGTGGGCGTCTCACTGATTAACACTGAACCCTATGGGAGTCTCACTGATTAACACATGAACCCTGTGGGAGTCTCACTGATTAACACTGAACCCTGTGGGAGTCTCACTGATTAACGCTGAACCCTGTGGGAGTCTCACTGATTAACACTGAACCCTATGGGAGTCTCACTGATTAACACTGAACCCTGTGAAAGTCTCACTGATTAACACTGAACCCTGTGGGAGTCTCACTGATTAACACTGAACCCTGTGGGAGTCTCACTGATTACCCCTGAACCCTGTGGGAGTTTCACTGATTAACACTGAACCCTGTGGGAGTCTCACTGATTAACACTGAACCCTGTGGGAGCCTCACTGATTAACACTGAACCCTGTGGGAGTCTCACTGATTAACACTGCACCCTATGGGAGTTTCACTGATAAACACTGAACCCTGTGGGAGTCTCACTGATTAACACTGAACCCTGTCAGAGTCTCACTGATTAACACTGATCCCTGTGGGAGTCTCATTGATTAACACTGAACCCTATGGGAGTCTCACTGATTAACACATGAACCCTGTGGGAGTCTCACTGATTTACACTGAACCCTGTGGGAGTCTCACTGATTAACACTGAACCCTGTGGGAGTCTCACTGATTAACACTGAACCCTATGGGAGTCTCATTGATTAACACATGAACCCTGAGGGAGTCTCACTGATTAACACATAACCCTGTGGGAGTCTCACTGATTAAAACTGAACCCTGTGGGATTCTCACTGATTAACACTGAACCCTATGGGAGTCTCATTGATTAACACTGAACCCTATAGGAGTCTCACTGATTAACACATGAACCCTGTGGGAGTCTCAATTATTTACACTGAACCCTGTGCGAGTCTCACTGATTAACACTGAACCCTGTGGGAGTCTCACTGATTAACACATGAACCCTGAGGGAGTCTCACTGATGAACACTGAACCCTATGGGAGTCTCACTGATTAACACTGAACCCTGTGGGATTCTCACTGATTAACACATGAACCCTATGGGAGTCTCACTGATTAACACTGAACCCTGTGGGAATCTCAGTTATTAACACTGAACCCTGTGGGAGTCTCACTGATTAACACTGAACACTGGGGGAGTCTCACTGATTAACACTGAACACTGGGAGTCTCACTGATTAACACTAAACCCAGTGGGAGTCTCACTGATTAACACTGAACCCTATGGGAGTCTCATTGATTAACACATGAACCCTGAGGGAGTCTCACTGATTAACACTGAACCCTATGGGAGTCTCACTGATTAACACTGAACCCTGTGGGAGTCTCAGGTATTAACAATGAACCCTGAGGGTGTCTCACTGATTAACAATGAACACTGGGGGAGTCTCACTGATTAACACTGAACACTGTGGGAGTCTCACTGATTAACACTGAACCCTGTGGGAGTCTCACTGATTAACACTGAACCCTATGGGAGTCTCATTGATTAACACATGAACCCTGAGGGAGTCACACTGATTAACACTGAACCCTGTGGGAGTCTCACTGATTAACACTGAACCCTGTGGGAGTCTCACTGATTAACACTGAACCCTATGGGAGTCTCATTGATTAACACTGAACAAGATGGGAGTCTCACTGATTAACAATGAACCCTGTGGGAGTCGCACTGATTAACACTGAACCCTGTGGGAGTCTCACTGATTAACAATGAACCCTATGGGAGTCTCACTGATTAAAACTGTACCCTATGGGAGTCTCACTGATTAACACTGAACCCTGTGGGAGTCTCACTGATTAACACTGAACCCTATGGGAGTCTCACTGATTAACACTGAACCCTGAGGGAGTCTCACTGATTAACACCCAACCCTGTGGGAGTCTCACTGATTAACACTAAACCCTATGGGAGTCTCACTGATTAACACATGAACCCTGAGGGAGTCTCACTGATTAACACTGAACCCTATGGGAGTCTCACTGATTAACACTGAACCCTGTGGGATTCTCACTGATTAACACATGAACCCTATGGGAGTCTCACTGATTAACACTGAACACTGTGGGAGTGTCACTGATTAACACTGAACCCTGTGGGCGTCTCACTGATTAACACTGAACCCTATGGGAGTCTCACTGATTAACACATGAACCCTGTGGGAGTCTCACTGATTAACATTGAACCCTGTGGGAGTCTCACTGATTAACGCTGAACCCTGTGGAAGTCTCAATGATTAACACTGAACCCTATGGGAGTCTCACAGATTAACGCTGAACCCTATGGGAGTCTCACTGGTTAACAATGAACCCAGTGGGAGTCTCAGTGATTAATACTGAACCCTATGGGAGTCTCACTGATTAACACTGAACACTGTGGGAGTCTCACTGATTAACACTGAACACTGTGGGAGTCTCACTGATTAACACTGAACCCTGTGGGCGTCTCACTGATTAACACTGAACCCTATGGGAGTCTCACTGATTAACACATGAACCCTGTGGGAGTCTCACTGATTAACACTGAACCCTGTGGGAGTCTCACTGATTAACGCTGAACCCTGTGGGAGTCTCACTGATTAACACTGAACCCTATGGGAGTCTCACTGATTAACACTGAACCCTGTGAAAGTCTCACTGATTAACACTGAACCCTGTGGGAGTCTCACTGATTAACACTGAACCCTGTGGGAGTCTCACTGATTACCCCTGAACCCTGTGGGAGTTTCACTGATTAACACTGAACCCTGTGGGAGTCTCACTGATTAACACTGAACCCTGTGGGAGTCTCACTGATTAACACTGAACCCTGTGGGAGTCTCACTGATTAACACTGCACCCTATGGGAGTTTCACTGATAAACACTGAACCCTGTGGGAGTCTCACTGATTAACACTGAACCCTGTCAGAGTCTCACTGATTAACACTGATCCCTGTGGGAGTCTCATTGATTAACACTGAACCCTATGGGAGTCTCACTGATTAACACATGAACCCTGTGGGAGTCTCACTGATTTACACTGAACCCTGTGGGAGTCTCACTGATTAACACTGAACCCTGTGGGAGTCTCACTGATTAACACTGAACCCTATGGGAGTCTCATTGATTAACACATGAACCCTGAGGGAGTCTCACTGATTAACACATAACCCTGTGGGAGTCTCACTGATTAAAACTGAACCCTGTGGGATTCTCACTGATTAACACTGAACCCTATGGGAGTCTCATTGATTAACACTGAACCCTATAGGAGTCTCACTGATTAACACATGAACCCTGTGGGAGTCTCAATTATTTACACTGAACCTTGTGCGAGTCTCACTGATTAACACTGAACCCTGTGGGAGTCTCACTGATTAACACATGAACCCTGAGGGAGTCTCACTGATGAACACTGAACCCTATGGGAGTCTCACTGATTAACACTGAACCCTGTGGGATTCTCACTGATTAACACATGAACCCTATGGGAGTCTCACTGATTAACACTGAACCCTGTGGGAATCTCAGTTATTAACACTGAACCCTGTGGGAGTCTCACTGATTAACACTGAACACTGGGGGAGTCTCACTGATTAACACTGAACACTGGGAGTCTCACTGATTAACACTAAACCCAGTGGGAGTCTCACTGATTAACACTGAACCCTATGGGAGTCTCATTGATTAACACATGAACCCTGAGGGAGTCTCACTGATTAACACTGAACCCTTTGGGAGTCTCACTGATTAACACTGAACCATATGGGAGTCTCACTGATTAACACTGAACCCTGTGGGAGTCTCACTGATTAACACTGAACCCTATGGGAGTCTCACTGATTAACACTGAACCCTGTGAGAGTCTCAGTGATTAAGACTGAACCCTATGGGAGTCTCACTGATTAACACTGAAACCTATGGGAGTCTCACTGATTAACACTGGACCCTATGGGAGTCTCACTGATTAACACTGAAGCCTGTGGGAGTCTCACTGATTAACACTGAACCCTATGGGAGTCTCACAGATTAACGCTGAACCCTATGGGAGTCTCACTGGTTAACAATGAACCCTATGGGAGTCTCACTGATTAAGACTGAACCCTATGGGAGTCTCACTGATTTACACAAAACTTATGGGAGTCTCACTGATTAACACTTAACCCTATGGGAGTCTCACTGATTTACAATGAACCCTATGGGAGTCTCACTGATTAACACATGAACCCTGTGGGAGTCTCACTGATTAACACTTAACCCTGTGGGAGTCTCACTGATTAATGCTGAACCCTGTGGGAGTCTCACTGATTAACACTGAACCCTATGGGAGTCTCACTGATTAACACTGAACCATGTGGGAGTCTCACTGATTAACACTGAACCCTATGGGAGACTCACTGATTAACACTGAACCCTATGGGAGTCTCACTGATTAACACTGAACCCTGTGGGAGTCTCACTGATTAAGACTGAACCCTATGGGAGTCTCACTGATTAACACTGAACTCTATGGGATTCTCACTGATTAACACTGAACCCTATGGGAGTCTCACTGATTAACACTGAACCCTGTGGGAGTCTCAGGTATTAACAATGAACCCTGAGGGAGTCTCACTGATTAACAATGAACACTGGGGGAGTCTCACTGATTAACACTGAACACTGTGGGAGTCTCACTGATTAACACTGAACCCTGTGGGAGTCTCACTGATTAACACTGAACCCTATGGGAGTCTCATTGATTAACACATGAACCCTGAGGGAGTCACACTGATTAACACTGAACCCTGTGGGAGTCTCACTGATTAACACTGAACCCTGTGGGAGTCTCACTGATTAACACTGAACCCTATGGGAGTCTCATTGATTAACACTGAACCCTATGGGAGTCTCACTGATTAACAATGAACCCTGTGGGAGTCGCACTGATTAACACTGAACCCTGTGGGAGTCTCACTGATTAACAATGAACCCTATGGGAGTCTCACTGATTAAAACTGTACCCTATGGGAGTCTCACTGATTAACACTGAACCCTGTGGGAGTCTCACTGATTAACACTGAACCCTATGGGAGTCTCACTGATTAACACTGAACCCTGTGGGAGTCTCACTGATTAACACCCAACCCTGTGGGAGTCTCACTGATTAACACTAAACCCTATGGGAGTCTCACTGATTAACACATGAACCCTGAGGGAGTCTCACTGATTAACACTGAACCCTATGGGAGTCTCACTGATTAACACTGAACCCTGTGGGATTCTCACTGATTAACACATGAACCCTATGGGAGTCTCACTGATTAACACTGAACACTGTGGGAGTGTCACTGATTAACACTGAACCCTGTGGGCGTCTCACTGATTAACACTGAACCCTATGGGAGTCTCACTGATTAACACATGAACCCTGTGGGAGTCTCACTGATTAACATTGAACCCTGTGGGAGTCTCACTGATTAACGCTGAACCCTGTGGAAGTCTCAATGATTAACACTGAACCCTATGGGAGTCTCACAGATTAACGCTGAACCCTATGGGAGTCTCACTGGTTAACAATGAACCCAGTGGGAGTCTCAGTGATTAATACTGAACCCTATGGGAGTCTCACTGATTAACACTGAACACTGTGGGAGTCTCACTGATTAACACTGAACACTGTGGGAGTCTCACTGATTAACACTGAACCCTGTGGGCGTCTCACTGATTAACACTGAACCCTATGGGAGTCTCACTGATTAACACATGAACCCTGTGGGAGTCTCACTGATTAACACTGAACCCTGTGGGAGTCTCACTGATTAACGCTGAACCCTGTGGGAGTCTCACTGATTAACACTGAACCCTATGGGAGTCTCACTGATTAACACTGAACCCTGTGAAAGTCTCACTGATTAACACTGAACCCTGTGGGAGTCTCACTGATTAACACTGAACCCTGTGGGAGTCTCACTGATTACCCCTGAACCCTGTGGGAGTTTCACTGATTAACACTGAACCCTGTGGGAGTCTCACTGATTAACACATGAACCCTGAGGGAGTCTCACTGATGAACACTGAACCCTATGGGAGTCTCACTGATTAACACTGAACCCTGTGGGATTCTCACTGATTAACACATGAACCCTATGGGAGTCTCACTGATTAACACTGAACCCTGTGGGAATCTCAGTTATTAACACTGAACCCTGTGGGAGTCTCACTGATTAACACTGAACACTGGGGGAGTCTCACTGATTAACACTGAACACTGGGAGTCTCACTGATTAACACTAAACCCAGTGGGAGTCTCACTGATTAACACTGAACCCTATGGGAGTCTCATTGATTAACACATGAACCCTGAGGGAGTCTCACTGATTAACACTGAACCCTTTGGGAGTCTCACTGATTAACACTGAACCATATGGGAGTCTCACTGATTAACACTGAACCCTGTGGGAGTCTCACTGATTAACACTGAACCCTATGGGAGTCTCACTGATTAACACTGAACCCTGTGAGAGTCTCAGTGATTAAGACTGAACCCTATGGGAGTCTCACTGATTAACACTGAAACCTATGGGAGTCTCACTGATTAACACTGGACCCTATGGGAGTCTCACTGATTAACACTGAAGCCTGTGGGAGTCTCACTGATTAACACTGAACCCTATGGGAGTCTCACAGATTAACGCTGAACCCTATGGGAGTCTCACTGGTTAACAATGAACCCTATGGGAGTCTCACTGATTAAGACTGAACCCTATGGGAGTCTCACTGATTTACACAAAACTTATGGGATTCTCACTGATTAACACTTAACCCTATGGGAGTCTCACTGATTTACAATGAACCCTATGGGAGTCTCACTGATTAACACATGAACCCTGTGGGAGTCTCACTGATTAACACTTAACCCTGTGGGAGTCTCACTGATTAATGCTGAACCCTGTGGGAGTCTCACTGATTAACACTGAACCCTATGGGAGTCTCACTGATTAACACTGAACCATGTGGGAGTCTCACTGATTAACACTGAACCCTATGGGAGACTCACTGATTAACACTGAACCCTATGGGAGTCTCACTGATTAACACTGAACCCTGTGGGAGTCTCACTGATTAAGACTGAACCCTATGGGAGTCTCACTGATTAACACTGAACTCTATGGGATTCTCACTGATTAACACTGAACCCTATGGGAGTCTCACTGATTAACACTGAACCCTGTGGGAGTCTCAGGTATTAACAATGAACCCTGAGGGAGTCTCACTGATTAACAATGAACACTGGGGGAGTCTCACTGATTAACACTGAACACTGTGGGAGTCTCACTGATTAACACTGAACCCTGTGGGAGTCTCACTGATTAACACTGACGCCTATGGGAGTCTCATTGATTAACACATGAACCCTGAGGGAGTCACACTGATTAACACTGAACCCTGTGGGAGTCTCACTGATTAACACTGAACCCTGTGGGAGTCTCACTGATTAACACTGAACCCTATGGGAGTCTCATTGATTAACACTGAACCCTATGGGAGTCTCACTGATTAACAATGAACCCTGTGGGAGTCGCACTGATTAACACTGAACCCTGTGGGAGTCTCACTGATTAACAATGAACCCTATGGGAGTCTCACTGATTAAAACTGTACCCTATGGGAGTCTCACTGATTAACACTGAACCCTGTGGGAGTCTCACTGATTAACACTGAACCCTATGGGAGTCTCACTGATTAACACTGAACCCTGTGGGAGTCTCACTGATTAACACCCAACCCTGTGGGAGTCTCACTGATTAACACTAAACCCTATGGGAGTCTCACTGATTAACACATGAACCCTGAGGGAGTCTCACTGATTAACACTGAACCCTATGGGAGTCTCACTGATTAACACTGAACCCTGTGGGATTCTCACTGATTAACACATGAACCCTATGGGAGTCTCACTGATTAACACTGAACACTGTGGGAGTGTCACTGATTAACACTGAACCCTGTGGGCGTCTCACTGATTAACACTGAACCCTATGGGAGTCTCACTGATTAACACATGAACCCTGTGGGAGTCTCACTGATTAACATTGAACCCTGTGGGAGTCTCACTGATTAACGCTGAACCCTGTGGAAGTCTCAATGATTAACACTGAACCCTATGGGAGTCTCACAGATTAACGCTGAACCCTATGGGAGTCTCACTGGTTAACAATGAACCCAGTGGGAGTCTCAGTGATTAATACTGAACCCTATGGGAGTCTCACTGATTAACACTGAACACTGTGGGAGTCTCACTGATTAACACTGAACACTGTGGGAGTCTCACTGATTAACACTGAACCCTGTGGGCGTCTCACTGATTAACACTGAACCCTATGGGAGTCTCACTGATTAACACATGAACCCTGTGGGAGTCTCACTGATTAACACTGAACCCTGTGGGAGTCTCACTGATTAACGCTGAACCCTGTGGGAGTCTCACTGATTAACACTGAACCCTATGGGAGTCTCACTGATTAACACTGAACCCTGTGAAAGTCTCACTGATTAACACTGAACCCTGTGGGAGTCTCACTGATTAACACTGAACCCTGTGGGAGTCTCACTGATTACCCCTGAACCCTGTGGGAGTTTCACTGATTAACACTGAACCCTGTGGGAGTCTCACTGATTAACACTGAACCCTGTGGGAGTCTCACTGATTAACACTGAACCCTGTGGGAGTCTCACTGATTAACACTGCACCCTATGGGAGTTTCACTGATTAACACTGAACCCTGTGGGAGTCTCACTGATTAACACTGAACCCTGTCAGAGTCTCACTGATTAACACTGATCCCTGTGGGAGTCTCATTGATTAACACTGAACCCTATGGGAGTCTCACTGATTAACACATGAACCCTGTGGGAGTCTCACTGATTTACACTGAACCCTGTGGGAGTCTCACTGATTAACACTGAACCCTGTGGGAGTCTCACTGATTAACACTGAACCCTATGGGAGTCTCATTGATTAACACATGAACCCTGAGGGAGTCTCACTGATTAACACATAACCCTGTGGGAGTCTCACTGATTAAAACTGAACCCTGTGGGATTCTCACTGATTAACACTGAACCCTATGGGAGTCGCATTGATTAACACATGAACCCTGTGGGAGTCTCAATAATTTACACTGAACCCTGTGGGAGTCTCACTGATTAACACTGAACCCTGTGGGAGTCTCACTGATTAACACATGAACCCTGAGGGAGTCTCACTGATTAACACTGAACCCTATGGGAGTCTCACTGATTAACACTGAACCCTGTGGGATTCTCACTGATTAACACATGAACCCTATGGGAGTCTCACTGATTAACACTGAACCCTGTGGGAGTCTCAGTTATTAACACTGAACCCTGTGGGAGTCTCACTGATTAACACTGAACCCTGTGGGAGTCTCACTGATTAACACTGAACCCTGTGGGAGTCTCACTGATTAACACTGAACCATACGGGAGTCTCACTGATTAACACTGAACCCTGTGGGAGTCTCACTGATTAACACTGAACCCTATGGGAGTCTCACTGATTAACACTGAACCCTGTGGGAGTCTCACTGATTAACACTCAACCCTGTGGGAGTCTCACTGATTAACACTCAACCCTATGGGAGTCTCACTGATTAACACATGAACCCTGAGGGAGTCTCACTGATTAACACTGAACCCTATGGGACTCTCACTGATTAACAATGAACCCTGTGGGATTCTCACTGATTAACACATGAACCCTATGGGAGTCTCACTGATTAACACTGAACACTGTGGGAGTGTCACTGATTAACACTGAACCCTGTGGGCGTCTCACTGATTAACACTGAACCCTATGGGAGTCTCATTGATTAACACATGAACCCTGTGGGAGTCTCACTGATTAACATTGAACCCTGTGGGAGTCTCACTGATTAACGCTGAACCCTGTGGAAGTCTCAATAATTAACACTGAACCCTATGGGAGTCTCACAGATTAACGCTGAACCCTATGGGAGTCTCACTGGTTAACAATGAACCCAGTGGGAGTCTCAGTGATTAATACTGAACCCTATGGGAGTCTCACTGATTAACACTGAACACTGTGGGAGTCTCACTGATTAACACTGAACACTGTGGGAGTCTCACTGATTAACACTGAACCCTGTGGGAGTCTCACTGATTAACGCTGAACCCTGTGGGAGTCTCACTGATTAACACTGAACCCTATGGGAGTCTCACTGATTAACACTGAACCCTGTGAAAGTCTCACTGATTAACACTGAACCCTGTGGGAGTCTCACTGATTAACACTGAACCCTGTGGGAGTCTCACTGATTACCCCTGAACCCTGTGGGAGTTTCACTGATTAGCACTGAACCCTGTGGGAGTCTCACTGATTAACACTGAACCCTGTGGGAGTCTCACTGATTAACACTCAACCCTGTGGGAGTCTCACTGATTAACACTCAACCCTGTGGGAGTCTCACTGATTAACACAGAACCCTATGGAATCTCACTGATTAACACTGAACCCTGTGGGAGTTTCACTGATTAACACTGAACCCTGTGGGAGTCTCACTGATTACCCCTGAACCCTGTGGGAGTTTCACTGATTAACACTGAACCCTGTGGGAGTCTCACTGATTAACACTGAACCCTGTGGGAGTCTCACTGATTACCCCTGAACCCTGTGGGAGTTTCACTGATTAACACTGAACCCTGTGGGAGTCTCACTGATTAACACTGAACCCTGTGGGAGTCTCACTGATTAACACTGAACCCTGTGAGAGTCTCACTGATTAACACTGCACCCTATGGGAGTTTCACTGATTAACACTGAACCCTGTGGGAGTCTCACTGATTAACACTGAACCCTGTGGGTGTCTCACTGATTAACACTGATCCCTGTGGGAGTCTCATTGATTAACACTGAACCCTATGGGAGTCTCACTGATTAACACATGAACCCTGTGGGAGTCTCACTGATTTACACTGAACCCTGTGGGAGTCTCACTGATTAACACTGAACCCTGTGGGAGTCTCACTGATTAACACTGAACCCTATGGGAGTCTCATTGATTAACACATGAACCCTGAGGGAGTCTCACTGATTAACACATAACCCTGTGGGAGTCTCACTGATTAAAACTGAACCCTGTGGGATTCTCACTGATTAACACTGAACCCTATGGGAGTCTCATTGATTAACACATGAACCCTGTGGGAGTCTCAATAATTTACACTGAACCCTGTGGGAGTCTCACTGATTAACACTGAAGCCTGTGGGAGTCTCACTGATTAACACATGAACCCTGAGGGAGTCTCACTGATTAACACTGAACCCTATGGGAGTCTCACTGATTAACACTGAACCCTGTGGGATTCTCACTGATTAACACATGAACCCTATGGGAGTCTCACTGATTAACACTGAACCCTGTGGGAGTCTCCGTTATTAACACTGAACCCTGTGGGAGTCTCACTGATTAACACTGAACACTGGGGGAGTCTCACTGATTAACACTGAACACTGTGGGAGTCTCACTGATTAACACTGAACCCTATGGGAGTCTCATTGATTAACACATGAACCCTGAGGGAGTCTCACTGATTAACACTGAACCCTGTGGGAATCTCAATGATTAACACTGAACCATATGGGAGTCTCACTGATTAACACTGAACCCTGTGGGAGTTTCACTGATTAACACAGAACCCTATGGGAGTCTCACTGATTAACACTAAACCCAGTGGGAGTCTCACTGATTAACACTGAACCCTATGGGAGTCTCATTGATTAACACATGAACCCTGAGGGAGTCTCACTGATTAACACTGAACCCTGTGGGAGTCTCAATGATTAACACTGAACCATATGGGAGTCTCACTGATTAACACTGAACCCTGTGGGAGTTTCACTGATTAACACTGAACCCTATGGGAGTCTCACTGATTAACACTGGACCCTATGGGAGTCTCACTGATTAACACTGAAGCCTGTGGGAGTCTCACTGATTAACGCTGAACCCTATGGGAGTCTCACAGATTAACGCTGAACCCTATGGGAGTCTCACTGGTTAACAATGAACCCTATTGGAGTCTCATTGATTAACACATGAACCCTGAGGGAGTCACACTGATTAACACTGAACCCTGTGGTAGTCTCACTGATTAACACTGAACCCTGTGGGAGTCTCACTGATTAACAATGAACCCTGTGGGAGTCGCACTGATTAACACTGAACCCTGTGGGAGTCTCACTGATTAACACTGAACCCTGTGGGAGTCTCACTGATTAACACTGAACCCTGTCAGAGTCTCACTGATTAACACTGATCCCTGTGGGAGTCTCATTGATTAACACTGAACCCTATGGGAGTCTCACTGATTAACACATGAACCCTGTGGGAGTCTCACTGATTTACACTGAACCCTGTGGGAGTCTCACTGATTAACACTGAACCCTGTGGGAGTCTCACTGATTAACACT
Source organism: Petromyzon marinus (assembly GCF_048934315.1). Lineage (NCBI taxonomy): Eukaryota > Metazoa > Chordata > Hyperoartia > Petromyzontiformes > Petromyzontidae > Petromyzon > Petromyzon marinus. The sequence continues at coordinate 2,114,303 of NW_027423501.1, forward strand.
GAACCCTATGGGAGTCTCATTGATTAACACATGAACCCTGAGGGAGTCTCACTGATTAACACATAACCCTGTGGGAGTCTCACTGATTAAAACTGAACCCTGTGGGATTCTCACTGATTAACACTGAACCCTATTGGAGTCGCATTGATTAACACATGAACCCTGTGGGAGTCTCAATAATTTACACTGAACCCTGTGGGAGTCTCACTGATTAACACTGAACCCTGTGGGAGTCTCACTGATTAACACATGAACCCTGAGGGAGTCTCACTGATTAACACTGAACCCTATGGGAGTCTCACTGATTAACACTGAACCCTGTGGGATTCTCACTGATTAACACATGAACCCTATGGGAGTCTCACTGATTAACACTGAACCCTGTGGGAGTCTCAGTTATTAACACTGAACCCTGTGGGAGTCTCACTGATTAACACTGAACCCTGTGGGAGTCTCACTGATTAACACTGAACCCTGTGGGAGTCTCACTGATTAACACTGAACCATACGGGAGTCTCACTGATTAACACTGAACCCTGTGGGAGTCTCACTGATTAACACTGAACCCTATGGGAGTCTCACTGATTAACACTGAACCCTGTGGGAGTCTCACTGATTAACACTCAACCCTGTGGGAGTCTCACTGATTAACACTCAACCCTATGGGAGTCTCACTGATTAACACATGAACCCTGAGGGCGTCTCACTGATTAACACTGAACCCTATGGGACTCTCACTGATTAACAATGAACCCTGTGGGATTCTCACTGATTAACACATGAACCCTATGGGAGTCTCACTGATTAACACTGAACACTGTGGGAGTGTCACTGATTAACACTGAACCCTGTGGGCGTCTCACTGATTAACACTGAACCCTATGGGAGTCTCATTGATTAACACATGAACCCTGTGGGAGTCTCACTGATTAACATTGAACCCTGTGGGAGTCTCACTGATTAACGCTGAACCCTGTGGAAGTCTCAATAATTAACACTGAACCCTATGGGAGTCTCACAGATTAACGCTGAACCCTATGGGAGTCTCACTGGTTAACAATGAACCCAGTGGGAGTCTCAGTGATTAATACTGAACCCTATGGGAGTCTCACTGATTAACACTGAACACTGTGGGAGTCTCACTGATTAACACTGAACACTGTGGGAGTCTCACTGATTAACACTGAACCCTGTGGGCGTCTCACTGATTAACACTGAACCCTATGGGAGTCTCACTGATTAACACATGAACCCTGTGGGAGTCTCACTGATTAACACTGAACCCTGTGGGAGTCTCACTGATTAACGCTGAACCCTGTGGGAGTCTCACTGATTAACACTGAACCCTATGGGAGTCTCACTGATTAACACTGAACCCTGTGAAAGTCTCACTGATTAACACTGAACCCTGTGGGAGTCTCACTGATTAACACTGAACCCTGTGGGAGTCTCACTGATTACCCCTGAACCCTGTGGGAGTTTCACTGATTAGCACTGAACCCTGTGGGAGTCTCACTGATTAACACTGAACCCTGTGGGAGTCTCACTGATTAACACTCAACCCTGTGGGAGTCTCACTGATTAACACTCAACCCTGTGGGAGTCTCACTGATTAACACAGAACCCTATGGAATCTCACTGATTAACACTGAACCCTGTGGGAGTTTCACTGATTAACACTGAACCCTGTGGGAGTCTCACTGATTACCCCTGAACCCTGTGGGAGTTTCACTGATTAACACTGAACCCTGTGGGAGTCTCACTGATTAACACTGAACCCTGTGGGAGTCTCACTGATTACCCCTGAACCCTGTGGGAGTTTCACTGATTAACACTGAACCCTGTGGGAGTCTCACTGATTAACACTGAACCCTGTGGGAGTCTCACTGATTAACACTGAACCCTGTGGGAGTCTCACTGATTAACACTGCACCCTATGGGAGTTTCACTGATTAACACTGAACCCTGTGGGAGTCTCACTGATTAACACTGAACCCTGTGGGTGTCTCACTGATTAACACTGATCCCTGTGGGAGTCTCATTGATTAACACTGAACCCTATGGGAGTCTCACTGATTAACACATGAACCCTGTGGGAGTCTCACTGATTTACACTGAACCCTGTGGGAGTCTCACTGATTAACACTGAACCCTGTGGGAGTCTCACTGATTAACACTGAACCCTATGGGAGTCTCATTGATTAACACATGAACCCTGAGGGAGTCTCACTGATTAACACATAACCCTGTGGGAGTCTCACTGATTAAAACTGAACCCTGTGGGATTCTCACTGATTAACACTGAACCCTATGGGAGTCTCATTGATTAACACATGAACCCTGTGGGAGTCTCAATAATTTACACTGAACCCTGTGGGAGTCTCACTGATTAACACTGAAGCCTGTGGGAGTCTCACTGATTAACACATGAACCCTGAGGGAGTCTCACTGATTAACACTGAACCCTATGGGAGTCTCACTGATTAACACTGAACCCTGTGGGATTCTCACTGATTAACACATGAACCCTATGGGAGTCTCACTGATTAACACTGAACCCTGTGGGAGTCTCCGTTATTAACACTGAACCCTGTGGGAGTCTCACTGATTAACACTGAACACTGGGGGAGTCTCACTGATTAACACTGAACACTGTGGGAGTCTCACTGATTAACACTGAACCCTATGGGAGTCTCATTGATTAACACATGAACCCTGAGGGAGTCTCACTGATTAACACTGAACCCTGTGGGAATCTCAATGATTAACACTGAACCATATGGGAGTCTCACTGATTAACACTGAACCTTTTGGGAGTTTCACTGATTAACACAGAACCCTATGGGAGTCTCACTGATTAACACTAAACCCAGTGGGAGTCTCACTGATTAACACTGAACCCTATGGGAGTCTCATTGATTAACACATGAACCCTGAGGGAGTCTCACTGATTAACACTGAACCCTGTGGGAGTCTCAATGATTAACACTGAACCATATGGGAGTCTCACTGATTAACACTGAACCCTGTGGGAGTTTCACTGATTAACACTGAACCCTATGGGAGTCTCACTGATTAACGCTGAACCCTGTGAGAGTCTCAGTGATTAAGACTGAACCCTATGGGAGTCTCACTGATTAACACTGAAACCTATGGGAGTCTCACTGATTAACACTGGACCCTATGGGAATCTCACTGATTAACACTGAAGCCTGTGGGAGTCTCACTGATTAACGCTGAACCCTATGGGAGTCTCACAGATTAACGCTGAACCCTATGGGAGTCTCACTGGTTAACAATGAACCCTATTGGAGTCTCATTGATTAACACATGAACCCTGAGGGAGTCACACTGATTAACACTGAACCCTGTGGTAGTCTCACTGATTAACACTGAACCCTGTGGGAGTCTCACTGATTAACAATGAACCCTGTGGGAGTCGCACTGATTAACACTGAACCCTGTGGGAGTCTCACTGATTAACAATGAACCCTATGGGAGTCTCACTGATTAAAACTGTACCCTATGGGAGTTTCACTGATTAACACTGAACCCTATGGGAGTCTCACTGATTAACATTGAACCCTGTGGGAGTCTCACTGATTAACACTGAACCCTGTGGGAGTCTCACTGATTAACACTGAACCCTGTGGGAGTCTCACTGATTAACACTGAACCCTGTGGGAGTCTCACTGATTAACACTGAACCCTATGGGAGTCTCACTGATTAACAATGAACCCTGTGGGAGTCGCACTGATTAACAATGAACCCTATGGGAGTCTCACTGATTAACAATGAACCCTGTGGGAGTCTCACTGATTAACACTGAACCCTGTGGGAGTCTCACTGATTAACACTGAACCCTGTGGGAGTTTCACTGATTAACACTGAACCCAATGGGAGTCTCACTGATTAACAATGAACCCTGTGGGAGTCGCACTGATTAACACTGAACCCTGTGGGAGTCTCACTGATTAACAATGAACCCTATGGGAGTCTCACTGATTAACAATGAACCCTGTGGGAGTCTCACTGATTAACACTGAACCCTGTGGGAGTCTCACTGATTAACACTGAAACCTGTGGGAGTCTCACTGATTAACACTGAACCCTATGGGAGTCTCACTGATTAACAATGCACCCTGTGGGAGTCGCACTGATTAACACTGAACCCTGTGGGAGATTCACTAATTAACAATGAACCCTATGGGAGTCTCACTGATTAAAACTGTACCCTATGGGAGGTTCACTGATTAACACTGAACCCTATGGGAGTCTCACTGATTAACATTGAACCCTGTGGGAGTCTCACTGATTAACACTGTACCCTGTGGGAGTCTCACTGATTAACACTGAACCCTACGGGAGTCTCACTGATTAACACTGAACCCTGTGGGAGTCTCACTGATTAACACTGAACCCTATCGGAGTCTCACTGATTAACACTGAACCCTGTGGGAGTCTCACTGATTAACACTCAACCCTGTGGGAGTCTCACTGATTAAAACTGTACCCTATGGGAGGTTCACTGATTAACACTGAACCCTATGGGAGTCTCACTGATTAACATTGAACCCTGTGGGAGTCTCACTGATTAACACTGAACCCTGTGGGAGTCTCACTGATTAACACTGAACCCTACGGGAGTCTCACTGATTAACACTGAACCCTGTGGGAGTCTCACTGATTAACACTGAACCCTATGGGAGTCTCACTGATGAACACTGAACCCTGTGGGAGTCTCACTGATTAACACTCAACCCTGTGGGAGTCTCACTGATTAACACTCAACCCTGTGGGAGTCTCACTGATTAACACTGAACCCTATGGAAGTCTCACTGATTAACACTGAACCCTGTGGGAGTCTCACTGATTAACACTGTACCCTATGGGAGCCTCACTGATTAACACTGAACCCTGTGGGAGTCTCACTGATTAACACTGAACCCTGTGGGAGTCTCACTGATTAACACTGAACCCTATGGGAGTCTCACTGATTAACACTGAACCCTGTGGGAGTCTCACTGATTAACACTCAACCCTGTGGGAGTCTCACTGATTAACACTCAACCCTGTGGGAGTCTCACTGATTAACACAGAACCCTATGGAATCTCACTGATTAACACTGAACCCTGTGGGAGTCTCACTGATTAACACTGTACCCTATGGGAGTCTCACTGATTAACACTGAACCCTGTGGGAGTCTCACTGATTAACACTGAACCCTATGGGAGTCTCATTGACTAACACTGAACCCTATGGGAGTCTCACTGATTAACAATGAACTCTGTGGGAGTCGCACTGATTAACACTGAACCTTGTGGGAGTCTCACTGATTAACAATGAACCCTATGGGAGTCTCACTGATTAAAACTGTACCCTATGGGAGTTTCACTGATTAACACTGAACCCTATGGGAGTCTCACTGATTAACATTGAACCCTGTGGGAGTCTCACTGATTAACACTGAACCCTGTGGGAGTCTCACTGATTACCACTGAACCCTACGGGAGTCTCACTGATTAACACTGAACCCTGTGGGAGTCTCACTGATTAACAATGAACCCTATTGGAGTCTCACTGATTAACACTGAACCCTGTGGGAGTCTCACTGATTAACACTCAACCCTGTGGGAGTCTCACTGATTAACACACAACCCTGTGGGAGTCTCACTGATTAACACTGAACCCTATGGAAGTCTCACTGATTAACACTGAACCCTGTGGGAGTCTCACTGATTAACACTGTACCCTATAGGAGTCTCACTGATTAACACTGAACCCTATGGGAGTCTCACTGATTAACACTGAACCCTGTGGGAGTCTCACTGATTAACACTGTACCCTGTGGGAGTCTCACTGATTAACACTGAACCATGAGGGAGTCTCACTGATTAACACTGAACCCTATGCGAGTCTCACTGATTAACAATGAACCCTGTGGGAGTCGCACTGATTAACACTGAACCCTGTGGGAGTCTCACTGATTAACAATGAACCCTATGGGAGTCTCACTGATTAAAACTGTACCCTATGGGAGTTTCACTGATTAACACTGAACCCTATGGGAGTGTCACTGATTAACACTGAACCCTGTGGGAGTCTCACTGATGAACCGTAAACCCTGTGGGAGTCTCACTGATTAACACTGAACCCTATGGGAGTCTCACTGATTAACACTGAACCCTGTGGGAGTCTCACTGATTAACACAGAACCCTAAGGGAGACTCACTGATTAACAATGAACCCTGTGGGAGTCGCACTGATTAACACTGAACCCTGTGGGAGTCTCACTGATTAACAATGAACCCTATGGGAGTCTCACTGATTAACATTGAACCCTGTGGGAGTCTCACTGATTAACACTGAACCCTGTGGGAGTCTCACTGATTAACACTGAACCCTGTGGGAGTCTCACTGATTAACACTGAACCCTATGGGAGTCTCACTGATTAACAATGAACCCTGTGGGAGTCGCACTGATTAACACTGAACCCTGTGGGAGTCTCACTGATTAACAATGAACCCTATGGGAGTCTCACTGATTAAAACTGTACCCTATGGGAGTTTCACTGATTAACACTGAACCCTATGGGAGTCTCACTGATTAACATTGAACCCTGTGGGAGTCTCACTGATTAACACTGAACCCTGTGGGAGTCTCACTGATTAACACTGAACCCTGTGGGAGTCTCACTGATTAACACTGAACCCTATGGGAGTCTCACTGATTAACACTGAACCCTGTGGGAGTCTCACTGATTAACACTGAACCCTGTGGGAGTCTCACTGATTAACACTGAACCCTATGGGAGTCTCACTGATTAACACTGAACCCTGTGGGAGTCTCACTGATTAACACTCAACCCTGTGGGAGTCTCACTGATTAACACTCAACCCTGTGGGAGTCTCACTGATTAACACTGAACCCTATGGAAGTCTCACTGATTAACACTGAACTCTGCGGGAGTCTCACTGATTAACACTGTACCCTATGGGAGCCTCACTGATTAACACTGAACCCTATGGGAGTCTCACTGATTAACACTGAACCCTGTGGGAGTCTCACTGATTAACACTCTACCCTGTGGGAGTCTCACTGATTAACACTGAACCCTATGGGAGTCTCACTGATTAACATTGAACCCTGTGGGAGTCTCACTGATTAACACTGAACCCTGTGGGAGTCTCACTGATTAACACAGAACCCTACGGGAGTCTCACTGATTAACACTGAACCCTGTGGGAGTCTCAGTGATTAACACTGAACCCTATGGGAGTCTCACTGATTAACACTGAACCCTATGGGAGTTTCACTGATTAACACTGAACCCTGTGGGAGTCTCACTGATTAACACTCAACCCTGTGGGAGTCTCACTGATTAACACTCAACACTGTGGGAGTCTCACTGATTAACACTCAACCCTGTGGGAGTCTCACTGATTAACACAGAACCCTATGGAATCTCACTGATTAACACTGAACCCTGTGGGAGTCTCACTGATTAACACTGTACCCTATGGGAGTCTCACTGATTAACACTGAACCCTGTGGGAGTCTCACTGATTAACACTGAACCCTATGGGAGTCTCATTGACTAACACTGAACCCTATGGGAGTCTCACTGATTAACAATGAACTCTGTGGGAGTCGCACTGATTAACACTGAACCCTGTGGGAGTCTCACTGATTAACAATGAACCCTATGGGAGTCTCACTGATTAAAACTGTACCCTATGGGAGTTTCACTGATTAACACTGAACCCTATGGGAGTCTCACTGATTAACATTGAACCCTGTGGGAGTCTCACTGATTAACACTGAACCCTGTGGGAGTCTCACTGATTACCACTGAACCCTACGGGAGTCTCACTGATTAACACTGAACCCTGTGGGAGTCTCACTGATTAACAATGAACCCTATGGGAGTCTCACTGATTAAAACTGTACCCTATGGGAGTTTCACTGATTAACACTGAACCCTATGGGAGTGTCACTGATTAACGCTGAACCCTGTGGGAGTCTCACTGATGAACCGTAAACCCTGTGGGAGTCTCACTGATTAACACTGAACCCTATGGGAGTCTCACTGATTAACACTGAACCCTGTGGGAGTCTCACTGATTAACACTGAACCCTAAGGGAGACTCACTGATTAACAATGAACCCTGTGGGAGTCGCACTGATTAACACTGAACCCTGTGGGAGTCTCACTGATTAACAATGAACCCTATGGGAGTCTCACTGATTAACATTGAACCCTGTGGGAGTCTCACTGATTAACACTGAACCCTGTGGGAGTCTCACTGATTAACACTGAACCCTGTGGGAGTCTCACTGATTAACACTGAACCCTATGGGAGTCTCACTGATTAACAATGAACCCTGTGGGAGTCGCACTGATTAACACTGAACCCTGTGGGAGTCTCACTGATTAACAATGAACCCTATGGGAGTCTCACTGATTAAAACTGTACCCTATGGGAGTTTCACTGATTAACACTGAACCCTATGGGAGTCTCACTGATTAACATTGAACCCTGTGGGAGTCTCACTGATTAACACTGAACCCTGTGGGAGTCTCACTGATTAACACTGAACCCTATGGGAGTCTCACTGATTAACACTGAACCCTGTGGGAGTCTCACTGATTATCACTGAACCCTGTGGGAGTCTCACTGATTAACACTGAACCCTATGGGAGTCTCACTGATTAACACTGAACCCTGTGGGAGTCTCACTGATTAACACTCAACCCTGTGGGAGTCTCACTGATTAACACTCAACCCTGTGGGAGTCTCACTGATTAACACTGAACCCTATGGAAGTCTCACTGATTAACACTGAACTCTGCGGGAGTCTCACTGATTAATACTGTACCCTATGGGAGTCTCACTGATTAACACTGAACCCTATGGGAGTCTCACTGATTAACACTGAACCCTGTGGGAGTCTCACTGATTAACACTGTACCCTGTGGGAGTCTCACTGATTAACACTGAACCCTATGGGAGTCTCACTGATTAACATTGAACCCTGTGGGAGTCTCACTGATTAACACTGAACCCTGTGGGAGTCTCACTGATTAACAATGAACCCTATGGGAGTCTCACTGATTAACACTGAACCCTATGGGAGTTTCACTGATTAACACTGAACCCTGTGGGAGTCTCACTGATTAACACTCAACCCTGTGGGAGTCTCACTGATTAACACTCAACCCTGTGGGAGTCTCACTGATTAACACTCAACCCTGTGGGAGTCTCACTGATTAACACAGAACCCTATGGAATCTCACTGATTAACACTGAACCCTGTGGGAGTCTCACTGATTAACACTGTACCCTATGGGAGTCTCACTGATTAACACTGAACCCTGTGGGAGTCTCACTGATTAACACTGAACCCTATGGGAGTCTCATTGACTAACACTGAACCCTATGGGAGTCTCACTGATTAACAATGAACTCTGTGGGAGTCGCACTGATTAACACTGAACCCTGTGGGAGTCTCACTGATTAACAATGAACCCTATGGGAGTCTCACTGATTAAAACTGTACCCTATGGGAGTTTCACTGATTAACACTGAACCCTATGGGAGTCTCACTGATTAACATTGAACCCTGTGGGAGTCTCACTGATTAACACTGAACCCTGTGGGAGTCTCAATGATTACCACTGAACCCTACGGGTGTCTCACTGATTAACACTGAACCCTGTGGGAGTCTCACTGATTAACAATGAACCCTATGGGAGTCTCACTGATTAACACTGAACCCTGTGGGAGTCTCACTGATTAACACTCAACCCTGTGGGAGTCTCACTGATTAACACACAACCCTGTGGGAGTCTCACTGATTAACACTGAACCCTATGGAAGTCTCACTGATTAACACTGAACCCTGTGGGAGTCTCACTGATTAACACTGTACCCTATAGGAGTCTCACTGATTAACACTGAACCCTATGGGAGTCTCACTGATTAACACTGAACCCTGTGGGAGTCTCACTGATTAACACTGTACCCTGTGGGAGTCTCACTGATTAACACTGAACCATGAGGGAGTCTCACTGATTAACACTGAACCCTATGGGAGTCTCACTGATTAACAATGAACCCTGTGGGAGTCGCACTGATTAACACTGAACCCTGTGGGAGTCTCACTGATTAACAATGAACCCTATGGGAGTCTCACTGATTAAAACTGTACCCTATGGGAGTTTCACTGATTAACACTGAACCCTATGGGAGTGTCACTGATTAACACTGAACCCTGTGGGAGTCTCACTGATGAATCGTAAACCCTGTGGGAGTCTCACTGATTAACACTGAACCCTATGGGAGTCTCACTGATTAACACTGAACCCTGTGGGAGTCTCACTGATTAACACTGAACCCTAAGGGAGACTCACTGATTAACATTGAACCCTGTGGGAGTCTCACTGATTAACACTGAACCCTGTGGGAGTCTCACTGATTAACACTGAACCCTGTGGGAGTCTCACTGATTAACACTGAACCCTATTGGAGTCTCACTGATTAACAATGAACCCTGTGGGAGTCGCACTGATTAACACTGAACCCTGTGGGAGTCTCACTGATTAACAATGAACCCTATGGGAGTCTCACTGATTAAAACTGTACCCTATGGGAGTTTCACTGATTAACACTGAACCCTATGGGAGTCTCACTGATTAACATTGAACCCTGTGGGAGTCTCACTGATTAACACTGAACCCTGTGGGAGTCTCACTGATTAACACTGAACCCTATGGGAGTCTCACTGATTAACACTGAACCCTGTGGGAGTCTCACTGATTAACACTGAACCCTGTGGGAGTCTCACTGATTAACACTGAACCCTATGGGAGTCTCACTGATTAACACTGAACCCTGTGGGAGTCTCACTGATTAACACTCAACCCTGTGGGAGTCTCACTGATTAACACTCAACCCTGTGGGAGTCTCACTGATTAACACTGAACCCTATGGAAGTCTCACTGATTAACACTGAACTCTGCGGGAGTCTCACTGATTAACACTGTACCCTATGGGAGTCTCACTGATTAACACTGAACCCTATGGGAGTCTCACTGATTAACACTGTACCCTGTGGGAGTCTCACTGATTAACACTGAACCCTACGGGAGTTTCACTGATTAACACTGAACCCTGTGGGAGTCTCAGTGATTAACACTGAACACTGTGGGAGTCTCACTGATTAACACTGAACCCTGTGGGAGTCTCACTGATTAACACTGAACCCTATGGGAGTCTCATTGATTAACACATGAACCCTGAGGGAGTCACACTGATTAACACTGAACCCTGTGGGAGTCTCACTGATTAACACTGAACCCTGTGGGAGTCTCACTGATTAACACTGAACCCTATGGGAGTCTCATTGATTAACACTGAACCCTATGGGAGTCTCACTGATTAACAATGAACCCTGTGGGAGTCGCACTGATTAACACTGAACCCTGTGGGAGTCTCACTGATTAACAATGAACCCTATGGGAGTCTCACTGATTAAAACTGTATCCTATGGGAGTCTCACTGATTAACACTGAACCCTGTGGGAGTCTCACTGATTAACACTGAACCCTATGGGAGTCTCACTGATTAACACTGAACCCTGAGGGAGTCTCACTGATTAACACCCAACCCTGTGGGAGTCTCACTGATTAACACTAAACCCTATGGGAGTCTCACTGATTAACACATGAACCCTGAGGGAGTCTCACTGATTAACACTGAACCCTATGGGAGTCTCACTGATTAACACATGAACCCTGTGGGATTCTCACTGATTAACACATGAACCCTATGGGAGTCTCACTGATTAACACATGAACCCTGTGGGATTCTCACTGATTAACACATGAACCCTATGGGAGTCTCACTGATTAACACTGAACACTGTGGGAGTGTCACTGATTAACACTGAACCCTGTGGGCGTCTCACTGATTAACACTGAACCCTATGGGAGTCTCACTGATTAACACTGAACCCTGTGAGAGTCTCACTGATTAACACGGGACCCTATGGGAGTCTCACTGATTAACACTGAACCCTATGGGAGTCTCACTGATTAACACATGAACCCTGTGGGATTCTCACTGATTAACACTAAACCCTATGGGAGTCTCACTGATTAACACATGAACCCTGTGGGATTCTCACTGATTAACACATGAACCCTATGGGAGTCTCACTGATTAACACTGAACACTGTGGGAGTGTCACTGATTAACACTGAACCCTGTGGGCGTCTCACTGATTAACACTGAACCCTATGGGAGTCTCACTGATTAACACATGAACCCTGTGGGAGTCTCACTGATTAACATTGAACCCTGTGGGAGTCTCACTGATTAACGCTGAACCCTGTGGAAGTCTCAATGATTAACACTGAACCCTATGGGAGTCTCACAGATTAACGCTGAACCCTATGGGAGTCTCACTGGTTAACAATGAACCCAGTGGGAGTCTCAGTGATTAATACTGAACCCTATGGGAGTCTCACTGATTAACACTGAACACTGTGGGAGTCTCACTGATTAACACTGAACACTGTGGGAGTCTCACTGATTAACACTGAACCCTGTGGGCGTCTCACTGATTAACACTGAACCCTATGGGAGTCTCACTGATTAACACATGAACCCTGTGGGAGTCTCACTGATTAACACTGAACCCTGTGGGAGTCTCACTGATTAACGCTGAACCCTGAGGGAGTCTCACTGATTAACACTGAACCCTATGGGAGTCTCACTGATTAACACTGAACCCTGTGAAAGTCTCACTGATTAACACTGAACCCTGTGGGAGTCTCACTGATTAACACTGAACCCTGTGGGAGTCTCACTGATTACCCCTGAACCCTGTGGGAGTTTCACTGATTAACACTGAACCCTGTGGGAGTCTCACTGATTAACACTGAACCCTGTGGGAGTCTCACTGATTAACACTGAACCCTGTGGGAGTCTCACTGATTAACACTGCACCCTATGGGAGTTTCACTGATAAACACTGAACCCTGTGGGAGTCTCACTGATTAACACTGAACCCTGTCAGAGTCTCACTGATTAACACTGATCCCTGTGGGAGTCTCATTGATTAACACTGAACCCTATGGGAGTCTCACTGATTAACACATGAACCCTGTGGGAGTCTCACTGATTTACACTGAACCCTGTGGGAGTCTCACTGATTAACACTGAACCCTGTGGGAGTCTCACTGATTAACACTGAACCCTATGGGAGTCTCATTGATTAACACATGAACCCTGAGGGAGTCTCACTGATTAACACATAACCCTGTGGGAGTCTCACTGATTAAAACTGAACCCTGTGGGATTCTCACTGATTAACACTGAACCCTATGGGAGTCTCATTGATTAACACTGAACCCTATAGGAGTCTCACTGATTAACACATGAACCCTGTGGGAGTCTCAATTATTTACACTGAACCCTGTGCTAGTCTCACTGATTAACACTGAACCCTGTGGGAGTCTCACTGATTAACACTGCACCCTATGGGAGTTTCACTGATAAACACTGAACCCTGTGGGAGTCTCACTGATTAACACTGAACCCTGTCAGAGTCTCACTGATTAACACTGATCCCTGTGGGAGTCTCATTGATTAACACTGAACCCTATGGGAGTCTCACTGATTAACACATGAACCCTGTGGGAGTCTCACTGATTTACACTGAACCCTGTGGGAGTCTCACTGATTAACACTGAACCCTGTGGGAGTCTCACTGATTAACACTGAACCCTATGGGAGTCTCATTGATTAACACATGAACCCTGAGGGAGTCTCACTGATTAACACATAACCCTGTGGGAGTCTCACTGATTAAAACTGAACCCTGTGGGATTCTCACTGATTAACACTGAACCCTATGGGAGTCTCATTGATTAACACTGAACCCTATAGGAGTCTCACTGATTAACACATGAACCCTGTGGGAGTCTCAATTATTTACACTGAACCCTGTGCTAGTCTCACTGATTAACACTGAACCCTGTGGGAGTCTCACTGATTAACACATGAACCCTGAGGGAGTCTCACTGATGAACACTGAACCCTATGGGAGTCTCACTGATTAACACTGAACCCTGTGGGATTCTCACTGATTAACACATGAACCCTATGGGAGTCTCACTGATTAACACTGAACCCTGTGGGAATCTCAGTTATTAACACTGAACCCTGTGGGAGTCTCACTGATTAACACTGAACACTGGGGGAGTCTCACTGATTAACACTGAACACTGGGAGTCTCACTGATTAACACTAAACCCAGTGGGAGTCTCACTGATTAACACTGAACCCTATGGGAGTCTCATTGATTAACACATGAACCCTGAGGGAGTCTCACTGATTAACACTGAACCCTTTGGGAGTCTCACTGATTAACACTGAACCATATGGGAGTCTCACTGATTAACACTGAACCCTGTGGGAGTCTCACTGATTAACACTGAACCCTATGGGAGTCTCACTGATTAACACTGAACCCTGTGAGAGTCTCAGTGATTAAGACTGAACCCTATGGGAGTCTCACTGATTAACACTGAAACCTATGGGAGTCTCACTGATATACACTGGACCCTATGGGAGTCTCACTGATTAACACTGAAGCCTGTGGGAGTCTCACTGATTAACACTGAACCCTATGGGAGTCTCACAGATTAACGCTGAACCCTATGGGAGTCTCACTGGTTAACAATGAACCCTATGGGAGTCTCACTGATTAAGACTGAACCCTATGGGAGTCTCACTGATTTACACAAAACTTATGGGAGTCTCACTGATTAACACTTAACCCTATGGGAGTCTCACTGATTTACAATGAACCCTATGGGAGTCTCACTGATTAACACATGAACCCTGTGGGAGTCTCACTGATTAACACTGAACCCTGTGGGAGTCTCACTGATTAATGCTGAACCCTGTGGGAGTCTCACTGATTAACACTGAACCCTATGGGAGTCTCACTGATTAACACTGAACCATGTGGGAGTCTCACTGATTAACACTGAACCCTATGGGAGTCTCACTGATTAACAATGAACCCTATGGGAGTCTCACTGATTAACACTGAACCCTGTGGGAGTCTCACTGATTAACACTGAACCCTATGGGAGTCTCACTGATTAACACTGAACCATGTGGGAGTCTCACTGATTAACACTGAACCCTATGGGAGTCTCACTGATTAACAATGAACCCTATGGGAGTCTCACTGATTAACACTGAACTCTATGGGATTCTCACTGATTAACACTGAACCCTATGGGAGTCTCACTGATTAACACTGAACCCTGTGGGAGTCTCAGGTATTAACAATGAACCCTGAGGGAGTCTCACTGATTAACAATGAACACTGGGGGAGTCTCACTGATTAACACTGAACACTGTGGGAGTCTCACTGATTAACACTGAACCCTATGGGAGTCTCATTGATTAACACTGAACCCTATGGGAGTCTCACTGATTAACAATGAACCCTGTGGGAGTCGCACTGATTAACACTGAACCCTGTGGGAGTCTCACTGATTAACAATGAACCCTATGGGAGTCTCACTGATTAAAACTGTACCCTATGGGAGTCTCACTGATTAACACTGAACCCTGTGGGAGTCTCACTGATTAACACTGAACCCTATGGGAGTCTCACTGATTAACACTGAACCCTGTGGGAGTCTCACTGATTAACACCCAACCCTGTGGGAGTCTCACTGATTAACACTAAACCCTATGGGAGTCTCCTGATTAACACATGAACCCTGAGGGAGTCTCACTGATTAACACTGAACCCTATGGGAGTCTCACTGATTAACACTGAACCCTGTGGGATTCTCACTGATTAACACATGAACCCTATGGGAGTCTCACTGATTAACACTGAACACTGTGGGAGTGTCACTGATTAACACTGAACCCTGTGGGCGTCTCACTGATTAACACTGAACCCTATGGGAGTCTCACTGATTAACACATGAACCCTGTGGGAGTCTCACTGATTAACATTGAACCCTGTGGGAGTCTCACTGATTAACGCTGAACCCTGTGGAAGTCTCAATGATTAACACTGAACCCTATGGGAGTCTCACAGATTAACGCTGAACCCTATGGGAGTCTCACTGGTTAACAATGAACCCAGTGGGAGTCTCAGTGATTAATACTGAACCCTATGGGAGTCTCACTGATTAACACTGAACACTGTGGGAGTCTCACTGATTAACACTGAACACTGTGGGAGTCTCACTGATTAACACTGAACCCTGTGGGCGTCTCACTGATTAACACTGAACCCTATGGGAGTCTCACCGATTAACACATGAACCCTGTGGGAGTCTCACTGATTAACACTGAACCCTGTGGGAGTCTCACTGATTAACGCTGAACCCTGTGGGAGTCTCACTGATTAACACTGAACCCTATGGGAGTCTCACTGATTAACACTGAACCCTGTGAAAGTCTCACTGATTAACACTGAACCCTGTGGGAGTCTCACTGATTAACACTGAACCCTGTGGGAGTCTCACTGATTACCCCTGAACCCTGTGGGAGTTTCACTGATTAACACTGAACCCTGTGGGAGTCTCACTGATTAACACTGAACCCTGTGGGAGTCTCACTGATTAACACTGAACCCTGTGGGAGTCTCACTGATTAACACTGCACCCTATGGGAGTTTCACTGATTAACACTGAACCCTGTGGGAGTCTCACTGATTAACACTGAACCCTGTCAGAGTCTCACTGATTAACACTGATCCCTGTGGGAGTCTCATTGATTAACACTGAACCCTATGGGAGTCTCACTGATTAACACATGAACCCTGTGGGAGTCTCACTGATTTACACTGAACCCTGTGGGAGTCTCACTGATTAACACTGAACCCTGTGGGAGTCTCACTGATTAACACTGAACCCTATGGGAGTCTCATTGATTAACACATGAACCCTGAGGGAGTCTCACTGATTAACACATAACCCTGTGGGAGTCTCACTGATTAAAACTGAACCCTGTGGGATTCTCACTGATTAACACTGAACCCTATGGGAGTCGCATTGATTAACACATGAACCCTGTGGGAGTCTCAATAATTTACACTGAACCCTGTGGGAGTCTCACTGATTAACACTGAACCCTGTGGGAGTCTCATTGATTAACACATGAACCCTGAGGGAGTCTCACTGATTAACACTGAACCCTATGGGAGTCTCACTGATTAACACTGAACCCTGTGGGATTCTCACTGATTAACACATGAACCCTATGGGAGTCTCACTGATTAACACTGAACCCTGTGGGAGTCTCAGTTATTAACACTGAACCCTGTGGGAGTCTCACTGATTAACACTGAACCCTGTGGGAGTCTCACTGATTAACACTGAACCCTGTGGGAGTCTCACTGATTAACACTGAACCATACGGGAGTCTCACTGATTAACACTGAACCCTGTGGGAGTCTCACTGATTAACACTGAACCCTATGGGAGTCTCACTGATTAACACTGAACCCTGTGGGAGTCTCACTGATTAACACTCAACCCTGTGGGAGTCTCACTGATTAACACTCAACCCTGTGGGAGTCTCACTGATTAACACTGAACCCTATGGGAGTCTCACTGATTAACACTGAACCCTGTGGGATTCTCACTGATTAACACATGCACCCTATGGGAGTCTCACTGATTAACACTGAACACTGTGGGAGTGTCACTGATTAACACTGAACCCTGTGGGCGTCTCACTGATTAACACTGAACCCTATGGGAGTCTCATTGATTAACACATGAACCCTGTGGGAGTCTCACTGATTAACATTGAACCCTGTGGGAGTCTCACTGATTAACGCTGAACCCTGTGGAAGTCTCAATAATTAACACTGAACCCTATGGGAGTCTCACAGATTAACGCTGAACCCTATGGGAGTCTCACTGGTTAACAATGAACCCAGTGGGAGTCTCAGTGATTAATACTGAACCCTATGGGAGTCTCACTGATTAACACTGAACACTGTGGGAGTCTCACTGATTAACACTGAACACTGTGGGAGTCTCACTGATTAACACTGAACCCTGTGGGCGTCTCACTGATTAACACTGAACCCTATGGGAGTCTCACTGATTAACACATGAACCCTGTGGGAGTCTCACTGATTAACACTGAACCCTGTGGGAGTCTCACTGATTAACGCTGAACCCTGTGGGAGTCTCACTGATTAACACTGAACCCTATGGGAGTCTCACTGATTAACACTGAACCCTGTGAAAGTCTCACTGATTAACACTGAACCCTGTGGGAGTCTCACTGATTAACACTGAACCCTGTGGGAGTCTCACTGATTACCCCTGAACCCTGTGGGAGTTTCACTGATTAGCACTGAACCCTGTGGGAGTCTCACTGATTAACACTGAACCCTGTGGGAGTCTCACTGATTAACACTGAACCCTGTGGGAGTCTCACTGATTAACACTGCACCCTATGGGAGTTTCACTGATTAACACTGAACCCTGTGGGAGTCTCACTGATTAACACTGAACCCTGTGGGTGTCTCACTGATTAACACTGATCCCTGTGGGAGTCTCATTGATTAACACTGAACCCTATGGGAGTCTCACTGATTAACACATGAACCCTGTGGGAGTCTCACTGATTTACACTGAACCCTGTGGGAGTCTCACTGATTAACACTGAACCCTGTGGGAGTCTCACTGATTACCCCTGAACCCTGTGGGAGTTTCACTGATTAACACTGAACCCTGTGGGAGTCTCACTGATTACCCCTGAACCCTGTGGGAGTTTCACTGATTAACACTGAACCCTGTGGGAGTCTCACTGATTAACACTGAACCCTGTGGGAGTCTCACTGATTACCCCTGAACCCTGTGGGAGTTTCACTGATTAACACTGAACCCTGTGGGAGTCTCACTGATTAACACTGAACCCTGTGGGAGTCTCACTGATTAACACTGAACCCTGTGGGAGTCTCACTGATTAACACTGCACCCTATGGGAGTTTCACTGATTAACACTGAACCCTGTGGGAGTCTCACTGATTAACACTGAACCCTGTGGGTGTCTCACTGATTAACACTGATCCCTGTGGGAGTCTCATTGATTAACACTGAACCCTATGGGAGTCTCACTGATTAACACATGAACCCTGTGGGAGTCTCACTGATTTACACTGAACCCTGTGGGAGTCTCACTGATTAACACTGAACCCTGTGGGAGTCTCACTGATTAACACTGAACCCTATGGGAGTCTCATTGATTAACACATGAACCCTGAGGGAGTCTCACTGATTAACACATAACCCTGTGGGAGTCTCACTGATTAAAACTGAACCCTGTGGGATTCTCACTGATTAACACTGAACCCTATGGGAGTCTCATTGATTAACACATGAACCCTGTGGGAGTCTCAATAATTTACACTGAACCCTGTGGGAGTCTCACTGATTAACACTGAACCCTGTGGGAGTCTCACTGATTAACACATGAACCCTGAGGGAGTCTCACTGATTAACACTGAACCCTATGGGAGTCTCACTGATTAACACTGAACCCTGTGGGATTCTCACTGATTAACACATGAACCCTATGGGAGTCTCACTGATTAACACTGAACCCTGTGGGAGTCTCCGTTATTAACACTGAACCCTGTGGGAGTCTCACTGATTAACACTGAACACTGGGGGAGTCTCACTGATTAACACTGAACACTGTGGGAGTCTCACTGATTAACACTGAACCCTATGGGAGTCTCATTGATTAACACATGAACCCTGAGGGAGTCTCACTGATTAACACTGAACCCTGTGGGAGTCTCAATGATTAACACTGAACCATATGGGAGTCTCACTGATTAACACTGAACCCTGTGGGAGTTTCACTGATTAACACTGAACCCTATGGGAGTCTCCCTGATTAACACTAAACCCAGTGGGAGTCTCACTGATTAACACTGAACCCTATGGGAGTCTCATTGATTAACACATGAACCCTGAGGGAGTCTCACTGATTAACACTGAACCCTCTGGGAGTCTCAATGATTAACACTGAACCATATGGGAGTCTCACTGATTAACACTGAACCCTGTGGGAGTTTCACTGATTAACACTGAACCCTATGGGAGTCTCACTGATTAACGCTGGACCCTGTGAGAGTCTCAGTGATTAAGACTGAACCCTATGGGAGTCTCACTGATTAACACTGAAACCTATGGGAGTCTCACTGATTAACACTGGACCCTATGGGAGTCTCACTGATTAACACTGAAGCCTGTGGGAGTCTCACTGATTAACGCTGAACCCTATGGGAGTCTCACAGATTAACGCTGAACCCTATGGGAGTCTCACTGGTTAACAATGAACCCTATTGGAGTCTCATTGATTAACACATGAACCCTGAGGGAGTCACACTGATTAACACTGAACCCTGTGGTAGTCTCACTGATTAACACTGAACCCTGTGGGAGTCTCACTGATTAACAATGAACCCTGTGGGAGTCGCACTGATTAACACTGAACCCTGTGGGAGTCTCACTGATTAACAATGAACCCTATGGGAGTCTCACTGATTAAAACTGTACCCTATGGGAGTTTCACTGATTAACACTGAACCCTATGGGAGTCTCACTGATTAACATTGAACCCTGTGGGAGTCTCACTGATTAACACTGAACCCTGTGGGAGTCTCACTGATTAACACTGAACCCTGTGGGAGTCTCACTGATTAACACTGAACCCTGTGGGAGTCTCACTGATTAACACTGAACCCTATGGGAGTCTCACTGATTAACAATGAACCCTGTGGGAGTCGCACTTATTAACAATGAACCCTATGGGAGTCTCACTGATTAACAATGAACCCTGTGGGAGTCTCACTGATTAACACTGAACCCTGTGGGAGTCTCACTGATTAACACTGAACCCTGTGGGAGTTTCACTGATTAACACTGAACCCAATGGGAGTCTCACTGATTAACAATGAACCCTGTGGGAGTCGCACTGATTAACACTGAACCCTGTGGGAGTCTCACTGATTAACAATGAACCCTATGGGAGTCTCACTGATTAACAATGAACCCTGTGGGAGTCTCACTGATTAACACTGAACCCTGTGGGAGTCTCACTGATTAACACTGAAACCTGTGGGAGTCTCACTGATTAACACTGAACCCTATGGGAGTCTCACTGATTAACAATGCACCCTGTGGGAGTCGCACTGATTAACACTGAACCCTGTGGGAGTCTCACTATTTAACAATGAACCCTATGGGAGTCTCACTGATTAAAACTGTACCCTATGGGAGGTTCACTGATTAACACTGAACCCTATGGGAGTCTCACTGATTAACATTGAACCCTGTGGGAGTCTCACTGATTAACACTGTACCCTGTGGGAGTCTCACTGATTAACACTGAACCCTACGGGAGTCTCACTGATTAACACTGAACCCTGTGGGAGTCTCACTGATTAACACTGAACCCTATGGGAGTCTCACTGATTAACACTGAACCCTGTGGGAGTCTCACTGATTAACACTCAACCCTGTGGGAGTCTCACTGATTAAAACTGTACCCTATGGGAGGTTCACTGATTAACACTGAACCCTATGGGAGTCTCACTGATTAACATTGAACCCTCTGGGAGTCTCACTGATTAACACTGAACCCTGTGGGAGTCTCACTGATTAACACTGAACCCTACGGGAGTCTCACTGATTAACACTGAACCCTGTGGGAGTCTCACTGATTAACACTGAACCCTATGGGAGTCTCACTGATTAACACTGAACCCTGTGGGAGTCTCACTGATTAACACTCAACCCTGTGGGAGTCTCACTGATTAACACTCAACCCTGTGGGAGTCTCACTGATTAACACTGAACCCTATGGAAGTCTCACTGATTAACACTGAACCCTGTGGGAGTCTCACTGATTAACACTGTACCCTATGGGAGCCTCACTGATTAACACTGAACCCTGTGGGAGTCTCACTGATTAACACTGAACCCTGTGGGAGTCTCACTGATTAACACTGAACCCTATGGGAGTCTCACTGATTAACACTGAACCCTGTGGGAGTCTCACTGATTAACACTCAACCCTGTGGGAGTCTCACTGATTAACACTCAACCCTGTGGGAGTCTCACTGATTAACACAGAACCCTATGGAATCTCACTGATTAACACTGAACCCTGTGGGAGTCTCACTGATTAACACTGTACCCTATGGGAGTCTCACTGATTAACACTGAACCCTGTGGGAGTCTCACTGATTAACACTGAACCCTATGGGAGTCTCATTGACTAACACTGAACCCTATGGGAGTCTCACTGATTAACAATGAACTCTGTGGGAGTCGCACTGATTAACACTGAACCCTGTGGGAGTCTCACTGATTAACACTCAACCCTGTGGGAGTCTCACTGATTAACACAGAACCCTGTGGGAGTCTCACTGATTAACACTCAACCCTGTGGGAGTCTCACTGATTAACACTCAACCCTGTGGGAGTCTCACTGATTAACACAGAACCCTATGGAATCTCACTGATTAACACTGAACCCTGTGGGAGTCTCACTGATTAACACTGTACCCTATGGGAGTCTCACTGATTAACACTGAACCCTGTGGGAGTCTCACTGATTAACACTGAACCCTATGGGAGTCTCATTGACTAACACTGAACCCTATGGGAGTCTCACTGATTAACAATGAACTCTGTGGGAGTCGCACTGATTAACACTGAACCCTGTGGGAGTCTCACTGATTAACAATGAACCCTATGGGAGTCTCACTGATTAAAACTGTACCCTATGGGAGTTTCACTGATTAACACTGAACCCTATGGGAGTCTCACTGATTAACATTGAACCCTGTGGGAGTCTCACTGATTAACACTGAACCCTGTGGGAGTCTCACTGATTACCACTGAACCCTACGGGAGTCTAACTGATTAACACTGAACCCTGTGGGAGTCTCACTGATTAACAAGAACCCTATGGGAGTCTCACTGATTAACACTGAACCCTGTGGGAGTCTCACTGATTAACACTCAACCCTGTGGGAGTCTCACTGATTAACACACAACCCTGTGGGAGTCTCACTGATTAACACTGAACCCTATGGAAGTCTCACTGATTAACACTGAACCCTGTGGGAGTCTCACTGATCAACACTGTACCCTATAGGAGTCTCACTGATTAACACTGAACCCTATGGGAGTCTCACTGATTAACACTGAACCCTGTGGGAGTCTCACTGATTAACACTGTACCCTGTGGGAGTCTCACTGATTAACACTGAACCATGAGGGAGTCTCACTGATTAACACTGAACCCTATGCGAGTCTCACTGATTAACAATGAACCCTGTGGGAGTCGCACTGATTAACACTGAACCCTGTGGGAGTCTCACTGATTAACAATGAACCCTATGGGAGTCTCACTGATTAAAACTGTACCCTATGGGAGTTTCACTGATTAACACTGAACCCTATGGGAGTGTCACTGATTAACACTGAACCCTGTGGGAGTCGCACTGATTAACACTGAACCCTGTGGGAGTCTCACTGATTAACAATGAACCCTATGGGAGTCTCACTGATTAAAACTGTACCCTATGGGAGTTTCACTGATTAACACTGAACCCTATGGGAGTCTCACTGATTAACATTGAACCCTGTGGGAGTCTCACTGATTAACACTGAACCCTGTGGGAGTCTCACTGATTACCACTGAACCCTACGGGAGTCTAACTGATTAACACTGAACCCTGTGGGAGTCTCACTGATTAACAAGAACCCTATGGGAGTCTCACTGATTAACACTGAACCCTGTGGGAGTCTCACTGATTAACACTCAACCCTGTAGGAGTCTCACTGATTAACACACAACCCTGTGGGAGTCTCACTGATTAACACTGAACCCTATGGAAGTCTCACTGATTAACACTGAACCCTGTGGGAGTCTCACTGATTAACACTGTACCCTATAGGAGTCTCACTGATTAACACTGAACCCTATGGGAGTCTCACTGATTAACACTGAACCCTGTGGGAGTCTCACTGATTAACACTGTACCCTGTGGGAGTCTCACTGATTAACACTGAACCATGAGGGAGTCTCACTGATTAACACTGAACCCTATGCGAGTCTCACTGATTAACAATGAACCCTGTGGGAGTCGCACTGATTAACACTGAACCCTGTGGGAGTCTCACTGATTAACAATGAACCCTATGGGAGTCTCACTGATTAAAACTGTACCCTATGGGAGTTTCACTGATTAACACTGAACCCTATGGGAGTGTCACTGATTAACACTGAACCCTGTGGGAGTCTCACTGATGAACCGTAAACCCTGTGGGAGTCTCACTGATTAACACTGAACCCTATGGGAGTCTCACTGATTAACACTGAACCCTGTGGGAGTCTCACTGATTAACACTGAACCCTAAGGGAGACTCACTGATTAACAATGAACCCTGTGGGAGTCGCACTGATTAACACTGAACCCTGTGGGAGTCTCACTGATTAACAATGAACCCTATGGGAGTCTCACTGATTAACATTGAACCCTGTGGGAGTCTCACTGATTAACACTGAACCCTGTGGGAGTCTCACTGATTAACACTGAACCCTGTGGGAGTCTCACTGATTAACACTGAACCCTATGGGAGTCTCACTGATTAACAATGAACCCTGTGGGAGTCGCACTGATTAACACTGAACCCTGTGGGAGTCTCACTGATTAACAATGAACCCTATGGGAGTCTCACTGATTAAAACTGTACCCTATGGGAGTTTCACTGATTAACACTGAACCCTATGGGAGTCTCACTGATTAACATTGAACCCTGTGGGAGTCTCACTGATTAACACTGAACCCTGTGGGAGTCTCACTGATTAACACTGAACCCTATGGGAGTCTCACTGATTAACCCTGAACCCTGTGGGAGTCTCACTGATTAACACTGAACCCTGTGGGAGTCTCACTGATTAACACTGAACCCTATGGGAGTCTCACTGATTAACACTGAACCCTGTGGGAGTCTCACTGATTAACACTCAACCCTGTGGGAGTCTCACTGATTAACACTCAACCCTGTGGGAGTCTCACTGATTAACACTGAACCCTATGGAAGTCTCACTGATTAACACTGAACTCTGCGGGAGTCTCACTGATTAACACTGTACCCTATGGGAGCCTCACTGATTAACACTGAACCCTATGGGAGTCTCACTGATTAACACTGAACCCTGTGGGAGTCTCACTGATTAACACTGTACCCTGTGGGAGTCTCACTGATTAACACTGAACCCTATGGGAGTCTCACTGATTAACATTGAACCCTGTGGGAGTCTCACTGATTAACACTGAACCCTGTGGGAGTCTCACTGATTAACACTGAACCCTACGGGAGTCTCACTGATTAACACTGAACCCTGTGGGAGTCTCAGTGATTAACACTGAACCCTATGGGAGTCTCACTGATTAACACTGAACCCTATGGGAGTTTCACTGATTAACACTGAACCCTGTGGGAGTCTCACTGATTAACACTCAACCCTGTGGGAGTCTCACTTATTAACACTCAACCCTGTGGGAGTCTCACTGATTAACACTCAACCCTGTGGGAGTCTCACTGATTAACACAGAACCCTATGGAATCTCACTGATTAACACTGAACCCTGTGGGAGTCTCACTGATTAACACTGTACCCTATGGGAGTCTCACTGATTAACTCTGAACCCTGTGGGAGTCTCACTGATTAACACTGAACCCTATGGGAGTCTCATTGACTAACACTGAACCCTATGGGAGTCTCACTGATTAACAATGAACTCTGTGGGAGTCGCACTGATTAACACTGAACCCTGTGGGAGTCTCACTGATTAACAATGAACCCTATGGGAGTCTCACTGATTAAAACTGTACCCTATGGGAGTTTCACTGATTAACACTGAACCCTATGGGAGTCTCACTGATTAACATTGAACCCTGTGGGAGTCTCACTGATTAACACTGAACCCTGTGGGAGTCTCACTGATTACCACTGAACCCTACGCGAGTCTCACTGATTAACACTGAACCCTGTGGGAGTCTCACTGATTAACAATGAACCCTATGGGAGTCTCACTGATTAAAACTGTACCCTATGGGAGTTTCACTGATTAACACTGAACCCTATGGGAGTGTCACTGATTAACACTGAACCCTGTGGGAGTCTCACTGATGAACCGTAAACCCTATGGGAGTCTCACTGATTAACACTGAACCCTATGGGAGTCTCACTGATTAACATTGAACCCTGTGGGAGTCTCACTGATTAACACTGAACCCTGTGGGAGTCTCACTGATTAACACTGAACCCTGTGGGAGTCTCACTGATTAACACTGAACCCTATGGGAGTCTCACTGATTAACAATGAACCCTGTGGGAGTCTCACTGATTAACACTGAACCCTGTGGGAGTCTCACTGATTAACACTGTACCCTGTGGGAGTCTCACTGATTAACACTGAACCCTGTGGGAGTCTCACTGATTAACACTGAACCCTATGGAAGTCTCACTGATTAACACTGAACCCTGTGGGAGTCTCACTGATTAACACTGTACCCTATAGGAGTCTCACTGATTAACACTGAACCCTATGGGAGTCTCACTGATTAACACTGAACCCTGTGGGAGTCTCACTGATTAACACTGTACCCTGTGGGAGTCTCACTGATTAACACTGAACCATGAGGGAGTCTCACTGATTAACACTGAACCCTATGGGAGTCTCACTGATTAACAATGAACCCTGTGGGAGTCGCACTGATTAACACTGAACCCTGTGGGAGTCTCACTGATTAACAATGAACCCTATGGGAGTCTCACTGATTAAAACTGTACCCTATGGGAGTTTCACTGATTAACACTGAACCCTATGGGAGTGTCACTGATTAAGACTGAACCCTGTGGGAGTCTCACTGATGAACCGTAAACCCTGTGGGAGTCTCACTGATTAACAATGAACCCTATGGGAGTCTCACTGATTAACATTGAACCCTGTGGGAGTCTCACTGATTAACACTGAACCCTGTGGGAGTCTCACTGATTAACACTGAACCCTGTGGGAGTCTCACTGATTAACACTGAACCCTATGGGAGTCTCACTGATTAACAATGAACCCTGTGGGAGTCGCACTGATTAACACTGAACCCTGTGGGAGTCTCACTGATTAACAATGAACCCTGTGGGAGTCGCACTTATTAACAATGAACCCTATGGGAGTCTCACTGATTAACAATGAACCCTGTGGGAGTCTCACTGATTAACACTGAACCCTGTGGGAGTCTCACTGATTAACACTGAACCCTGTGGGAGTTTCACTGATTAACACTGAACCCAATGGGAGTCTCACTGATTAACAATGAACCCTGTGGGAGTCGCACTGATTAACACTGAACCCTGTGGGAGTCTCACTGATTAACAATGAACCCTATGGGAGTCTCACTGATTAACAATGAACCCTGTGGGAGTCTCACTGATTAACACTGAACCCTGTGGGAGTCTCACTGATTAACACTGAAACCTGTGGGAGTCTCACTGATTAACACTGAACCCTATGGGAGTCTCACTGATTAACAATGCACCCTGTGGGAGTCGCACTGATTAACACTGAACCCTGTGGGAGTCTCACTATTTAACAATGAACCCTATGGGAGTCTCACTGATTAAAACTGTACCCTATGGGAGGTTCACTGATTAACACTGAACCCTATGGGAGTCTCACTGATTAACATTGAACCCTGTGGGAGTCTCACTGATTAACACTGTACCCTGTGGGAGTCTCACTGATTAACACTGAACCCTACGGGAGTCTCACTGATTAACACTGAACCCTGTGGGAGTCTCACTGATTAACACTGAACCCTATGGGAGTCTCACTGATTAACACTGAACCCTGTGGGAGTCTCACTGATTAACACTCAACCCTGTGGGAGTCTCACTGATTAAAACTGTACCCTATGGGAGGTTCACTGATTAACACTGAACCCTATGGGAGTCTCACTGATTAACATTGAACCCTGTGGGAGTCTCACTGATTAACACTGAACCCTGTGGGAGTCTCACTGATTAACACTGAACCCTACGGGAGTCTCACTGATTAACACTGAACCCTGTGGGAGTCTCACTGATTAACACTGAACCCTATGGGAGTCTCACTGATTAACACTGAACCCTGTGGGAGTCTCACTGATTAACACTCAACCCTGTGGGAGTCTCACTGATTAACACTCAACCCTGTGGGAGTCTCACTGATTAACACTGAACCCTATGGAAGTCTCACTGATTAACACTGAACCCTGTGGGAGTCTCACTGATTAACACTGTACCCTATGGGAGCCTCACTGATTAACACTGAACCCTGTGGGAGTCTCACTGATTAACACTGAACCCTGTGGGAGTCTCACTGATTAACACTGAACCCTATGGGAGTCTCACTGATTAACACTGAACCCTGTGGGAGTCTCACTGATTAACACTCAACCCTGTGGGAGTCTCAATGATTAACACTCAACCCTGTGGGAGTCTCACTGATTAACACAGAACCCTATGGAATCTCACTGATTAACACTGAACCCTGTGGGAGTCTCACTGATTAACACTGTACCCTATGGGAGTCTCACTGATTAACACTGAACCCTGTGGGAGTCTCACTGATTAACACTGAACCCTATGGGAGTCTCATTGACTAACACTGAACCCTATGGGAGTCTCACTGATTAACAATGAACTCTGTGGGAGTCGCACTGATTAACACTGAACCCTGTGGGAGTCTCACTGATTAACACTCAACCCTGTGGGAGTCTCACTGATTAACACAGAACCCTGTGGGAGTCTCACTGATTAACACTCAACCCTGTGGGAGTCTCACTGATTAACACTCAACCCTGTGGGAGTCTCACTGATTAACACAGAACCCTATGGAATCTCACTGATTAACACTGAACCCTGTGGGAGTCTCACTGATTAACACTGTACCCTATGGGAGTCTCACTGATTAACACTGAACCCTGTGGGAGTCTCACTGATTAACACTGAACCCTATGGGAGTCTCATTGACTAACACTGAACCCTATGGGAGTCTCACTGATTAACAATGAACTCTGTGGGAGTCGCACTGATTAACACTGAACCCTGTGGGAGTCTCACTGATTAACAATGAACCCTATGGGAGTCTCACTGATTAAAACTGTACCCTATGGGAGTTTCACTGATTAACACTGAACCCTATGGGAGTCTCACTGATTAACATTGAACCCTGTGGGAGTCTCACTGATTAACACTGAACCCTGTGGGAGTCTCACTGATTACCACTGAACCCACGGGAGTCTAACTGATTAACACTGAACCCTGTGGGAGTCTCACTGATTAACAAGAACCCTATGGGAGTCTCACTGATTAACACTGAACCCTGTGGGAGTCTCACTGATTAACACTCAACCCTGTGGGAGTCTCACTGATTAACACACAACCCTGTGGGAGTCTCACTGATTAACACTGAACCCTATGGAAGTCTCACTGATTAACACTGAACCCTGTGGGAGTCTCACTGATTAACACTGTACCCTATAGGAGTCTCACTGATTAACACTGAACCCTATGGGAGTCTCACTGATTAACACTGAACCCTGTGGGAGTCTCACTGATTAACACTGTACCCTGTGGGAGTCTCACTGATTAACACTGAACCATGAGGGAGTCTCACTGATTAACACTGAACCCTATGCGAGTCTCACTGATTAACAATGAACCCTGTGGGAGTCGCACTGATTAACACTGAACCCTGTGGGAGTCTCACTGATTAACAATGAACCCTATGGGAGTCTCACTGATTAAAACTGTACCCTATGGGAGTTTCACTGATTAACACTGAACCCTATGGGAGTGTCACTGATTAACACTGCACCCTGTGGGAGTCGCACTGATTAACACTGAACCCTGTGGGAGTCTCACTGATTAACAATGAACCCTATGGGAGTCTCACTGATTAAAACTGTACCCTATGGGAGTTTCACTGATTAACACTGAACCCTATGGGAGTCTCACTGATTAACATTGAACCCTGTGGGAGTCTCACTGATTAACACTGAACCCTGTGGGAGTCTCACTGATTACCACTGAACCCTACGGGAGTCTAACTGATTAACACTGAACCCTGTGGGAGTCTCACTGATTAACAAGAACCCTATGGGAGTCTCACTGATTAACACTGAACCCTGTGGGAGTCTCACTGATTAACACTCAACCCTGTGGGAGTCTCACTGATTAACACACAACCCTGTGGGAGTCTCACTGATTAACACTGAACCCTATGGAAGTCTCACTGATTAACACTGAACCCTGTGGGAGTCTCACTGATTAACACTGTACCCTATAGGAGTCTCACTGATTAACACTGAACCCTATGGGAGTCTCACTGATTAACACTGAACCCTGTGGGAGTCTCACTGATTAACACTGTACCCTGTGGGAGTCTCACTGATTAACACTGAACCATGAGGGAGTCTCACTGATTAACACTGAACCCTATGCGAGTCTCACTGATTAACAATGAACCCTGTGGGAGTCGCACTGATTAACACTGAACCCTGTGGGAGTCTCACTGATTAACAATGAACCCTATGGGAGTCTCACTGATTAAAACTGTACCCTATGGGAGTTTCACTGATTAACACTGAACCCTATGGGAGTGTCACTGATTAACACTGAACCCTGTGGGAGTCTCACTGATGAACCGTAAACCCTGTGGGAGTCTCACTGATTAACACTGAACCCTATGGGAGTCTCACTGATTAACACTGAACCCTGTGGGAGTCTCACTGATTAACACTGAACCCTAAGGGAGACTCACTGATTAACAATGAACCCTGTGGGAGTCGCACTGATTAACACTGAACCCTGTGGGAGTCTCACTGATTAACAATGAACCCTATGGGAGTCTCACTGATTAACATTGAACCCTGTGGGAGTCTCACTGATTAACACTGAACCCTGTGGGAGTCTCACTGATTAACACTGAACCCTGTGGGAGTCTCACTGATTAACACTGAACCCTATGGGAGTCTCACTGATTAACAATGAACCCTGTGGGAGTCGCACTGATTAACACTGAACCCTGTGGGAGTCTCACTGATTAACAATGAACCCTATGGGAGTCTCACTGATTAAAACTGTACCCTATGGGAGTTTCACTGATTAACACTGAACCCTATGGGAGTCTCACTGATTAACATTGAACCCTGTGGGAGTCTCACTGATTAACACTGAACCCTGTGGGAGTCTCACTGATTAACACTGAACCCTGTGGGAGTCTCACTGATTAACACTGAACCCTATGGGAGTCTCACTGATTAACACTGAACCCTGTGGGAGTCTCACTGATTAACACTGAACCCTGTGGGAGTCTCACTGATTAACACTGAACCCTATGGGAGTCTCACTGATTAACACTGAACCCTGTGGGAGTCTCACTGATTAACACTCAACCCTGTGGGAGTCTCACTGATTAACACTCAACCCTGTGGGAGTCTCACTGATTAACACTGAACCCTATGGAAGTCTCACTGATTAACACTGAACTCTGCGGGAGTCTCACTGATTAACACTGTACCCTATGGGAGCCTCACTGATTAACACTGAACCCTATGGGAGTCTCACTGATTAACACTGAACCCTGTGGGAGTCTCACTGATTAACACTGTACCCTGTGGGAGTCTCACTGATTAACACTGAACCCTATGGGAGTCTCACTGATTAACATTGAACCCTGTGGGAGTCTCACTGATTAACACTGAACCCTGTGGGAGTCTCACTGATTAACACTGAACCCTACGGGAGTCTCACTGATTAACACTGAACCCTGTGGGAGTCTCAGTGATTAACACTGAACCCTATGGGAGTCTCACTGATTAACACTGAACCCTATGGGAGTTTCACTGATTAACACTGAACCCTGTGGGAGTCTCACTGATTAACACTCAACCCTGTGGGAGTCTCACTGATTAACACTCAACCCTGTGGGAGTCTCACTGATTAACACTCAACCCTGTGGGAGTCTCACTGATTAACACAGAACCCTATGGAATCTCACTGATTAACACTGAACCCTGTGGGAGTCTCACTGATTAACACTGTACCCTATGGGAGTCTCACTGATTAACTCTGAACCCTGTGGGAGTCTCACTGATTAACACTGAACCCTATGGGAGTCTCATTGACTAACACTGAACCCTATGGGAGTCTCACTGATTAACAATGAACTCTGTGGGAGTCGCACTGATTAACACTGAACCCTGTGGGAGTCTCACTGATTAACAATGAACCCTATGGGAGTCTCACTGATTAAAACTGTACCCTATGGGAGTTTCACTGATTAACACTGAACCCTATGGGAGTCTCACTGATTAACATTGAACCCTGTGGGAGTCTCACTGATTAACACTGAACCCTGTGGGAGTCTCACTGATTACCACTGAACCCTACGGGAGTCTCACTGATTAACACTGAACCCTGTGGGAGTCTCACTGATTAACAATGAACCCTATGGGAGTCTCACTGATTAAAACTGTACCCTATGGGAGTTTCACTGATTAACACTGAACCCTATGGGAGTGTCACTGATTAACACTGAACCCTGTGGGAGTCTCACTGATGAACCGTAAACCCTATGGGAGTCTCACTGATTAACACTGAACCCTATGGGAGTCTCACTGATTAACATTGAACCCTGTGGGAGTCTCACTGATTAACACTGAACCCTGTGGGAGTCTCACTGATTAACACTGAACCCTGTGGGAGTCTCACTGATTAACACTGAACCCTATGGGAGTCTCACTGATTAACAATGAACCCTGTGGGAGTCTCACTGATTAACACTGAACCCTGTGGGAGTCTCACTGATTAACACTCAACCCTGTGGGAGTCTCACTGATTAACACACAACCCTGTGGGAGTCTCACTGATTAACACTGAACCCTATGGAAGTCTCACTGATTAACACTGAACCCTGTGGGAGTCTCACTGATTAACACTGTACCCTATAGGAGTCTCACTGATTAACACTGAACCCTATGGGAGTCTCACTGATTAACACTGAACCCTGTGGGAGTCTCACTGATTAACACTGTACCCTGTGGGAGTCTCACTGATTAACACTGAACCATGAGGGAGTCTCACTGATTAACACTGAACCCTATGGGAGTCTCACTGATTAACAATGAACCCTGTGGGAGTCGCACTGATTAACACTGAACCCTGTGGGAGTCTCACTGATTAACAATGAACCCTATGGGAGTCTCACTGATTAAAACTGTACCCTATGGGAGTTTCACTGATTAACACTGAACCCTATGGGAGTGTCACTGATTAACACTGAACCCTGTGGGAGTCTCACTGATGAACCGTAAACCCTGTGGGAGTCTCACTGATTAACACTGAACCCTATGGGAGTCTCACTGATTAACACTGAACCCTGTGGGAGTCTCACTGATTAACACTGAACCCTAAGGGAGACTCACTGATTAACAATGAACCCTGTGGGAGTCGCACTGATTAACACTGAACCCTGTGGGAGTCTCACTGATTAACAATGAACCCTATGGGAGTCTCACTGATTAACATTGAACCCTGTGGGAGTCTCACTGATTAACACTGAACCCTGTGGGAGTCTCACTGATTAACACTGAACCCTGTGGGAGTCTCACTGATTAACACTGAACCCTATGGGAGTCTCACTGATTAACAATGAACCCTGTGGGAGTCGCACTGATTAACACTGAACCCTGTGGGAGTCTCACTGATTAACAATGAACCCTATGGGAGTCTCACTGATTAAAACTGTACCCTATGGGAGTTTCACTGATTAACACTGAACCCTATGGGAGTCTCACTGATTAACATTGAACCCTGTGGGAGTCTCACTGATTAACACTGAACCCTGTGGGAGTCTCACTGATTAACACTGAACCCTATGGGAGTCTCACTGATTAACACTGAACCCTGTGGGAGTCTCACTGATTAACACTGAACCCTGTGGGAGTCTCACTGATTAACACTGAACCCTATGGGAGTCTCACTGATTAACACTGAACCCTGTGGGAGTCTCACTGATTAACACTCAACCCTGTGGGAGTCTCACTGATTAACACTCAACCCTGTGGGAGTCTCACTGATTAACACTGAACCCTATGGAAGTCTCACTGATTAACACTGAACTCTGCGGGAGTCTCACTGATTAACACTGTACCCTATGGGAGTCTCACTGATTAACACTGAACCCTATGGGAGTCTCACTGATTAACACTGAACCCTGTGGGAGTCTCACTGATTAACACTGTACCCTGTGGGAGTCTCACTGATTAACACTGAACCCTATGGGAGTCTCACTGATTAACATTGAACCCTGTGGGAGTCTCACTGATTAACACTGAACCCTGTGGGAGTCTCACTGATTAACACTGAACCCTACGGGAGTCTCACTGATTAACACTGAACCCTGTGGGAGTCTCAGTGATTAACACTGAACCCTATGGGAGTCTCACTGATTAACACTGAACCCTATTGGAGTTTCACTGATTAACACTGAACCCTGTGGGAGTCTCACTGATTAACACTCAACCCTGTGGGAGTCTCACTGATTAACACTCAACCCTGTGGGAGTCTCACTGATTAACACTGAACCCTATGGGAGTCTCACTGATTAACCCTGAACCCTGTGGGAGTCTCACTGATTAACACTGAACCCTATAGGAGTCTCACTGATTAACACTGAACCCTATGGGAATCTCACTGATTAACACTGAACCCTATGGGAGCGTCACTGATTAACACTGAACCCTATGGGAGTCTCACTGATTAACAATGAACCCTGTGGGAGTCACACTGATTAACACTGAAGCCTGTGGGAGTCTCACTGATTAACACTGAACCCTGTGGGAGTCTCACTGATTAACACTGTACCCTGTGGGAGTCTCACTGACTAACACTGAACCCTATGGGAGTCTCACTGATTAACATTGAACCCTGTGGGAGTCTCACTGATTAACACTGAACCCTGTGGGAGTCTCACTGATTAACACTGAACCCTACGGGAGTCTCACTGATTAACACTGAACCCTGTGGGAGTCTCAGTGATTAACACTGAACCCTATGGGAGTCTCACTGATTAACACTGAACCCTATGGGAGTTTCACTGATTAACACTGAACCCTGTGGGAGTCTCACTGATTAACACTCAACCCTGTGGGAGTCTCACTGATTAACACTCAACCCTGTGGGAGTCTCACTGATTAACACTGAACCCTATGGGAGTATCATTGATTAACCCTGAACCCTGTGGGAGTCTCACTGATTAACACTGAACCCTATAGGAGTCTCACTGATTAACACTGAACCCTATGGGAATCTCACTGATTAACACTGAACCCTATGGGAGTCTCACTGATTAACACTGAACCCTATGGGAGTCTCACTGATTAACAATGAACCCTGTGGGAGTCACACTGATTAACACTGAAGCCTGTGGGAGTCTCACTGATTAACAATGAACCCTATGGGAGTCTCACTGATTAACAATGAACCCTGTGGGAGTCTCACTGATTAACACTGAACCCTGTAGGAGTCTCACTGATTAACAATGAACCCTATGGGAGTCTCACTGATTAACACTGAACCCTATGGGAGTCTCACTGATTAACAATGAACACTGTGGGAGACGCACTGATTAACACTGAACCCTGTGGGAGTCTCACTGATTAACAATGAACCCTATGGGAGTCTCACTGATTAAAACTGTACCCTATGGGAGTTTCACTGATTAACACTGAACCCTGTGGGAGTCTCACTGATTAACACTGAACCCTGTGGGAGTCTCACTGATTAACACTGAACCCTATGGGAGTCTCACTGATTAACACTGAACTCTGTGGGAGTCTCACTAATTAACACTCAACCCTGTGGGAGTCTCACTGATTAACACTGCACCCTATGGAAGTCTCACTGATTAACACTGAACCCTGTGGGAGTCTCACTGATTAACACTGTACCCTATGGGAGTCTCACTGATTAACACTGAACCCTATGGGAGCCTCACTGATTAACACTGAACCCTGTGGGAGTCTCACTGATTAACACTGTACCCTGTGGGTGTCTCACTGATTAACACTGAACCCTATGCGAGTCTCGCTGATTAACACTGAACCCTATGGGAGTCTCACTGATTAACACTGTACCCTATGGGAGTCTCACTGATTAACACTGAACCCTATGGGATTTTCACTGATTAACACTGAACCCTATGGGAGTCTCACTGATTAACACTGAACCCTGTGGGAGTCTCACTGATTAACACTGAACCCTATGGGAGTCTCACTGATTAACACTGAACCCTGTGGGAGTCTCACTGATTAACACTAAACCCTATGGGAGTCTGACTGATTAACACTGAACCCTATGGGAGTCTCACTGATTAACAATGAACCCTGTGGGAGTCGCACTGATTAACACTGAACCCTGTGGGAGTCTCACTGATTAACAATGAACCCTATAGGAGTCTCACTGATTAACAATGAACCCTGTGGGAGTCGCACTGATTAACACTGAACCCTGTGGGAGTCTCACTGATTAACAATGAACCCTATGGGAGTCTCACTAATTAAAACTGTACCCTATGGGAGTTTCACTGATTTACACTGAACCCTATGGGAGTCTCACTGGTTAACATTGAACCCTGTGGGAGTCTCACTGATTAACACTGAACCATGTGGGAGTCTCACTGATTAACACTGAACCCTACGGGAGTCTCACTGATTAACACTGAACCCTGTGGGAGTCTCACTGATTAACACTGAACCCTGTGGGAGTCTCACTGATTAACACTGAACCCTATGGGAGTCTCACTGATTAACACTGAACCCTGTGGGAGTCTCACTGATTAACACTCAACCCTGTGGGAGTCTCACTGATTAACACTCAACCCTGTAGGAGTCTCACTGATTAACACTGAACCCTATGGAAGTCACACTGATTAACACTGAACCTTATGGGAGTCTCACTGATTAACACTGAACCCTGTGGGAGTCTCACTGATTAACACTGTACCCTGTGGGAGTCTCACTGATTAACACTGAACCCTGTGGGAGTCTCACTGATTAACACTGTACCCTGTGGGAGTCTCACTGATTAACACTGAATCATGAGGGAGTCTCACTGATTAACACTGAACCCTATGGGAGTCTCACTGATTAACATTGAACCCTGTGGGAGTCGCACTGATTAACACTGAACCCTGTGGGAGTCTCACTGATTAACAATGAACCCTATGGGAGTCTCACTGATTAAAACTGTACCCTGTGGGAGTCTCACTGATTAACACTGAACCCTATGGGAGTCTCACTGATTAACACTGAACCCTGTGGGAGTCTCACTGATTAACACTCAACCCTGTGGGAGTCTCACTGATTAACACTCAACCCTGTGGGAGTCTCACTGATTAACACTGAACCCTATGGAAGTCTCACTGATTAACACTGAACACTGCGGGAGTCTCACTGATTAACACTGTACCCTATGGGAGTCTCACTGATTAACACTGAACCCTATGGGAGTCTCACTGATTAACACTGAACCCTGTGGGGGTCTCACTGATTAACACTGTACCCTGTGGGAGTCTCACTGATTAACACTGAACCCTATGGGAGTCTCACTGATTAACATTGAACCCTGTGGGAGTCTCACTGATTAACACTGAACCATGTGGGAGTCTCACTGATTAACACTGAACCCTACGGGAGTCTCACTGATTAACACTGAACCCTGTGGGAGTCTCACTGATTAACACTGAACCCTGTGGGAGTCTCACTGATTAACACTGAACCCTATGGGAGTCTCACTGATTAACACTGAACCCTGTGGGAGTCTCACTGATTAACACTCAACCCTGTGGGAGTCTCACTGATTAACACTCAACCCTGTGGGAGTCTCACTGATTAACACTGAACCCTATGGAAGTCACACTGATTAACACTGAACCCTATGGGAGTCTCACTGATTAACACTGAACCCTGTGGGAGTCTCACTGATTAACACTGTACCCTGTGGGAGTCTCACTGATTAACACTGAACCCTGTGGGAGTCTCACTGATTAACACTGAACCCTGTGGGAGTCTCACTGATTAACACTGAACCCTGTGGGAGTCTCACTGATTAACACTGAACCCTATGGGAGTCTCACTGATTAACACTGAACCCTGTGGGAGTCTCACTGATTAACACTCAACCCTGTGGGAGTCTCACTGATTAACACTCAACCCTGTGGGAGTCTCACTGATTAACACTGAACCCTATGGGAGTCTCAATGATTAACACTGAACCATGAGGGAGTCTCACTGATTAACACTGAACCCTATGGGAGTCTCACTGATTAACAATGAACCCTGTGGGAGTCGCACTGATTAACACTGAACCCTGTGGGAGTCTCACTGATTAACAATGAACCCTATGGGAGTCTCACTGATTAAAACTGTACCCAGTGGGAGTCTCACTGATTAACACTGAACCCTATGGGAGTCTCACTGATTAACACTGAACCCTGTGGGAGTCTCACTGATTAACACTCAACCCTGTGGGAGTCTCACTGATTAACACTCAACCCTGTGGGAGTCTCACTGATTAACACTGAACCCTATGGAAGTCTCACTGATTAACACTGAACACTGCGGGAGTCTCACTGATTAACACTGTACCCTATGGGAGTCTCACTGATTAACACTGAACCCTATGGGAGTCTCACTGATTAACACTGAACCCTGTGGGGGTCTCACTGATTAACACTGTACCCTGTGGGAGTCTCACTGATTAACACTGAACCCTATGGGAGTCTCACTGATTAACATTGAACCCTGTGGGAGTCTCACTGATTAACACTGAACCATGTGGGAGTCTCACTGATTAACACTGAACCCTACGGGAGTCTCACTGATTAACACTGAACCCTGTGGGAGTCTCACTGATTAACACTGAACCCTGTGGGAGTCTCACTGATTAACACTGAACCCTATGGGAGTCTCACTGATTAACACTGAACCCTGTGGGAGTCTCACTGATTAACACTCAACCCTGTGGGAGTCTCACTGATTAACACTCAACCCTGTGGGAGTCTCACTGATTAACACTGAACCCTATGGAAGTCACACTGATTAACACTGAACCCTATGGGAGTCTCACTGATTAACACTGAACCCTGTGGGAGTCTCACTGATTAACACTGTACCCTGTGGGAGTCTCACTGATTAACACTGAACCCTATGGGAGTCTCACTGATTAACACTGAACCCTGTGGGAGTCTCACTGATTAACACTGTACCCTGTGGGAGTCTCACTGATTAACACTGAACCATGAGGGAGTCTCACTGATTAACACTGAACCCTACGGGAGTCTCACTGATTAACAATGAACCCTGTGGGAGTCGCACTGATTAACACTGAACCCTGTGGGAGTCTCACTGATTAACAATGAACCCTATGGGAGTCTCACTGATTAAAACTGTACCCTGTGGGAGTCTCACTGATTAACACTGAACTATATGGGAGTCTCACTGATTAACACTGAACCCTGTGGGAGTCTCACTGATTAACACTCAACCCTGTGGGAGTCTCACTGATTAACACTCAACCCTGTGGGAGTCTCACTGATTAACACTGAACCCTATGGAAGTCTCACTGATTAACACTGAACACTGCGGGAGTCTCACTGATTAACACTGTACCCTATGGGAGTCTCACTGATTAACACTGAACCCTATGGGAGTCTCACTGATTAACACTGAACCCTGTGGGGATCTCACTGATTAACACTGTACCCTGTGGGAGTCTCACTGCTTAACACTGAACCCTATGGGAGTCTCACTGATTAACATTGAACCCTGTGGGAGTCTCACTGATTAACACTGAACCCTGTGGGAGTCTCATTGATTAACACTGAACCCTACGGGAGTCTCACTGATTAACACTGAAGCCTGTGGGAGTCTCAGTGATTAACACTGAACCCTATGGGAGTCTCACTGATTAACACTGAACCCTATGGGAGTTTCACTGATTAACACTGAACCCTGTGGGAGTCTCACTGATTAACACTCAACCCTGTGGGAGTCTCACTGATTAACACTCAACCCTGTGGGAGTCTCACTGATTAACACTGAACCCTATGGGAGTCTCAATGATTAACACTGAACCATGAGGGAGTCTCACTGATTAACACTGAACCCTATGGGAGTCTCACTGATTAACAATGAACCCTGTGGGAGTCGCACTGATTAACACTGAACCCTGTGGGAGTCTCACTGATTAACAATGAACCCTATGGGAGTCTCACTGATTAAAACTGTACCCTGTGGGAGTCTCACTGATTAACACTGAACCCTATGGGAGTCTCACTGATTAACACTGAACCCTGTGGGAGTCTCACTGATTAACACTCAACCCTGTGGGAGTCTCACTGATTAACACTCAACCCTGTGGGAGTCTCACTGATTAACACTGAACCCTATGGAAGTCTCACTGATTAACACTGAACACTGCGGGAGTCTCACTGATTAACACTGTATCCTATGGGAGTCTCACTGATTAACACTGAACCCTATGGGAGTCTCACTGATTAACACTGAACCCTGTGGGGGTCTCACTGATTAACACTGTACCCTGTGGGAGTCTCACTGATTAACACTGAACCCTATGGGAGTCTCACTGATTAACATTGAACCCTGTGGGAGTCTCATTGATTAACACTGAACCATGTGAGAGTCTCACTGATTAACACTGAACCCTACGGGAGTCTCACTGATTTACACTGAACCCTGTGGGAGTCTCACTGATTAACACTGAACCCTGTGGGAGTCTCACTGATTAACACTGAACCCTATGGGAGTCTCACTGATTAACACTGAACCCTGTGGAAGTCTCACTGATTAACACTCAACCCTGTGGGAGTCTCACTGATTAACACTCAACCCTGTGGGAGTCTCACTGATTAACACTGAACCCTGTGGGAGTCTCACTGATTAACACTGTACCCTGTGGGAGTCTCACTGATTAACACTGAACCATGAGGGAGTCTCACTGATTAACACTGAACCCTATGGGAGTCTCACTGATTAACAATGAACCCTGTGGGAGTCGCACTGATTAACACTGAACCCTGTGGGAGTCTCACTGATTAACAATGAACCCTATGGGAGTCTCACTGATTAAAACTGTACCCTGTGGGAGTCTCACTGATTAACACTGAACCCTATGGGAGTCTCACTGATTAACACTGAACCCTGTGGGAGTCTCACTGATTAACACTCAACCCTGTGGGAGTCTCACTGATTAACACTCAACCCTGTGGGAGTCTCACTGATTAACACTGAACCCTATGGAAGTCTCACTGATTAACACTGAACACTGCGGGAGTCTCACTGATTAACACTGTACCCTATGGGAGTCTCACTGATTAACACTGAACCCTATGGGAGTCTCACTGATTAACACTGAACCCTGTGGGGGTCTCACTGATTAACACTGTACCCTGTGGGAGTCTCACTGATTAACACTGAACCCTATGGGAGTCTCACTGATTAACATTGAACCCTGTGGGAGTCTCACTGATTAACACTCAACCCTGTGGGAGTCTCACTGATTAACACTCAACCCTGTGGGAGTCTCACTGATTAACACTGAACCCTATGGGAGTCTCAATGATTAACACTGAACCATGAGGGAGTCTCACTGATTAACACTGAACCCTATGGGAGTCTCACTGATTAACAATGAACCCTGTGGGAGTCGCACTGATTAACACTGAACCCTGTGGGAGTCTCACTGATTAACAATGAACCCTATGGGAGTCTCACTGATTAAAACTGTACCCTGTGGGAGTCTCACTGATTAACACTGAACCCTATGGGAGTCTCACTGATTAACACTGAACCCTGTGGGAGTCTCACTGATTAACACTCAACCCTGTGGGAGTCTCACTGATTAACACTCAACCCTGTGGGAGTCTCACTGATTAACACTGAACCCTATGGAAGTCTCACTGATTAACACTGAACACTGCGGGAGTCTCACTGATTAACACTGTACCCTATGGGAGTCTCACTGATTAACACTGAACCCTATGGGAGTCTCACTGATTAACACTGAACCCTGTGGGGGTCTCACTGATTAACACTGTACCCTGTGGGAGTCTCACTGATTAACACTGAACCCTATGGGAGTCTCACTGATTAACATTGAACCCTGTGGGAGTCTCATTGATTAACACTGAACCATGTGAGAGTCTCACTGATTAACACTGAACCCTACGGGAGTCTCACTGATTTACACTGAACCCTGTGGGAGTCTCACTGATTAACACTGAACCCTGTGGGAGTCTCACTGATTAACACTGAACCCTATGGGAGTCTCACTGATTAACACTGAACCCTGTGGAAGTCTCACTGATTAACACTCAACCCTGTGGGAGTCTCACTGATTAACACTCAACCCTGTGGGAGTCTCACTGATTAACACTGAACCCTGTGGGAGTCTCACTGATTAACACTGTACCCTGTGGGAGTCTCACTGATTAACACTGAACCATGAGGGAGTCTCACTGATTAACACTGAACCCTATGGGAGTCTCACTGATTAACAATGAACCCTGTGGGAGTCGCACTGATTAACACTGAACCCTGTGGGAGTCTCACTGATTAACAATGAACCCTATGGGAGTCTCACTGATTAAAACTGTACCCTGTGGGAGTCTCACTGATTAACACTGAACCCTATGGGAGTCTCACTGATTAACACTGAACCCTGTGGGAGTCTCACTGATTAACACTCAACCCTGTGGGAGTCTCACTGATTAACACTCAACCCTGTGGGAGTCTCACTGATTAACACTGAACCCTATGGAAGTCTCACTGATTAACACTGAACACTGCGGGAGTCTCACTGATTAACACTGTACCCTATGGGAGTCTCACTGATTAACACTGAACCCTATGGGAGTCTCACTGATTAACACTGAACCCTGTGGGGGTCTCACTGATTAACACTGTACCCTGTGGGAGTCTCACTGATTAACACTGAACCCTATGGGAGTCTCACTGATTAACATTGAACCCTGTGGGAGTCTCACTGATTAACACTGAACCCTGTGGGAGTCTCATTGATTAACACTGAACCCTACGGGAGTCTCACTGATTAACACTGAAGCCTGTGGGAGTCTCAGTGATTAACACTGAACCCTATGGGAGTCTCACTGATTAACACTGAACCCTATGGGAGTTTCACTGATTAACACTCAACCCTGTGGGAGTCTCACTGATTAACACTGAACCCTATGGGAGTCTCACTGATTAACACTGAACCCTATGGGAGTCTCACTGATTAACACTGAACCCTGTGGGAGTCTCACCGATTAACACTCAACCCTGTGGGAGTCTCACTGATTAACACTCAACCCTGAGGGAGTCTCACTGATTAACAATGAACCCTGTGGGAGTCTCACTGATGAACCCTGAACCATGTGGGAGTCTCACTGATTAACACTGAACCCTAAGGGAGTCTCACTGATTAACACTGAACCCTGTGGGAGTCTCATTGATTAACAGTGTACCCTATGGGAGTCTCACTGATTAACACTGAACCCTATGGAAGTCTCACTGATTAACACTGAACCCTATGGGAGTTTCACTGATTAACACTGAACCCTATGGGAGTCTCATTGATTAACACTGAACCCTATGGGAGTCTCACTGATTAACACTCAACCCTGTGGGAGTCTCACTGATTAACACTGAACCCTATGGGAGTCTCACTGATTAACACTGAACCCTATGGGAGTCTCACTGATTAACACTGAACCCTGTGGGAGTCTCACCGATTAACACTCAACCCTGTGGGAGTGTCACTGATTAACACTCAACCCTGTGGGAGTCTCACTGATTAACACTGAACCCTGTGGGAGTCTCACTGATGAACCCTGAACCATGTGGGAGTCTCACTGATTAACACTGAACCCTATTGGAGTCTCTCTGATTAACACTGAACCCTATGGGAGTCTCACTGATTAACACTGTACCCTATGGGAGTCTCACTGATTAACACTGAACCCTATGGGATTCTCACTGATTAACACTGAACCCTATGGGAGTCTCACTGATTAACACTGAACCCTGTGGGAGTCTCACTGATTAACACTGAACCCTATGGGAGTCTCACTGATTAACACTGAACCCTGTGGGAGTCTCACTGATTAACACTAAACCATATGGGAGTCTCACTGATTAACACTGAACCCTGTGGGAGTCTTACTGATGAACCCTGAACCCTGTGGGAGTCTCACTGATTAACACTGAACCCTATGGGAGTCTCACTGATTAACACTGAACCCTGTGGGAGTCTCACTGATTAACACTGAACCCTATGGGAGTCTCACTGATTAACAATGAACCTTGTGGGAGTCGCACTGATTAACACTGAAACATGTGGGAGTCTCACTGATTAACAATGAACCCTGTGGGAGTCTCACTGATTAACACTGAACCCTGTGGGAGTCTCACTGATTAACACTGAACCATGTGGGGGTCTCACTGAT
Organism: Petromyzon marinus; assembly: GCF_048934315.1. Lineage (NCBI taxonomy): Eukaryota > Metazoa > Chordata > Hyperoartia > Petromyzontiformes > Petromyzontidae > Petromyzon > Petromyzon marinus. The sequence goes on from NW_027423501.1 coordinate 2,159,037, forward strand.
TAACACTGAACCCTATGGGAGTCTCACTGATTAACAATGAACCCTGTGGGAGTCTCACTGATTAACACTGAACCCTTTGGGAGTCTCACTGATTAACACTGAACCATGTGGGAGTCTCACTGATTAACACTGAATCCTATGGGAGTCTCACTGATTAACAATGAACCCTGTGGGAGTCGCACTGATTAACACTGAACCCTGTGGGAGTCTCACTGAATAACAATGAACCCTATGGGAGTCTCACTGATTAAAACTGTACAATATGGGAGTTTCACTGTTTAACACTGAACCCTATGGAAGTGTCACTGATTAACACTGAACCCTGTGGGAGTCTCACTGATGAACCCTAAACCCTGTGGGAGTCTCACTGATTAACACTGAATCCTATGGGAGTCTCACTGATTAACACTGAACCCTGTGGGAGTCTCACTGATTAACACTGAACCCTATGGGAGTCTCACTGATTAACAATGAACCCTGTGGGAGTCGCACTGATTAACACTGAACCCTGTGGGAGTCTCACTGATTAACAATGAACCCTATGCGAGTCTCACTGATTAACAATGAACCCTGTGGGAGTCTCACTGATTAACACTGAACCCTGTGGGAGTCTCACTGATTAACACTGAACCCTGTGGGAGTCTCACTGATTAACACTGAACCTTATGGGAGTCACACTGATTAACAATGAACCCTGTGGGAGTCGCACTGATTAACACTGAACATTGTGGGAGTCTCACTGATTAACAATGAACCCTATGGGAGTCTCACTGATTAACAATGAAACCTGTGGGAGTCGCACTGATTAACACTGAACCCTGTGGGAGTCTCACTGATTAAAACTGTACCCTATGGGAGTTTCACTGATTAACTCTGAACCCTATGGGAGTCTCACTGATTAACATTGAACCCTGTGGGAGTCTCACTGAGTAACACTGAACCCTGTGGGAGTCTCACTGATTAACACTGAACCCTACGGGAGTCTCACTGATTAACACTGAACCCTGTGGGAGTCTCACTGATTAACACTGAACCCTGTGGGAGTCTCACTGATTAACACTGAACCCTATGGGAGTCTCACTGATTAACACTGAACCCTGTGGGAGTCTCACTGATTAACACTCAACCCTGTGGGAGTCTCACTGATTAACACTCAACCCTGTGGGAGTCTCACTGATTAACACTGAACCCTATGGAAGTCTCACTGATTAACACTGAACCCTGTGGGAGTCTCACTGATTAACACTGTACCCTATGGGAGTCTCACTGATTAACACTGAACCCTATGGGAGTCTCACTGATTAACACTGAACCCTGTGGGAGTCACACTGATTAACACTGTACCCTGTGGGAGTCTCACTGATTAACACTGAACCATGAGGGAGTCTCACTGATTAACACTGAACCCTTTGGGAGTCTCACTGATTAACAATGAACCCTGTTGGAGTTGCACTGATTAACACTGAACCCTGTGGGAGTCTCACTGATTAACAATTAACCCTATGGGAGTCTCACTGATTAAAACTGTACCCTGTGGGAGTCTCACTGATTAACACTGAACCCTTTGGGAGTCTCACTGATTAACACGGAACCCTGTGGGAGTCTCACTGATTAACACTCAACCCTGTGGGAGTCTCACTGATTAACACTCAACCCTGTGGGAGTCTCACTGATTAACACTGTACCCTATGGGAGTCTCACTGATTAACACTGTACCCTGTGGGAGTCTCACTGATTAACACTGAACCCTATGGGAGTCTCACTGATTAACATTGAACCCTGTGGGAGTCTCACTGATTAACACTGAACCCTGTGGGAGTCTCACTGATTAACACTGAACCCTACGGGAGTCTCACTGATTAACACTGAACCCTGTGGGAGTCTCAGTGATTAACACTGAACCCTATGGAAGTCTCACTGATTAACACTGAACCCTATGGGAGTTTCACTGATTAACACTGAACCCTATGGGAGTCTCACTGATTAACACTGAACCCTATGGGAGTCTCACTGATTAACACTCAACCCTGTGGGAGTCTCACTGATTAACACTGAACCCTATGGGAGTCTCACTGATGAACCCTGAACCCTGTGGGAGTCTCACTGATTAACACTGAACCCTATGGGAGTCTCACTGATTAACACTGAACCCTATGGGAATCTCACTGATTAACACTGAACCCTATGGGAGTCTCACTGATTAACACTGAACCCTATTGGAGTCTCTCTAATTAACACTGAACCCTATGGGAGTCTCACTGATTAACACTGTACCCTATGGGAGTCTCACTGATTAACACTGAACCCTATGGGATTCTAACTGATTAACACTGAACCCTATGGGAGTCTCACTGATTAACACTGAACCATGTGGGAGTCTCACTGATTAACACTGAACCCTACGGGAGTCTCACTGATTAACACTGAAGCCTGTGGGAGTCTCAGTGATTAACACTGAACCCTATGGGAGTCTCACTGATTAACACTGAACCCTGTGGGGGTCTCACTGATTAACACTGTACCCTGTGGGAGTCTCACTGATTAACACTGAACCCTATGGGAGTCTCACTGATTAACATTGAACCCTGTGGGAGTCTCACTGATTAACACTGAACCCTGTGGGAGTCTCACTGATTAACACTGAACCCTATGGGAGTCTCACTGATTAACACTGAAGCCTGTGGGAGTCTCAGTGATTAACACTGAACCCTATGGGAGTCTCACTGATTAACACTGAACCCTATGGGAGTTTCACTGATTAACACTGAACCCTGTGGGAGTCTCACTGATTAACACTCAACCCTGTGGGAGTCTCACTGATTAACACTCAACCCTATGGGAGTCTCACTGATTAACATTGAACCCTGTGGGAGTCTCACTGATTAACACTGAACCCTGTGGGAGTCTCACTGATTAACACTGAACCCTACGGGAGTCTCACTGATTAACACTGAAGCCTGTGGGAGTCTCAGTGATTAACACTGAACCCTATGGGAGTCTCACTGATTAACACTGAACCCTATGGGAGTTTCACTGATTAACACTGAACCCTGTGGGAGTCTCACTGATTAACACTCAACCCTGTGGGAGTCTCACTGATTAACACTCAACCCTGTGGGAGTCTCACTGATTAACACTGAACCCTATGGGAGTCTCACTGATTAACACTGAACCCTATGGGAGTCTCACTGATTAACACTGAACCCTGTGGGAGTCTCACCGATTAACACTCAACCCTGTGGGAGTCTCACTGATTAACACTCAACCCTGTGGGAGTCTCACTGATTAACACTGAACCCTGTGGGAGTCTCACTGATGAACCCTGAACCATGTGGGAGTCGCACTGATTAACACTGAACCCTGTGGGAGTCTCACTGATTAACACTAAACCCTATGGGAGTCTGACTGATTAACACTGAACCCTATGGGAGTCTCACTGATTAACAATGAACCCTGTGGGAGTCGCACTGATTTACACTGAACCCTGTGGGAGTCTCACTGATTAACAATGAACCCTATGGGAGTCTCACTGATTAACAATGAACCCTGTGGGAGTCGCACTGATTAACACTGAACCCTGTGGGAGTCTCACTGATTAAAACTGTACCCTATGGGAGTTTCACTGATTAACACTGAACCCTATGGGAGTCTCACTGATTAACATTGAACCCTGTGGGAGTCTCACTGAGTAACACTGAACCCTGTGGGAGTCTCACTGATTAACACTGAACCCTACGGGAGTCTCACTGATTAACACTGAACCCTGTGGGAGTCTCACTGATTAACACTCAACCCTGTGGGAGTCTCACTGATTAACACTCAACCCTGTGGGAGTCTCACTGATTAACACTGTACCCTATGGGAGTTTCACTGATTAACACTGAACCCTATGGGAGTCTCACTGATTAACACTGAACCCTGTGGGAGTCACACTGATTAACACTGTACCCTGTGGGAGTCTCACTGATTAACACTGAACCATGAGGGAGTCTCACTGATTAACACTGAACCCTGTGGGAGTCTCACTGATTAACACTGTACCCTATGGGAGTTTCACTGATTAACACTGAACCCTATGGGAGTCTCACTGATTAACACTGAACCCTGTGGGAGTCACACTGATTAACACTGTACCCTGTGGGAGTCTCACTGATTAACACTGAACCATGAGGGAGTCTCATTGATTAACACTGAACCCTTTGGGAGTCTCACTGATTAACAATGAACCCTGTGGGAGTCGCACTGATTAACACTGAACCCTGTGGGAGTCTCACTGATTAACAATTAACCCTATGGGAGTCTCACTGATTAAAACTGTACCCTGTGGGAGTCTCACTGATTAACACTGAACCCTATGGGAGTCTCACTGATTAACACTGAACCCTGTGGGAGTCTCACTGATTAACACGCAACCCTGTGGGAGTCTCACTGAATAACACTCAACCCTGTGGGAGTCTCACTGATTAACACTGTACCCTATGGGAGTCTCACTGATTAACACTGTACCCTGTGGGAGTCTCACTGATTAACACTGAACCCTATGGGAGTCTCCTGATTAACATTGAACCCTGTGGGAGTCTCACTGATTAACACTGAACCCTGTGGGAGTCTCACTGATTAACACTGAACCCTACGGGAGTCTCACTGATTAACACTGAACCCTGTGGGAGTCTCAGTGATTAACACTGAACCCTGTGGGAGTCTCACTGATTAACACTGAACCCTATGGGAGTCTCACTGATTAACATTGAACCCTGTGGGAGTCTCACTGATTAACACTGAACCATGTGGGAGTCTCACTGATTAACACTGAACCCTGTGGGAGTCTCAGTGATTAACACTGAACCCTATGGAAGTCTCACTGATTAACACCGAACCCTATGGGAGTTTCACTGATTAACACTGAACCCTGTGGGAGTCTCACTGATTAACACTGAACCCTATGGGAGTCTCACTGATGAACCCTGAACCCTGTGGGAGTCTCACTGATTAACACTGAACCCTATGGGAGTCTCACTGATTAACACTGAACCCTGTGGGGGTCTCACTGATTAACACTGTACCCTGTGGGAGTCTCACTGATTAACACTGAACCCTATGGGAGTCTCACTGATTAACATTGAACCCTGTGGGAGTCTCACTGATTAACACTGAACCATGTGGGAGTCTCACTGATTAACACTGAACCCTACGGGAGTCTCACTGATTAACACTGAAGCCTGTGGGAGTCTCAGTGATTAACACTGAACCCTATGGGAGTCTCACTGATTAACACTGAACCCTATGGGAGTTTCACTGATTAACACTGAACCCTGTGGGAGTCTCACTGATTAACACTCAACCCTGTGGGAGTCTCACTGATTAACACTCAACCCTGTGGGAGTCTCACTGATTAAAACTGAACCCTATGGGAGTCTCACTGATTAACACTGAACCCTATGGGAGTCTCACTGATTAACACTGAACCCTACGGGAGTCTCACTGATTAACACTGAACCCTGTGGGAGTCTCAGTGATTAACACTGAACCCTGTGGGAGTCTCACTGATTAACACTGAACCCTATGGGAGTCTCACTGATTAACATTGAACCCTGTGGGAGTCTCACTGATTAACACTGAACCATGTGGGAGTCTCACTGATTAACACTGAACCCTGTGGGAGTCTCAGTGATTAACACTGAACCCTATGGAAGTCTCACTGATTAACACCGAACCCTATGGGAGTTTCACTGATTAACACTGAACCCTGTGGGAGTCTCACTGATTAACACTGAACCCTATGGGAGTCTCACTGATGAACCCTGAACCCTGTGGGAGTCTCACTGATTAACACTGAACCCTATGGGAGTCTCACTGATTAACACTGAACCCTGTGGGGGTCTCACTGATTAACACTGTACCCTGTGGGAGTCTCACTGATTAACACTGAACCCTATGGGAGTCTCACTGATTAACATTGAACCCTGTGGGAGTCTCACTGATTAACACTGAACCATGTGGGAGTCTCACTGATTAACACTGAACCCTACGGGAGTCTCACTGATTAACACTGAAGCCTGTGGGAGTCTCAGTGATTAACACTGAACCCTATGGGAGTCTCACTGATTAACACTGAACCCTATGGGAGTTTCACTGATTAACACTGAACCCTGTGGGAGTCTCACTGATTAACACTCAACCCTGTGGGAGTCTCACTGATTAACACTCAACCCTGTGGGAGTCTCACTGATTAAAACTGAACCCTATGGGAGTCTCACTGATTAACACTGAACCCTATGGGAGTCTCACTGATTAACACTGAACCCTGTGGGAGTCTCACCGATTAACACTCAACCCTGTGGGAGTCTCACTGATTAACACTGTACCCTGTGGGAGTCTCACTGATTAACACTGAACCCTATGGGAGTCTCACTGATTAACATTGAACCCTGTGGGAGTCTCACTGATTAACACTGAACCCTGTGGGAGTCTCACTGATTAACACTGAACCCTACGGGAGTCTCACTGATTAACACTGAAGCCTGTGGGAGTCTCAGTGATTAACACTGAACCCTATGGGAGTTTCACTGATTAACACTGAACCCTGTGGAAGTCTCACTGATTAACACTCAACCCTGTGGGAGTCTCACTGATTAACACTCAACCCTGTGGGAGTCTCACTGATTAACACTGAACCCTATGGGAGTCTCACTGATTAACACTGAACCCTATGGGAGTCTCACTGATTAACACTGAACCCTGTGGGAGTCTCACCGATTAACACTCAACCCTGTGGGAGTCTCACTGATTAACACTCAACCCTGTGGGAGTCTCACTGATTAACACTGAACCCTGTGGGAGTCTCACTGATGAACCCTGAACCATGTGGGAGTCTCACTGATTAACACTGAACCCTATGGGAGTCTCACTGATTAACACTGAACCCTGTGGGAGTCTCATTGATTAACAGTGTACCCTATGGGAGTCTCACTGATTAACACTGTACCCTGTGGGAGTCTCACTGATTAACACTGAACCCTATGGGAGTCTCACTGATTAACATTGAACCCTGTGGGAGTCTCATTGATTAACACTGAACCCTGTGGGAGTCTCACTGATTAACACTGAACCCTACGGGAGTCTCACTGATTAACACTGAACCCTGTGGGAGTCTCAGTGATTAACACTGAACCCTATGGAAGTCTCACTGATTAACACTGAACCCTATGGGAGTTTCACTGATTAACACTGAACCGTATGGGAGTCTCACTGATTAACACTGAACCCTATGGGAGTCTCACTGATTAACACTCAACCCTGTGGGAGTCTCACTGATTAACACTGAACCCTATGGGAGTCTCACTGATGAACCCTGAACCCTGTGGGAGTCTCACTGATTAACACTGAACCCTATGGGAGTCTCACTGATTAACACTGAACCCTATGGGAATCTCACTGATTAACACTGAACCCTATGGGAGTCTCACTGATTAACACTGAACCCTATGGGAGTCTCACTGATTAACACTGAACCCTGTGGGAGTCTCACCGATTAACACTCAACCCTGTGGGAGTCTCAGTGATTAACACTGAACCCTGTGGGAGTCTCACTGATGAACCCTGAACCATGTGGGAGTCTCAATGATTAACACTGAACCCTATTGGAGTCTCTCTGATTAACACTGAACCCTATGGGAGTCTCACTGATTAACACTGTACCCTATGGGAGTCTCACTGATTAACACTGAACCCTATGGGAGTCTCACTGATTAACAATGAACCCTGTGGGAGTCTCACTGATTAACACTGAACCCTGTGGGAGTCTCACTGATTAACACTGAACCATGTGGGAGTCTCACTGATTAACACTGAACCATGTGGGAGTCTCACTGATTAACACTGAACCCTATGGGAGTCTCACTGATTAACAATGAACCTTGTGGGAGTCGCACTGATTAACACTGAACCATGTGGGAGTCTCACTGATTAACAATGAACCCTGTGGGAGTCTCACTGATTAACACTGAACCCTGTGGGAGTCTCACTGATTAACACTGAACCATGTGGGGGTCTCACTGATTAACACTGAACCCTATGGGAGTCTCACTGATTAACAATGAACCCTGTGGGAGTCTCACTGATTAACACTGAACCCTGTGGGAGTCTCACTGATTAACACTGAACCATGTGGGAGTCTCACTGATTAACACTGAACCCTATGGGAGTCTCACTGATTAACAATGAACCCTGTGGGAGTAGCACTGATTAACACTGAACCCTGTGGGAGTCTCACTGATTAACAATGCGCCCTATGGGAGTCTCACTGATTAAAACTGTACCCTATTGGAGTCTCACTGATTAACACTGAACCCTATGGGAGTCTCACTGATTAACAATGAACCCTGTGGGAGTAGCACTGATTAACACTGAACCATGTGGGAGTCTCACTGATTAACAATGAACCCTGTGGGAGTCTCACTGATTAACACTGAACCCTGTGGGAGTCTCACTGATTAACACTGAACCATGTGGGGGTCTCACTGATTAACACTGAACCCTATGGGAGTCTCACTGATTAACAATGAACCCTGTGGGAGTCTCACTGATTAACACTGAACCCTGTGGGAGTCTCACTGATTAACACTGAACCATGTGGGAGTCTCACTGATTAACACTGAACCATGTGGGAGTCTCACTGATTAACACTGAACCCTATGGGAGTCTCACTGATTAACAATGAACCTTGTGGGAGTCGCACTGATTAACACTGAACCATGTGGGAGTCTCACTGATTAACACTGAACCCTGTGGGAGTCTCACTGATTAATACTCAACCCTGTGGGAGTCTCACTGATTAACACTCAACCCTGTGGGAGTCTCACTGATTAACACTGAACCCTATGGGAGTCTCACTGATTAACACTGAACCCTATGGGAGTCTCACTGATTAACACTGAACCCTGTGGGAGTCTCACCGATTAACACTCAACCCTGTGGGAGTCTCACTGATTAACACTCAACCCTGTGGGAGTCTCACTGATTAACACTGAACCCTGTGGGAGTCTCACTGATGAACCCTGAACCATGTGGGAGTCTCACTGATTAACACTGAACCCTATGGGAGTCTCACTGATTAACACTGAACCCTGTGGGAGTCTCATTGATTAACAGTGTACCCTATGGGAGTCTCACTGATTAACACTGTACCCTGTGGGAGTCTCACTGATTAACACTGAACCCTATGGGAGTCTCACTGATTAACATTGAACCCTGTGGGAGTCTCACTGATTAACACTGAACCCTGTGGGAGTCTCACTGATTAACACTGAACCCTACGGGAGTCTCACTGATTAACACTGAACCCTGTGGGAGTCTCAGTGATTAAAACTGAACCCTATGGAAGTCTCACTGATTAACTCTGAACCCTATGGGAGTTTCACTGATTAACACTGAACCCTATGGGAGTCTCACTGATTAACACTGAACCCTATGGGAGTCTCACTGATTAACACTCAACCCTGTGGGAGTCTCACTGATTAACACTGAACCCTATGGGAGTCTCACTGATGAACCCTGAACCCTGTGGGAGTCTCACTGATTAACACTGAACCCTATGGGAGTCTCACTGATTAACACTGAACCCTATGGGAATCTCACTGATTAACACTGAACCCTATGGGAGTCTCACTGATTAACACTGAACCCTATGGGAGTCTCACTGATTAACACTGAACCCTGTGGGAGTCTCACCGATTAACACTCAACCCTGTGGGAGTCTCACTGATTAACACTGAACCCTGTGGGAGTCTCACTGATGAACCCTGAACCATGTGGGGGTCTCACTGATTAACACTGAACCCTATGGGAGTCTCACTGATTAACAAGGAACCCTGTGGGAGTCTCACTGATTAACACTGAACCCTGTGGGAGTCTCACTGATTAACACTGAACCATGTGGGAGTCTCACTGATTAACACTGAACCATGTGGGAGTCTCACTGATTAACACTGAACCCTATGGGAGTCTCACTGATTAACAATGAACCTTGTGGGAGTCGCACTGATTAACACTGAACCATGTGGGAGTCTCACTGATTAACACTGAACCCTGTGGGAGTCTCACTGATTAACACTCAACCCTGTGGGAGTCTCACTGATTAACACTCAACCCTGTGGGAGTCTCACTGATTAACACTGAACCCTATGGGAGTCTCACTGATTAACACTGAACCCTTTGGGAGTCTCACTGATTAACACTGAACCCTGTGGGAGTCTCACCGATTAACACTCAACCCTGTGGGAGTCTCACTGATTAACACTCAACGCTGTGGGAGTCTCACTGATTAACACTGAACCCTGTGGGAGTCTCACTGATGAACCCTGAACCATGTGGGAGTCTCACTGATTAACACTGAACCCTATGGGAGTCTCACTGATTAACACTGAACCCTGTGGGAGTCTCATTGATTAACAGTGTACCCTATGGGAGTGTCACTGATTAACACTGTACCCTGTGGGAGTCTCACTGATTAACACTGAACCCTATGGGAGTCTCACTGATTAACATTGAACCCTGTGGGAGTCTCACTGATTAACACTGAACCCTGTGGGAGTCTCACTGATTAACACTGAACCCTACGGGAGTCTCACTGATTAACACTGAACCCTGTGGGAGTCTCAGTGATTAACACTGAACCCTATGGACGTCTCACTGATTAACACTGAACCCTATGGGAGTTTCACTGATTAACACTGAACCCTATGGGAGTCTCACTGATTAACACTGAACCCTATGGGAGTCTCACTGATTAACACTCAACCCTGTGGGAGTCTCACTGATTAACACTGAACCCTATGGGAGTCTCACTGATGAACCCTGAACCCTGTGGGAGTCTCACTGATTAACACTGAACCCTATGGGAGTCTCACTGATTAACACTGAACCCTATGGGAATCTCACTGATTAACACTGAACCCTATGGGAGTCTCACTGATTAACACTGAACCCTATGGGAGTCTCACTGATTAACACTGAACCCTGTGGGAGTCTCACCGATTAACACTCAACCCTGTGGGAGTCTCACTGATTAACACTGAACCCTGTGGGAGTCTCACTGATGAACCCTGAACCATGTGGGAGTCTCACTGATTAACACTGAACCCTATTGGAGTCTCTCTGATTAACACTGAACCCTATGGGAGTCTCACTGATTAACACTGTACCCTATGGGAGTCTCACTGATTAACACTGAACCCTATGGGAGTCTCACTGATTAACAATGAACCCTGTGGGAGTCTCACTGATTAACACTGAACCCTGTGGGAGTCTCACTGATTAACACTGAACCATGTGGGAGTCTCACTGATTAACACTGAACCATGTGGGAGTCTCACTGATTAACACTGAACCCTATGGGAGTCTCACTGATTAACAATGAACCTTGTGGGAGTCGCACTGATTAACACTGAACCATGTGGGAGTCTCACTGATTAACAATGAACCCTGTGGGAGTCTCACTGATTAACACTGAACCCTGTGGGAGTCTCACTGATTAACACTGAACCATGTGGGGGTCTCACTGATTAACACTGAACCCTATGGGAGTCTCACTGATTAACAATGAACCCTGTGGGAGTCTCACTGATTAACACTGAACCCTGTGGGAGTCTCACTGATTAACACTGAACCATGTGGGAGTCTCACTGATTAACACTGAACCCTATGGGAGTCTCACTGATTAACAATGAACCCTGTGGGAGTAGCACTGATTAACACTGAACCCTGTGGGAGTCTCACTGATTAACAATGAGCCCTATGGGAGTCTCACTGATTAAAACTGTACCCTATGGGAGTCTCACTGATTAACACTGAACCCTATGGGAGTCTCACTGATTAACAATGAACCCTGTGGGAGTAGCACTGATTAACACTGAACCATGTGGGAGTCTCACTGATTAACAATGACCCCTGTGGGAGTCTCACTGATTAACACTGAACCCTGTGGGAGTCTCACTGATTAACACTGAACCATGTGGGGGTCTCACTGATTAACACTGAACCCTATGGGAGTCTCACTGATTAACAATGAACCCTGTGGGAGTCTCACTGATTAACACTGAACCCTGTGGGAGTCTCACTGATTAACACTGAACCATGTGGGAGTCTCACTGATTAACACTGAACCATGTGGGAGTCTCACTGATTAACACTGAACCCTATGGGAGTCTCACTGATTAACAATGAACCTTGTGGGAGTCGCACTGATTAACACTGAACCATGTGGGAGTCTCACTGATTAACACTGAACCCTGTGGGAGTCTCACTGATTAATACTCAACCCTGTGGGAGTCTCACTGATTAACACTCAACCCTGTGGGAGTCTCACTGATTAACACTGAACCCTATGGGAGTCTCACTGATTAACACTGAACCCTATGGGAGTCTCACTGATTAACACTGAACCCTGTGGGAGTCTCACCGATTAACACTCAACCCTGTGGGAGTCTCACTGATTAACACTCAACCCTGTGGGAGTCTCACTGATTAACACTGAACCCTGTGGGAGTCTCACTGATGAACCCTGAACCATGTGGGAGTCTCACTGATTAACACTGAACCCTATGGGAGTCTCACTGATTAACACTGAACCCTGTGGGAGTCTCATTGATTAACAGTGTACCCTATGGGAGTCTCACTGATTAACACTGTACCCTGTGGGAGTCTCACTGATTAACACTGAACCCTATGGGAGTCTCACTGATTAACATTGAACCCTGTGGAAGTCTCACTGATTAACATTGAACCCTGTGGAAGTCTCACTGATTAACACTGAACCCTGTGGGAGTCTCACTGATTAACACTGAACCCTGTGGGAGTCTCAGTGATTAACACTGAACCCTATGGAAGTCTCACTGATTAACACTGAACCCTATGGGAGTTTCACTGATTAACACTGAACCCTATGGGAGTCTCACTGATTAACACTGAACCCTATGGGAGTCTCACTGATTAACACTCAACCCTGTGGGAGTCTCACTGATTAACACTGAACCCTATGGGAGTCTCACTGATGAACCCTGAACCCTGTGGGAGTCTCACTGATTAACACTGAACCCTATGGGAGTCTCACTGATTAACACTGAACCCTATGGGAATCTCACTGATTAACACTGAACCCTATGGGAATCTCACTGATTAACACTGAACCCTATGGGAGTCTCACTGATTAACACTGAACCCTGTGGGAGTCTCACCGATTAACACTCAACCCTGTGGGAGTCTCACTGATTAACACTCAACCCTGTGGGAGTCTCACTGATGAACCCTGAACCATGTGGGGGTCTCACTGATTAACACTGAACCCTATGGGAGTCTCACTGATTAACAATGAACCCTGTGGGAGTCTCACTGATTAACACTGAACCCTGTGGGAGTCTCACTGATTAACACTGAACCATGTGGGAGTCTCACTGATTAACACTGAACCATGTGGGAGTCTCACTGATTAACACTGAACCCTATGGGAGTCTCACTGATTAACAATGAACCTTGTGGGAGTCGCACTGATTAACACTGAACCATGTGGGAGTCTCACTGATTAACACTGAACCCTGTGGGAGTCTCACTGATTAACACTCAACCCTGTGGGAGTCTCACTGATTAACACTCAACCCTGTGGGAGTCTCACTGATTAACACTGAACCCTATGGGAGTCTCACTGATTAACACTGAACCCTTTGGGAGTCTCACTGATTAACACTGAACCCTGTGGGAGTCTCACCGATTAACACTCAACCCTGTGGGAGTCTCACTGATTAACACTCAACCCTGTGGGAGTCTCACTGATTAACACTGAACCCTGTGGGAGTCTCACTGATGAACCCTGAACCATGTGGGAGTCTCACTGATTAACACTGAACCCTATGGGAGTCTCACTGATTAACACTGAACCCTATGGGAGTCTCACTGATTAACACTGAACCCTGTGGGAGTCTCATTGATTAACAGTGTACCCTATGGGAGTCTCACTGATTAACACTGTACCCTGTGGGAGTCTCACTGATTAACACTGAACCCTATGGGAGTCTCACTGATTAACATTGAACCCTGTGGGAGTCTCACTGATTAACACTGAACCCTGTGGGAGTCTCACTGATTAACACTGAACCCTACAGGAGTCTCACTGATTAACACTGAACCCTATGGGAGTTTCACTGATTAACACTGAACCCTATGGGAGTCTCACTGATTAACACTGAACCCTATGGGAGTCTCACTGATTAACACTCAACCCTGTGGGAGTCTCACTGATTAACACTGAACCCTATGGGAGTCTCACTGATGAACCCTGAACCCTGTGGGAGTCTCACTGATTAACACTGAACCCTATGGGAGTCTCACTGATTAACACTGAACCCTATGGGAATCTCACTGATTAACACTGAACCCTATGGGAGTCTCACTGATTAACACTGAACCCTATGGGAGTCTCATTGATTAACACTGAACCCTGTGGGAGTCTCACCGATTAACACTCAACCCTGTGGGAGTCTCACTGATTAACACTGAACCCTGTGGGAGTCTCACTGATGAACCCTGAACCATGTGGGAGTCTCACTGATTAACACTGAACCCTATTGGAGTCTCTCTGATTAACACTGAACCCTATGGGAGTCTCACTGATTAACACTGTACCCTATGGGAGTCTCACTGATTAACACTGAACCCTATGGGAGTCTCACTGATTAACAATGAACCCTGTGGGAGTCTCACTGATTAACACTGAACCCTGTGGGAGTCTCACTGATTAACACTGAACCATGTGGGAGTCTCACTGATTAACACTGAACCATGTGGGAGTCTCACTGATTAACACTGAACCCTATGGGAGTCTCACTGATTAACAATGAACCTTGTGGGAGTCGCACTGATTAACACTGAACCATGTGGGAGTCTCACTGATTAACAATGAACCCTGTGGGAGTCTCACTGATTAACACTGAACCCTGTGGGAGTCTCACTGATTAACACTGAACCATGTGGGGGTCTCACTGATTAACACTGAACCCTATGGGAGTCTCACTGATTAACAATGAACCCTGTGGGAGTCTCACTGATTAACACTGAACCCTGAGGGGGTCTCACTGATTAACACTGAACCATGTGGGAGTCTCACTGATTAACACTGAACCCTATGGGAGTCTCACTGATTAACAATGAACCCTGTGGGAGTAGCACTGATTAACACTGAACCCTGTGGGAGTCTCACTGATTAACAATGAGCCCTATGGGAGTCTCACTGATTAAAACTGTACCCTATGGGAGTCTCACTGATTAACACTGAACCCTATGGGTGTCTCACTGATTAACAATGAACCCTGTGGGAGTAGCACTGATTAACACTGAACCATGTGGGAGTCTCACTGATTAACAATGAACCCTGTGGGAGTCTCACTGATTAACACTGAACCCTGTGGGAGTCTCACTGATTAACACTGAACCATGTGGGGGTCTCACTGATTAACACTGAACCCTATGGGAGTCTCACTGATTAACAATGAACCCTGTGGGAGTCTCACTGATTAACACTGAACCCTGTGGGAGTCTCACTGATTAACACTGAACCATGTGGGAGTCTCAATGATTAACACTGAACCATGTGGGAGTCTCACTGATTAACACTGAACCCTATGGGAGTCTCACTGATTAACAATGAACCTTGTGGGAGTCGCACTGATTAACACTGAACCATGTGGGAGTCTCACTGATTAACAATGAACCCTGTGGGAGTCTCACTGATTAACACTGAACCCTGTGGGAGTCTCACTGATTAACACTGAACCATGTGGGGGTCTCACTGATTAACACTGAACCCTATGGGAGTCTCACTGATTAACAATGAACCCTGTGGGAGTCTTACTGATTAACACTGAACCCTGTGGGAGTCTCACTGATTAACACTGAACCATGTGGGAGTCTCACTGATTAACACTGAACCCTATGGGAGTCTCACTGATTAACAATGAACCCTGTGGGAGTAGCACTGATTAACACTGAACCCTGTGGGAGTCTTACTGATTAACAATGAGCCCTATGGGAGTCTCACTGATTAAAACTGTACCCTATGGGAGTTTCACTGTTTAACACTGAACCCTATGGAAGTGTCACTGATTAACACTGAACCCTGTGGGAGTCTCACTGATGAACCCTAAACCCTGTGGGAGTCTCACTGATTAACACTGAACCCTATGGGAGTCTCACTGATTAACACTGAACCCTGTGGGAGTCTCACTGATTAACACTGAACCCTATGGGAGTCTCACTGATTAACAAACCCCTGCGGGAGTCGCACTGATTAACACTGAACCCTGTGGGAGTCTCACTGATTAACACTGAACCCTGTGGGAGTCTCACTGATTAACAATGAAGCCTATGGGAGTCTCACTGATTAAAACTGTACCCTGTGGGAGTCTCACTGATTAACACTGAACCCTATGGGAGTCTCACTGATTAACACTGAACCCTGTGGGAGTATCACTGATTAACACTCAACCCTGTGGGAGTCTCACTGATTAACACTCAACCCTGTGGGAGTCTCACTGATTAACACTGAACCCTATGGAAGTCTCACTGATTAACACTGAACACTGCGGGAGTCTCACTGATTAACACTGTACCCTATGGGAGTCTCACTGATTAACACTGAACCCTATTGGAGTCTCACTGATTAACACTGAACCCTGTGGGGGTCTCACTGATTAACACTGTACCCTGTGGGAGTCTCACTGATTAACACTGAACCCTATGGGAGTCTCACTGATTAACATTGAACCCTGTGGGAGTCTCACTTATTAACACTGAACCCTGTGGGAGTCTCACTGATTAACACTGAACCCTACGGGAGTCTCACTGATTAACACTGAAGCCTGTGGGAGTCTCAGTGATTAACACTGAACCCTATGGGAGTCTCACTGATTAACACTGAACCCTATGGGAGTTTCACTGATTAACACTGAACCCTGTGGGAGTCTCACTGATTAACTCTCAACCCTGTGGGAGTCTCACTGATTAACACTGAACCCTATGGGAGTCTCACTGATTAACACTGAACCCTATGGGAGTCTCACTGATTAACACTGAACCCTGTGGGAGTGTCACCGATTAACACTCAACCCTGTGGGAGTCTCACTGATTAACACTCAACCCTGTGGGAGTCTCACTGATTAACACTGAACCCTGTGGGAGTCTCACTGATGAACCCTGAACCATGTGGGAGTCTCACTGATTAACACTGAACCCTATGGGAGTCTCACTGATTAACACTGAACCCTGTGGGAGTCTCATTGATTAACATTGTACCCTATGGGAGTCTCACTGATTAACACTGTACCCTGTGGGAGTCTCACTGATTAACACTGAACCCTATGGGAGTCTCACTGATTAACATTGAACCCTGTGGGAGTCTCACTGATTAACACTGAACCCTGTGGGAGTCTCACTGATTAACACTGAACCCTACGGGAGTCTCACTGATTAACACTGAACCCTGTGGGAGTCTCAGTGATTAACACTGAACCCTATGGAAGTCTCACTGATTAACACTGAACCCTATGGGAGTTTCACTGATTAACACTGAACCCTATGGGAGTCTCACTGATTAACACTGAACCCTATGGGAGTCTCACTGATTAACACTCAACCCTGTGGGAGTCTCACTGATTAACACTGAACCCTATGGGAGTCTCACTGATGAACCCTGAACCCTGTGGGAGTCTCACTGATTAACACTGAACCCTATGGGAGTCTCACTGATTAACACTGAACCCTATGGGAATCTCACTGATTAACACTGAACCTTATGGGAGTCTCACTGATTAACACTGAACCCTATGGGAGTCTCACTGATTAACAATGAACCCTGTGGGAGTCGCACTGATTAACACTGAACCCTGTGGGAGTCTCACTGATTAAAACTGTACCCTATGGGAGTTTCACTGATTAACACTGAACCCTATGGGAGTCTCACTGATTAACACTGAACCATGTGGGAGTCTCACTGAGTAACACTGAACCCTGTGGGAGTCTCACTGATTAACACTGAACCCTACGGGAGTCTCACTGATTAACACTGAACCCTGTGGGAGTCTCACTGATTAACACTGAACCCTGTGGGAGTCTCACTGATTAACACTGAACCCTATGGGAGTCTCACTGATTAACACTGAACCCTGTGGGAGTCTCACTGATTAACACTCAACCCTGTGAGAGTCTCACTGATTAACACTGAACCCTGTGGGAGTCTCACTGATTAACACTGAACCCTACGGGAGTCTCACTGATTAACACTGAAGCCTGTGGGAGTCTCAGTGATTAACACTGAACCCTATGGGAGTCTTACTGATTAACACTGAACCCTATGGGAGTTTCACTGATTAACACTGAACCCTGTGGGAGTCTCACTGATTAACACTCAACCCTGTGGGAGTCTCACTGATTAACACTCAACCCTGTGGGAGTCTCACTGATTAACACTGAACCCTATGGGAGTCTCACTGATTAACACTGAACCCTATGGGAGTCTCACTGATTAACACTGAACCCTGTGGGAGTCTCACCGATTAACACTCAACCCTGTGGGAGTCTCACTGATTAACACTCAACCCTGTGGGAGTCTCACTGATTAACACTGAACCCTGTGGGAGTCTCACTGATGAACCCTGAACCATGTGGGAGTCTCACTGATTAACACTGAACCCTATGGGAGTCTCACTGATTAAGACTGAACCCTGTGGGAGTCTCATTGATTAACAGTGTACCCTATGGGAGTCTCACTGATTAACACTGTACCCTGTGGGAGTCTCACTGATTAACACTGAACCCTATGGGAGTCTCACTGATTAACATTGAACCCTGTGGGAGTCTCACTGATTAACACTGAACCCTGTGGGAGTCTCACTGATTAACACTGAACCCTACGGGAGTCTCACTGATTAACACTGAACCCTGTGGGAGTCTCAGTGATTAACACTGAACCCTATGGAAGTCTCACTGATTAACACTGAACCCTATGGGAGTTTCACTGATTAACACTGAACCCTATGGGAGTCTCACTGATTAACACTGAACCCTATGGGAGTCTCACTGATTAACACTCAACCCTGTGGGAGTCTCACTGATTAACACTGAACCCTATGGGAGTCTCAATGATGAACCCTGAACCCTGTGGGAGTCTCACTGATTAACACTGAACCCTATGGGAGTCTCACTGATTAACACTGAACCCTATGGGAATCTCACTGATTAACACTGAACCCTATGGGAGTCTCACTGATTAACACTGAACCCTATGGGAGTCTCACTGATTAACACTGAACCCTGTGGGAGTCTCACCGATTAACACTCAACCCTGTGGGAGTCTCACTGATTAACACTCAACCCTGTGGGAGTCTCACTGATGAACCCTGAACCATGTGGGAGTCTCACTGATGAACCCTGAACCATGTGGGAGTCTCACTGATTAACACTGAACCCTATTGGAGTCTCTCTGATTAACACTGAACCCTACGGGAGTCTCACTGATTAACACTGTACCCTATGGGAGTCTCACTGATTAACACTGAACCCTATGGGATTCTCACTGATTAACACTGAACCCTATGGGAGTCTCACTGATTAACACTGAACCCTGTGGGAGTCTCACTGATTAACACTGAACCCTATGGGAGTCTCACTGATTAACACTGAACCCTGTGGGAGTCTCACTGATTAACAATGAACCCTGTGGGAGTCGCACTGATTAACACTGAACCCTGTGGGAGTCTCACTGATTAACAATTAACCCTATGGGAGTCTCACTGATTAACACTGAACCCTGTGGGAGTCTCACTGATTAAAACTGTACCCTATGGGAGTTTCACTGATTAACACTGAACCCTATGGGAGTCTCACTGATTAACACTGAACCATGTGGGAGTCTCACTGAGTAACACTGAACCCTGTGGGAGTCTCACTGATTAACACTGAACCCTACGGGAGTCTCACTGATTAACACTGAACCCTGTGGGAGTCTCACTGATTAACACTGAACCCTGTGGGAGTCTCACTGATTAACACTGAACCCTATGGGAGTCTCACTGATTAACACTGAACTCTGTGGGAGTCTCACTGATTAACACTCAACCCTGTGGGAGTCTCACTGATTAACACTCAACCCTGTGGGAGTCTCACTGATTAACACTGAACCCTATGGAAGTCTCACTGATTAACACTGAACCCTGTGGGAGTCTCACTGATTAACACTGTACCCTATGGGAGTCTCACTGATTAACACTGAACCCTATGGGAGTCTCACTGATTAACACTGAACCCTGAGGGAGTCACACTGATTAACACTGTACCCTGTGGGAGTCTCACTGATTAACACTGAACCATGAGGGAGTCTCACTGATTAACACTGAACCCTTTGGGAGTCTCACTGATTAACAATGAACCCTGTGGGACTCGCACTGATTAACACTGAACCCTGTGGGAGTCTCACTGATTAACAATTAACCCTATGGGAGTCTCACTGATTAAAACTGTACCCTGTGGGAGTCTCACTGATTAACACTGAACCCTATGGGAGTCTCACTGATTAACACTGAACCCTGTGGGAGTCTCACTGATTAACACTCAACCCTGTGGGAGTCTCACTGATTAACACTCAACCCTGTGGGAGTCTCACTGATTAACACTGTACCCTATGGGAGTCTCACTGATTAACACTGTACCCTGTGGGAGGCTCACTGATTAACACTGAACCCTATGGGAGTCTCACTGATTAACATTGAACCCTGTGGGAGTCTCACTGATTAACACTGAACCCTGTGGGAGTCTCACTGATTAACACTGAACCCTACAGAAGTCTCACTGATTAACACTGAACCCTGTGTGAGTCTCAGTGATTAACACTGAACCCTATGGAAGTCTCACTGATTAACACTGAACCCTATGGGAGTTTCACTGATTAACACTGAACCCTATGGGAGTCTCACTGATTAACACTGAACCCTATGGGAGTCTCACTGATTAACACTCAACCCTGTGGGAGTCTCACTGATTAACACTGAACCATATGGGAGTCTCACTGATTAACACTGAACCCTGTGGGAGTCTTACTGATGAACCCTGAACCCTGTGGGAGTTTCACTGATTAACACTGAACCCTATGGGAGTCTCACTGATTAACACTGAACCCTGTGGGAGTCTCACTGATTAACACTGAACCCTATGGGAGTCTCACTGATTAACAATGAACCTTGTGGGAGTCGCACTGATTAACACTGAACCATGTGGGAGTCTCACTGATTAACAATGAACCCTGTGGGAGTCTCACTGATTAACACTGAACCCTGTGGGAGTCTCACTGATTAACACTGAACCATGTGGGGGTCTCACTGATTAACACTGAACCCTATGGGAGTCTCACTGATTAACAATGAACCCTGTGGGAGTCTCACTGATTAACACTGAACCCTGTGGGAGTCTCACTGATTAACACTGAACCATGTGGGAGTCTCACTGATTAACACTGAACCCTATGGGAGTCTCACTGATTAACAATGAACCCTGTGGGAGTCGCACTGATTAACACTGAACCCTGTGGGAGTCTCACTGATTAACAATGAACCCTATGGGAGTATCACTGATTAAAACTGTACCCTATGGGAGTTTCACTGTTTAACACTGAACCCTATGGAAGTGTCACTGATTAACACTGAACCCTGTGGGAGTCTCACTGATGAACCCTAAACCCTGTGGGAGTCTCACTGATTAACACTGAATCCTATGGGAGTCTCACTGATTAACACTGAACCCTGTGGGAGTCTCACTGATTAACACTGAACCCTATGGGAGTCTCACTGATTAACAATGAACCCTGTGGGAGTCGCACTGATTAACACTGAACCCTGTGGGAGTCTCACTGATTAACAATGAACCCTATGCGAGTCTCACTGATTAACAATGAACCCTGTGGGAGTCTCACTGATTAACACTGAAACCTGTGGGAGTCTCACTGATTAACACTGAACCCTGTGGGAGTCTCACTGATTAACACTGAACCTTATTGGAGTCACACTGATTAACAATGAACCCTGTGGGAGTCGCACTGATTAACACTGAACCCTGTGGGAGTCTCACTGATTAACACTAAACCCTATGGGAGTCTGACTGATTAACACTGAACCCTATGGGAGTCTCACTGATTAACAATGAACCCTGTGGGAGTCGCACTGATTAACACTGAACCCTGTGGGAGTCTCACTGATTAACAATGAACCCTATGCGAGTCTCACTGATTAACAATGAACCCTGTGGGAGTCTCACTGATTAACACTGAACCCTGTGGGAGTCTCACTGATTAACACTGAACCCTGTGGGAGTCTCACTGATTAACACTGAACCTTATTGGAGTCACACTGATTAACAATGAACCCTGTGGGAGTCGCACTGATTAACACTGAACCCTGTGGGAGTCTCACTGATTAACACTAAACCCTATGGGAGTCTGACTGATTAACACTGAACCCTATGGGAGTCTCACTGATTAACAATGAACCCTGTGGGAGTCGCACTGATTAACACTGAACCCTGTGGGAGTCTCACTGATTAACAATGAACCCTATGGGAGTCTCACTGATTAACAATGAACCCTGTGGGAGTCGCACTGATTAACACTGAACCCTGTGGGAGTCTCACTGATTAAAACTGTACCCTATGGGAGTTTCACTGATTAACACTGAACCCTATGGGAGTCTCACTGATTAACATTGAACCCTGTGGGAGTCTCACTGAGTAACACTGAACCCTGTGGGAGTCTCACTGATTAACACTGAACCCTACGGGAGTCTCACTGATTAACACTGAACCCTGTGGGAGTCTCACTGATTAACACTGAACCCTGTGGGAGTCTCACTGATTAACACTGAACCCTATGGGAGTCTCACTGATTAACACTGAACCCTGTGGGAGTCTCACTGATTAACACTCAACCCTGTGGGAGTCTCACTGATTAACACTCAACCCTGTGGGAGTCTCACTGATTAACACTGAACCCTATGGAAGTCTCACTGATTAACACTCAACCCTGTGGGAGTCTCACTGATTAACACTGTACCCTATGGGAGTCTCACTGATTAACACTGAACCCTATGGGAGTCTCACTGATTAACACTGAACCCTGTGGGAGTCACACTGATTAACACTGTACCCTGTGGGAGTCTCACTGATTAACACTGAACCATGAGGGAGTCTCACTGATTAACACTGAACCCTTTGGGAGTCTCACTGATTAACAATGAACCCTGTGGGAGTCGCACTGATTAACACTGAACCCTGTGGGAGTCTCACTGATTAACAATTAACCCTATGGGAGTCTCACTGATTAAAACTGTACCCTGTGGGAGTCTCACTGATTAACACTGAACCCTATGGGAGTCTCACTGATTAACACTGAACCCTGTGGGAGTCTCACTGATTAACACTCAACCCTGTGGGAGTCTCACTGATTAACACTCAACCCTGTGGGAGTCTCACTGATTAACACTGTACCCTATGGAAGTCTCACTGATTAACACTGTACCCTGTGGGAGTCTCACTGATTAACACTGAACCCTATGGGAGTCTCACTGATTAACATTGAACCCTGTGGGAGTCTCACTGATTAACACTGAACCCTGTGGGAGTCTCACTGATTAACACTGAACCCTACGGGAGTCTCACTGATTAACACTGAACCCTGTGGGAGTCTCAGTGATTAACACTGAACCCTATGGAAGTCTCACTGATTAACACTGAACCCTATGGGAGTTTCACTGATTAACACTGAACCCTATGGGAGTCTCACTGATTAACACTGAACCCTATGGGAGTCTCACTGATTAACACTCAACCCTGTGGGAGTCTCACTGATTAACACTGAACCCTATGGGAGTCTCACTGATGAACCCTGAACCCTGTGGGAGTCTCACTGATTAACACTGAACCCTATGGGAGTCTCACTGATTAACACTGAACCCTATGGGAATCTCACTGATTAACACTGAACCCTATGGGAGTCTCACTGATTAACACTGAACCCTATGGGAGTCTCACTGATTAACACTGAACCCTGTGGGAGTCTCACCGATTAACACTCAACCCTGTGGGAGTCTCACTGATTAACACTCAACCCTGTGGGAGTCTCACTGATTAACACTGAACCCTGTGGGAGTCTCACTGATGAACCCTGAATAATGTGGGAGTCTCACTGATTAACACTGAACCCTATTGGAGTCTCTCTGATTAACACTGAACCCTATGGGAGTCTCACTGATTAACACTGTACCCTATGGGAGTCTCACTGATTAACACTGAACCCTATGGGATTCTCACTGATTAACACTGAACCCTATGGGAGTCTCACTGATTAACACTGAACCTTGTGGGAGTCTCACTGATTAACACTGAACCCTATGGGAGTCTCACTGATTAACACTGAACCCTGTGGGAGTCTCACTGATTAACACTAAACCATATGGGAGTCTCACTGATTAACACTGAACCCTGTGGGAGTCTTACTGATGAACCCTGAACCCTGTGGGAGTCTCACTGATTAACACTGAACCCTATGGGAGTCTCACTGATTAACACTGAACCCTGTGGGAGTCTCACTGATTAACACTGAACCCTATGGGAGTCTCACTGATTAACAATGAACCTTGTGGGAGTCGCACTGATTAACACTGAACCATGTGGGAGTCTCACTGATTAACAATGAACCCTGTGGGAGTCTCACTGATTAACACTGAACCCTGTGGGAGTCTCACTGATTAACACTGAACCATGTGGGGGTCTCACTGATTAACACTGAACCCTATGGGAGTCTCACTGATTAACAATGAACCCTGTGGGAGTCTCACTGATTAACACTGAACCCTGTGGGAGTCTCACTGATTAACACTGAACCATGTGGGAGTCTCACTGATTAACACTGAACCCTATGGGAGTCTCACTGATTAAAAATGAACCCTGTGGGAGTAGCACTGATTAACAATGAACCTTGTGGGAGTCGCACTGATTAACACTGAACCATGTGGGAGTCTCACTGATTAACAATGAACCCTGTGGGAGTCTCACTGATTAACACTGAACCCTGTGGGAGTCTCACTGATTAACACTGAACCATGTGGGGGTCTCACTGATTAACACTGAACCCTATGGGAGTCTCACTGATTAACAATGAACCCTGTGGGAGTCTCACTGATTAACACTGAACCCTGTGGGAGTCTCACTGATTAACACTGAACCATGTGGGAGTCTCACTGATTAACACTGAACCCTATGGGAGTCTCACTGATTAACAATGAACCCTGTGGGAGTAGCACTGATTAACACTGAACCCTGTGGGAGTCTCACTGATTAACAATGAGCCCTATGGGAGTCTCACTGATTAAAACTGTACCCTATGGGAGTTTCACTGTTTAACACTGAACCCTATGGAAGTGTCACTGATTAACACTGAACCCTGTGGGAGTCTCACTGATGAACCCTAAACCCTGTGGGAGTCTCACTGATTAACACTGAACCCTATGGGAGTCTCACTGATTAACACTGAACCCTGTGGGAGTCTCACTGATTAACACTGAACCCTATGGGAGTCTCACTGATTAACAAACCCCTGCGGGAGTCGCACTGATTAACACTGAACCCTGTGGGAGTCTCACTGATTAACACTGAACCCTGTGGGAGTCTCACTGATTAACAATGAACCCTATGGGAGTCTCACTGATTAAAACTGTACCCTGTGGGAGTCTCACTGATTAACACTGAACCCTATGGGAGTCTCACTGATTAACACTGAACCCTGTGGGAGTCTCACTGATTAACACTCAACCCTGTGGGAGTCTCACTGATTAACACTCAACCCTGTGGGAGTCTCACTGATTAACACTGAACCCTATGGAAGTCTCACTGATTAACACTGAACACTGCGGGAGTCTCACTGATTAACACTGTACCCTATGGGAGTCTCACTGATTAACACTGAACCCTATGGGAGTCTCACTGATTAACACTGAACCCTATGGGAGTCTCACTGATTTACAATGAACCCTATGGGAGTCTCACTGATTAACAATGAACCCTGTGGGAGTCGCACTGATTAACACTGAACCCTGTGGGAGTCTCACTGATTAAAACTGTACCCTATGGGAGTTTCACTGATTAACACTGAACCCTATGGGAGTCTCACTGATTAACATTGAACCCTGTGGGAGTCTCACTGAGTAACACTGAACCCTGTGGGAGTCTCACTGATTAACACTGAACCCTGTGGGAGTCTCACTGATTAACACTGAACCCTATGGGAGTCTCACTGATTAACACTGAACCCTGTGGGAGTCTCACTGATTAACACTGAACCCTGTGGGAGTCTCACCGATTAACACTGAACCCTGTGGGAGTCTCACTGATTAACACTCAACCCTGTGGGAGTCTCACTGATTAACACTGAACCCTGTGGGAGTCTCACTGATTAACACTGAACCCTATGGAAGTCTCACTGATTAACACTGAACCCTGTGGGAGTCTCACTGATTAACACTGTACCCTGTGGGAGTCTCACTGATTAACACTGAACCCTGTGGGAGTCTCACTGATGAACCCTGAACCATGTGGGAGTCTCACTGATTAACACTGAACCCTATGGGAGTCTCACTGATTAACACTGAACCCTGTGGGAGAATCACTGATTAACACTCAACCCTGTGGGAGTCTCACTGATTAACACTGAACCTTATGGGAGTCTCACTGATGAACCCTGAACCCTGTGGGAGTCTCACTGATTAACACTGAACCCTATGGGAGTCTCACTGATTAACACTGAACCCTATGGGAATCTCACTGATTAACACTGAACCCTATGGGAGTCTCACTGATTAACACTGAACCCTATGGGAGTCTCACTGATTAACACTGAACCCTGTGGGAGTCTCACCGATTAACACTCAACCCTGTGGGAGTCTCACTGATTAACACTCAACCCTGTGGGAGTCTCACTGATTAACACTGAACCCTGTGGGAGTCTCACTGATGAACCCTGAACCATGTGGGAGTCTCACTGATTAACACTGGACCCTATTGGAGTCTCTCTGATTAACACTGAACCCTATGGGAGTCTCACTGATTAACACTGCACCCTATGGGAGTCTCACTGATTAACACTGAACCCTATGGGATTCTCACTGATTAACACTGAACCCTATGGGAGTCTCACTGATTAACACTGAACCCTGTGGGAGTCTCACTGATTAACACTGAACCCTATGGGAGTCTCACTGATTAACACTGAACCCTGTGGGAGTCTCACTGATTAACACTAAACCCTATGGGAGTCTCACTGATTAACACTGAACCCTGTGGGAGTCTTACTGATGAACCCTGAACCCTGTGGGAGTCTCACTGATTAACACTGAACCCTATGGGAGTCTCACTGATTAACACTGAACCCTGTGGGAGTCTCACTGATTAACAATGAACCTTGTGGGAGTCGCACTGATTAACACTGAACCATGTGGGAGTCTCACTGATTAACAATGCACCCTGTGGGAGTCTCACTGATTAACACTGAACCCTGTGGGAGTCTCACTGATTAACACTGAACCATGTGGGGGTCTCACTGATTAACACTGAACCCTATGGGAGTCTCACTGATTAACAATGAACCCTGTGGGAGTCTCACTGATTAACACTGAACCCTGTGGGAGTCTCACTGATTAACACTGAACTATGTGGGAGTCTCACTGATTAACACTGAACCCTATGGGAGTCTCACTGATTAACAATGAACCCTGTGGGAGTCGCACTGATTAACACTGAACCCTGTGGGAGTCGCACTGATTAACACTGAACCCTGTGGGAGTCTCACTGATTAACACTCAACCCTGTGGGAGTCTCACTGATTAACACTCAACCCTGTGGGAGTCTCACTGATTAACACTGAACCCTGTGGGAGTCTCACTGATGAACCCTGAACCATGTGGGAGTCTCACTGATTAACACTGAACCCTATGGGAGTCTCACTGATTAACACTGAACCCTGTGGGAGTCTCACTGATTAACACTCAACCCTGTTGGAGTCTCACTGATTAACACTGAACCTTATGGGAGTCTCACTGATGAACCCTGAACCCTGTGGGAGTCTCACTGATTAACACTGAACCCTATGGGAGTCTCACTGATTAACACTGAACCCTATGGGAATCTCACTGATTAACACTGAACCCTATGGGAGTCTCACTGATTAACACTGAACCCTATGGGTGTCTCACTGATTAACACTGAACCCTGTGGGAGTCTCACCGATTAACACTCAACCCTGTGGGAGTCTCACTGATTAACACTCAACCCTGTGGGAGTCTCACTGATGAACACTGAACCCTGTGGGAGTCTCACTGATGAACCCTGAACCATGTGGGAGTTTCACTGATTAACACTGGACCCTATTGGAGTCTCTCTGATTAACACTGAACCCTATGGGAGTCTCACTGATTAACACTGCACCCTATGGGAGTCTCACTGATTAACACTGAACCCTATGGGATTCTCACTGATTAACACTGAACCCTATGGGAGTCTCACTGATTAACACTGAACCCTGTGGGAGTCTCACTGATTAACACTGAACCCTATGGGAGTCTCACTGATTAACACTGAACCCTGTGGGAGTCTCACTGATTAACACTAAACCCTATGGGAGTCTCACTGATTAACACTGAACCCTGTGGGAGTCTTACTGATGAACCCTGAACCCTGTGGGAGTCTCACTGATTAACACTGAACCCTATGGGAGTCTCACTGATTAACACTGAACCCTGTGGGAGTCTCACTGATTAACAATGAACCTTGTGGGAGTCGCACTGATTAACACTGAACCATGTGGGAGTCTCACTGATTAACAATGCACCCTGTGGGAGTCTCACTGATTAACACTGAACCCTGTGGGAGTCTCACTGATTAACACTGAACCATGTGGGGGTCTCACTGATTAACAATGAACAATGGGGGAGTCTCACTGATTAACACTGAACACTGTGGGAGTCTCACTGATTAACACTAAACCCTGTGGGAGTCTCACTGATTAACACTGAACCCTGTGGGAGTCTCACTGATGAACCCTGAACCATGTGGGAGTCTCACTGATTAACACTGGACCCTATTGGAGTCTCTCTGATTAACACTGAACCCTATGGGAGTCTCACTGATTAACACTGCACCCTATGGGAGTCTCACTGATTAACACTGAACCCTATGGGATTCTCACTGATTAACACTGAACCCTATGGGAGTCTCACTGATTAACACTGAACCCTGTGGGAGTCTCACTGATTAACACTGAACCCTATGGGAGTCTCACTGATTAACACTGAACCCTGTGGGAGTCTCACTGATTAACACTAAACCCTATGGGAGTCTCACTGATTAACACTGAACCCTGTGGGAGTCTTACTGATGAACCCTGAACCCTGTGGGAGTCTCACTGATTAACACTGAACCCTATGGGAGTCTCACTGATTAACACTGAACCCTGTGGGAGTCTCACTGATTAACAATGAACCTTGTGGGAGTCGCACTGATTAACACTGAACCATGTGGGAGTCTCACTGATTAACAATGCACCCTGTGGGAGTCTCACTGATTAACACTGAACCCTGTGGGAGTCTCACTGATTAACACTGAACCATGTGGGGGTCTCACTGATTAACACTGAACCCTATGGGAGTCTCACTGATTAACAATGAACCCTGTGGGAGTCTCACTGATTAACACTGAACCCTGTGGGAGTCTCACTGATTAACACTGAACTATGTGGGAGTCTCACTGATTAACACTGAACCCTATGGGAGTCTCACTGATTAACAATGAACCCTGTGGGAGTCGCACTGATTAACACTGAACCCTGTGGGAGTCGCACTGATTAACACTGAACCCTGTGGGAGTCTCACTGATTAACACTCAACCCTGTGGGAGTCTCACTGATTAACACTCAACCCTGTGGGAGTCTCACTGATTAACACTGAACCCTGTGGGAGTCTCACTGATGAACCCTGAACCATGTGGGAGTCTCACTGATTAACACTGAACCCTATGGGAGTCTCACTGATTAACACTGAACCCTGTGGGAGTCTCACTGATTAACACTCAACCCTGTGGGAGTCTCACTGATTAACACTGAACCTTATGGGAGTCTCACTGATGAACCCTGAACCCTGTGGGAGTCTCACTGATTAACACTGAACCCTATGGGAGTCTCACTGATTAACACTGAACCCTATGGGAATCTCACTGATTAACACTGAACCCTATGGGAGTCTCACTGATTAACACTGAACCCTATGGGTGTCTCACTGATTAACACTGAACCCTGTGGGAGTCTCACCGATTAACACTCAACCCTGTGGGAGTCTCACTGATTAACACTCAACCCTGTGGGAGTCTCACTGATGAACACTGAACCCTGTGGGAGTCTCACTGATGAACCCTGAACCATGTGGGAGTTTCACTGATTAACACTGGACCCTATTGGAGTCTCTCTGATTAACACTGAACCCTATGGGAGTCTCACTGATTAACACTGCACCCTATGGGAGTCTCACTGATTAACACTGAACCCTATGGGATTCTCACTGATTAACACTGAACCCTATGGGAGTCTCACTGATTAACACTGAACCCTGTGGGAGTCTCACTGATTAACACTGAACCCTATGGGAGTCTCACTGATTAACACTGAACCCTGTGGGAGTCTCACTGATTAACACTAAACCCTATGGGAGTCTCACTGATTAACACTGAACCCTGTGGGAGTCTTACTGATGAACCCTGAACCCTGTGGGAGTCTCACTGATTAACACTGAACCCTATGGGAGTCTCACTGATTAACACTGAACCCTGTGGGAGTCTCACTGATTAACAATGAACCTTGTGGGAGTCGCACTGATTAACACTGAACCATGTGGGAGTCTCACTGATTAACAATGCACCCTGTGGGAGTCTCACTGATTAACACTGAACCCTGTGGGAGTCTCACTGATTAACACTGAACCATGTGGGGGTCTCACTGATTAACAATGAACCCTGTGGGAGTCTCACTGATTAATACTGAACCCTGTGGGAGTCTCACTGATTAACACTGAACTATGTGGGAGTCTCACTGATTAACACTGAACCCTATGGGAGTCTCACTGATTAACAATGAACCCTGTGGGAGTCGCACTGATTAACACTGAACCCTGTGGGAGTCTCACTGATGAACAATGAACCCTATGGGAGTCTCACTGATTAAAACTGTACCCTATGGGAGTTTCACTGTTTAACACTGAACCCTATGGAAGTGTCACTGATTAACACTGAACCCTGTGGGAGTCTCACTGATGAACCCTAAACCCTGTGGGAGTCTCACTGATTAACACTGAACCCTATGGGAGTCTCACTGATTAACACTGAACCCTGTGGGAGTCTCACTGATTAACACTGAACCCTATGGGAGTCTCACTGATTAACAATGAACCCTGTGGGAGTCGCACTGATTAACACTGAACCCTGTGGGAGTCTCACTGATAAACAATGAACCCTATGGGAGTCTCACTGATTAACAATGAACCCTGTGGGAGTCTCACTGATTAACACTGAACCCTGTGGGAGTTTCACTGATTAACACTGAACCCTGTGGGAGTCTCACTGATTAACACAGAACCTTATGGGAGTCACACTGATTAACAATGAACCCTGTGGGAGTCGCACTGATTAACACTGAACCCTGTGGGAGTCTCACTGATTAACAATGAACCCTATGGGAGTCTCACTGATTAAAACTGTACACTATGGGAGTTTCACTGATTAACACTGAACCCTATGGGAGTCTCACTGATTAACATTGACCCCTGTGGGAGTCTCACTGATTAACACTGAACCCTGTGGGAGTCTCACAGATAAACACTGAACCGTATGGGAGTCTCACTGATTAACACTGAACCCTGTGGGAGTCTCACTGATTAACACTGAACCCTGTGGGAGTCTCACTGATTAACACTGAACCCTATGGGAGTCTCACTGATTAACACTGAACTCTGTGGGAGTCTCACTGATTAACACTCAACCCTGTGGGAGTCTCACTGATTAACACTGAACCCTATGGAAGTCTCACTGATTAACACTGAACACTGTGGGAGTCTCACTGATTAACACTGTACCCTATGGGAGTCTCACTGATTAACACTGAACCCTATGGGAGTCTCACTGATTAACACTGAACCTTGTGGGAGTCTCACTGATTAACACTGTACCCTGTGGGAGTCTCACTGATTAACACTGAACCCTATGGGAGTCTCACTGATTAACACTGAACCCTATGGGAGTCTCACTGATTAACACTGTACCCTATGGGAGTCTCACTGATTAACACTGAACCCTATGGGATTCTCACTGATTAACACTGAACCCTATGGGAGTCTCACTGATTAACACTGAACCCTGTGGGAGTCTCACTGATTAACACTGAACCCTATGGGAGTCTCACTGATTAACACTGAACCCTGTGGGAGTCTCACTGATTAACACTAAACCCTATGGGAGTCTGACTGATTAACACTGAACCCTATGGGAGTCTCACTGATAAACAATGAACCCTGTGGGAGTCGCACTGATTAACACTGAACCCTGTGGGAGTCTCACTGATTAACAATGAACCCTATGGGAGTCTCACTGATTAACAATGAACCCTGTGGGAGTCGCACTGATTAACACTGAACCCTGTGGGAGTCGCACTGATTAACACTGAACCATGTGGGAGTCTCACTGATTAACAATGAACCCTATGGGAGTCTCACTGATTAACAATGAACCCTGTGGGAGTCTCACTGATTAACACTGAACCCTGTGGGAGTCTCACTGATTAACACTGAACCCTGTGGGAGTCTCACTGATTAACACTGAACCTTATGGGAGTCACACTGATTAACAATGAACCCTGTGGGAGTCGCACTGATTAACACTGAACCCTGTGGGAGTCTCACTGATTAACAATGAACCCTATGGGAGTCTCACTGATTAAAACTGTACACTATGGGAGTTTCACTGATTAACACTGAACCCTATGGGAGTCTCACTGATTAACACTGAACCCTGTGGGAGTCTCACGGATAAACACTGAACCGTATAGGAGTCTCACTGATTAACACTGAACCCTTGGGGAGTCTCACTGATTAACACTGAACTCTGTGGGAGTCTCACTGATTAACACTCAACCCTGTGGGAGTCTCACTGATTAACACTGTACCCTATGGGAGTCTCACTGATTAACACTGAACCCTATGGGAGTCTCACTGATTAACACTGAACCCTATGGGAGTCTCACTGATTAACACTGTACCCTATGGGAGTCTCACTGATTAACACTGAACCCTATGGGATTCTCACTGATTAACACTGAACCCTATGGGAGTCTCACTGATTAACACTGAACCCTGTGGGAGTCTCACTGATTAACAATGAACCCTATGGGAGTCTCACTGATTAAAACTGTACACTATGGGAGTTTCACTGATTAACACTGAACCCTATGGGAGTCTCACTGATTAACACTGAACCCTGTGGGAGTCTCACGGATAAACACTGAACCGTATAGGAGTCTCACTGATTAACACTGAACCCTTGGGGAGTCTCACTGATTAACACTGAACTCTGTGGGAGTCTCACTGATTAACACTCAACCCTGTGGGAGTCTCACTGATTAACACTGAACCTTGTGGGAGTCTCACTGATTAACACTGTACCCTGTGGGAGTCTCACTGATTAACACTGAACCCTATGGGAGTCTCACTGATTAACACTGAACCCTATGGGAGTCTCACTGATTAACACTGTACCCTATGGGAGTCTCACTGATTAACACTGAACCCTATGGGATTCTCACTGATTAACACTGAACCCTATGGGAGTCTCACTGATTAACACTGAACCCTGTGGGAGTCTCACTGATTAACACTGAACCCTATGGGAGTCTCACTGATTAACACTGAACCCTGTGGGAGTCTCACTGATTAACACTAAACCCTATGGGAGTCTGACTGATTAACACTGAACCCTATGGGAGTCTCACTGATAAACAATCAACCCTGTGGGGGTCGCACTGATTAACACTGAACCCTGTGGGAGTCTCACTGATTAACAATGAACCCTATGGGAGTCTCACTGATTAACAATGAACCCTGTGGGAGTCGCACTGATTAACACTGAACCCTGTGGGAGTCGCACTGATTAACACTGAACCATGTGGGAGTCTCACTGATTAACAATGAACCCTATGGGAGTCTCACTGATTAACAATGAACCCTGTGGGAGTCTCACTGATTAACACTGAACCCTGTGGGAGTCTCACTGATTAACACTGAACCCTGTGGGAGTCTCACTGATTAACACTGAACCTTATGGGAGTCACACTGATTAACAATGAACCCTGTGGGAGTCGCACTGATTAACACTGAACCCTGTGGGAGTCTCACTGATTAACAATGAACCCTATGGGAGTCTCACTGATTAAAACTGTACACTATGGGAGTTTCACTGATTAACACTGAACCCTATGGGAGTCTCACTGATTAACACTGAACCCTGTGGGAGTCTCACGGATAAACACTGAACCGTATAGGAGTCTCACTGATTAACACTGAACCCTTGGGGAGTCTCACTGATTAACACTGAACCCTGTGGGAGTCTCACTGATTAACACTGAACCCTATGGGAGTCTCACTGATTAACACTGAACTCTGTGGGAGTCTCACTGATTAACACTCAACCCTGTGGGAGTCTCACTGATTAACACTGAACCCTATGGAAGTCTCACTGATTAACACTGAACCCTGTGGGAGTCTCACTGATTAACACTGTACCCTATGGGAGTCTCACTGATTAAAACTGAACCCTATGGGAGTCTCACTGATTAACACTGAACCTTGTGGGAGTCTCACTGATTAACACTGTACCCTGTGGGAGTCTCACTCATTAACACTGAACCCTATGGGAGTCTCACTGATTAACACTGAACCCTATGGGAGTCTCACTGATTAACACTGAACCCTGTGGGAGTCTCACTGATTAACACTGAACCCTATGGGAGTCTCACTGATTAACAATGAACCCTGTGGGAGTCGCACTGATTAACACTGAACCCTGTGGGAGTCTCACTGATAAACAATGAACCCTATGGGAGTCTCACTGATTAACAATGAACCCTGTGGGAGTCTCACTGATTAACACTGAACCCTGTGGGAGTTTCACTGATTAACACTGAACCCTGTGGGAGTCTCACTGATTAACACTGAACCTTATGGGAGTCACACTGATTAACAATGAACCCTGTGGGAGTCGCACTGATTAACACTGAACCCTGTGGGAGTCTCACTGATTAACAATGAACCCTATGGGAGTCTCACTGATTAAAACTGTACACTATGGGAGTTTCACTGATTAACACTGAACCCTATGGGAGTCTCACTGATTAACATTGACCCCTGTGGGAGTCTCACTGATTAACACTGAACCCTGTGGGAGTCTCACAGATAAACACTGAACCGTATGGGAGTCTCACTGATTAACACTGAACCCTGTGGGAGTCTCACTGATTAACACTGAACCCTGTGGGAGTCTCACTGATTAACACTGAACCCTATGGGAGTCTCACTGATTAACACTGAACTCTGTGGGAGTCTCACTGATTAACACTCAACCCTGTGGGAGTCTCACTGATTAACACTGAACCCTATGGAAGTCTCACTGATTAACACTGAATACTGTGGGAGTCTCACTGATTAACACTGTACCCTATGGGAGTCTCACTGATTAACACTGAACCCTATGGGAGTCTCACTGATTAACACTGAACCTTGTGGGAGTCTCACTGATTAACACTGTACCCTGTGGGAGTCTCACTGATTAACACTGAACCCTATGGGAGTCTCACTGATTAACACTGAACCCTATGGGAGTCTCACTGATTAACACTGTACCCTATGGGAGTCTCACTGATTAACACTGAACCCTATGGGATTCTCACTGATTAACACTGAACCCTATGGGAGTCTCACTGATTAA
Organism: Petromyzon marinus; assembly: GCF_048934315.1. Taxonomy (NCBI): domain Eukaryota; kingdom Metazoa; phylum Chordata; class Hyperoartia; order Petromyzontiformes; family Petromyzontidae; genus Petromyzon; species Petromyzon marinus. The sequence continues at coordinate 2,195,181 of NW_027423501.1, forward strand.
CACTGAACCCTGTGGGAGTCTCACTGATTAACACTGAACCCTATGGGAGTCTCACTGATTAACACTGAACCCTGTGGGAGTCTCACTGATTAACACTAAACCCTATGGGAGTCTGACTGATTAACACTGAACCCTATGGGAGTCTCACTGATAAACAATGAACCCTGTGGGAGTCGCACTGATTAACACTGAACCCTGTGGGAGTCTCACTGATTAACAATGAACCCTATGGGAGTCTCACTGATTAACAATGAACCCTGTGGGAGTCGCACTGATTAACACTGAACCCTGTGGGAGTCGCACTGATTAACACTGAACCATGTGGGAGTCTCACTGATTAACAATGAACCCTATGGGAGTCTCACTGATTAACAATGAACCCTGTGGGAGTCTCACTGATTAACACTGAACCCTGTGGGAGTCTCACTGATTAACACTGAACCCTGTGGGAGTCTCACTGATTAACACTGAACCTTATGGGAGTCACACTGATTAACAATGAACCCTGTGGGAGTCGCACTGATTAACACTGAACCCTGTGGGAGTCTCACTGATTAACAATGAACCCTATGGGAGTCTCACTGATTAAAACTGTACACTATGGGAGTTTCACTGATTAACACTGAACCCTATGGGAGTCTCACTGATTAACACTGAACCCTGTGGGAGTCTCACGGATAAACACTGAACCGTATAGGAGTCTCACTGATTAACACTGAACCCTTGGGGAGTCTCACTGATTAACACTGAACCCTGTGGGAGTCTCACTGATTAACACTGAACCCTATGGGAGTCTCACTGATTAACACTGAACTCTGTGGGAGTCTCACTGATTAACACTCAACCCTGTGGGAGTCTCACTGATTAACACTGAACCCTATGGAAGTCTCACTGATTAACACTGAACCCTGTGGGAGTCTCACTGATTAACACTGTACCCTATGGGAGTCTCACTGATTAAAACTGAACCCTATGGGAGTCTCACTGATTAACACTGAACCTTGTGGGAGTCTCACTGATTAACACTGTACCCTGTGGGAGTCTCACTCATTAACACTGAACCCTATGGGAGTCTCACTGATTAACACTGAACCCTATGGGAGTCTCACTGATTAACATTGTACCCTATGGGAGTCTCACTGATTAACACTGAATCCTATGGGATTCTCACTGATTAACACTGAACCCTATGGGAGTCTCACTGATTAACACTGAACCCTGTGGTAGTCTCACTGATTAACACTGAACCCTATGGGAGTCTCACTGATTAACACTGAACCCTGTGGGAGTCTCACTGATTAACACTAAACCCTATGGGAGTCTGACTGATTAACACTGAACCCTATGGGAGTCTCACTGATAAACAATGAACCCTGTGGGAGTCGCACTGATTAACACTGAACCCTGTGGGAGTCTCACTGATTAAACTGAACCCTGTGGGAGTCTCACTGATTAACACTCAACCCTGTGGGAGTCTCACTGATTAACACTGAACCCTATGGGAGTCTCACTGATTAACACTGAACCCTGTGGGAGTCTCACTGATTAACACTGAACCCTATGGGAGTCTCACTGATTAACAATGAACCCTGCGGGAGTCGCACTGATTAACACTGAACCCTGTGGGAGTCTCACTGATTAACAATGAACCCTATGGGAGTCTCACTGATTAACAATTAACCCTGCGGGAGTCGCACTGATTAACACTGAACCCTGTGGGAGTCTCACTGATTAACACTGAACCCTGTGGGAGTCTCACTGATTAACACTGAACCTTATGGGAGTCACACTGATTAACAATGAACCCTGTGGGAGTCGCACTGATTAACACTGAACCCTGTGGGAGTCTCACTGATTAACACTAAACCCTATGGGAGTCTGACTGATTAACACTGAACCCTATGGGAGTCTCACTGATTAACATTGAACCCTGTGGGAGTCGCACTGATTAACACTGAACCCTGTGGGAGTCTCACTGATTAACAATGAACCCTATGGGAGTCTCACTGATTAACAATGAACCCTGTGGGAGTCGCACTGATTAACACTGAACCCTGTGGGAGTCTCACTGATTAACAATGAACCCTATGGGAGTCTCACTGATTAAAACTGTACCCTATGGGAGTTTCACTGATTAACACTGAACCCTATGGGAGTCTCACTGATTAACATTGAACCCTGTGGGAGTCTCACTGATTAACACTGAACCCTGTGGGAGTCTCACTGATTAACACTGAACCCTATGGGAGTCTCACTGATTAACACTGAACCCTGTGGGAGTCTCACTGATTAACACTAAACCCTATGGGAGTCTGACTGATTAACACTGAACCCTATGGGAGTCTCACTGATAAACAATGAACCCTGTGGGAGTCGCACTGATTAACACTGAACCCTGTGGGAGTCTCACTGATTAACAATGAACCCTATGGGAGTCTCACTGATTAACAATGAACCCTGTGGGAGTCGCACTGATTAACACTGAACCCTGTGGGAGTCGCACTGATTAACACTGAACCATGTGGGAGTCTCACTGATTAACAATGAACCCTATGGGAGTCTCACTGATTAACAATGAACCCTGTGGGAGTCTCACTGATTAACACTCAACCCTGTGGGAGTCTCACTGATTAACACTGAACCCTGTGGGAGTCTCACTGATTAACACTGAACCTTATGGGAGTCACACTGATTAACAATGAACCCTGTGGGAGTCGCACTGATTAACACTGAACCCTGTGGGAGTCTCACTGATTAACAATGAACCCTATGGGAGTCTCACTGATTAAAACTGTACACTATGGGAGTCGCACTGATTAACACTGAACCCTGTGGGAGTCTCACTGATTAACACTAAACCCTATGGGAGTCTGACTGATTAACACTGAACCCTATGGGAGTCTCACTGATTAACATTGAACCCTGTGGGAGTCGCACTGATTAACACTGAACCCTGTGGGAGTCTCACTGATTAACAATGAACCCTATGGGAGTCTCACTGATTAACAATGAACCCTGTGGGAGTCGCACTGATTAACACTGAACCCTGTGGGAGTCTCACTGATTAACAATGAACCCTATGGGAGTCTCACTGATTAAAACTGTACCCTATGGGAGTTTCACTGATTAACACTGAACCCTATGGGAGTCTCACTGATTAACATTGAACCCTGTGGGAGTCTCACTGATTAACACTGAACCCTGTGGGAGTCTCACTGATTAACACTGAACCCTATGGGAGTCTCACTGATTAACACTGAACCCTGTGGGAGTCTCACTGATTAACACTAAACCCTATGGGAGTCTGACTGATTAACACTGAACCCTATGGGAGTCTCACTGATAAACAATGAACCCTGTGGGAGTCGCACTGATTAACACTGAACCCTGTGGGAGTCTCACTGATTAACAATGAACCCTATGGGAGTCTCACTGATTAACAATGAACCCTGTGGGAGTCGCACTGATTAACACTGAACCCTGTGGGAGTCGCACTGATTAACACTGAACCATGTGGGAGTCTCACTGATTAACAATGAACCCTATGGGAGTCTCACTGATTAACAATGAACCCTGTGGGAGTCTCACTGATTAACACTCAACCCTGTGGGAGTCTCACTGATTAACACTGAACCCTGTGGGAGTCTCACTGATTAACACTGAACCTTATGGGAGTCACACTGATTAACAATGAACCCTGTGGGAGTCGCACTGATTAACACTGAACCCTGTGGGAGTCTCACTGATTAACAATGAACCCTATGGGAGTCTCACTGATTAAAACTGTACACTATGGGAGTTTCACTGATTAACACTGAACCCTATGGGAGTCTCACTGATTAACACTGAACCCTGTGGGAGTCTCACGGATAAACACTGAACCGTATAGGAGTCTCACTGATTAACACTGAACCCTTGGGGAGTCTCACTGATTAACACTGAACCCTGTGGGAGTCTCACTGATTAACACTGAACCCTATGGGAGTCTCACTGATTAACACTGAACTCTGTGGGAGTCTCACTGATTAACACTCAACCCTGTGGGAGTCTCACTGATTAACACTGAACCCTATGGAAGTCTCACTGATTAACACTGAACCCTGTGGGAGTCTCACTGATTAACACTGTACCCTATGGGAGTCTCACTGATTAAAACTGAACCCTATGGGAGTCTCACTGATTAACACTGAACCTTGTGGGAGTCTCACTGATTAACACTGTACCCTGTGGGAGTCTCACTCATTAACACTGAACCCTATGGGAGTCTCACTGATTAACACTGAACCCTATGGGAGTCTCACTGATTAACACTGAACCCTGTGGGAGTCTCACTGATTAACACTGAACCCTATGGGAGTCTCACTGATTAACAATGAACCCTGTGGGAGTCGCACTGATTAACACTGAACCCTGTGTGAGTCTCACTGATAAACAATGAACCCTATGGGAGTCTCACTGATTAACAATGAACCCTGTGGGAGTCTCACTGATTAACACTGAACCCTGTGGGAGTTTCACTGATTAACACTGAACCCTGTGGGAGTCTCACTGATTAACACTGAACCTTATGGGAGTCACACTGATTAACAATGAACCCTGTGGGAGTCGCACTGATTAACACTGAACCCTGTGGGAGTCTCACTGATTAACAATGAACCCTATGGGAGTCTCACTGATTAAAACTGTACACTATGGGAGTTTCACTGATTAACACTGAACCCTATGGGAGTCTCACTGATTAACATTGACCCCTGTGGGAGTCTCACTGATTAACACTGAACCCTGTGGGAGTCTCACAGATAAACACTGAACCGTATGGGAGTCTCACTGATTAACACTGAACCCTGTGGGAGTCTCACTGATTAACACTGAACCCTGTGGTAGTCTCACTGATTAACACTGAACCCTATGGGAGTCTCACTGATTAACACTGAACCCTGTGGGAGTCTCACTGATTAACACTAAACCCTATGGGAGTCTGACTGATTAACACTGAACCCTATGGGAGTCTCACTGATAAACAATGAACCCTGTGGGAGTCGCACTGATTAACACTGAACCCTGTGGGAGTCTCACTGATTAAACTGAACCCTGTGGGAGTCTCACTGATTAACACTCAACCCTGTGGGAGTCTCACTGATTAACACTGAACCCTATGGGAGTCTCACTGATTAACACTGAACCCTGTGGGAGTCTCACTGATTAACACTGAACCCTATGGGAGTCTCACTGATTAACAATGAACCCTGCGGGAGTCGCACTGATTAACACTGAACCCTGTGGGAGTCTCACTGATTAACAATGAACCCTATGGGAGTCTCACTGATTAACAATTAACCCTGCGGGAGTCGCACTGATTAACACTGAACCCTGTGGGAGTCTCACTGATTAACACTGAACCCTGTGGGAGTCTCACTGATTAACACTGAACCTTATGGGAGTCACACTGATTAACAATGAACCCTGTGGGAGTCGCACTGATTAACACTGAACCCTGTGGGAGTCTCACTGATTAACACTAAACCCTATGGGAGTCTGACTGATTAACACTGAACCCTATGGGAGTCTCACTGATTAACATTGAACCCTGTGGGAGTCGCACTGATTAACACTGAACCCTGTGGGAGTCTCACTGATTAACAATGAACCCTATGGGAGTCTCACTGATTAACAATGAACCCTGTGGGAGTCGCACTGATTAACACTGAACCCTGTGGGAGTCTCACTGATTAACAATGAACCCTATGGGAGTCTCACTGATTAAAACTGTACCCTATGGGAGTTTCACTGATTAACACTGAACCCTATGGGAGTCTCACTGATTAACATTGAACCCTGTGGGAGTCTCACTGATTAACACTGAACCCTGTGGGAGTCTCACTGATTAACACTGAACCCTATGGGAGTCTCACTGATTAACACTGAACCCTGTGGGAGTCTCACTGATTAACACTAAACCCTATGGGAGTCTGACTGATTAACACTGAACCCTATGGGAGTCTCACTGATAAACAATGAACCCTGTGGGAGTCGCACTGATTAACACTGAACCCTGTGGGAGTCTCACTGATTAACAATGAACCCTATGGGAGTCTCACTGATTAACAATGAACCCTGTGGGAGTCGCACTGATTAACACTGAACCCTGTGGGAGTCGCACTGATTAACACTGAACCATGTGGGAGTCTCACTGATTAACAATGAACCCTATGGGAGTCTCACTGATTAACAATGAACCCTGTGGGAGTCTCACTGATTAACACTCAACCCTGTGGGAGTCTCACTGATTAACACTGAACCCTGTGGGAGTCTCACTGATTAACACTGAACCTTATGGGAGTCACACTGATTAACAATGAACCCTGTGGGAGTCGCACTGATTAACACTGAACCCTGTGGGAGTCTCACTGATTAACAATGAACCCTATGGGAGTCTCACTGATTAAAACTGTACACTATGGGAGTTTCACTGATTAACACTGAACCCTATGGGAGTCTCACTGATTAACACTGAACCCTGTGGGAGTCTCACGGATAAACACTGAACCGTATAGGAGTCTCACTGATTAACACTGAACCCTTGGGGAGTCTCACTGATTAACACTGAACCCTGTGGGAGTCTCACTGATTAACACTGAACCCTATGGGAGTCTCACTGATTAACACTGAACTCTGTGGGAGTCTCACTGATTAACACTCAACCCTGTGGGAGTCTCACTGATTAACACTGAACCCTATGGAAGTCTCACTGATTAACACTGAACCCTGTGGGAGTCTCACTGATTAACACTGTACCCTATGGGAGTCTCACTGATTAAAACTGAACCCTATGGGAGTCTCACTGATTAACACTGAACCTTGTGGGAGTCTCACTGATTAACACTGTACCCTGTGGGAGTCTCACTCATTAACACTGAACCCTATGGGAGTCTCACTGATTAACACTGAACCCTATGGGAGTCTCACTGATTAACACTGAACCCTGTGGGAGTCTCACTGATTAACACTGAACCCTATGGGAGTCTCACTGATTAACAATGAACCCTGTGGGAGTCGCACTGATTAACACTGAACCCTGTGTGAGTCTCACTGATAAACAATGAACCCTATGGGAGTCTCACTGATTAACAATGAACCCTGTGGGAGTCTCACTGATTAACACTGAACCCTGTGGGAGTTTCACTGATTAACACTGAACCCTGTGGGAGTCTCACTGATTAACACTGAACCTTATGGGAGTCACACTGATTAACAATGAACCCTGTGGGAGTCGCACTGATTAACACTGAACCCTGTGGGAGTCTCACTGATTAACAATGAACCCTATGGGAGTCTCACTGATTAAAACTGTACACTATGGGAGTTTCACTGATTAACACTGAACCCTATGGGAGTCTCACTGATTAACATTGACCCCTGTGGGAGTCTCACTGATTAACACTGAACCCTGTGGGAGTCTCACAGATAAACACTGAACCGTATGGGAGTCTCACTGATTAACACTGAACCCTGTGGGAGTCTCACTGATTAACACTGAACCCTGTGGGAGTCTCACTGATTAACACTGAACCCTATGGGAGTCTCACTGATTAACACTGAACTCTGTGGGAGTCTCACTGATTAACACTCAACCCTGTGGGAGTCTCACTGATTAACACTGAACCCTATGGAAGTCTCACTGATTAACACTGAATACTGTGGGAGTCTCACTGATTAACACTGTACCCTATGGGAGTCTCACTGATTAACACTGAACCCTATGGGAGTCTCACTGATTAACACTGAACCTTGTGGGAGTCTCACTGATTAACACTGTACCCTGTGGGAGTCTCACTGATTAACACTGAACCCTATGGGAGTCTCACTGATTAACACTGAACCCTATGGGAGTCTCACTGATTAACACTGTACCCTATGGGAGTCTCACTGATTAACACTGAACCCTATGGGATTCTCACTGATTAACACTGAACCCTATGGGAGTCTCACTGATTAACACTGAACCCTGTGGGAGTCTCACTGATTAACACTGAACCCTATGGGAGTCTCACTGATTAACACTGAACCCTGTGGGAGTCTCACTGATTAACACTAAACCCTATGGGAGTCTGACTGATTAACACTGAACCCTATGGGAGTCTCACTGATAAACAATGAACCCTGTGGGAGTCGCACTGATTAACACTGAACCCTGTGGGAGTCTCACTGATTAACAATGAACCCTATGGGAGTCTCACTGATTAACAATGAACCCTGTGGGAGTCGCACTGATTAACACTGAACCCTGTGGGAGTCGCACTGATTAACACTGAACCATGTGGGAGTCTCACTGATTAACAATGAACCCTATGGGAGTCTCACTGATTAACAATGAACCCTGTGGGAGTCTCACTGATTAACACTGAACCCTGTGGGAGTCTCACTGATTAACACTGAACCCTGTGGGAGTCTCACTGATTAACACTGAACCTTATGGGAGTCACACTGATTAACAATGAACCCTGTGGGAGTCGCACTGATTAACACTGAACCCTGTGGGAGTCTCACTGATTAACAATGAACCCTATGGGAGTCTCACTGATTAAAACTGTACACTATGGGAGTTTCACTGATTAACACTGAACCCTATGGGAGTCTCACTGATTAACACTGAACCCTGTGGGAGTCTCACTGATTAACAATGAACCCTATGGGAGTCTCACTGATTAAAACTGTACACTATGGGAGTTTCACTGATTAACACTGAACCCTATGGGAGTCTCACTGATTAACACTGAACCCTGTGGGAGTCTCACGGATAAACACTGAACCGTATAGGAGTCTCACTGATTAACACTGAACCCTTGGGGAGTCTCACTGATTAACACTGAACCCTGTGGGAGTCTCACTGATTAACACTGAACCCTATGGGAGTCTCACTGATTAACACTGAACTCTGTGGGAGTCTCACTGATTAACACTCAACCCTGTGGGAGTCTCACTGATTAACACTGAACCCTATGGAAGTCTCACTGATTAACACTGAACCCTGTGGGAGTCTCACTGATTAACACTGTACCCTATGGGAGTCTCACTGATTAAAACTGAACCCTATGGGAGTCTCACTGATTAACACTGAACCTTGTGGGAGTCTCACTGATTAACACTGTACCCTGTGGGAGTCTCACTCATTAACACTGAACCCTATGGGAGTCTCACTGATTAACACTGAACCCTATGGGAGTCTCACTGATTAACATTGTACCCTATGGGAGTCTCACTGATTAACACTGAATCCTATGGGATTCTCACTGATTAACACTGAACCCTATGGGAGTCTCACTGATTAACACTGAACCCTGTGGTAGTCTCACTGATTAACACTGAACCCTATGGGAGTCTCACTGATTAACACTGAACCCTGTGGGAGTCTCACTGATTAACACTAAACCCTATGGGAGTCTGACTGATTAACACTGAACCCTATGGGAGTCTCACTGATAAACAATGAACCCTGTGGGAGTCGCACTGATTAACACTGAACCCTGTGGGAGTCTCACTGATTAAACTGAACCCTGTGGGAGTCTCACTGATTAACACTCAACCCTGTGGGAGTCTCACTGATTAACACTGAACCCTATGGGAGTCTCACTGATTAACACTGAACCCTGTGGGAGTCTCACTGATTAACACTGAACCCTATGGGAGTCTCACTGATTAACAATGAACCCTGCGGGAATCGCACTGATTAACACTGAACCCTGTGGGAGTCTCACTGATTAACAATGAACCCTATGGGAGTCTCACTGATTAACAATTAACCCTGCGGGAGTCGCACTGATTAACACTGAACCCTGTGGGAGTCTCACTGATTAACACTGAACCCTGTGGGAGTCTCACTGATTAACACTGAACCTTATGGGAGTCACACTGATTAACAATGAACCCTGTGGGAGTCGCACTGATTAACACTGAACCCTGTGGGAGTCTCACTGATTAACACTAAACCCTATGGGAGTCTGACTGATTAACACTGAACCCTATGGGAGTCTCACTGATTAACAATGAACCCTGTGGGAGTCGCACTGATTAACACTGAACCCTGTGGGAGTCTCACTGATTAACAATGAACCCTATGGGAGTCTCACTGATTAACAATGAACCCTGTGGGAGTCGCACTGATTAACACTGAACCCTGTGGGAGTCTCACTGATTAACAATGAACCCTATGGGAGTCTCACTGATTAAAACTGTACCCTATGGGAGTTTCACTGATTAACACTGAACCCTATGGGAGTCTCACTGATTAACATTGAACCCTGTGGGAGTCTCACTGATTAACACTGAACCCTGTGGGAGTCTCACTGATTAACACTGAACCCTACGGGAGTCTCACTGATTAACACTGAACCCTGTGGGAGTCTCACTGATTAACACTGAACCCTGTGGGAGTCTCACTGATTAACACTGAACCCTATGGGAGTCTCACTGATTAACACTGAACCCTGTGGGAGTCTCACTGATTAACACTCAACCCTGCGGGAGTCTCACTGATTAACACTCAACCCTGTGGGAGTCTCACTGATTACCACTGAACCCTATGGAAGTCTCACTGATTAACACTGAACCCTGTGGGAGTCTCACTGATTAACACTGTACCCTATGGGAGTCTCACTGATTAACACTGAACCCTATGGGAGTCTCACTGATTAACACTGAACCCTATGGGAGTCTCACTGATTAACACTGCACCCTGTGGGAGTCTCACTGATTAACACTGAACCCTATCGGAGTCTCACTGATTAACAATGAACCCTGTGGGAGTCGCACTGATTAAAACTGAACCCTGTGGGAGTCTCACTGATTAACAATTAACCCTATGGGAGTCTCACTGATTAAAACTGTACCCTGTGGGAGTCTCACTGATTAACACTGAACCCTATGGGAGTCTCACTGATTAACACTGAACCCTGTGGGAGTCTCACTGATTAACACTCAACCCTGTGGGAGTCTCACTGATTAACACTCAACCCTGTGGGAGTCTCACTGATTAACACTGAACCCTATGGAAGTCTAACTGATTAACACTGAACACTGCGGGAGTCTCACTGATTAACACAGTACCCTATGGGAGTCTCACTGATTAACACTGAACCCTATGGGAGTCTCACTGATTAACACTGAACCCTGTGGGGTCTCACTGATTAACACTGTACCCTGTGGGAGTCTCACTGATTAACACTGAACCCTATGGGAGTCTCACTGATTAACATTGAACCCTGTGGGAGTCTCACTGATTAACACTGAACCCTGTGGGAGTCTCACTGATTAACACTGAACCCTACGGGAGTCTCACTGATTAACACTGAACCCTGTGGGAGTCTCAGTGATTAACACTGAACCCTATGGGAGTCTCACTGATTAACACTGAACCCTATGGGAGTTTCACTGATTAACACTGAACCCTGTGGGAGTCTCACTGATTAACACTCAAACCTGTGGGAGTCTCACTGATTAACACTCAACCCTGTGGGAGTCTCACTGATTAACACTGAACCCTATGGGAGTCTCACTGATTAACACTGAACCCTATGGGAGTCTCACTGATTAACACTGAACCCTGTGGGAGTCTCACTGATTAACACTGAACCCTATGGGAGTCTCACTGATTAACACTGAACCCTATGGGAGTCTCACCGATTAACACTCAACCCTGTGGGAGTCTCACTGATTAACACTCAACCCTGTGGGAGTCTCACTGATTAACACTCAACCCTGTGGGAGTCTCACTGATTAACACTCAACCCTGTGGGAGTCTCACTGATTAACACTGAACCCTGTGGGAGTCTCACTGATGAACCCTGAACCATGTGGGAGTCTCACTGATTAACACTGAACCCTATGGGAGTCTCACTGATTAACACTGAACCCTGTGGGAGTCTCACTGATTAACACTCAACCCTGTGGGAGTCTCACTGATTAACACTGAACCTTATGGGAGTCTCACTGATGAACCCTGAACCCTGTGGGAGTCTCACTGATTAACACTGAACCCTATGGGAGTCTCACTGATTAACACTGAACCCTATGGGAATCTCACTGATTAACACTGAACCCTATGGGAGTCTCACTGATTAACACTGAACCCTATGGGAGTCTCACTGATTAACACTGAACCCTGTGGGAGTCTCACCGATTAACACTCAACCCTGTGGGAGTCTCACTGATTAACACTCAACCCTGTGGGAGTCTCACTGATTAACACTGAACCCTGTGGGAGTCTCACTGATGAACCCTGAACCATGTGGGAGTCTCACTGATTAACACTGGACCCTATTGGAGTCTCTCTGATTAACACTGAACCCTATGGGAGTCTCACTGATTAACACTGCACCCTATGGGAGTCTCACTGATTAACACTGAACCCTATGGGATTCTCACTGATTAACACTGAACCCTATGGGAGTCTCACTGATTAACACTGAACCCTGTGGGAGTCTCACTGATTAACACTGAACCCTATGGGAGTCTCACTGATTAACACTGAACCCTGTGGGAGTCTCACTGATTAACACTAAACCCTATGGGAGTCTCACTGATTAACACTGAACCCTGTGGGAGTCTTACTGATGAACCCTGAACCCTGTGGGAGTCTCACTGATTAACACTGAACCCTATGGGAGTCTCACTGATTAACACTGAACCCTGTGGGAGTCTCACTGATTAACAATGAACCTTGTGGGAGTCGCACTGATTAACACTGAACCATGTGGGAGTCTCACTGATTAACAATGCACCCTGTGGGAGTCTCACTGATTAACACTGAACCCTGTGGGAGTCTCACTGATTAACACTGAACCATGTGGGGGTCTCACTGATTAACACTGAACCCTATGGGAGTCTCACTGATTAACAATGAACCCTGTGGGAGTCTCACTGATTAACACTGAACCCTGTGGGAGTCTCACTGATTAACACTGAACTATGTGGGAGTCTCACTGATTAACACTGAACCCTATGGGAGTCTCACTGATTAACAATGAACCCTGTGGGAGTCGCACTGATTAACACTGAACCCTGTGGGAGTCACACTGATTAACACTGAACCCTGTGGGAGTCTCACTGATTAACACTCAACCCTGTGGGAGTCTCACTGATTAACACTCAACCCTGTGGGAGTCTCACTGATTAACACTGAACCCTGTGGGAGTCTCACTGATGAACCCTGAACCATGTGGGAGTCTCACTGATTAACACTGAACCCTATGGGAGTCTCACTGATTAACACTGAACCCTGTGGGAGTCTCACTGATTAACACTCAACCCTGTGGGAGTCTCACTGATTAACACTAAACCCTATGGGAGTCTGACTGATTAACACTGAACCCTATGGGAGTCTCACTGATTAACAATGAACCCTGTGGGAGTCGCACTGATTAACACTGAACCCTGTGGGAGTCTCACTGATTAACAATGAACCCTATGGGAGTCTCACTGATTAACAATGAACCCTGTGGGAGTCGCACTGATTAACACTGAACCCTGTGGGAGTCTCACTGATTAACAATGAACCCTATGGGAGTCTCACTGATTAAAACTGTACCCTATGGGAGTTTCACTGATTAACACTGAACCCTATGGGAGTCTCACTGATTAACATTGAACCCTGTGGGAGTCTCACTGATTAACACTGAACCCTGTGGGAGTCTCACTGATTAACACTGAACCCTACGGGAGTCTCACTGATTAACACTGAACCCTGTGGGAGTCTCACTGATTAACACTGAACCCTGTGGGAGTCTCACTGATTAACACTGAACCCTATGGGAGTCTCACTGATTAACACTGAACCCTGTGGGAGTCTCACTGATTAACACTCAACCCTGCGGGAGTCTCACTGATTAACACTCAACCCTGTGGGAGTCTCACTGATTACCACTGAACCCTATGGAAGTCTCACTGATTAACACTGAACCCTGTGGGAGTCTCACTGATTAACACTGTACCCTATGGGAGTCTCACTGATTAACACTGAACCCTATGGGAGTCTCACTGATTAACACTGAACCCTATGGGAGTCTCACTGATTAACACTGCACCCTGTGGGAGTCTCACTGATTAACACTGAACCCTATCGGAGTCTCACTGATTAACAATGAACCCTGTGGGAGTCGCACTGATTAAAACTGAACCCTGTGGGAGTCTCACTGATTAACAATTAACCCTATGGGAGTCTCACTGATTAAAACTGTACCCTGTGGGAGTCTCACTGATTAACACTGAACCCTATGGGAGTCTCACTGATTAACACTGAACCCTGTGGGAGTCTCACTGATTAACACTCAACCCTGTGGGAGTCTCACTGATTAACACTCAACCCTGTGGGAGTCTCACTGATTAACACTGAACCCTATGGAAGTCTAACTGATTAACACTGAACACTGCGGGAGTCTCACTGATTAACACAGTACCCTATGGGAGTCTCACTGATTAACACTGAACCCTATGGGAGTCTCACTGATTAACACTGAACCCTGTGGGGTCTCACTGATTAACACTGTACCCTGTGGGAGTCTCACTGATTAACACTGAACCCTATGGGAGTCTCACTGATTAACATTGAACCCTGTGGGAGTCTCACTGATTAACACTGAACCCTGTGGGAGTCTCACTGATTAACACTGAACCCTACGGGAGTCTCACTGATTAACACTGAACCCTGTGGGAGTCTCAGTGATTAACACTGAACCCTATGGGAGTCTCACTGATTAACACTGAACCCTATGGGAGTTTCACTGATTAACACTGAACCCTGTGGGAGTCTCACTGATTAACACTCAACCCTGTGGGAGTCTCACTGATTAACACTCAACCCTGTGGGAGTCTCACTGATTAACACTGAACCCTATGGGAGTCTCACTGATTAACACTGAACCCTATGGGAGTCTCACTGATTAACACTGAACCCTGTGGGAGTCTCACTGATTAACACTGAACCCTATGGGAGTCTCACTGATTAACACTGAACCCTATGGGAGTCTCACCGATTAACACTCAACCCTGTGGGAGTCTCACTGATTAACACTCAACCCTGTGGGAGTCTCACTGATTAACACTCAACCCTGTGGGAGTCTCACTGATTAACACTCAACCCTGTGGGAGTCTCACTGATTAACACTGAACCCTGTGGGAGTCTCACTGATGAACCCTGAACCATGTGGGAGTCTCACTGATTAACACTGAACCCTATGGGAGTCTCACTGATTAACACTGAACCCTGTGGGAGTCTCACTGATTAACAATGAACCTTGTGGGAGTCGCACTGATTAACACTGAACCATGTGGGAGTCTCACTGATTAACAATGCACCCTGTGGGAGTCTCACTGATTAACACTGAACCCTGTGGGAGTCTCACTGATTAACACTGAACCATGTGGGGGTCTCACTGATTAACACTGAACCCTATGGGAGTCTCACTGATTAACAATGAACCCTGTGGGCGTCTCACTGATTAACACTGAACCCTGTGGGAGTCTCACTGATTAACACTGAACTATGTGGGAGTCTCACTGATTAACAATGAACCCTGTGGGAGTCTCACTGATTAACACTGAACCCTGTGGGAGTCTCACTGATTAACACTGAACCCTGTGGGAGTCTCACTGATTAACACTGAACCTTATGGGAGTCACACTGATTAACAATGAACCCTGTGGGAGTCGCACTGATTAACACTGAACCCTGTGGGAGTCTCACTGATTAACACTAAACCCTATGGGAGTCTGACTGATTAACACTGAACCCTATGGGAGTCTCACTGATTAACAATGAACCCTGTGGGAGTCGCACTGATTAACACTGAACCCTGTGGGAGTCTCACTGATTAACAATGAACCCTATGGGAGTCTCACTGATTAAGAATGAACCCTGTGGGAGTCGCACTGATTAACACTGAACCCTGTGGGAGTCTCACTGATTAACAATGAACCCTATGGGAGTCTCACTGATTAAAACTGTACCCTATGGGAGTTTCACTGATTAACACTGAACCCTATGGGAGTCTCACTGATTAACATTGAACCCTGTGGGAGTCTCACTGATTAACACTGAACCCTGTGGGAGTCTCACTGATTAACACTGAACCCTACGGGAGTCTCACTGATTAACACTGAACCCTGTGGGAGTCTCACTGATTAACACTGAACCCTGTGGGAGTCTCACTGATTAACACTGAACCCTATGGGAGTCTCACTGATTAACACTGAACCCTGTGGGAGTCTCACTGATTAACACTCAACCCTGCGGGAGTCTCACTGATTAACACTCAACCCTGTGGGAGTCTCACTGATTACCACTGAACCCTATGGAAGTCTCACTGATTAACACTGAACCCTGTGGGAGTCTCACTGATTAACACTGTACCCTATGGGAGTCTCACTGATTAACACTGAACCCTATGGGAGTCTCACTGATTAACACTGAACCCTATGGGAGTCTCACTGATTAACACTGCACCCTGTGGGAGTCTCACTGATTAACACTGAACCCTATCGGAGTCTCACTGATTAACAATGAACCCTGTGGGAGTCGCACTGATTAAAACTGAACCCTGTGGGAGTCTCACTGATTAACAATTAACCCTATGGGAGTCTCACTGATTAAAACTGTACCCTGTGGGAGTCTCACTGATTAACACTGAACCCTATGGGAGTCTCACTGATTAACACTGAACCCTGTGGGAGTCTCACTGATTAACACTCAACCCTGTGGGCGTCTCACTGATTAACACTCAACCCTGTGGGAGTCTCACTGATTAACACTGAACCCTATGGAAGTCTAACTGATTAACACTGAACACTGCGGGAGTCTCACTGATTAACACAGTACCCTATGGGAGTCTCACTGATTAACACTGAACCCTATGGGAGTCTCACTGATTAACACTGAACCCTGTGGGGTCTCACTGATTAACACTGTACCCTGTGGGAGTCTCACTGATTAACACTGAACCCTATGGGAGTCTCACTGATTAACATTGAACCCTGTGGGAGTCTCACTGATTAACACTGAACCCTGTGGGAGTCTCACTGATTAACACTGAACCCTACGGGAGTCTCACTGATTAACACTGAACCCTGTGGGAGTCTCAGTGATTAACACTGAACCCTATGGGAGTCTCACTGATTAACACTGAACCCTATGGGAGTTTCACTGATTAACACTGAACCCTGTGGGAGTCTCACTGATTAACACTCAACCCTGTGGGAGTCTCACTGATTAACACTCAACCCTGTGGGAGTCTCACTGATTAACACTGAACCCTATGGGAGTCTCACTGATTAACACTGAACCCTATGGGAGTCTCACTGATTAACACTGAACCCTGTGGGAGTCTTACTGATTAACACTGAACCCTATGGGAGTCTCACTGATTAACACTGAACCCTATGGGAGTCTCACCGATTAACACTCAACCCTGTGGGAGTCTCACTGATTAACACTCAACCCTGTGGGAGTCTCACTGATTAACACTCAACCCTGTGGGAGTCTCACTGATTAACACTCAACCCTGTGGGAGTCTCACTGATTAACACTGAACCCTGTGGGAGTCTCACTGATGAACCCTGAACCATGTGGGAGTCTCACTGATTAACACTGAACCCTATGGGAGTCTCACTGATTAACACTGAACCCTGTGGGAGTCTCACTGATTAACACTCAACCCTGTGGGAGTCTCACTGATTAACACTGAACCTTATGGGAGTCTCACTGATGAACCCTGAACCCTGTGGGAGTCTCACTGATTAACACTGAACCCTATGGGAGTCTCACTGATTAACACTGAACCCTATGGGAATCTCACTGATTAACACTGAACCCTATGGGAGTCTCACTGATTAACACTGAACCCTATGGGAGTCTCACTGATTAACACTGAACCCTGTGGGAGTCTCACCGATTAACACTCAACCCTGTGGGAGTCTCACTGATTAACACTCAACCCTGTGGGAGTCTCACTGATTAACACTGAACCCTGTGGGAGTCTCACTGATGAACCCTGAACCATGTGGGAGTCTCACTGATTAACACTGGACCCTATTGGAGTCTCTCTGATTAACACTGAACCCTATGGGAGTCTCACTGATTAACACTGCACCCTATGGGAGTCTCACTGATTAACACTGAACCCTATGGGATTCTCACTGATTAACACTGAACCCTATGGGAGTCTCACTGATTAACACTGAACCCTGTGGGAGTCTCACTGATTAACACTGAACCCTATGGGAGTCTCACTGATTAACACTGAACCCTGTGGGAGTCTCACTGATTAACACTAAACCCTATGGGAGTCTCACTGATTAACACTGAACCCTGTGGGAGTCTTACTGATGAACCCTGAACCCTGTGGGAGTCTCACTGATTAACACTGAACCCTATGGGAGTCTCACTGATTAACACTGAACCCTGTGGGAGTCTCACTGATTAACAATGAACCTTGTGGGAGTCGCACTGATTAACACTGAACCATGTGGGAGTCTCACTGATTAACACTGAACCATGTGGGGGTCTCACTGATTAACACTGAACCCTATGGGAGTCTCACTGATTAACAATGAACCCTGTGGGAGTCTCACTGATTAACACTGAACCCTGTGGGAGTCTCACTGATTAACACTGAACTATGTGGGAGTCTCACTGATTAACACTGAACCCTATGGGAGTCTCACTGATTAACAATGAACCCTGTGGGAGTCGCACTGATTAACACTGAACCCTGTGGGAGTCGCACTGATTAACACTGAACCCTGTGGGAGGCTCACTGATTAACACTCAACCCTGTGGGAGTCTCACTGATTAACACTCAACCCTGTGGGAGTCTCACTGATTAACACTGAACCCTGTGGGAGTCTCACTGATGAACCCTGAACCATGTGGGAGTCTCACTGATTAACACTGAACCCTATGGGAGTCTCACTGATTAACACTGAACCCTGTGGGAGTCTCACTGATTAACACTCAACCCTGTGGGAGTCTCACTGATTAACACTGAACCTTATGGGAGTCTCACTGATGAACCCTGAACCCTGTGGGAGTCTCACTGATTAACACTGAACCCTATGGGAGTCTCACTGATTAACACTGAACCCTATGGGAATCTCACTGATTAACACTGAACCCTATGGGAGTCTCACTGATTAACACTGAACCCTATGGGTGTCTCACTGATTAACACTGAACCCTGTGGGAGTCTCACCGATTAACACTCAACCCTGTGGGAGTCTCACTGATTAACACTCAACCCTGTGGGAGTCTCACTGATGAACACTGAACCCTGTGGGAGTCTCACTGATGAACCCTGAACCATGTGGGAGTTTCACTGATTAACACTGGACCCTATTGGAGTCTCTATGATTAACACTGAACCCTATGGGAGTCTCACTGATTAACACTGCACCCTATGTGAGTCTCACTGATTAACACTGAACCCTATGGGATTCTCACTGATTAACACTGAACCCTATGGGAGTCTCACTGATTAACACTGAACCCTGTGGGAGTCTCACTGATTAACACTGAACCCTATGGGAGTCTCACTGATTAACACTGAACCCTGTGGGAGTCTCACTGATTAACACTAAACCCTATGGGAGTCTCACTGATTAACACTGAACCCTGTGGGAGTCTTACTGATGAACCCTGAACCCTGTGGGAGTCTCACTGATTAACACTGAACTCTATGGGAGTCTCACTGATTAACACTGAACCCTGTGGGAGTCTCACTGATTAACAATGAACCTTGTGGGAGTCGCACTGATTAACACTGAACCATGTGGGAGTCTCACTGATTAACAATGCACCCTGTGGGAGTCTCACTGATTAACACTGAACCCTGTGGGAGTCTCACTGATTAACACTGAACCATGTGGGGGTCTCACTGATTAACACTGAACCCTATGGGAGTCTCACTGATTAACAATGAACCCTGTGGGAGTCGCACTGATTAACACTGAACCCTGTGGGAGTCTCACTGATTAACAATGAACCCTATGGGAGTCTCACTGATTAAAACTGTACCCTATGGGAGTTTCACTGTTTAACACTGAACCCTATGGAAGTGTCACTGATTAACACTGAACCCTGTGGGAGTCTCACTGATGAACCCTAAACCCTGTGGGAGTCTCACTGATTAACACTGAACCCTATGGGAGTCTCACTGATTAACACTGAACCCTGTGGGAGTCTCACTGATTAACACTGAACCCTATGGGAGTCTCACTGATTAACAATGAACCCTGTGGGAGTCGCACTGATTAACACTGAACCCTGTGGGAGTCTCACTGATAAACAATGAACCCTATGGGAGTCTCACTGATTAACAATGAACCCTGTGGGAGTCTCACTGATTAACACTGAACCCTGTGGGAGTTTCACTGATTAACACTGAACCCTGTGGGAGTCTCACTGATTAACACTGAACCTTATGGGAGTCACACTGATTAACAATGAACCCTGTGGGAGTCGCACTGATTAACACTGAACCCTGTGGGAGTCTCACTGATTAACAATGAACCCTATGGGAGTCTCACTGATTAAAACTGTACACTATGGGAGTTTCACTGATTAACACTGAACCCTATGGGAGTCTCACTGATTAACATTGACCCCTGTGGGAGTCTCACTGATTAACACTGAACCCTGTGGGATTCTCACAGATAAACACTGAACCGTATGGGAGTCTCACTGATTAACACTGAACCCTGTGGGAGTCTCACTGATTAACACTGAACCCTGTGGGAGTCTCACTGATTAACACTGAACCCTATGGGAGTCTCACTGATTAACACTGAACTCTGTGGGAGTCTCACTGATTAACACTCAACCCTGTGGGAGTCTCACTGATTAACACTGAACCCTATGGAAGTCTCACTGATTAACACTGAACACTGTGGGAGTCTCACTGATTAACACTGAACCCTATGGGAGTCTCACTGATTAACACTGAACCCTATGGGAGTCTCACTGATTAACACTGTACCCTATGGGAGTCTCACTGATTAACACTGAACCCTATGGGATTCTCACTGATTAACACTGAACCCTATGGGAGTCTCACTGATTAACACTGAACCCTGTGGGAGTCTCACTGATTAACACTGAACCCTATGGGAGTCTCACTGATTAACACTGAACCCTGTGGGAGTCTCACTGATTAACACTAAACCCTATGGGAGTCTGACTGATTAACACTGAACCCTATGGGAGTCTCACTGATAAACAATGAACCCTGTGGGAGTCGCACTGATTAACACTGAACCCTGTGGGAGTCTCACTGATTAACAATGAACCCTATGGGAGTCTCACTGATTAACAATGAACCCTGTGGGAGTCGCACTGATTAACACTGAACCCTGTGGGAGTCGCACTGATTAACACTGAACCATGTGGGAGTCTCACTGATTAACAATGAACCCTATGGGAGTCTCACTGATTAACAATGAACCCTGTGGGAGTCTCACTGATTAACACTGAACCCTGTGGGAGTCTCACTGATTAACACTGAACCCTGTGGGAGTCTCACTGATTAACACTGAACCTTATGGGAGTCACACTGATTAACAATGAACCCTGTGGGAGTCGCACTGATTAACACTGAACCCTGTGGGAGTCTCACTGATTAACAATGAACCCTATGGGAGTCTCACTGATTAAAACTGTACACTATGGGAGTTTCACTGATTAACACTGAACCCTATGGGAGTCTCACTGATTAACACTGAACCCTGTGGGAGTCTCACGGATAAACACTGAACCGTATAGGAGTCTCACTGATTAACACTGAACCCTTGGGGAGTCTCACTGATTAACACTGAACCCTGTGGGAGTCTCACTGATTAACACTGAACCCTATGGGAGTCTCACTGATTAACACTGAACTCTGTGGGAGTCTCACTGATTAACACTCAACCCTGTGGGAGTCTCACTGATTAACACTGAACCCTATGGAAGTCTCACTGATTAACACTTAACCCTGTGGGAGTCTCACTGATTAACACTGTACCCTATGGGAGTCTCACTGATTAAAACTGAACCCTATGGGAGTCTCACTGATTAACACTGAACCTTGTGGGAGTCTCACTGATTAACACTGTACCCTGTGGGAGTCTCACTCATTAACACTGAACCCTATGGGAGTCTCACTGATTAACACTGAACCCTATGGGAGTCTCACTGATTAACATTGTACCCTATGGGAGTCTCACTGATTAACACTGAATCCTATGGGATTATCACTGATTAACACTGAACCCTATGGGAGTCTCACTGATTAACACTGAACCCTGTGGTAGTCTCACTGATTAACACTGAACCCTATGGGAGTCTCACTGATTAACACTGAACCCTGTGGGAGTCTCACTGATTAACACTAAACCCTATGGGAGTCTGACTGATTAACACTGAACCCTATGGGAGTCTCACTGATAAACAATGAACCCTGTGGGAGTCGCACTGATTAACACTGAACCCTGTGGGAGTCTCACTGATTAAACTGAACCCTGTGGGAGTCTCACTGATTAACACTGAACCCTATGGGAGTCTCACTGATTAACACTGAACCCTGTGGGAGTCTCACTGATTAACACTAAACCCTATGGGAGTCTCACTGATTAACACTGAACCCTGTGGGGGTCTCACTGATTAACACTGAACCCTATGGGAGTCTCACTGATTAACAATGAACCCTGTGGGAGTCGCACTGATTAACACTGAACCCTGTGGGAGTCTCACTGATTAACACTCAACCCTGTGGGAGTCTCACTGATTAACACTCAACCCTGTGGGAGTCTCACTGATTAACACTGAACCCTGTGGGAGTCTCACTGATGAACCCTGAACCATGTGGGAGTCTCACTGATTAACACTGAACCCTATGGGAGTCTCACTGATTAACACTGAACCCTGTGGGAGTCTCACTGATTAACACTCAACCCTGTGGGAGTCTCACTGATTAACACTGAACCTTATGGGAGTCTCACTGATGAACCCTGAACCCTGTGGGAGTCTCACTGATTAACACTGAACCCTATGGGAGTCTCACTGATTAACACTGAACCCTATGGGAATCTCACTGATTAACACTGAACCCTATGGGAGTCTCACTGATTAACACTGAACCCTATGGGTGTCTCACTGATTAACACTGAACCCTGTGGGAGTCTCACCGATTAACACTCAACCCTGTGGGAGTCTCACTGATTAACACTCAACCCTGTGGGAGTCTCACTGATGAACACTGAACCCTGTGGGAGTCTCACTGATGAACCCTGAACCATGTGGGAGTTTCACTGATTAACACTGGACCCTATTGGAGTCTCTCTGATTAACACTGAACCCTATGGGAGTCTCACTGATTAACACTGCACCCTATGGGAGTCTCACTGATTAACACTGAACCCTATGGGATTCTCACTGATTAACACTGAACCCTATGGGAGTCTCACTGATTAACACTGAACCCTGTGGGAGTCTCACTGATTAACACTGAACCCTATGGGAGTCTCACTGATTAACACTGAACCCTGTGGGAGTCTCACTGATTAACACTAAACCCTATGGGAGTCTCACTGATTAACACTGAACCCTGTGGGAGTCTTACTGATGAACCCTGAACCCTGTGGGAGTCTCACTGATTAACACTGAACCCTATGGGAGTCTCACTGATTAACACTGAACCCTGTGGGAGTCTCACTGATTAACACTAAACCCTATGGGAGTCTCACTGATTAACACTGAACCCTGTGGGAGTCTTACTGATGAACCCTGAACCCTGTGGGAGTCTCACTGATTAACACTGAACCCTATGGGAGTCTCACTGATTAACACTGAACCCTGTGGGAGTCTCACTGATTAACACTGAACCCTATGGGAGTCTCACTGATTAACACTGAACCCTGTGGGAGTCTCACTGATTAACACTGAACCATGTGGGAGTCTCACTGATTAACACTGTACCCTATGGGAGTCTCACTGATTAACACTGAACCCTATGGGATTCTCACTGATTAACACTGAACCCTATGGGAGTCTCACTGATTAACACTGAACCCTGTGGGAGTCTCACTGATTAACACTGAACCCTATGGGAGTCTCACTGATTAACACTGAACCCTGTGGGAGTCTCACTGATTAACACTAAACCCTATGGGAGTCTGACTGATTAACACTGAACCCTATGGGAGTCTCACTGATAAACAATGAACCCTGTGGGAGTCGCACTGATTAACACTGAACCCTGTGGGAGTCTCACTGATTAACAATGAACCCTATGGGAGTCTCACTGATTAACAATGAACCCTGTGGGAGTCTCACTGATTAACACTGAACCCTGTGGGAGTCTCACTGATTAACACTGAACCCTGTGGGAGTCTCACTGATTAACACTGAACCTTATGGGAGTCACACTGATTAACAATGAACCCTGTGGGAGTCGCACTGATTAACACTGAACCCTGTGGGAGTCTCACTGATTAACAATGAACCCTATGGGAGTCTCACTGATTAAAACTGTACACTATGGGAGTTTCACTGATTAACACTGAACCCTATGGGAGTCTCACTGATTAACACTGAACCCTGTGGGAGTCTCACGGATAAACACTGAACCGTATAGGAGTCTCACTGATTAACACTGAACCCTTGGGGAGTCTCACTGATTAACACTGAACCCTGTGGGAGTCTCACTGATTAACACTGAACCCTATGGGAGTCTCACTGATTAACACTGAACTCTGTGGGAGTCTCACTGATTAACACTCAACCCTGTGGGAGTCTCACTGATTAACACTGAACCCTATGGAAGTCTCACTGATTAACACTGAACCCTGTGGGAGTCTCACTGATTAACACTGTACCCTATGGGAGTCTCACTGATTAAAACTGAACCCTATGGGAGTCTCACTGATTAACACTGAACCTTGTGGGAGTCTCACTGATTAACACTGTACCCTGTGGGAGTCTCACTCATTTACACTGAACCCTATGGGAGTCTCACTGATTAACACTGAACCCTATGGGAGTCTCACTGATTAACATTGTACCCTATGGGAGTCTCACTGATTAACACTGAATCCTATGGGATTCTCACTGTTTAACACTGAACCCTATGGGAGTCTCACTGATTAACACTGAACCCTGTGGTAGTCTCACTGATTAACACTGAACCCTATGGGAGTCTCACTGATTAACACTGAACCCTGTGGGAGTCTCACTGATTAACACTAAACCCTATGGGAGTCTGACTGATTAACACTGAACCCTATGGGAGTCTCACTGATAAACAATGAACCCTGTGGGAGTCGCACTGATTAACACTGAACCCTGTGGGAGTCTCACTGATTAAACTGAACCCTGTGGGAGTCTCACTGATTAACACTGAACCCTATGGGAGTCTCACTGATTAACACTGAACCCTGTGGGAGTCTCACTGATTAACACTAAACCCTATGGGAGTCTCACTGATTAACACTGAACCCTGTGGGGGTCTCACTGATTAACACTGAACCCTATGGGAGTCTCAATGATTAACAATGAACCCTGTGGGAGTCTCACTGATTAACACTGAACCCTGTGGGAGTCTCACTGATTAACACTGAACTATGTGGGAGTCTCACTGATTAACACTGAACCCTATGGGAGTCTCACTGATTAACAATGAACCCTGTGGGAGTCGCACTGATTAACACTGAACCCTGTGGGAGTCGCACTGATTAACACTGAACCCTGTGGGAGTCTCACTGATTAACACTCAACCCTGTGGGAGTCTCACTGATTAACACTCAACCCTGTGGGAGTCTCACTGATTAACACTGAACCCTGTGGGAGTCTCACTGATGAACCCTGAACCATGTGGGAGTCTCACTGATTAACACTGAACCCTATGGGAGTCTCACTGATTAACACTGAACCCTGTGGGAGTCTCACTGATTAACACTCAACCCTGTGGTAGTCTCACTGATTAACACTGAACCTTATGGGAGTCTCACTGATGAACCCTGAACCCTGTGGGAGTCTCACTGATTAACACTGAACCCTATGGGAGTCTCACTGATTAACACTGAACCCTATGGGAATCTCACTGATTAACACTGAACCCTATGGGAGTCTCACTGATTAACACTGAACCCTATGGGTGTCTCACTGATTAACACTGAACCCTGTGGGAGTCTCACCGATTAACACTCAACCCTGTGGGAGTCTCACTGATTAACACTCAACCCTGTGGGAGTCTCACTGATGAACACTGAACCCTGTGGGAGTCTCACTGATGAACCCTGAACCATGTGGGAGTTTCACTGATTAACACTGGACCCTATTGGAGTCTCTCTGATTAACACTGCACCCTATGGGAGTCTCACTGATTAACACTGCACCCTATGGGAGTCTCACTGATTAACACTGAACCCTATGGGATTCTCACTGATTAACACTGAACCCTATGGGAGTCTCACTGATTAACACTGAACCCTGTGGGAGTCTCACTGATTAACACTGAACCCTATGGGAGTCTCACTGATTAACACTGAACCCTGTGGGAGTCTCACTGATTAACACTAAACCCTATGGGAGTCTCACTGATTAACACTGAACCCTGTGGGAGTCTTACTGATGAACCCTGAACCCTGTGGGAGTCTCACTGATTAACACTGAACCCTATGGGAGTCTCACTGATTAACACTGAACCCTGTGGGAGTCTCACTGATTAACAATGAACCTTGTGGGAGTCGCACTGATTAACACTGAACCATGTGGGAGTCTCACTGATTAACAATGCACCCTGTGGGAGTCTCACTGATTAACACTGAACCCTGTGGGAGTCTCACTGATTAACACTGAACCATGTGGGGGTCTCACTGATTAACACTGAACCCTATGGGAGTCTCACTGATTAACACTGAACCCTGTGGTAGTCTCACTGATTAACACTGAACCCTATGGGAGTCTCACTGATTAACACTGAACCCTGTGGGAGTCTCACGGATAAACACTGAACCGTATAGGAGTCTCACTGATTAACACTGAACCCTTGGGGAGTCTCACTGATTAACACTGAACCCTGTGGGAGTCTCACTGATTAACACTGAACCCTATGGGAGTCTCACTGATTAACACTGATCTCTGTGGGAGTCTCACTGATTAACACTCAACCCTGTGGGAGTCTCACTGATTAACACTGAACCCTATGGAAGTCTCACTGATTAACACTGAACCCTGTGGGAGTCTCACTGATTAACACTGTACCCTATGGGAGTCTCACTGATTAAAACTGAACCCTATGGGAGTCTCACTGATTAACACTGAACCTTGTGGGAGTCTCACTGATTAACACTGTACCCTGTGGGAGTCTCACTCATTAACACTGAACCCTATGGGAGTCTCACTGATTAACACTGAACCCTATGGGAGTCTCACTGATTAACATTGTACCCTATGGGAGTCTCACTGATTAACACTGAACCCTATGGGATTCTCACTGATTAACACTGAACCCTATGGGAGTCTCACTGATTAACACTGAACCCTGTGGTAGTCTCACTGATTAACACTGAACCCTATGGGAGTCTCACTGATTAAAACTGAACCCTATGGGAGTCTCACTGATTAACACTGAACCTTGTGGGAGTCTCACTGATTAACACTGTACCCTGTGGGAGTCTCACTCATTAACACTGAACCCTATGGGAGTCTCACTGATTAACACTGAACCCTATGGGAGTCTCACTGATTAACATTGTACCCTATGGGAGTCTCACTGATTAACACTGAATCCTATGGGATTCTCACTGATTAACACTGAACCCTATGGGAGTCTCACTGATTAACACTGAACCCTGTGGTAGTCTCACTGATTAACACTGAACCCTATGGGAGTCTCACTGATTAACACTGAACCCTGTGGGAGTCTCACTGATTAACACTAAACCCTATGGGAGTCTGACTGATTAACACTGAACCCTATGGGAGTCTCACTGATAAACAATGAACCCTGTGGGAGTCGCACTGATTAACACTGAACCCTGTGGGAGTCTCACTGATTAAACTGAACCCTGTGGGAGTCTCACTGATTAACACTGAACCCTATGGGAGTCTCACTGATTAACACTGAACCCTGTGGGAGTCTCACTGATTAACACTAAACCCTATGGGAGTCTCACTGATTAACACTGAACCCTGTGGGGGTCTCACTGATTAACACTGAACCCTATGGGAGTCTCAATGATTAACAATGAACCCTGTGGGAGTCTCACTGATTAACACTGAACCCTGTGGGAGTCTCACTGATTAACACTGAACTATGTGGGAGTCTCACTGATTAACACTGAACCCTATGGGAGTCTCACTGATTAACAATGAACCCTGTGGGAGTCGCACTGATTAACACTGAACCCTGTGGGAGTCGCACTGATTAACACTGAACCCTGTGGGAGTCTCACTGATTAACACTCAACCCTGTGGGAGTCTCACTGATTAACACTCAACCCTGTGGGAGTCTCACTGATTAACACTGAACCCTGTGGGAGTCTCACTGATGAACCCTGAACCATGTGGGAGTCTCACTGATTAACACTGAACCCTATGGGAGTCTCACTGATTAACACTGAACCCTGTGGGAGTCTCACTGATTAACACTCAACCCTGTGGGAGTCTCACTGATTAACACTGAACCTTATGGGAGTCTCACTGATGAACCCTGAACCCTGTGGGAGTCTCACTGATTAACACTGAACCCTATGGGAGTCTCACTGATTAACACTGAACCCTATGGGAATCTCACTGATTAACACTGAACCCTATGGGAGTCTCACTGATTAACACTGAACCCTATGGGTGTCTCACTGATTAACACTGAACCCTGTGGGAGTCTCACCGATTAACACTCAACCCTGTGGGAGTCTCACTGATTAACACTCAACCCTGTGGGAGTCTCACTGATGAACACTGAACCCTGTGGGAGTCTCACTGATGAACCCTGAACCATGTGGGAGTTTCACTGATTAACACTGGACCCTATTGGAGTCTCTCTGATTAACACTGCACCCTATGGGAGTCTCACTGATTAACACTGCACCCTATGGGAGTCTCACTGATTAACACTGAACCCTATGGGATTCTCACTGATTAACACTGAACCCTATGGGAGTCTCACTGATTAACACTGAACCCTGTGGGAGTCTCACTGATTAACACTGAACCCTATGGGAGTCTCACTGATTAACACTGAACCCTGTGGGAGTCTCACTGATTAACACTAAACCCTATGGGAGTCTCACTGATTAACACTGAACCCTGTGGGAGTCTTACTGATGAACCCTGAACCCTGTGGGAGTCTCACTGATTAACACTGAACCCTATGGGAGTCTCACTGATTAACACTGAACCCTGTGGGAGTCTCACTGATTAACAATGAACCTTGTGGGAGTCGCACTGATTAACACTGAACCATGTGGGAGTCTCACTGATTAACAATGCACCCTGTGGGAGTCTCACTGATTAACACTGAACCCTGTGGGAGTCTCACTGATTAACACTGAACCATGTGGGGGTCTCACTGATTAACACTGAACCCTATGGGAGTCTCACTGATTAACACTGAACCCTGTGGTAGTCTCACTGATTAACACTGAACCCTATGGGAGTCTCACTGATTAACACTGAACCCTGTGGGAGTCTCACGGATAAACACTGAACCGTATAGGAGTCTCACTGATTAACACTGAACCCTTGGGGAGTCTCACTGATTAACACTGAACCCTGTGGGAGTCTCACTGATTAACACTGAACCCTATGGGAGTCTCACTGATTAACACTGATCTCTGTGGGAGTCTCACTGATTAACACTCAACCCTGTGGGAGTCTCACTGATTAACACTGAACCCTATGGAAGTCTCACTGATTAACACTGAACCCTGTGGGAGTCTCACTGATTAACACTGTACCCTATGGGAGTCTCACTGATTAAAACTGAACCCTATGGGAGTCTCACTGATTAACACTGAACCTTGTGGGAGTCTCACTGATTAACACTGTACCCTGTGGGAGTCTCACTCATTAACACTGAACCCTATGGGAGTCTCACTGATTAACACTGAACCCTATGGGAGTCTCACTGATTAACATTGTACCCTATGGGAGTCTCACTGATTAACACTGAACCCTATGGGATTCTCACTGATTAACACTGAACCCTATGGGAGTCTCACTGATTAACACTGAACCCTGTGGTAGTCTCACTGATTAACACTGAACCCTATGGGAGTCTCACTGATTAACACTGAACCCTGTGGGAGTCTCACTGATTAACACTAAACCCTATGGGAGTCTGACTGATTAACACTGAACCCTATGGGAGTCTCACTGATAAACAATGAACCCTGTGGGAGTCGCACTGATTAACACTGAACCCTGTGGGAGTCTCAGTGATTAACACTGAACCCTGTGGGAGTCTCACTGATTAACACTGAACCCTATGGGAGTCTCACTGATTAACACTGAACCCTGTGGGAGTCTCACTGATTAACACTAAACCCTATGGGAGTCTCACTGATTAACACTGAACCCTGTGGGAGTCTTACTGATGAACCCTGAACCCTGTGGGAGTCTCACTGATTAACACTGAACCCTATGGGAGTCTCACTGATTAACACTGAACCCTGTGGGAGTCTCACTGATTAACAATGAACCTTGTGGGAGTCGCACTGATTAACACTGAACCATGTGGGAGTCTCACTGATTAACAATGCACCCTGTGGGAGTCTCACTGATTAACACTGAACCCTGTGGGAGTCTCACTGATTAACACTGAACCATGTGGGGGTCTCACTGATTAACACTGAACCCTATGGGAGTCTCACTGATTAACAATGAACCCTGTGGGAGTCTCACTGATTAACACTGAACCCTGTGGGAGTCTCACTGATTAACACTGAACTATGTGGGAGTCTCACTGATTAACACTGAACCCTATGGGAGTCTCACTGATTAACAATGAACCCTGTGGGAGTCGCACTGATTAACACTGAACCCTGTGGGAGTCGCACTGATTAACACTGAACCCTGTGGGAGTCTCACTGATTAACACTCAACCCTGTGGGAGTCTCACTGATTAACACTCAACCCTGTGGGAGTCTCACTGATTAACACTGAACCCTGTGGGAGTCTCACTGATGAACCCTGAACCATGTGGGAGTCTCACTGATTAACACTGAACCCTATGGGAGTCTCACTGATTAACACTGAACCCTGTGGGAGTCTCACTGATTAACACTCAACCCTGTGGGAGTCTCACTGTTTAACACTGAACCTTATGGGAGTCTCACTGATGAACCCTGAACCCTGTGGGAGTCTCACTGATTAACACTGAACCCTATGGGAGTCTCACTGATTAACACTGAACCCTATGGGAATCTCACTGATTAACACTGAACCCTATGGGAGTCTCACTGATTAACACTGAACCCTATGGGTGTCTCACTGATTAACACTGAACCCTGTGGGAGTCTCACCGATTAACACTCAACCCTGTGGGAGTCTCACTGATTAACACTCAACCCTGTGGGAGTCTCACTGATGAACACTGAACCCTGTGGGAGTCTCACTGATGAACCCTGAACCATGTGGGAGTTTCACTGATTAACACTGGACCCTATTGGAGTCTCTCTGATTAACACTGAACCCTATGGGAGTCTCACTGATTAACACTGCACCCTATGGGAGTCTCACTGATTAACACTGAACCCTATGGGATTCTCAATGATTAACACTGAACCCTATGGGAGTCTCACTGATTAACACTAAACCCTATGGGAGTCTCACTGATTAACACTGAACCCTGTGGGAGTCTTACTGATGAACCCTGAACCCTGTGGGAGTCTCACTGATTAACACTGAACCCTATGGGAGTCTCACTGATTAACACTGAACCCTGTGGGAGTCTCACTGATTAACAATGAACCTTGTGGGAGTCGCACTGATTAACACTGAACCATGTGGGAGTCTCACTGATTAACAATGCACCCTGTGGGAGTCTCACTGATTAACACTGAACCCTGTGGGAGTCTCACTGATTAACACTGAACCATGTGGGGGTCTCACTGATTAACACTGAACCCTATGGGAGTCTCACTGATTAACAATGAACCCTGTGGGAGTCTCACTGATTAATACTGAACCCTGTGGGAGTCTCACTGATTAACACTGAACTATGTGGGAGTCTCACTGATTAACACTGAACCCTATGGGAGTCTCACTGATTAACAATGAACCCTGTGGGAGTCGCACTGATTAACACTGAACCCTGTGGGAGTCTCACTGATTAACAATGAACCCTATGGGAGTCTCACTGATTAAAACTGTACCCTATGGGAGTTTCACTGTTTAACACTGAACCCTATGGAAGTGTCACTGATTAACACTGAACCCTGTGGGAGTCTCACTGATGAACCCTAAACCCTGTGGGAGTCTCACTGATTAACACTGAACCCTATGGGAGTCTCACTGATTAACACTGAACCCTGTGGGAGTCTCACTGATTAACACTGAACCCTATGGGAGTCTCACTGATTAACAATGAACCCTGTGGGAGTCGCACTGATTAACACTGAACCCTGTGGGAGTCTCACTGATAAACAATGAACCCTATGGGAGTCTCACTGATTAACAATGAACCCTGTGGGAGTCTCACTGATTAACACTGAACCCTGTGGGAGTTTCACTGATTAACACTGAACCCTGTGGGAGTCTCACTGATTAACACTGAACCTTATGGGAGTCACACTGATTAACAATGAACCCTGTGGGAGTCGCACTGATTAACACTGAACCCTGTGGGAGTCTCACTGATTAACAATGAACCCTATGGGAGTCTCA
Source organism: Petromyzon marinus (assembly GCF_048934315.1). NCBI lineage: Eukaryota > Metazoa > Chordata > Hyperoartia > Petromyzontiformes > Petromyzontidae > Petromyzon > Petromyzon marinus. The sequence continues at coordinate 2,228,086 of NW_027423501.1, forward strand.
CTGATTAACATTGACCCCTGTGGGAGTCTCACTGATTAACACTGAACCCTGTGGGAGTCTCACTGATTAACACTGAACCCTGTGGGAGTCTCACTGATTAACACTGAACCCTATGGGAGTCTCACTGATTAACACTGAACTCTGTGGGAGTCTCACTGATTAACACTCAACCCTGTGGGAGTCTCACTGATTAACACTGAACCCTATGGAAGTCTCACTGATTAACACTGAACACTGTGGGAGTCTCACAGATAAACACTGAACCGTATGGGAGTCTCACTGATTAACAATGAACCCTATGGGAGTCTCACTGATTAAAACTGTACACTATGGGAGTTTCACTGATTAACACTGAACCCTATGGGAGTCTCACTGATTAACATTGACCCCTGTGGGAGTCTCACTGATTAACACTGAACCCTGTGGGAGTCTCACAGATAAACACTGAACCGTATGGGAGTCTCACTGATTAACACTGAACCCTGTGGGAGTCTCACTGATTAACACTGAACCCTGTGGGAGTCTCACTGATTAACACTGAACCCTATGGGAGTCTCACTGATTAACACTGAACTCTGTGGGAGTCTCACTGATTAACACTCAACCCTGTGGGAGTCTCACTGATTAACACTGAACCCTATGGAAGTCTCACTGATTAACACTGAACCCTATGGGAGTCTCACTGATTAACACTGAACCTTGTGGGAGTCTCACTGATTAACACTGTACCCTGTGGGAGTCTCACTGATTAACACTGAACCCTATGGGAGTCTCACTGATTAACACTGAACCCTATGGGAGTCTCACTGATTAACACTGTACCCTATGGGAGTCTCACTGATTAACACTGAACCCTATGGGATTCTCACTGATTAACACTGAACCCTATGGGAGTCTCACTGATTAACACTGAACCCTGTGGGAGTCTCACTGATTAACACTGAACCCTATGGGAGTCTCACTGATTAACACTGAACCCTGTGGGAGTCTCACTGATTAACACTAAACCCTATGGGAGTCTGACTGATTAACACTGAACCCTATGGGAGTCTCACTGATAAACAATGAACCCTGTGGGAGTCGCACTGATTAACACTGAACCCTGTGGGAGTCTCACTGATTAACAATGAACCCTATGGGAGTCTCACTGATTAACAATGAACCCTGTGGGAGTCGCACTGATTAACACTGAACCCTGTGGGAGTCGCACTGATTAACACTGAACCATGTGGGAGTCTCACTGATTAACAATGAACCCTATGGGAGTCTCACTGATTAACACTGAACCCTGTGGGAGTCTCACTGATTAACACTGAACCCTATGGGAGTCTCACTGATTAACAATGAACCCTGTGGGAGTCGCACTGATTAACACTGAACCCTGTGGGAGTCTCACTGATAAACAATGAACCCTATGGGAGTCTCACTGATTAACAATGAACCCTGTGGGAGTCTCACTGATTAACACTGAACCCTGTGGGAGTTTCACTGATTAACACTGAACCCTGTGGGAGTCTCACTGATTAACACTGAACCTTATGGGAGTCACACTGATTAACAATGAACCCTGTGGGAGTCGCACTGATTAACACTGAACCCTGTGGGAGTCTCACTGATTAACAATGAACCCTATGGGAGTCTCACTGATTAAAACTGTACACTATGGGAGTTTCACTGATTAACACTGAACCCTATGGGAGTCTCACTGATTAACATTGACCCCTGTGGGAGTCTCACTGATTAACACTGAACCCTGTGGGAGTCTCACAGATAAACACTGAACCGTATGGGAGTCTCACTGATTAACACTGAACCCTGTGGGAGTCTCACTGATTAACACTGAACCCTGTGGGAGTCTCACTGATTAACACTGAACCCTATGGGAGTCTCACTGATTAACACTGAACTCTGTGGGAGTCTCACTGATTAACACTCAACCCTGTGGGAGTCTCACTGATTAACACTGAACCCTATGGAAGTCTCACTGATTAACACTGAACACTGTGGGAGTCTCACTGATTAACACTGTACCCTATGGGAGTCTCACTGATTAACACTGAACCCTATGGGAGTCTCACTGATTAACACTGAACCTTGTGGGAGTCTCACTGATTAACACTGTACCCTGTGGGAGTCTCACTGATTAACACTGAACCCTATGGGAGTCTCACTGATTAACACTGAACCCTATGGGAGTCTCACTGATTAACACTGTACCCTATGGGAGTCTCACTGATTAACACTGAACCCTATGGGATTCTCACTGATTAACACTGAACCCTATGGGAGTCTCACTGATTAACACTGAACCCTGTGGGAGTCTCACTGATTAACACTGAACCCTATGGGAGTCTCACTGATTAACACTGAACCCTGTGGGAGTCTCACTGATTAACACTAAACCCTATGGGAGTCTGACTGATTAACACTGAACCCTATGGGAGTCTCACTGATAAACAATGAACCCTGTGGGAGTCGCACTGATTAACACTGAACCCTGTGGGAGTCTCACTGATTAACAATGAACCCTATGGGAGTCTCACTGATTAACAATGAACCCTGTGGGAGTCGCACTGATTAACACTGAACCCTGTGGGAGTCGCACTGATTAACACTGAACCATGTGGGAGTCTCACTGATTAACAATGAACCCTATGGGAGTCTCACTGATTAACAATGAACCCTGTGGGAGTCTCACTGATTAACACTGAACCCTGTGGGAGTCTCACTGATTAACACTGAACCCTGTCGGAGTCTCACTGATTAACACTGAACCTTATGGGAGTCACACTGATTAACACTGAACCCTGTGGGAGTCTTACTGATGAACCCTGAACCCTGTGGGAGTCTCACTGATTAACACTGAACCCTATGGGAGTCTCACTGATTAACACTGAACCCTGTGGGAGTCTCACTGATTAACAATGAACCTTGTGGGAGTCGCACTGATTAACACTGAACCATGTGGGAGTCTCACTGATTAACAATGCACCCTGTGGGAGTCTCACTGATTAACACTGAACCCTGTGGGAGTCTCACTGATTAACACTGAACCAAGTGGGGGTCTCACTGATTAACACTGAACCCTATGGGAGTCTCACTGATTAACAATGAACCCTGTGGGAGTCTCACTGATTAATACTGAACCCTGTGGGAGTCTCACTGATTAACACTGAACTATGTGGGAGTCTCACTGATTAACACTGAACCCTATGGGAGTCTCACTGATTAACAATGAACCCTGTGGGAGTTGCACTGATTAACACTGAACCCTGTGGGAGTCTCACTGATTAACAATGAACCCTATGGGAGTCTCACTGATTAAAACTGTACCCTATGGGAGTTTCACTGTTTAACACTGAACCCTATGGAAGTGTCACTGATTAACACTGAACCCTGTGGGAGTCTCACTGATGAACCCTAAACCCTGTGGGAGTCTCACTGATTAACACTGAACCCTATGGGAGTCTCACTGATTAACACTGAACCCTGTGGGAGTCTCACTGATTAACACTGAACCCTTTGGGAGTCTCACTGATTAACAATGAACCCTGTGGGAGTCGCACTGATTAACACTGAACCCTGTGGGAGTCTCACTGATAAACAATGAACCCTATGGGAGTCTCACTGATTAACAATGAACCCTGTGGGAGTCTCACTGATTAACACTGAACCCTGTGGGAGTTTCACTGATTAACACTGAACCCTGTGGGAGTCTCACTGATTAACACTGAACCTTATGGGAGTCACACTGATTAACAATGAACCCTGTGGGAGTCGCACTGATTAACACTGAACCCTGTGGGAGTCTCACTGATTAACAATGAACCCTATGGGAGTCTCACTGATTAAAACTGTACACTATGGGAGTTTCACTGATTAACACTGAACCCTATGGGATTCTCACTGATTAACATTGACCCCTGTGGGAGTCTCACTGATTAACACTGAACCCTGTGGGAGTCTCACAGATAAACACTGAACCGTATGGGAGTCTCACTGATTAACACTGAACCCTGTGGGAGTCTCACTGATTAACACTGAACCCTGTGGGAGTCTCACTGATTAACACTGAACCCTATGGGAGTCTCACTGATTAACACTGAACTCTGTGGGAGTCTCACTGATTAACACTCAACCCTGTGGGAGTCTCACTGATTAACACTGAACCCTATGGAAGTCTCACTGATTAACACTGAACACTGTGGGAGTCTCACTGATTAACACTGTACCCTATGGGAGTCTCACTGATTAACACTGAACCCTATGGGAGTCTCACTGATTAACACTGAACCTTGTGGGAGTCTCACTGATTAACACTGTACCCTGTGGGAGTCTCACTGATTAACACTGAACCCTATGGGAGTCTCACTGATTAACACTGAACCCTATGGGAGTCTCACTGATTAACACTGTACCCTATGGGAGTCTCACTGATTAACACTGAACCCTATGGGATTCTCACTGATTAACACTGAACCCTATGGGAGTCTCACTGATTAACACTGAACCCTGTGGGAGTCTCACTGATTAACACTGAACCCTATGGGAGTCTCACTGATTAACACTGAACCCTGTGGGAGTCTCACTGATTAACACTAAACCCTATGGGAGTCTGACTGATTAACACTGAACCCTATGGGAGTCTCACTGATAAACAATGAACCCTGTGGGAGTCGCACTGATTAACACTGAACCCTGTGGGAGTCTCACTGATTAACAATGAACCCTATGGGAGTCTCACTGATTAACAATGAACCCTGTGGGAGTCGCACTGATTAACACTGAACCCTGTGGGAGTCGCACTGATTAACACTGAACCATGTGGGAGTCTCACTGATTAACAATGAACCCTATGGGAGTCTCACTGATTAACAATGAACCCTGTGGGAGTCTCACTGATTAACACTGAACCCTGTGGGAGTCTCACTGATTAACACTGAACCCTGTCGGAGTCTCACTGATTAACACTGAACCTTATGGGAGTCACACTGATTAACAATGAACCCTGTGGGAGTCGCACTGATTAACACTGAACCCTGTGGGAGTCTCACTGATTAACAATGAACCCTATGGGAGTCTCACTGATTAAAACTGTACACTATGGGAGTTTCACTGATTAACACTGAACCCTATGGGAGTCTCACTGATTAACACTGAACCCTGTGGGAGTCTCACGGATAAACACTGAACCGTATAGGAGTCTCACTGATTAACACTGAACCCTTGGGGAGTCTCACTGATTAACACTGAACCCTGTGGGAGTCTCACTGATTAACACTGAACCCTATGGGAGTCTCACTGATTAACACTGAACTCTGTGGGAGTCTCACTGATTAACACTCAACCCTGTGGGAGTCTCACTGAATAACACTGAACCCTATGGAAGTCTCACTGATTAACACTGAACCCTGTGGGAGTCTCACTGATTAACACTGTACCCTATGGGAGTCTCACTGATTAAAACTGAACCCTATGGGAGTCTCACTGATTAACACTGAACCTTGTGGGAGTCTCACTGATTAACACTGTACCCTGTGGGAGTCTCACTCATTAACACTGAACCCTATGGGAGTCTCACTGATTAACACTGAACCCTATGGGAGTCTCACTGATTAACATTGTACCCTATGGGAGTCTCACTGATTAACACTGAACCCTATGGGATTCTCACTGATTAACACTGAACCCTATGGGAGTCTCACTGATTAACACTGAACCCTGTGGTAGTCTCACTGATTAACACTGAACCCTATGGGAGTCTCACTGATTAACACTGAACCCTGTGGGAGTCTCACTGATTAACACTAAACCCTATGGGAGTCTGACTGATTAACACTGAACCCTATGGGAGTCTCACTGATAAACAATGAACCCTGTGGGAGTCGCACTGATTAACACTGAACCCTGTGGGAGTCTCACTGATTAACAATGAACCCTATGGGAGTCTCACTGATTAACAATGAACCCTGTGGGAGTCGCACTGATTAACACTGAACCATGTGGGAGTCTCACTGATTAACAATGAACCCTGTGGGAGTCTCACTGATTAACACTGAACCCTGTGGGAGTCTCACTGATTAACACTGAACCATGTGGGGGTCTCACTGATTAACACTGAACCCTATGGGAGTCTCACTGATTAACAATGAACCCTGTGGGAGTCTCACTGATTAACACTGAACCCTGTGGGAGTCTCACTGATTAACACTGAACCATGTGGGAGTCTCACTGATTAACACTGAACCCTATGGGAGTCTCACTGATTAACAATGAACCCTGCGGGAGTCGCACTGATTAACACTGAACCCTGTGGGAGTCTCACTGATTAACAATGAACCCTATGGGAGTCTCACTGATTAACAATGAACCCTGTGGGAGTCTCACTGATTAACAATGAACCCTATGGGAGTCTCACTGATTAACAATGAACCCTGTGGGAGTCTCACTGATTAACACTGAACCTTATGGGAGTCACACTGATTAACAATGAACCCTGTGGGAGTCGCACTGATTAACACTGAACCCTGTGGGAGTCTCACTTATTAACATTGAACCATGTGGGAGTCTCACTGATTAACACTGAACCCTATGGGAGTCTCACTGATTAACAATGAACCCTGTGGGAGTAGCACTGATTAACACTGAACCCTGTGGGAGTCACACTGATTAACAATGAACCCTGTGGGAGTCGCACTGATTAACACTGAACCCTGTGGGAGTCTCACTGATTAACAATGAACCATATGGGAGTCTCACTGATTAAAACTGTACACTATGGGAGTTTCACTGATGAACACTGAACCCTATGGGAGTCTCACTGATTAACACTGAACCCTGTGGGAGTCTCACGGATAAACACTGAACCGTATAGGAGTCTCACTGATTAACACTGAACCCTTGGGGAGTCTCACTGATTAACACTGACCCCTGTGGGAGTCTCACTGATTAACACTGAACCCTATGGGAGTCTCACTGATTAACACTGAACTCTGTGGGAGTCTCACTGATTAACACTCAACCCTGTGGGAGTCTCACTGATTAACACTGAACCCTATGGAAGTCTCACTGATTAACACTGAACCCTGTGGGAATCTCACTGATTAACACTGTACCCTATGGGAGTCTCACTGATTAAAACTGAACCCTATGGGAGTCTCACTGATTAACACTGAACCTTGTGGGAGTCTCACTGATTAACACTGTACCCTGTGGGAGTCTCACTCATTAACACTGAACCCTATGGGAGTCTCACTGATTAACACTGAACCCTATGGGAGTCTCACTGATTAACATTGTACCCTATGGGAGTCTCACTGATTAACACTGAACCCTATGGGATTCTCACTGATTAACACTGAACCCTATGGGAGTCTCACTGATTAACACTGAACCCTGTGGTAGTCTCACTGATTAACACTGAACCCTATGGGAGTCTCACTGATTAACACTGAACCCTGTGGGAGTCTCACTGATTAACACTGAACCTTATGGGAGTCACACTGATTAACAATGAACCCTGTGGGAGTCGCACTGATTAACACTGAACCCTGTGGGAGTCTCACTTATTAACATTGAACCATGTGGGAGTCTCACTGATTAACACTGAACCCTATGGGAGTCTCACTGATTAACAATGAACCCTGTGGGAGTAGCACTGATTAACACTGAACCCTGTGGGAGTCACACTGATTAACAATGAACCCTGTGGGAGTCGCACTGATTAACACTGAACCCTGTGGGAGTCTCACTGATTAACAATGAACCATATGGGAGTCTCACTGATTAAAACTGTACACTATGGGAGTTTCACTGATGAACACTGAACCCTATGGGAGTCTCACTGATTAACACTGAACCCTGTGGGAGTCTCACGGATAAACACTGAACCGTATAGGAGTCTCACTGATTAACACTGAACCCTTGGGGAGTCTCACTGATTAACACTGACCCCTGTGGGAGTCTCACTGATTAACACTGAACCCTATGGGAGTCTCACTGATTAACACTGAACTCTGTGGGAGTCTCACTGATTAACACTCAACCCTGTGGGAGTCTCACTGATTAACACTGAACCCTATGGAAGTCTCACTGATTAACACTGAACCCTGTGGGAATCTCACTGATTAACACTGTACCCTATGGGAGTCTCACTGATTAAAACTGAACCCTATGGGAGTCTCACTGATTAACACTGAACCTTGTGGGAGTCTCACTGATTAACACTGTACCCTGTGGGAGTCTCACTCATTAACACTGAACCCTATGGGAGTCTCACTGATTAACACTGAACCCTATGGGAGTCTCACTGATTAACATTGTACCCTATGGGAGTCTCACTGATTAACACTGAACCCTATGGGATTCTCACTGATTAACACTGAACCCTATGGGAGTCTCACTGATTAACACTGAACCCTGTGGTAGTCTCACTGATTAACACTGAACCCTATGGGAGTCTCACTGATTAACACTGAACCCTGTGGGAGTCTCACTGATTAACACTAAACCCTATGGGAGTCTGACTGATTAACACTGAACCCTATGGGAGTCTCACTGATAAACAATGAACCCTGTGGGAGTCGCACTGATTAACACTGAACCCTGTGGGAGTCTCACTGATTAACAATGAACCCTATGGGAGTCTCACTGATTAACAATGAACCCTGTGGGAGTCGCACTGATTAACACTGAACCATGTGGGAGTCTCACTGATTAACAATGAACCCTGTGGGAGTCTCACTGATTAACACTGAACCCTGTGGGAGTCTCACTGATTAACACTGAACCATGTGGGGGTCTCACTGATTAACACTGAACCCTATGGGAGTCTCACTGATTAACAATGAACCCTGTGGGAGTCTCACTGATTAACACTGAACCCTGTGGGAGTCTCACTGATTAACACTGAACCATGTGGGAGTCTCACTGATTAACACTGAACCCTATGGGAGTCTCACTGATTAACAATGAACCCTGCGGGAGTCGCACTGATTAACACTGAACCCTGTGGGAGTCTCACTGATTAACAATGAACCCTATGGGAGTCTCACTGATTAACAATGAACCCTGTGGGAGTCTCACTGATTAACACTGAACCCTGTGGGAGTCTCACTGATTAACACTGAACCCTGTGGGAGTCTCACTGATTAACACTGAACCTTATGGGAGTCACACTGATTAACAATGAACCCTGTGGGAGTCGCACTGATTAACACTGAACCCTGTGGGAGTCTCACTTATTAACATTGAACCATGTGGGAGTCTCACTGATTAACACTGAACCCTATGGGAGTCTCACTGATTAACAATGAACCCTGTGGGAGTAGCACTGATTAACACTGAACCCTGTGGGAGTCTCACTGATTAACAATGAACCCTATGGAAGTGTCACTGATTAACACTGAACCCTATGGGAGTCTCACTGATTAACAATGAACCCTGTGGGAGTAGCACTGATTAACACTGAACCCTGTGGGAGTCTCACTGATTAACAATGAACCCTATGGAAGTGTCACTGATTAACACTGAACCCTGTGGGAGTCTCACTGATGAACCCTAAACCCTGTGGGAGTCTCACTGATTAACACTGAACCCTATGGGAGTCTCACTGATTAACACTGAACCCTGTGGGAGTCTCACTGATTAACACTGAACCCTATGGGAGTCTCACTGATTAACAATGAACCCTGCGGGAGTCGCACTGATTAACACTGAACCCTGTGGGAGTCTCACTGATTAACAATGAACCCTATGGGAGTCTCACTGATTAACAATGAACCCTGTGGGAGTTTCACTGATTAACACTGAACCCTGTGGGAGTCTCACTGATTAACACTGAACGTTATGGGAGTCACACTGATTAACAATGAACCCTGTGGGAGTCGCACTGATTAACACTGAACCCTGTGGGAGTCTCACTGATTAACACTAAACCCTATGGGAGTCTGACTGATTAACACTGAACCCTATGGGAGTCTCACTGATTAACAATGAACCCTGTGGGAGTCACACTGATTAACACTGAACCCTGTGGGAGTCTCACTGATTAACAATGAACCCTATGGGAGTCTCACTGATTAACAATGAACCCTGTGGGAGTCGCACTGATTAACACTGAACCCTGTGGGAGTCTCACTGATTAACAATGAACCCTATGGTAGTCTCACTGATTAAAACTGTACCCTATGGGAGTTTCACTGATTAACACTGAACCCTATGGGAGTCTCACTGATTAACATTGAACCCTGTGGGAGTCTCACTGATTAACACTGAACCCTGTGGGAGTCTCACTGATTAACACTGAACCCTACGGGAGTCTCACTGATTAACACTGAACCCTGTGGGAGTCTCACTGATTAACACTGAACCCTGTGGGAGTCTCACTGATTAACACTGAACCCTATGGGAGTCTCACTGATTAACACTGAACCCTGTGGGAGTCTCACTGATTAACACTCAACCCTGTGGGAGTCTCACTGATTAACACTCAACCCTGTGGGAGTCTCACTGATTAACACTGAACCCTATGGAAGTCTCACTGATTAACACTGAACCCTGTGGGAGTCTCACTGATTAACACTGTACCCTATGGGAGTCTCACTGATTAACACTGAACCCTATGGGAGTCTCACTGATTAACACTGAACCCTGTGGGAGTCTCACTGATTAACACTGAACCCTATGGGAGACTCACTGATTAACACTGAACACTGTGGGAGTCTCACTGATTAACACTGAACCCTATGGGAGTCTCACTGATTAACAATGAACCCTGCGGGAGTCGCACTGATTAACACTGAACCCTGTGGGAGTCTCACTGATTAACAATGAACCCTATGGGAGTCTCACTGATTAACAATGAACCCTGTGGGAGTCTCACTGATTAACACTGAACCCTGTGGGAGTCTCACTGATTAACACTGAACCCTGTGGGAGTCTCACTGATTAACACTGAACCTTATGGGAGTCACACTGATTAACAATGAACCCTGTGGGAGTCGCACTGATTAACACTGAACCCTGTGGGAGTCTCACTGATTAACACTAAACCCTATGGGAGTCTGACTGATTAACACTGAACCCTATGGGAGTCTCACTGATTAACAATGAACCCTGTGGGAGTCGCACTGATTAACACTGAACCCTGTGGGAGTCTCACTGATTAACAATGAACCCTATGGGAGTCTCACTGATTAACAATGAACCCTGTGGGAGTCGCACTGATTAACACTGAACCCTGTGGGAGTCTCACTGATTAACAATGAACCCTATGGGAGTCTCACTGATTAAAACTGTACCCTATGGGAGTTTCACTGATTAACACTGAACCCTATGGGAGTCTCACTGATTAACATTGAACCCTGTGGGAGTCTCACTGATTAACACTGAACCCTGTGGGAGTCTCACTGATTAACACTGAACCCTACGGGAGTCTCACTGATTAACACTGAACCCTGTGGGAGTCTCACTGATTAACACTGAACCCTGTGGGAGTCTCACTGATTAACACTGAACCCTATGGGAGTCTCACTGATTAACATTGAACCCTGTGGGAGTCTCACTGATTAACACTCAACCCTGTGGGAGTCTCACTGATTAACACTCAACCCTGTGGGAGTCTCACTGATTAACACTGAACCCTATGGAAGTCTCACTGATTAACACTGAACCCTGTGGGAGTCTCACTGATTAACACTGTACCCTATGGGAGTCTCACTGATTAACACTGAACCCTATGGGAGTCTCACTGATTAACACTGAACCCTGTGGGAGTCTCACTGATTAACACTGTACCCTGTGGGAGTCTGACTGATTAACACTGAACCATGAGGGAGTCGCACTGATTAACACTGAACCCTGTGGGAGTCTCACTGATTAACAATTAACCCTATGGGAGTCTCACTGATTAAAACTGTACCCTGTGGGAGTCTCACTGATTAACACTGAACCCTATGGGAGTCTCACTGATTAACACTGAACCCTGTGGGAGTCTCACTGATTAACACTCAACCCTGTGGGAGTCTCACTGATGAACACTCAACCCTGTGGGAGTCTCACTGATTAACACTGAACCCTATGGAAGTCTAACTGATTAACACTGAACACTGCGGGAGTCTCACTGATTAACACTGTACCCTATGGGAGTCTCACTGATTAACACTGAACCCTATGGGAGTCTCACTGATTAACACTGAACCCTGTGGGGTCTCACTGATTAACACTGTACCCTGTGGGAGTCTCACTGATTAACACTGAACCCTATGGGAGTCTCACTGATTAACATTGAACCCTGTGGGAGTCTCACTGATTAACACTGAACCCTGTGGGAGTCTCACTGATTAACACTGAACCCTACGGGAGTCTCACTGATTAACACTGAACCCTGTGGGAGTCTCAGTGATTAATACTGAACCCTATGGGAGTCTCACTGATTAACACTGAACCCTATGGGAGTTTCACTGATTAACACTGAACCCTGTGGGAGTCTCACTGATTAACACTCAACCCTGTGGGAGTCTCACTGATTAACAATTAACCCTATGGGAGTCTCACTGATTAAAACTGTACCCTGTGGGAGTCTCACTGATTAACACTGAACCCTATGGGAGTCTCACTGATTAACACTGAACCCTGTGGGAGTCTCACTGATTAACACTCAACCCTGTGGGAGTCTCACTGATGAACACTCAACCCTGTGGGAGTCTCACTGATTAACACTGAACCCTATGGAAGTCTAACTGATTAACACTGAACACTGCGGGAGTCTCACTGATTAACACTGTACCCTATGGGAGTCTCACTGATTAACACTGAACCCTATGGGAGTCTCACTGATTAACACTGAACCCTGTGGGGTCTCACTGATTAACACTGTACCCTGTGGGAGTCTCACTGATTAACACTGAACCCTATGGGAGTCTCACTGATTAACATTGAACCCTGTGGGAGTCTCACTGATTAACACTGAACCCTGTGGGAGTCTCACTGATTAACACTGAACCCTACGGGAGTCTCACTGATTAACACTGAACCCTGTGGGAGTCTCAGTGATTAATACTGAACCCTATGGGAGTCTCACTGATTAACACTGAACCCTATGGGAGTTTCACTGATTAACACTGAACCCTGTGGGAGTCTCACTGATTAACACTCAACCCTGTGGGAGTCTCACTGATTAACACTCAACCCTGTGGGAGTCTCACTGATTAACACTGAACCCTATGGGAGTCTCACTGATTAACACTGAACCCTATGGGAGTCTCACTGATTAACACTGAACCCTGTGGGAGTCTCACTGATTAACACTGAACCCTATGGGAGTCTCACTGATTAACACTGAACCCTATGGGAGTCTCACCGATTAACACTCAACCCTGTGGGAGTCTCACTGATTAACACTCAACCCTGTGGGAGTCTCACTGATTAACACTCAACCCTGTGGGAGTCTCACTGATTAACACTCAACCCTGTGGGAGTCTCACTGATTAACACTGAACCCTGTGGGAGTCTCACTGATGAACCCTGAACCATGTGGGAGTCTCACTGATTAACACTGAACCCTATGGGAGTCTCACTGATTAACACTGAACCCTGTGGGAGTCTCACTGATTAACACTGTACCCTATGGGAGTCTCACTGATTAACACTGTACCCTGTGGGAGTCTCACTGATTAACACTGAACCCTATGGGAGTCTCACTGATTAACATTGAACCCTGTGGGAGTCTCACTGATTAACACTGAACCCTGTGGGAGTCTCACTGATTAACACTGAACCCTATGGGAGTCTCACTGATTAACACTGAACCCTGTGGGAGTCTCAGTGATTAACACTGAACCCTATGGGAGTCTCACTGATTTACACTGAACCCTATGGGAGTTTCACTGATTAACACTGAACGCTATGGGAGTCTCACTGATTAACACTGAACCCTATGGGAGTCTCACTGATTAACACTCAACCCTGTGGGAGTCTGACTGATTAACACTGAACCTTATGGGAGTCTCACTGATGAACCCTGAACCCTGTGGGAGTCTCACTGATTAACACTGAACCCTATGGGAGTCTCACTGATTAACACTGAACCCTATGGGAATCTCACTGATTAAAACTGAACCCTATGGGAGTCTCACTGATTAACACTGAACCCTATGGGAGTCTCACTGATTAACACTGAACCCTGTGGGAGTCTCACCGATTAACACTCAACCCTGTGGGAGTCTCACTGATTAACACTCAACCCTGTGGGAGTCTCACTGATTAACACTGAACCCTGTGGGAGTCTCACTGATGAACCCTGAACCATGTGGGAGTCTCACTGATTAACACTGGACCCTATTGGAGTCTCTCTGATTAACACTGAACCCTATGGGAGTCTCACTGATTAACACTACACCCTATGGGAGTCTCACTGATTAACACTGAACCCTATGGGATTCTCACTGATTAACACTGAACCCTATGGGAGTCTCACTGATTAACACTGAACCCTGTGGGAGTCTCACTGATTAACACTGAACCCTATGGGAGTCTCACTGATTAACACTGAACCCTGTGGGAGTCTCACTGATTAACACTAAACCCTATTGGAGTCTCACTGATTAACACTGAACCCTGTGGGAGTCTTACTGATGAACCCTGAACCCTGTGGGAGTCTCACTGATTAACACTGAACCCTATGGGAGTCTCACTGATTAACACTGAACCCTGTGGGAGTCTCACTGATTAACAATGAACCTTGTGGGAGTCGCACTGATTAACACTGAACCCTGTGGGAGTCTCACTGATTAACAATGAACCCTATGGGAGTCTCACTGATTAAAACTGTACCCTATGGGAGTTTCACTGATTAACACTGAACCCTATGGGAGTCTCACTGATTAACATTGAACCCTGTGGGAGTCTCACTGATTAACACTGAACCCTGTGGGAGTCTCACTGATTAACACTGAACCCTACGGGAGTCTCACTGATTAACACTGAACCCTGTGGGAGTCTCACTGATTAACACTGAACCCTGTGGGAGTCTCACTGATTAACACTGAACCCTATGGGAGTCTCACTGATTAACACTGAACCCTGTGGGAGTCTCACTGATTAACACTCAACCCTGTGGGAGTCTCACTGATTAACACTCAACCCTGTGGGAGTCTCACTGATTAACACTGAACCCTATGGAAGTCTCACTGATTAACACTGAACCCTGTGGGAGTCTCACTGATTAACACTGTACCCTATGGGAGTCTCACTGATTAACACTGAACCCTATGGGAGTCTCACTGATTAACACTGAACCCTGTGGGAGTCTCACTGATTAACACTGTACCCTGTGGGAGTCTGACTGATTAACACTGAACCATGAGGGAGTCTCACTGATTAACACTGAACCCTATGGGAGTCTCACTGATTAACAATGAACCCTGTGGGAGTCTCACTGATTAACAATTAACCCTATGGGAGTCTCACTGATTAAAACTGTACCCTGTGGGAGTCTCACTGATTAACACTGAACCCTGTGGGAGTCTCACTGATTAACACTCAACCCTGTGGGAGTCTCACTGATTAACACTCAACCCTGTGGGAGTCTCACTGATTAACACTGAACCCTATGGAAGTCTAACTGATTAACACTGAACACTGCGGGAGTCTCACTGATTAACACTGTACCCTATGGGAGTCTCACTGATTAACACTGAACCCTATGGGAGTCTCACTGATTAACACTGAACCCTGTGGGGTCTCACTGATTAACACTGTACCCTGTGGGATTCTCACTGATTAACACTGAACCCTATGGGAGTCTCACTGATTAACATTGAACCCTGTGGGAGTCTCACTGATTAACACTGAAACCTGTGGGAGTCTCACTGATTAACACTGAACCCTACGGGAGTCTCACTGATTAACACTGAACCCTGTGGGAGTCTCAGTGATTAATACTGAACCCTATGGGAGTCTCACTGATTAACACTGAACCCTATGGGAGTTTCACTGATTAACACTGAACCCTGTGGGAGTCTCACTGATTAACACTCAACCCTGTGGGAGTCTCACTGATTAACACTCAACCCTGTGGGAGTCTCACTGATTAACACTGAACCCTATGGGAGTCTCACTGATTAACACTGAACCCTATGGGAGTCTCACTGATTAACACTGAACCCTGTGGGAGTCTCACTGATTAACACTGAACCCTATGGGAGTCTCACTGATTAACACTGAACCCTATGGGAGTCTCACCGATTAACACTCAACCCTGTGGGAGTCTCACTGATTAACACTCAACCCTGTGGGAGTCTCACTGATTAACACTCAACCCTGTGGGAGTCTCACTGATTAACACTCAACCCTGTGGGAGTCTCACTGATTAACACTGAACCCTGTGGGAGTCTCACTGATGAACCCTGAACCATGTGGGAGTCTCACTGATTAACACTGAACCCTATGGGAGTCTCACTGATTAACACTGAACCCTGTGGGAGTCTCACTGATTAACACTGTACCCTATGGGAGTCTCACTGATTAACACTGTACCCTGTGGGAGTCTCACTGATTAACACTGAACCCTATGGGAGTCTCACTGATTAACATTGAACCCTGTGGGAGTCTCACTGATTAACACTGAACCCTGTGGGAGTCTCACTGATTAACACTGAACCCTGTGGGAGTCTCACTGATTAACACTGAACCCTGTGGGAGTCTCACTGATTAACACTGAACCTTATGGGAGTCTCACTGATTTACACTGAACCCTATGGGAGTTTCACTGATTAACACTGAACGCTATGGGAGTCTCACTGATTAACACTGAACCCTATGGGAGTCTCACTGATTAACACTCAACCCTGTGGGAGTCTCACTGATTAACACTGAACCTTATGGGAGTCTCACTGATGAACACTGAACCCTGTGGGAGTCTCACTGATTAACACTGAACCCTGTGGGAGTCTCACTGATTAACACTGAACCGTATAGAAGTCTCACTGATTAAAACTGAACCCTATGGGAGTCTCACTGATTAACACTGAACCCTATGGGAGTCTCACTGATTAACACTGAACCCTGTGGGAGTCTCACCGATTAACACTCAACCCTGTGGAAGTCTCACTGATTAACACTCAACCCTGTGGGAGTCTCACTGATTAACACTGAACCCTGTGGGAGTCTCACTGATGAACCCTGAACCATGTGGGAGTCTCACTGATTAACACTGGACCCTATTGGAGTCTCTCTGATTAACACTGAACCCTATGGGAGTCTCACTGATTAACACTGCACCCTATGGGAGTCTCACTGATTAACACTGAACCCTATGGGATTCTCACTGATTAACACTGAACCCTATGGGAGTCTCACTGATTAACACTGAACCCTGTGGGAGTCTCACTGATTAACACTGAACCCTATGGGAGTCTCACTGATTAACACTGAACCCTGTGGGAGTCTCACTGATTAACACTAAACCCTATTGGAGTCTCACTGATTAACACTGAACCCTGTGGGAGTCTTACTGATGAACCCTGAACCCTGTGGGAGTCTCACTGATTAACAATGAACCTTGTGGGAGTCTCAGTGATTAATACTGAACCCTATGGGAGTCTCACTGATTAACACTGAACCCTATGGGAGTCTCACTGATTAACACTGAACCCTGTGGGAGTCTCACTGATTAACACTGTACCCTGTGGGAGTCTCACTGATTAACACTGTACCCTGTGGGAGTCGCACTGATTAACACTCAACCCTGTGGGAGTCTCACTGATTAACACTGAACCCTATGGAAGTCTCACTGATTAACACTGAACCCTGTGGGAGTCTCACTGATTAACACTGTACCCTGTGGGAGTCTCACTGATTAACACTGAACCCTATTGGAGTCTCACTGATTAACACTGAACCCTATGGGAGTCTCACTGATTAACAATGAACCCTGTGGGAGTCGCACTGATTAACACTGAACCCTGTTGGAGTCTCACTGATTAACAATGAACCCTATGGGAGTCTCACTGATTAACAATGAACCCTGTGGGAGTCGCACTGATTAACACTGAACCCTGTGGGAGTCTCACTGATTAACAATGAACCCTATGGGAGTCTCACTGATTAAAACTGTACCCTATGGGAGTTTCACTGATTAACACTGAACCCTATGGGAGTCTCACTGATTAACATTGAACCCTGTGGGAGTCTCAATGATTAACACTGAACCCTGTGGGAGTCTCATTGATTAACACTGAACCCTACGGGAGTCTCACTGATTAACACTGAACCCTGTGGGAGTCTCACTGATTAACACTGAACCCTGTGGGAGTCTCACTGATTAACACTGAACCCTATGGGAGTCTCACTGATTAACACTGAACCCTGTGGGAGTCTCACTGATTAACACTCAACCCTGTGGGAGTCTCACTGATTAACACTCAACCCTGTGGGAGTATCACTGATTAATACTGAACCCTATGGAAGTCTCACTGATTAACACTGAACCCTGTGCGAGTCTCACTGATTAATACTGTACCCTATGGGAGTCTCACGGATTAACACTGAACCCTATGGGAGTCTTACTGATTAACACTGAACCCTGTGGGAGTCTCACTGATTAACACTGTACCCTGTGGGAGTCTCACTGATTAACACTGAACCCTATGGGAGTCTCACTGATTAACACTGAACCCTATGGGAGTCTCACTGATTAACACTGTACCCTATGGGAGTCTCAATGATTAACACTGAACCCTGTGGGAGTCTCACTGATTAACACTGAACCCTATGGAAGTCTCACTGATTAACACTGAACCCTGTGGGAGTCTCACTGATTAACACTGTACCCTATGGGAGTCTCACTGATTAACACTGAACCCTATGGGAGTCTCACTGATTAACACTGAACCCTGTGGGAGTCTCACTGATTAACACTGTACCCTGTGGGAGTCTCACTGATTAACACTGAACCCTATGGGAGTCTCACTGATTAACACTGAACCCTATGGGAGTCTCACTGATTAACACTGTACCCTATGGGAGTCTCACTGATTAACACTGAACCCTATGGGATTCTCACTGATTAACATTGAACCCTGTGGGAGTCTCACTGATTAACACTGAACCCTGTGGGAGTCTCATTGATTAACACTGAACCCTACGGGAGTCTCACTGATTAACACTGAACCCTGTGGGAGTCTCACTGATTAACACTGAACCCTGTGGGAGTCTCACTGATTAACACTGAACCCTATGGGAGTCTCACTGATTAACACTGAACCCTGTGGGAGTCTCACTGATTAACACTCAACCCTGTGGGAGTCTCACTGATTAACACTCAACCCTGTGGGAGTATCACTGATTAATACTGAACCCTATGGAAGTCTCACTGATTAACACTGAACCCTGTGCGAGTCTCACTGATTAATACTGTACCCTATGGGAGTCTCACTGATTAACACTGCACCCTGTGGGAGTCTCACTGATTAACACTGAACTCTATGGAAGTCTCACTGATTAACACTGAACCCTGTGCGAGTCTCACTGATTAACACTGAACCCTATGGGAGTCTCACTGATTAACACTGAACCCTGTGGGAGTCTCACTGATTAACACTGAACTCTATGGAAGTCTCACTGATTAACACTGAACCCTGTGGGAGTCTCACTGATTAACACTGTACCCTATGGGAGTCTCACTGATTAACACTGAACCCTATGGGAGTCTCACTGATTAACACTGAACCCTGTGGGAGTCTCACTGATTAACACTGTACCCTGTGGGAGTCTCACTGATTAACACTGTACCCTGTGGGAGTCTCACTGATTAACACTCAACCCTGTGGGAGTCTCACTGATTAACACTCAACCCTGTGGGAGTCTCACTGATTAACACTGAACCCTATGGAAGTCTCACTGATTAACACTGAACCCTGTGGGAGTCTCACTGATTAACACTGTACCCTGTGGGAGTCTCACTGATTAACACTGAACCCTATTGGAGTCTCACTGATTAACACTGAACCCTATGGGAGTCTCACTGATTAACAATGAACCCTGTGGGAGTCGCACTGATTAACACTGAACCCTGTTGGAGTCTCACTGATTAACAATGAACCCTATGGGAGTCTCACTGATTAACAATGAACCCAGTGGGAGTCGCACTGATTAACACTGAACCCTGTGGGAGTCTCACTGATTAACAACGAACCCTATGGGAGTCTCACTGATTAAAACTGTACCCTATGGGAGTTTCACTGATTAACACTGAACCCTATGGGAGTCTCACTGATTAACATTGAACCCTGTGGGAGTCTCACTGATTAACACTGAACCCTGTGGGAGTCTCATTGATTAACACTGAACCCTACGGGAGTCTCACTGATTAACACTGAACCCTGTGGGAGTCTCACTGATTAACACTGAACCCTGTGGGAGTCTCACTGATTAACACTGAACCCTATGGGAGTCTCACTGATTAACACTGAACCCTGTGGGAGTCTCACTGATTAACACTCAACCCTGTGGGAGTCTCACTGATTAACACTCAACCCTGTGGGAGTATCACTGATTAATACTGAACCCTATGGAAGTCTCACTGATTAACACTGAACCCTGTGCGAGTCTCACTGATTAATACTGTACCCTATGGGAGTCTCACGGATTAACACTGAACC
Source organism: Petromyzon marinus (assembly GCF_048934315.1). NCBI lineage: Eukaryota > Metazoa > Chordata > Hyperoartia > Petromyzontiformes > Petromyzontidae > Petromyzon > Petromyzon marinus. The sequence goes on from NW_027423501.1 coordinate 2,248,746, forward strand.
CTATGGGAGTCTTACTGATTAACACTGAACCCTGTGGGAGTCTCACTGATTAACACTGTACCCTGTGGGAGTCTCACTGATTAACACTGAACCCTATGGGAGTCTCACTGATTAACACTGAACCCTATGGGAGTCTCACTGATTAACACTGTACCCTATGGGAGTCTCAATGATTAACACTGAACCCTGTGGGAGTCTCACTGATTAACACTGAACCCTATGGAAGTCTCACTGATTAACACTGAACCCTGTGGGAGTCTCACTGATTAACACTGTACCCTATGGGAGTCTCACTGATTAACACTGAACCCTATGGGAGTCTCACTGATTAACACTGAACCCTGTGGGAGTCTCACTGATTAACACTGTACCCTGTGGGAGTCTCACTGATTAACACTGAACCCTATGGGAGTCTCACTGATTAACACTGAACCCTATGGGAGTCTCACTGATTAACACTGTACCCTATGGGAGTCTCACTGATTAACACTGAACCCTATGGGATTCTCACTGATTAACACTGAACCCTATGGGAGCCTCACTGATTAACACTGAACCCTGTGGGTGTCTCACTGATTAACACTGAACCCTATGGGAACCCTGTGGGAGTCTCACTGATTAACAATAAACCCTATGGGAGTCTCACTGATTAATACTGAACCCTGTGGGAGTCTCACTGATTAACACTGTACCCTGTGGGAGTCTCACTGATTAACACTGAACCCTGTGGAAGTCTCACCGATTAACACTCAACCCTGTGGGAGTCTCACTGATTAACACTGAACCCTATAGAAGTCTCACTGATTAACACTGAACCATGTGGGAGTCTCACTGATTAACACTGAACCCTATGGGAGTCTCACTGATTAACACTGAACCCTGTGGGAGTCTCACTGATGAACCCTGAACCATGTGGGAGTCTCACTGATTAACACTCAACCCTGTGGGAGTCTCACTGATTAACACTGAACCCTATAGAAGTCTCACTGATTAACACTGAACCCGGTGGGAGTCTCACTAATTAACACTGAACCCTATGGCAGTCTCACTGATTAACACTGAACCCTATGGGAGTCTCACTGATTAACACTGAACCCTGTGGGAGTCTCACTGATTAATACTGTACCCTGTGGGAGTCTCACTGATTAACACTGAACCCTATGGGAGTCTCACTGATTAACACTGAACCCTATGGGAGTCTCACTGATTAACACTGTACCCTATGGGAGTCTCACTGATTAACACTGAACCCTATGGGATTCTCACTGATTAACACTGAACCCTATGGGAGTATCATTGATTAACACTGAACCCTGTGGGAGTCTTACTGATTAACACCGAACCCTAAGGGAGTCTCACTGATTAACACTGAACCCTGTGGGAGTCTCACTGATTAACACTGAACCCTATGGGAGTCTCACTGATTAACAATGAACCCTGTGGGAGTCGCACTGATTAACAATGAACCCTATGGGAGTCTCACTGATTAACAATGAACCCTGTGGGAGTCTCACTGATTAACACTGAACCCTGTGGGAGTCTCACTGATTAACACTGAACCCTGTGGGAGGCACACTGATTAACACTGAACCCAATGGGAGTCTCACTGATTAACAATGAACCCTGTGGGAGTCGCACTGATTAACACTGAACCCTGTGGGAGTCTCACTGATTAACAATGAACCCTATGGGAGTCTCACTGATTAACAATGAACCCTGTGGGAGTCTCACTGATTAACACTGAACCCTGTGGGAGTCTCACTGATTAACACTGAAACCTGTGGGAGTCTCACTGATTAACACTGAACCCTATGGGAGTCTCACTGATTAACAATGAACCCTGTGGGAGTCGCACTGATTAACACTGAACCCTGTGGGAGTCTCACTGCTTAACAATGAACCCTATGGGAGTCTCACTGATTAAAATTGTAGCCTATGGGAGTTTCACTGATTAACACTGAACCCTATGGGAGTGTCACTGATTAACATTGAACCCTGGGGGAGTCTCAGTGATTAACACTGAACCATATGGGAGTCTCACTGATTAACACTGAACCCTATGGGAGTTTCACTGATTAACACTGAACCCTGTGGGAGTCTAAATGATTAACACTGAACCCTGTGGGAGTCTCACTGATTAACACTCAACCCTGTGGGAGTCTCACTGATTAACACTGAACCCTATGGGAGTCTCACTGATGAACCCTGAACCCTGTGGGAGTCTCACTGATTAACACTCAACCCTGTGGGAGTCTCACTGATTAACACTGGACCCTATGGGAGTCTCACTGATGAACCCTGAACCCTGTAGGAGTCTCACTGATTAACACTGAACCCTATGGGAGTCTCACTGATTAACACTGAACCCTGTGGGAGTCTAACTGATTAACACTGAACCCTGTGGGAGTCTCACTGATTAACACTGAACCCTACGGGAGTCTCACTGATTAACACTGAACCCTGTGGGAGTCTCACTGATTAACACTGTACCCTATGGGAGTCTCACGGATTAACACTGAACCCTATGGGAGTCTTACTGATTAACACTGAACCCTGTGGGAGTCTCACTGATTAACACTGTACCCTGTGGGAGTCTCACTGATTAACACTGAACCCTATGGGAGTCTCACTGATTAACACTGAACCCTATGGGAGTCTCACTGATTAACACTGTACCCTATGGGAGTCTCACTGATTAACACTGAACCCTGTGGGAGTCTCACTGATTAACACTGAACCCTATGGAAGTCTCACTGATTAACACTGAACCCTGTGGGAGTCTCACTGATTAACACTGAACCCTATGGGAGTCTCACTGATTAACACTGAACCCTGTGGGAGTCTCACTGATTAACACTGTACCCTGTGGGAGTCTCACTGATTAACACTGAACCCTATGGGAGTCTCACTGATTAACACTGAACCCTATGGGAGTCTCACTGATTAACACTGTACCCTATGGGAGTCTCACTGATTAACACTGAACCCTATGGGAGTCTCACTGATTAACACTGAACCCTATGGGAGCCTCACTGATTAACACTGAACCCTGTGGGTGTCTCACTGATTAACACTGAACCCTATGGGAACCCTGTGGGAGTCTCACTGATTAACAATAAACCCTATGGGAGTCTCACTGATTAATACTGAACCCTGTGGGAGTCTCACTGATTAACACTGTACCCTGTGGGAGTCTCACTGATTAACACTGAACCCTGTGGAAGTCTCACCGATTAACACTCAACCCTGTGGGAGTCTCACTGATTAACATTGAACCCTATAGAAGTCTCACTGATTAACACTGAACCATGTGGGAGTCTCACTGATTAACACTGAACCCTATGGGAGTCTCACTGATTAACACTGAACCCTGTGGGAATCTCACTGATGAACCCTGAACCATGTGGGAGTCTCACTGATTAACACTCAACCCTGTGGGAGTCTCACTGATTAACACTGAACCCTATAGAAGTCTCACTGATTAACACTGAACCCGGTGGGAGTCTCACTGATTAACACTGAACCCTATGGCAGTCTCACTGATTAACACTGAACCCTATGGGAGTCTCACTGATTAACACTGAACCCTGTGGGAGTCTCACTGATTAATACTGTACCCTGTGGGAGTCTCACTGATTAACACTGAACCCTATGGGAGTCTCACTGATTAACACTGAACCCTATGGGAGTCTCACTGATTAACACTGTACCCTATGGGAGTCTCACTGATTAACACTGAACCCTATGGGATTCTCACTGATTAACACTGAACCCTATGGGAGTATCATTGATTAACACTGAACCCTGTGGGAGTCTTACTGATTAACACCGAACCCAAAGGGAGTCTCACTGATTAACACTGAACACTGTGGGAGTCTCACTGATTAACACTGAACCCTATGGGAGTCTCACTGATTAACAATGAACCCTGTGGGAGTCGCACTGATTAACAATGAACCCTATGGGAGTCTCACTGATTAACAATGAACCCTGTGGGAGTCGCACTGATTAACACTGAACCCTGTGGGAGTCTCACTGATTAACAATGAACCCTATGGGAGTCTCACTGATTAAAACTGTACCCTATGGGAGTTTCACTGATTAACACTGAACCCTATGGGAGTGTCACTGATTAACACTGAACCCTGTGGGAGTCTCAGTGATTAACACTGAACCATATGGGAGTCTCAGTGATTAACACTGAACCCTATGGGAGTTTCACTGATTAACACTGAACCCTGTGGGAGTCTAAATGATTAACACTGAACCCTATGGGAGCCTCACTGATTAACACTGAACCCTGTGGGTGTCTCACTGATTAACACTGAACCCTATGGGAACCCTGTGGGAGTCTCACTGATTAACAATAAACCCTATGGGAGTCTCACTGATTAATACTGAACCCTGTGGGAGTCTCACTGATTAACACTGTACCCTGTGGGAGTCTCACTGATTAACACTGAACCCTGTGGAAGTCTCACCGATTAACACTCAACCCTGTGGGAGTCTCACTGATTAACATTGAACCCTATAGAAGTCTCACTGATTAACACTGAACCATGTGGGAGTCTCACTGATTAACACTGAACCCTATGGGAGTCTCACTGATTAACACTGAACCCTGTGGGAATCTCACTGATGAACCCTGAACCATGTGGGAGTCTCACTGATTAACACTCAACCCTGTGGGAGTCTCACTGATTAACACTGAACCCTATAGAAGTCTCACTGATTAACACTGAACCCGGTGGGAGTCTCACTGATTAACACTGAACCCTATGGCAGTCTCACTGATTAACACTGAACCCTATGGGAGTCTCACTGATTAACACTGAACCCTGTGGGAGTCTCACTGATTAATACTGTACCCTGTGGGAGTCTCACTGATTAACACTGAACCCTATGGGAGTCTCACTGATTAACACTGAACCCTATGGGAGTCTCACTGATTAACACTGTACCCTATGGGAGTCTCACTGATTAACACTGAACCCTATGGGATTCTCACTGATTAACACTGAACCCTATGGGAGTATCATTGATTAACACTGAACCCTGTGGGAGTCTTACTGATTAACACCGAACCCAAAGGGAGTCTCACTGATTAACACTGAACACTGTGGGAGTCTCACTGATTAACACTGAACCCTATGGGAGTCTCACTGATTAACAATGAACCCTGTGGGAGTCGCACTGATTAACAATGAACCCTATGGGAGTCTCACTGATTAACAATGAACCCTGTGGGAGTCGCACTGATTAACACTGAACCCTGTGGGAGTCTCACTGATTAACAATGAACCCTATGGGAGTCTCACTGATTAAAACTGTACCCTATGGGAGTTTCACTGATTAACACTGAACCCTATGGGAGTGTCACTGATTAACACTGAACCCTGTGGGAGTCTCAGTGATTAACACTGAACCATATGGGAGTCTCAGTGATTAACACTGAACCCTATGGGAGTTTCACTGATTAACACTGAACCCTGTGGGAGTCTAAATGATTAACACTGAACCCTGTGGGAGTCTCACTGATTAACACTCAACCCTGTGGGAGTCTCACTGATTAACACTGAACCCTATGGGAGTCTCACTGATGAACCCTGAACCCTGTGGGAGTCTCACTGATTAACACTCAACCCTGTGGGAGTCTCACTGATTAACACTGGACCCTATGGGAGTCTCACTGATGAACCCTGAACCCTGTAGGAGTCTCACTGATTAACACTGAACCCTATGGGAGTCTCACTGATTAACACTGAACCCTGTGGGAGTCTAACTGATTAACACTGAACCCTGAGGGAGTCTCACTGATTAACACTGAACACTATGGGAGTCTCACTGATTAACAATGAACCCTGTGGGAGTCTCACTGATTAACATTGAACCCTGTGGGAGTCTCACTGATTAACACTGAACCCTACGGGTCTCACTGATTAACACTGAACCCTGGGGAGTCTCACTGATTAACACTGAACCCTATGGGAGTCTCACTGATTAACACTGAACCCTGTGGGAGTCTCACTGATTAACACTCAACCCTGTGGGATTCTCACTGATTAACACTCAACCCTGTGGGAGTATCACTGATTAACACTGAACCCTATGGAAGTCCCACTGATTAACACTGAACCCTGTGGGAGTCTCACTGATTAACACTGTACCCTATGGGAGTCTCACGGATTAACACTGAACCCTATGGGAGTCTTACTGATTAACACTGAACCCTGTGGGAGTCTCACTGATTAACACTGTACCCTGTGGGAGTCTCACTGATTAACACTGAACCCTATGGGAGTCTCACTGATTAACACTGAACCCTATGTGAGTCTCACTGATTAACACTGTACCCTATGGGAGTCTCACTGATTAACACTGAACCCTATGGAAGTCTCACTGATTAACACTGAACCCTGTGGGAGTCTCACTGATTAACACTGTACCCTATGGGAGTCTCACTGATTAACACTGAACCCTATGGGAGTCTCACTGATTAACACTGAACCCTGTGGGAGTCTCACTGATTAACACTGTACCCTGTGGGAGTCTCACTGATTAACACTGAACCCTATGGGAGTCTCACTGATTAACACTGAACCCTATGGGAGTCTCACTGATTAACACTGTACCCTATGGGAGTCTCACTGATTAACACTGAACCCTATGGGATTCTCACTGATTAACACTGAACCCTATGGGAGCCTCACTGATTAACACTGAACCCTCTGGGTGTCTCACTGATTAACACTGAACCCTATGGGAACCCTGTGGGAGTCTCACTGATTAACAATAAACCCTATGGGAGTCTCACTGATTAATACTGAACCCTGTGGGAGTCTCACTGATTAACACTGTACCCTGTGGGAGTCTCACTGATTAACACTGAACCCTGTGGAAGTCTCACCGATTAACACTCAACCCTGTGGGGTCTCACTGATCAACATTGAACCCTATAGAAGTCTCACTGATTAACACTGAACCATGTGGGAGTCTCACTGATTAACACTGAACCCTATGGGAGTCTCACTGATTAACACTGAACCCTGTGGGAATCTCACTGATGAACCCTGAACCATGTGGGAGTCTCACTGATTAACACTCAACCCTGTGGGAGTCTCACTGATTAACACTGAACCCTATAGAAGTCTCACTGATTAACACTGAACCCGGTGGGAGTCTCACTGATTAACACTGAACCCTATGGCAGTCTCACTGATTAACACTGAACCCTATGGGAGTCTCACTGATTAACACTGAACCCTGTGGGAGTCTCACTGATTAATACTGTACCCTGTGGGAGTCTCACTGATTAACACTGAACCCTATGGGAGTCTCACTGATTAACACTGAACCCTATGGGAGTCTCACTGATTAACACTGTACCCTATGGGAGTCTCACTGATTAACACTGAACCCTATGGGATTCTCACTGATTAACACTGAACCCTATGGGAGTATCATTGATTAACCCTGAACCCTGTGGGAGTCTTACTGATTAACACCGAACCCTAAGGGAGTCTCATTGATTAACACTGAACCCTGTGGGAGTCTCACTGATTAACACTGAACCCTATGGGAGTCTCACTGATTAACAATGAACCCTGTGGGAGTCGCACTGATTAACAATGAACCCTATGGGAGTCTCACTGATTAACAATGAACCCTGTGGGAGTCTCACTGATTAACACTGAACCCTGTGGGAGTCTCACTGATTAACACTGAACCCTGTGGGAGGCACACTGATTAACACTGAACCCAATGGGAGTCTCACTGATTAACAATGAACCCTGTGGGAGTCGCACTGATTAACACTGAACCCTGTGGGAGTCTCACTGATTAACAATGAACCCTATGGGAGTCTCACTGATTAACAATGAACCCTGTGGGAGTCTCACTGATTAACACTGAACCCTGTGGGAGTCTCACTGATTAACACTGAACCCTATGGGAGTCTCACTGATTAACACTGTACCCTATGGGAGTCTCACTGATTAACACTGAACCCTATGGGATTCTCACTGATTAACACTGAACCCTATGGGAGTATCATTGATTAACACTGAACCCTGTGGGAGTCTTACTGATTAACACCGAACCCAAAGGGAGTCTCACTGATTAACACTGAACCCTGTGGGAGTCTCACTGATTAACACTGAACCCTATGGGAGTCTCACTGATTAACAATGAACCCTGTGGGAGTCGCACTGATTAACAATGAACCCTATGGGAGTCTCACTGATTAACAATGAACCCTGTGGGAGTCGCACTGATTAACACTGAACCCTGTGGGAGTCTCACTGATTAACAATGAACCCTATGGGAGTCTCACTGATTAAAACTGTACCCTATGGGAGTTTCACTGATTAACACTGAACCCTATGGGAGTGTCACTGATTAACACTGAACCCTGTGGGAGTCTCAGTGATTAACACTGAACCATATGGGAGTCTCAGTGATTAACACTGAACCCTATGGGAGTTTCACTGATTAACACTGAACCCTGTGGGAGTCTAAATGATTAACACTGAACCCTGTGGGAGTCTCACTGATTAACACTCAACCCTGTGGGAGTCTCACTGATTAACACTGAACCCTATGGGAGTCTCACTGATGAACCCTGAACCCTGTGGGAGTCTCACTGATTAACACTCAACCCTGTGGGAGTCTCACTGATTAACACTGGACCCTATGGGAGTCTCACTGATGAACCCTGAACCCTGTAGGAGTCTCACTGATTAACACTGAACCCTATGGGAGTCTCACTGATTAACACTGAACCCTGTGGGAGTCTAACTGATTAACACTGAACCCTGAGGGAGTCTCACTGATTAACACTGAACACTATGGGAGTCTCACTGATTAACAATGAACCCTGTGGGAGTCTCACTGATTAACATTGAACCCTGTGGGAGTCTCACTGATTAACACTGAACCCTACGGGTCTCACTGATTAACACTGAACCCTGGGGAGTCTCACTGATTAACACTGAACCCTATGGGAGTCTCACTGATTAACACTGAACCCTGTGGGAGTCTCACTGATTAACACTCAACCCTGTGGGATTCTCACTGATTAACACTCAACCCTGTGGGAGTATCACTGATTAACACTGAACCCTATGGAAGTCCCACTGATTAACACTGAACCCTGTGGGAGTCTCACTGATTAACACTGTACCCTATGGGAGTCTCACGGATTAACACTGAACCCTATGGGAGTCTTACTGATTAACACTGAACCCTGTGGGAGTCTCACTGATTAACACTGTACCCTGTGGGAGTCTCACTGATTAACACTGAACCCTATGGGAGTCTCACTGATTAACACTGAACCCTATGGGAGTCTCACTGATTAACACTGTACCCTATGGGAGTCTCACTGATTAACACTGAACCCTATGGAAGTCTCACTGATTAACACTGAACCCTGTGGGAGTCTCACTGATTAACACTGTACCCTATGGGAGTCTCACTGATTAACACTGAACCCTATGGGAGTCTCACTGATTAACACTGAACCCTGTGGGAGTCTCACTGATTAACACTGTACCCTGTGGGAGTCTCACTGATTAACACTGAACCCTATGGGAGTCTCACTGATTAACACTGAACCCTATGGGAGTCTCACTGATTAACACTGTACCCTATGGGAGTCTCACTGATTAACACTGAACCCTATGGGATTCTCACTGATTAACACTGAACCCTATGGGAGCCTCACTGATTAACACTGAACCCTCTGGGTGTCTCACTGATTAACACTGAACCCTATGGGAACCCTGTGGGAGTCTCACTGATTAACAATAAACCCTATGGGAGTCTCACTGATTAATACTGAACCCTGTGGGAGTCTCACTGATTAACACTGTACCCTGTGGGAGTCTCACTGATTAACACTGAACCCTGTGGAAGTCTCACCGATTAACACTCAACCCTGTGGGGTCTCACTGATCAACATTGAACCCTATAGAAGTCTCACTGATTAACACTGAACCATGTGGGAGTCTCACTGATTAACACTGAACCCTATGGGAGTCTCACTGATTAACACTGAACCCTGTGGGAATCTCACTGATGAACCCTGAACCATGTGGGAGTCTCACTGATTAACACTCAACCCTGTGGGAGTCTCACTGATTAACACTGAACCCTATAGAAGTCTCACTGATTAACACTGAACCCGGTGGGAGTCTCACTGATTAACACTGAACCCTATGGCAGTCTCACTGATTAACACTGAACCCTATGTGAGTCTCACTGATTAACACTGAACCCTGTGGGAGTCTCACTGATTAATACTGTACCCTGTGGGAGTCTCACTGATTAACACTGAACCCTATGGGAGTCTCACTGATTAACACTGAACCCTATGGGAGTCTCACTGATTAACACTGTACCCTATGGGAGTCTCACTGATTAACACTGAACCCTATGGGATTCTCACTGATTAACACTGAACCCTATGGGAGTATCATTGATTAACCCTGAACCCTGTGGGAGTCTTACTGATTAACACCGAACCCTAAGGGAGTCTCATTGATTAACACTGAACCCTGTGGGAGTCTCACTGATTAACACTGAACCCTATGGGAGTCTCACTGATTAACAATGAACCCTGTGGGAGTCGCACTGATTAACAATGAACCCTATGGGAGTCTCACTGATTAACAATGAACCCTGTGGGAGTCTCACTGATTAACACTGAACCCTGTGGGAGTCTCACTGATTAACACTGAACCCTGTGGGAGGCACACTGATTAACACTGAACCCAATGGGAGTCTCACTGATTAACAATGAACCCTGTGGGAGTCGCACTGATTAACACTGAACCCTGTGGGAGTCTCACTGATTAACAATGAACCCTATGGGAGTCTCACTGATTAACAATGAACCCTGTGGGAGTCTCACTGATTAACACTGAACCCTGTGGGAGTCTCACTGATTAACACTGAAACCTGTGGGAGTCTCACTGATTAACACTGAACCCTATGGGAGTCTCACTGATTAACAATGAACCCTGTGGGAGTCGCACTGATTAACACTGAACCCTGTGGGAGTCTCACTGATTAACAATGAACCCTATGGGAGTCTCACTGATTAAAACTGTACCCTATGGGAGTTTCACTGATTAACACTGAACCCTATGGGAGTGTCACTGATTAACATTGAACCCTGTGGGAGTCTCACTGATTGACACTGAACCCTGTGGGAGTCTCACTGATTAACACTGAACCCTATGGGAGTCTCACTGATTAACACTGAACCCTGTGGGAGTCTCAGTGATTAACACTGAACCATATGGGAGTCTCACTGATTAACACTGAACCCTATGGGAGTTTCACTGATTAACACTGAACCCTGTGGGAGTCTAAATGATTAACACTGAACCCTGTGGGAGTCTCACTGATTAACACTCAACCCTGTGGGAGTCTCACTGATTAACACTGAACCCTATGGGAGTCTCACTGATGAACCCTGAACCCTGTGGGAGTCTCACTGATTAACACTCAACCCTGTGGGAGTCTCACTGATTAACACTGGACCCTATGGGAGTCTCACTGATGAACCCTGAACCCTGTAGTAGTCTCACTGATTAACACTGAACCCTATGGGAGTCTCACTGATTAACACTGAACCCTGTGGGAGTCTAACTGATTAACACTGAACCCTGTGGGAGTCTCACTGATTAACACTGAACACTATGGGAGTCTCACTGATTAACAATGAACCCTGTGGGAGTCTCACTGATTAACACTGAACCCTGTGGGAGTCTCACTGATTAACACTGAACCCTACGGGAGTCTCACTGATTAACACTGAACCCTGTGGGAGTCTCACTGATTAACACTGAACCCTATGGGAGTCTCACTGATTAACACTAAACCCTATGGGAGTTTCACTGATTAACACTGAACCCTGTGGGAGTCTCACTGATTAACACTCAACCCTGTGGGAGTCTCACTGATTAACACTCAACCCTGTGGGAGTCTCACTGATTAACACTGAACCTTATGGGAGTCTCACTGATGAACCCTGAACCCTGTAGGGGTCTCACTGATTAACACTGAACCCTATGGGAGTCTCACTGATTAACACCGAACCCTATGGGAGTCTCACTGATTAACACTGAACCCTATGGGAGACTCACTGATTAACACTGAACCCTATGGGAGTCTCACTGATTAACACTGAACCCTGTGGGAGTCTCACTGATTAACACTGAACTCTGTGGGAGTCTCACTGATTAACACTGAACCCTATGGGAGTCTCACTGATTAACAATGAACCCTATAGAAGTCTCACTGATTAACACTGAACCCTGTGGGAGTCTCACTGATTAACACTGAACCCTATGGGAGTCTCACTGATTAACACTGAACCCTGTGGGAGTCCCACTGATGAACCCTGAACGATGTGGGAGTCTCACTGATTAACACTCAACCCTGTGGGAGTCTCACTGATTAACACTGAACCCTATAGAAGTCTCACTGATTAACACTGAACCCTGTGGGAGTCTCACTGATTAACACTGAACCCTATGGCAGTCTCACTGATTAACACTGAACCCTATGGGAGTCTCACTGATTAACACTGAACCCTGTGGGAGTCTCACTGATTAATACTGTACCCTGTGGGAGTCTCACTGATTAACACTGAACCCTATGGGAGTCTCACTGATTAACACTGAACCCTATGGGAGTCTCACTGATTAACACTGTACCCTATGGGAGTCTCACTGATTAACACTGAACCCTATGGGATTCTCACTGATTAACACTAAACCCTATGGGAGTATCACTGATTAACACTGAACCCTGTGGGAGTCTCACTGATTAACACTGAGCCCTATGGGAGTCTCACTGATTAACACTGAACCCTGTGGGAGTCTCACTGATTAACACTGAACCCTATGGGAGTCTCACTGATTAACACTGAACCCTGTGGGAGTCTCACTGATGAACCCTGAACCCTGTGGGAGTCTTACTGATTAACACCGAACCCTAAGGGAGTCTCACTGATTAACAATGAACCCTGTGGGAGTCGCACTGATTAACAATGAACCCTATGGGAGTCTCACTGATTAACAATGAACCCTGTGGGAGTCTAACTGATTAACACTGAACCCTGTGGGAGTCTCACTGATTAACACTGAACCCTGTGGGAGTCTCACTGATTAACACTGAACCCAATGGGAGTCTCACTGATTAACAATGAACCCTGTGGGAGTCGCACTGATTAACACTGAACCCTGTGGGAGTCTCACTGATTATCAATGAACCCTATGGGAGTCTCACTGATTAACAATGAACCCTGTGGGAGTCTCACTGATTAACACTGAACCCTGTGGGAGTCTCACTGATTAACACTGAAACCTGTGGGAGTCTCACTGATGAACACTGAACCCTATGGGAGACTCACTGATTAACAATGAACCCTGTGGGAGTCGCACTGATTAACACTGAACCCTGTGGGAGTCTCACTGATTAACAATGAACCCTATGGGAGTCTCACTGATTAAAACTGTACCCTATGGGAGTTTCACTGATTAACACTGAACCCTATGGGAGTGTCACTGATTAACATTGAACCCTGTGGGAGTCTCACTGATTGACACTGAACCCTGTGGGAGTCTCACTGATTAACACTGAACCCTATGGGATTCTCACTGATTAACACTGAACCCTGTGGGAGTCTCAGTGATTAACACTGAACCATATGGGAGTCTCACTGATTAACACTGAACCCTATGGGAGTTTCACTGATTAACACTGAACCCTGTGGGAGTCTAAATGATTAACACTGAACCCTGTGGGAGTCTCACTGATTAACACTCAACCCTGTGGGAGTCTCACTGATTAACACTGAACCCTATGTGAGTCTCACTGATGAACCCTGAACCCTGTGGGAGTCTCACTGATTAACACTCAACCCTGTGGGAGTCTCACTGATTAACACTGGACCCTATGGGAGTCTCACTGATGAACCCTGAACCCTGTAGGAGTCTCACTGATTAACACTGAACCCTATGGGAGTCTCACTGATTAACACTGAACCCTATGGGAGCCTCACTGATTAACACTGAACCTTATGGGAGTCTCACTGATTAACACTGAACCCTATGGGAGTCTCAATGATTAACACTGAACCCTGTGGAAGTCTCACCGATTAACACTCAACCCTGTGGGAGTCTCACTGATTAACACTCAACCCTGTTGGAGTCTCACGGATTAACACTGAACCCTGTGGGAGTCTCACTGATGAACCCTGAACCATGTGGGAGTCTCACTGATTAACACTCAACCCTGTGGGAGTCTCACTGATTAACACTGAACCCTATAGAAGTCTCACTGATTAACACTGAACCCTGTGGGAGTCTCACTGATTAACACTGAACCTTATGGGAGTCTCACTGATTAACACTGAACCCTGTGGGAGTCTCACTGATGAACCCTGAACCATGTGGGAGTCTCACTGATTAACACTGAACCCTGTGGGAGTCTCACTGATTAACACTGAGCCCTATGGGAGTCTCACTGATTAACACTGAACCCTGTGGGAGTCTCACTGATTAACACTGAACCCTATGGGAGTCTCACTGATTAACACTGAACCCTGTGGGAGTCTCACTGATGAACCCTGAACCCTGTGGGAGTCTTACTGATTAACACCGAACCCTAAGGGAGTCTCACTGATTAACAATGAACCCTGTGGGAGTCGCACTGATTAACAATGAACCCTATGGGAGTCTCACTGATTAACAATGAACCCTGTGGGAGTTTCACTGATTAACACTGAACCCTGTGGGAGTCTCACTGATTAACACTGAACCCTGTGGGAGTCTCACTGATTAACACTGAACCCAATGGGAGTCTCACTGATTAACAATGAACCCTGTGGGAGTCGCACTGATTAACACTGAACCCTGTGGGAGTCTCACTGATTAACAATGAACCCTATGGGAGTCTCACTGATTAACAATGAACCCTGTGGGAGTCTCACTGATTAACACTGAACCCTGTGGGAGTCTCACTGATTAACACTGAAACCTGTGGGAGTCTCACTGATTAACACTGAACCCTATGGGAGACTCACTGATTAACAATGAACCCTGTGGGAGTCGCACTGATTAACACTGAACCCTGTGGGAGTCTCACTGATTAACAATGAACCCTATGGGAGTCTCACTGATTAAAACTGTACCCTATGGGAGTTTCACTGATTAACACTGAACCCTATGGGAGTGTCACTGATTAACATTGAACCATGTGGGAGTCTCACTGATTGACACTGAACCCTGTGGGAGTCTCACTGATTAACACTGAACCCTATGGGAGTCTCACTGATTAACACTGAACCCTGTGGGAGTCTCAGTGATTAACACTGAACCATATGGGAGTCTCACTGATTAACACTGAACCCTATGGGAGTTTCACTGATTAACACTGAACCCTGTGGGAGTCTAAATGATTAACACTGAACCCTGTGGGAGTCTCACTGATTAACACTCAACCCTGTGGGAGTCTCACTGATTAACACTGAACCCTATGTGAGTCTCACTGATGAACCCTGAACCCTGTGGGAGTCTCACTGATTAACACTCAACCCTGTGGGAGTCTCACTGATTAACACTGGACCCTATGGGAGTCTCACTGATGAACCCTGAACCCTGTAGGAGTCTCACTGATTAACACTGAACCCTATGGGAGTCTCACTGATTAACACTGAACCCTATGGGAGCCTCACTGATTAACACTGAACCTTATGGGAGTCTCACTGATTAACACTGAACCCTATGGGAGTCTCAATGATTAACACTGAACCCTGTGGAAGTCTCACCGATTAACACTCAACCCTGTGGGAGTCTCACTGATTAACACTCAACCCTGTTGGAGTCTCACGGATTAACACTGAACCCTGTGGGAGTCTCACTGATGAACCCTGAACCATGTGGGAGTCTCACTGATTAACACTCAACCCTGTGGGAGTCTCACTGATTAACACTGAACCCTATAGAAGTCTCACTGATTAACACTGAACCCTGTGGGAGTCTCACTGATTAACACTGAACCTTATGGGAGTCTCACTGATTAACACTGAACCCTGTGGGAGTCTCACTGATGAACCCTGAACCATGTGGGAGTCTCACTGATTAACACTCAACCCTGTGGGAGTCTCACTGATTAACACTGAACCCTATGGGAGTCTCACTGATTAACACTGAACCCTGTGGGAGTCTCACTGATTAACACTGTACCCTGTGGGAGTCTCACTGATTAACACCGAACCCTATGGGAGTCTCACTGATTAACACTGAACCCTATGGGAGTCTCACTGATTAACACTGTACCCTATGGGAGTCTCACTGATTAACACTGAACCCTATGGGATCCTCACTGTTTAACACTGAACCCTATGGGAGTCTCACTGATTAACACTGAACCCTGTGGGAGTCTCACTGATTAACACTGAACCCTATGGGAGTCTCACTGATTAACACTGAACCCTGTTGGAGTCTCACTGATGAACCCTGAACCCTGTGGGAGTCTCACTGATTAACACTGAACCCTATGGGAGTCTCACTGATTAACACTGAACCCTGTGGGAGTCTCACTGATTAACACTGAACCCTATGGGAGTCTCACTGATTAACAATGAACCCTGTGGGAGTCGCACTGATTAACACTGAACCCTATGGGAGTCTCACTGATTAACACTGAACCCTATGGGAGTCTCACTGATTAACACTGAACCCTGTGGAAGTCTCACCGATTAACACTCAACCCTGTGGGAGTCTCACTGATTAACACTTAACCCTGTGGGAGTCTCACTGATTAACACTGAACCCAATGGGTGTCTCACTGATTAACAATGAACCCTGTGGGAGTCGCACTGATTAACACTGAACCCTGTGGGAGTCTCACTGATTAACACTGAACCCTATAGAAGTCTCACTGATTAACACTGAACCCTGTGGGAGTCTCACTGATTAACACTGATCCCTATGGGAGTCTCACTGATTAACACTGAACCCTGTGGGAGTCTCACTGATGAACCCTGAACCATGTGGGAGTCTCACTGATTAACACTCAACCCTGTGGGAGTCTCACTGATTAACACTGAACCCTATGGGAGTCTCACTGATTAACACTGAACCCTGTGGGAGTCTCACTGATTAACACTGTACCCTGTGGGAGTCTCACTGATTAACACTGAACCCTATGGGAGTCTCACTGATTAACACTGAACCCTATGGGAGTCTCACTGATCAACACTGTACCCTATGGGAGTCTCACTGATTAACACTGAACCCTATGGGATTCTCACTGATTAACACTGAACCCTATGGGAATCTCACTGATTAACACTGAACCCTATGGGAGTCTCACTGATTAACACTGAACACTGTGGGAGTCTCAGTGATTAACACTGAACCATATGGGAGTCTCACTGATTAACACTGCACCCTATGGGAGTTTCACTGATTAACACTGAACCCTGTGGGAGTCTAAATGATTAACACTGAACCCTGTGGGAGTCTTACTGATTAACACTCAACCCTGTGGGAGGCTCACTGATTAACACTGAACCCTATGGGAGTCTCACTGATGAACCCTGAACCCTGTGGGAGTCTCACTGATTAACACTCAACCCTGTGGGAGTCTATCTGATTAACACTGGACCCTATGGGAGTCTCACTGATGAACCCTGAACCCTGTAGGAGTCTCACTGATTAACACTGAACCCTATGGGAGTCTCACTGATTAACACTGAACCCTATGGGAGCCTCACTGATTAACACTGAACCTTATGGGAGTCTCACTGATTAACACTGAACCCTAAGGGAGTCTCACTGATTAACACTGAGCCCTGTGGAAGTCTCACCGATTAACACTCAACCCTGTGGGAGTCTCACTGATTAACACTCAACCCTGTGGGAGTCTCACTGATTAACACTGAACCCTGTGGGAGTCTCACTGATGAACCCTGAACCATGTGGGAGTCTCACTGATTAACACTCAACCCTGTGGGAGTCTCACTGATTAACACTGAACCCTATAGAAGTCTCACTGATTAACACTGAACCCTGTGGGAGTCTCACTGATTAACACTGAACCCTATGGGAGTCTCACTGATTAACACTGAACCCTGAGGGAGTCTCACTGATGAACCCTGAACCATGTGGGAGTCTCACTGATTAACACTCAACCCTGTGGGAGTCTCACTGATTAACACTGAACCCTATGGGAGTCTCACTGATTAACACTGAACCCTGTGGGAGTCTCACTGATTAACACTGTACCCTGTGGGAGTCTCACTGATTAACACTGAACCCTATGGGAGTCTCACTGATTAACACTGAACATTATGGGAGTCTCACTGATTAACACTGTACCCTATGGGAGTCTCACTGATTAACACTGAACCCTATGGGATTCTCACTGATTAACACTGAACCCTATGGGAGTCTCACTGATTAACACTGAACCCTGTGGGAGTCTCACTGATTAACACTGAACCCTATGGGAGTCTCACTGATTAACACTGAACCCTGTTGGAGTCTCACTGATGAACCCTGAACCCTGTGGGAGTCTCACTGATTAACACTGAACCCTATGGGAGTCTCACTGATTAACACTGAACCCTGTGGGAGTCTCACTGATTAACACTGAACCCTATGGGAGTCTCACTGATTAACACTGTACCCTATGGGAGTCTCACTGATTAACACTGAACCCTATGGGAGTCTCACTGATTAACAATGAACCCTGTGGGAGTCGCACTGATTAACACTGAACCCTGTGGGAGTCTCACTGATTAACAATGAACCCTATGGGAGTCTCACTGATTAACAATGAACCCTGTGGGAGTCTCACTGATTAACACTGAACCCTGTGGGAGTCTCAATGATTAACACTGAACCCTGTGGGAGTCTCATTGATTAACACTGAACCCAATGGGAGTCTCACTGATTAACAATGAACCCTGTGGGAGTCGCACTGATTAACACTGAACCCTGTGGGAGCCTCACTGATTAACAATGAACCCTATGGGAGTCTCACTGATTAACACTCAACCCTGTGGGAGTCTCACTGATTAACACTGAACCCTGTGGGAGTCTCACTGATGAACCCTGAACCATGTGGGAGTCTCACTGATTAACACTCAACCCTGTGGGAGTCTCACTGATTAACACTGAACCCTATAGAAGTCTCACTGATTAACACTGAACCCTGTGGGAGTCTCACTGATTAACACTGTACCCTATGGGAGTCTCACTGATTAACACTGAACCCTGTGGGAGTCTCACTGATGAACCCTGAACCATGTGGGAGTCTCACTGATTAACACTCAACCCTGTGGGATTCTCACTGATTAACACTGAACCCTATGGGAGTCTCACTGATTAACACTGAACCCTGTGGGAGTCTCACTGATTAACACTGTACACTGTGGGAGTCTCACTGATTAACACTGAACCCTATGGGAGTCTCACTGATTAACACTGAACCCTATGGGAGTCTCACTGATTAACACTGTACCCTATGGGAGTCTCACTGATTAACACTGAACCCTATGGGATTCTCACTGATTAACACTGATCCCTATGGGAATCTCACTGATTAACACTGAACCCTATGGGAGTCTCACTGATTAACACTGAACACTGTGGGAGTCTCAGTGATTAAGACTGAACCATATGGGAGACTCACTGATTAACACTTCACCCTATGGGAGTTTCACTGATTAACACTGAACCCTGTGGGAGTCTAAATGATTAACACTGAACCCTGTGGGAGTCTCACTGATTAACACTCAACCCTGTGGGAGTCTCACTGATTAACACTGAACCCTATGGGAGTCTCACTGTTTAACACTGAACCCTGTGGGAGTCTCACTGATGAACCCTGAACCATGTGGGAGTCTCACTGATTAACACTCAACCCTGTGGGAGTCTCACTGATTAACACTGAACCCTATAGAAGTCTCACTGATTAACACTGAACCCTGTGGGAGTCTCACTGATTAACACTGAACCCTATGGGAGTCTCACTGATTAACACTGAACCCTGAGGGAGTCTCACTGATGAACCCTGAACCATGTGGGAGTCTCACTGATTAACACTCAACCCTGTGGGAGTCTCACTGATTAACACTGAACCCTATGGGAGTCTCACTGATTAACACTGTACCCTGTGGGAGTCTCACTGATTAACACTGAACCCTATGGGAGTCTCACTGATTAACACTGAACCCTATGGGAGTCTCACTGATTAACACTGTACCATATGGGAGTCTCACTGATTAACACTGAACCCTATGGGATTCTCACTGATTAACACTGAACCCTATGGGAGTCTCACTGATTAACACTGAACCCTGTGGGAGTCTCACTGCTTAACACTGAACCCTATGGGAGTCTCACTGATCAACACTGAACCCTGTTGGATTCTCACTGATGAACCCTGAACCCTGTGGGAGTCTCACTGATTAACACTGAACCCTATGGGAGTCTCACTGATTAACACTGAACCCTGTGGGAGTCTCACTGATTAACACTGAACCCTATGGGAGTCTCACTGATTAACAATGAACCCTGTGGGAGTCGCACTGATTAACACTGAACCCTGTGGGAGTCTCACTGATTAACAATGAACCCTATGGGAGTCTCACTGATTAACAATGAACCCTGTGGGAGTCTCACTGATTAACACTGAACCCTGTGGGAGTCTCAATGATTAACACTGAACCCTGTGGGAGTCTCACTGATTAACACTGAACCCAATGGGAGTCTCACTGATTAACAATGAACCCTGTGGGAGTCGCACTGATTAACACTGAACCCTGTGGGAGCCTCACTGATTAACAATGAACCCTATGGGAGTCTCACTGATTAACAATGAACCCTGTGGGAGTCTCACTGATTAACACTGAACCCTGTGGGAGTCTCACTGATTAACACTGAACCCTGTGGGAGTCTCACTGATTAACACTGAACCCTGTGGGAGTCTCACTGATTAACACTCAACCCTGTGGGAGTCTCACTGATTAACACTGAACCCTATGGGAGTCTCACTGATGAACCCTGAACCCTGTGGGAGTCTCACTGATTAACACTCAACCCTGTGGGAGTCTCACTGATTAACACTGAACCCTATGGGAGTCTCACTGATGAACCCTGAACCCTGTAGGAGTCTCACTGATTAACACTGAACCCTATGGGAGTCTCACTGATTAACACTGAACACTATGGGAGTCTCACTGATTAACACTGAACCCTATGGGAGTCTCACTGATTAACACTGAACCCTATGGGAGTCTCACTGATTAACACTGAACCCTGTGGAAGTCTCACCGATTAACACTCAACCCTGTGGGAGTCTCACTGATTAACACTCAACCCTGTGGGAGTCTCACTGATTAACACTGAACCCTGTGGGAGTCTCACTGATGAACCCTGAACCATGTGGGAGTCTCACTGATTAACACTCAACCCTGTGGGAGTCTCACTGATTAACACTGAACCCTATAGAAGTCTCACTGATTAACACTGAACCCTGTGGGAGTTTCACTGATTAACACTGAACCCTATGGGAGTCTCACTGATTAACACTGAACCCTGTGGGAGTCTCACTGATGAACCCTGAACCATGTGGGAGTCTCACTGATTAACACTCAACCCTGTGGGAGTCTCACTGATTAACACTGAACCCTATGGGAGTCTCACTGATTAACTCTGAACCCTGTGGGAGTCTCACTGATTAACACTGTACCCTGAGGGAGTCTCACTGATTAACACTGAACCCTATGGGAGTCTCACTGATTAACACTGAACCCTATGGGAGTCTCACTGATTAACACTGTACCCTATGGGAGTCTCACTGATTAACACTGAACCCTATGGGATTCTCACTGATTAACACTGAACCCTATGGGAGTCTCACTGATTAACACTGAACCCTGTGGGATTCTCACTGATTAACACTGAACCCTATGGGAATCTCACTGATTAACACTGAACCCTGTTGGAGTCTCGCTGATGAACCCTGAACCCTGTGGGAGTCTCACTGATTAACACTGAACCCTATGGGAGTCTCACTGATTAACACTGAACCCTGTGGGAGTCTCACTGATTAACACTGAACCCTATGGGAGTCTCACTGATTAACAATGAACCCTGTGGGAGTCGCACTGATTAACACTGAACCCTGTGCGAGTCTCACTGATTAACAATGAACCCTATGGGAGTCTCACTGATTAACAATGAACCCTGTGGGAGTCTCACTTATTAACACTGAACCCTGTGGGAGTCTCACTGATTAACACTGAACCCTGTGGGAGTCTCACTGATTAACACTGAACCCAATGGGAGTCTCACTGATTAACAATGAACCCTGTGGGAGTCGCACTGATTAACACTGAACCCTGTGGGAGTCTCACTGATTAACAATGAACCCTATGGGAGTCTCACTGATTAACAATGAACCCTGTGGGAGTCTCACTGATTAACACTGAACCCTGTGGGAGTCTCACTGATTAACACTGAACCCTGTGGGAGTCTCACTGATTAACACCGAACCCTGTGGGAGTCTCACTGATTAACACTCAACCCTGTGGGAGTCTCACTGATTAACACTGAACCCTATGGGAGTCTCACTGATGAACCCTGAACCCTGTGGGAGTCTCACTGATTAACACTCAACCCTGTGGGAGTCTCACTGATTAACACTGAACCCTATGGGAGTCTCACTGATGAACCCTGAACCCTGTAGGAGTCTCACTGATTAACACTGAACCCTATGGGAGTCTCACTGATTAACACTGAACACTATGGGAGTCTCACTGATTAACACTGAACCCTATGAGAGTCTCACTGATTAACACTGAACCCTATGGGAGTCTCACTGATTAACACTGAACCCTGTGGAAGTCTCACCGAATAACACTCAACCCTGTGGGAGTCTCACTGATTAACACTCAACCCTGTGGGAGTCTCACTGATTAACACTGAACTCTGTGGGAGTCTCACTGATGAACCCTGAACCATGTGGGAGTCTCACTGATTAACACTCAACCCTGTGGGAGTCTCACTGATTAACAATGAACCCTATAGAAGTCTCACTGATTAACACTGAACCCTGTGGGAGTCTCACTGATTAACACTGAACCCTATGGGAGTCTCACTGATTAACACTGAACCCTGTGGGAGTCTCACTGATTAACACTGTACCCTGTGGGAGTCTCACTGATTAACACTGAACCCTATGGGAGTCTCACTGATTAACACTGAACCCTATGGGAGTCTCACTGATTAACACTGAACCCTATGGGAGTCTCACTGATTAACACTGAACCCTGTGGAAGTCTCACCGATTAACACTCAACCCTGTGGGAGTCTCACTGATTAACACTCAACCCTGTGGGAGTCTCACTGATTAACACTGGACCCTGTGGGAGTCTCACTGATGAACCCTGAACCATGTGGGAGTCTCACTGATTAACACTCAAACCTGTGGGAGTCTCACTGATTAACACTGAACCCTGTGGGAGTCTCACTGATGAACCCTGAACCATGTGGGAGTCTCACTGATTAACACTCAACCCTGTGGGAGTCTCACTGATTAACACTGAACCCTATAGAAGTCTCACTGATTAACACTGAACCATGTGGGAGTCTCACTGATTAACACAGAACCCTATGGGAGTCTCACTGATTAACACTGAACCCTGTGGGAGTCTCACTGATTAACACTGTACCCTGTGGGAGTCTCACTGATTAACACTGAACCCTATGGGAGTCTCACTGATTAACACTGAACCCTATGGGAGTCTCACTGATTAACACTGTACCCTATGGGAGTCTCACTGATTAACACTGAACCCTATGGGATTCTCACTGATTAACACTGAACCCTATGGGAGTCTCACTGATTAACACTGAACCCTGTGGGAGTCTCACTGATTAACACTGTACCCTATGGGAGTCTCACTGATTAACACTGAACCCTGTTGGAGTCTCACTGATTAACACTGAACCCTGTGGGAGTCTCACTGATTAACACTGAACCCTATGGGGGTCTCACTGAATAAAAATGAACCCTGTGGGAGTCACACTGATTAACACTGAACCCTGTGGGAGTCTCACTGATTAACAATGAACCCTATGGGAGACTCACTGATTAACAATGAACCCTGTGGGAGTCTCACTGATTAACACTGAACCCTGTGGGAGTCTCACTGATTAACACTGAACCCTGTGGGAGTCTCACTGATTAACACTGAACCCAATGGGAGTCTCACTGATTAACAATGAACTCTGTGGGAGTCGCACTGATTAACACTGAACCCTGTGGGAGTCTTACTGATTAACAATGAACCCTATGGGAGTCTCACTGATTAACAATGAACCCTGTGGGAGTCTCACTGATTAACACTGAACCCTGTGGGAGTCTCACTGATTAACACTGAACCCTGTGGGAGTCTCACTGATTAACACTGAACCCTGTGGGAGTCTCACTGATTAACACTCAACCCTGTGGGAGTCTCACTGATTAACACAGAACCCTATAGGAGTCTCACTGATTAACACTGAACCCTGTGGGAGTCTCACTGATTAACACTGTACCCTGTGGGAGTCTCACTGATTAACACTGAACCCTATGGGAGTCTCACTGATTAACACTGAACCCTATGGGAGTCTCACTGATTAACACTGTACCCTATGGGAGTCTCACTGATTAACACTGAACCCTATGGGATTCTCACTGATTAACACTGAACCCTATGGGAGTCTCACTGATTAACACTGAACCCTGTGGGAGTCTCACTGATTAATACTGTACCCTATGGGAGTCTCACTGATTAACACTGAACCCTGTTGGAGTCTCACTGATTAACACTGAACCCTGTGGGAGTCTCACTGATTAACACTGAACCCTGTGGGAGTCTCACTGATTAACACGGAACCCTGTGGGAGTCTCACTGATTAACACTCAACCCTGTGGGAGTCTCACTGATTAACACTGAACCCTATGGGAGTCTCACTGATGAACCCTGAACCCTGTGGGAGTCTCACTGATGAACCCTGAACCCTGTAGGAGTCTCACTGATTAACACTGAACCCTATGGGAGTCTCACTGATTAACACTGAACCCTATGGGAGTCTCACTGATTAACACTGAACCCTATGGGAGTCTCACTGATTAACACTGAACCCTATTGGAGTCTCACTGATTAACACTGAACCCTGTGGAAGTCTCACCGATTAACACTCAACCCTGTGGGAGTCTCACTGATTAACACTCAACCCTGTGGGAGTCTCACTGATTAACACTGAACCCTGTGGGAGTCTCACTGATGAACCCTGAACCATGTGGGAGTCTCACTAATTAACACTCAACCCTGTGGGAGTCTCACTGATTAACACTGAACCCTATAGAAGTCTCACTGATTAACACTGAACCCTGTGGGAGTCTCACTGATTAACACTGAACCCTGTGGAAGTCTCACCGATTAACACTCAACCCTGTGGGAGTCTCACTGATTAACACTCAACCCTGTGGGAGTCTCACTGATTAACACTGAACCCTGTGGGAGTCTCACTGATGAACCCTGAACCATGTGGGAGTCTCACTGATTAACACTCAACCCTGTGGGAGTCTCACTGATTAACACTGAACCCTGTGGGAGTCTCACTGATTAACACTCAACCCTGTGGGAGTCTCACTGATTAACACTGAACCCTATGGGAGTCTCACTGATGAACCCTGAACCCTGTGGGAGTCTCACTGATTAACACTCAACCCTGTGGGAGTCTCACTGATTAACACTGAACCCTATGGGAGTCTCACTGATGAACCCTGAACCCTGTAGGAGTCTCACTGATTAACACTGAACCCTATGGGAGTCTCACTGATTAACACTGAACACTATGGGAGTCTCACTGATTAACACTGAACCCTATGAGAGTCTCACTGATTAACACTGAACCCTATGGGAGTCTCACTGATTAACACTGAACCCTGTGGAAGTCTCACCGATTAACACTCAACCCTGTGGGAGTCTCACTGATTAACACTCAACCCTGTGGGAGTCTCACTGATTAACACTGAACTCTGTGGGAGTCTCACTGATGAACCCTGAACCATGTGGGAGTCTCACTGATTAACACTCAACCCTGTGGGAGTCTCACTGATTAACAATGAACCCTATAGAAGTCTCACTGATTAACACTGAACCCTGTGGGAGTCTCACTGATTAACACTGAACCCTATGGGAGTCTCACTGATTAACACTGAACCCTGTGGGAGTCTCACTGATTAACACTGTACCCTGTGGGAGTCTCACTGATTAACACTGAACCCTATGGGAGTCTCACTGATTAACACTGAACCCTATGGGAGTCTCACTGATTAACACTGAACCCTATGGGAGTCTCACTGATTAACACTGAACCCTGTGGAAGTCTCACCGATTAACACTCAACCCTGTGGGAGTCTCACTGATTAACACTCAACCCTGTGGGAGTCTCACTGATTAACACTGGACCCTGTGGGAGTCTCACTGATGAACCCTGAACCATGTGGGAGTCTCACTGATTAACACTCAAACCTGTGGGAGTCTCACTGATTAACACTGAACCCTGTGGGAGTCTCACTGATGAACCCTGAACCATGTGGGAGTCTCACTGATTAACACTCAACCCTGTAGGAGTCTCACTGATTAACACTGAACCCTATAGAAGTCTCACTGATTAACACTGAACCCTGTGGGAGTCTCACTGATTAACACAGAACCCTATGGGAGTCTCACTGATTAACACTGAACCCTGTGGGAGTCTCACTGATTAACACTGAACCATGTGGGAGTCTCACTGATTAACACTGAACCCTGTGGGAGTCTCACTGATTAACACTGAACCCTGTGGGAGTCTCACTGATTAACACTCAACCCTGTGGGAGTCTCACTGATTAACACTGAACCCTATGGGAGTCTCACTGATGAACCCTGAACCCTGTGGGAGTCTCACTGATTAACACTCAACCCTGTGGGAGTCTCACTGATTAACACTGAACCCTATGGGAGTCTCACTGATGAACCCTGAACCCTGTAGGAGTCTCACTGATTAACACTGAACCCTATGGGAGTCTCACTGATTAACACTGAACACTATGGGAGTCTCACTGATTAACACTGAACCCTATGAGAGTCTCACTGATTAACACTGAACCCTATGGGAGTCTCACTGATTAACACTGAACCCTGTGGAAGTCTCACCGATTAACACTCAACCCTGTGGGAGTCTCACTGATTAACACTCAACCCTGTGGGAGTCTCACTGATTAACACTGAACTCTGTGGGAGTCTCACTGATGAACCCTGAACCATGTGGGAGTCTCACTGATTAACACTCAACCCTGTGGGAGTCTCACTGATTAACAATGAACCCTATAGAAGTCTCACTGATTAACACTGAACCCTGTGGGAGTCTCACTGATTAACACTGAACCCTATGGGAGTCTCACTGATTAACACTGAACCCTGTGGGAGTCTCACTGATTAACACTGTACCCTGTGGGAGTCTCACTGATTAACACTGAACCCTATGGGAGTCTCACTGATTAACACTGAACCCTATGGGAGTCTCACTGATTAACACTGAACCCTATGGGAGTCTCACTGATTAACACTGAACCCTGTGGAAGTCTCACCGATTAACACTCAACCCTGTGGGAGTCTCACTGATTAACACTCAACCCTGTGGGAGTCTCACTGATTAACACTGGACCCTGTGGGAGTCTCACTGATGAACCCTGAACCATGTGGGAGTCTCACTGATTAACACTCAAACCTGTGGGAGTCTCACTGATTAACACTGAACCCTGTGGGAGTCTCACTGATGAACCCTGAACCATGTGGGAGTCTCACTGATTAACACTCAACCCTGTGGGAGTCTCACTGATTAACACTGAACCCTATAGAAGTCTCACTGATTAACACTGAACCCTGTGGGAGTCTCACTGATTAACACAGAACCCTATGGGAGTCTCACTGATTAACACTGAACCCTGTGGGAGTCTCACTGATTAACACTGTACCCTGTGGGAGTCTCACTGATTAACACTGAACCCTATGGGAGTCTCACTGATTAACACTGAACCCTATGGGAGTCTCACTGATTAACACTGTACCCTATGGGAGTCTCACTGATTAACACTGAACCCTATGGGATTCTCACTGATTAACACTGAACCCTATGGGAGTCTCACTGATTAACACTGAACCCTGTGGGAGTCTCACTGATTAACACTGTACCCTATGGGAGTCTCACTGATTAACACTGAACCCTGTTGGAGTCTCACTGATTAACACTGAACCCTGTGGGAGTCTCACTGATTAACACTGAACCCTATGGGGGTCTCACTGAATAAAAATGAACCCTGTGGGAGTCACACTGATTAACACTGAACCCTGTGGGAGTCTCACTGATTAACAATGAACCCTATGGGAGACTCACTGATTAACAATGAACCCTGTGGGAGTCTCACTGATTAACACTGAACCCTGTGGGAGTCTCACTGATTAACACTGAACCCTGTGGGAGTCTCACTGATTAACACTGAACTCAATGGGAGTCTCACTGATTAACAATGAACTCTGTGGGAGTCGCACTGATTAACACTGAACCCTGTGGGAGTCTTACTGATTAACAATGAACCCTATGGGAGTCTCACTGATTAACAATGAACCCTGTGGGAGTCTCACTGATTAACACTGAACCCTGTGGGAGTCTCACTGATTAACACTGAACCCTGTGGGAGTCTCACTGATTAACACTGAACCCTGTGGGAGTCTCACTGATTAACACTGTACCCTGTGGGAGTCTCACTGATTAACACTGAACCCTATGGGAGTCTCACTGATTAACACTGAACCCTATGGGAGTCTCACTGATTAACACTGTACCCTATGGGAGTCTCACTGATTAACACTGAACCCTATGGGATTCTCACTGATTAACACTGAACCCTATGGGAGTCTCACTGATTAACACTGAACCCTGTGGGAGTCTCACTGATTAATACTGTACCCTATGGGAGTCTCACTGATTAACACTGAACCCTGTTGGAGTCTCACTGATTAACACTGAACCCTGTGGGAGTCTCACTGATTAACACTGAACCCTATGGGGGTCTCACTGAATAAAAATGAACCCTGTGGGAGTCACACTGATTAACACTGTACCCTGTGGGAGTCTCACTGATTAACACTGAACCCTATGGGAGTCTCACTGATTAACACTGAACCCTATGGGAGTCTCACTGATTAACAATGAACCCTGTGGGAGTCTCACTGATTAACACTGAACCCTGTGGGAGTCTCACTGATTAACACTGAACCCTGTGGGAGTCTCACTGATTAACACTGAACCCTGTGGGAGTCTCACTGATTAACACTCAACCCTGTGGGAGTCTCACTGATTAACACTGAACCCTATGGGAGTCTCACTGATGAACCCTGAACCCTGTGGGAGTCTCACTGATGAACCCTGAACCCTGTAGGAGTCTCACTGATTAAAACTGAACCCTATGGGAGTCTCACTGATTAACACTGAACCCTATGGGAGTCTCACTGATTAACACTGAACCCTATGGGAGTCTCACTGATTAACACTGAACCCTATTGGAGTCTCACTGATTAACACTGAACCCTGTGGAAGTCTCACCGATTAACACTCAACCCTGTGGGAGTCTCACTGATTAACACTCAACCCTGTGGGAGTCTCACTGATTAACACTGAACCCTGTGGGAGTCTCACTGATGAACCCTGAACCATGTGGGAGTCTCACTGATTAACACTCAACCCTGTGGGAGTCTCACTGATTAACACTGAACCCTATAGAAGTCTCACTGATTAACACTGAACCCTGTGGGAGTCTCACTGATTAACACTGAACCCTGTGGAAGTCTCACCGATTAAAACTCAACCCTGTGGGAGTCTCACTGATTAACACTCAACCCTGTGGGAGTCTCACTGATTAACACTGAACCCTGTGGGAGTCTCACTGATGAACCCTGAACCATGTGGGAGTCTCACTGATTAACACTCAACCCTGTGGGAGTCTCACTGATTAACACTCAACCCTATAGAAGTCTCACTGATTAACACTGAACCCTGTGGGAGTCTCACTGATTAACACTGAACCCTATGGGAGTCTCACTGATTAACACTGAACCCTGTGGGAGTCTCACTGATTAACACTGTTCCCTGTGGGAGTCTCACTGATTAACACTGAACCCTATGGGAGTCTCACTGATTAACACTGAACCCTATGGGAGTCTCACTGATTAACATTGAACCCTATGGGAGTCTCACTGATTAACACTGAACCCTGTGGAAGTCTCACCGATAAACACTCAACCCTGTGGGAGTCTCACTGATTAAAACTGAACCCTGTGGGAGTCTCATGATGAACCCTGAACCATGTGGGAGTCTCACTGATTAACACTCAAACCTGTGGGAGTCTCACTGATGAACCCTGAACCATGTGGGAGTCTCACTGATTAACACTCAACCCTGTGGGAGTCTCACTGATTAACACTGGACCCTATAGAAGTCTCACTGATTAACACTGAACCCTGTGGAAGTCTCACTGATTAAAACAGAACCCTATGGGAGTCTCACTGTTTAACACTGAACCCTGTGGGAGTCTCACTGATTAACACTGTACCCTGTGGGAGTCTCACTGATTAACACTGAACCCTATGGGAGTCTCACTGATTAACACTGAACCCTATGGGAGTCTCACTGATTAACACTGTACCCTATGGGAGTCTCACTGATTAACACTGAACCCTATGGGATTCTCACTGATTAACACTGAACCCTATGGGAGTCTCACTGATTAACACTGAACCCTGTGGGAGTCTCACTGATTAACACTGTACCCTATGGGAGTCTCACTGATTAACACTGAACCCTGTTGGAGTCTCACTGATGAACCCTGAACCCTGTGGGAGTCTCACTGATTGACACTGAACCCTATGGGAGTCTCACTGATTAACACTGAACCCTGTGGGAGTCTCACTGATTAACACTGAACCCTATGGGGGTCTCACTGAATAACAATGAACCCTGTGGGAGTCACACTGATTAACACTGAACCCTGTGGGAGTCTCACTGATTAACAATGAACCCTATGGGAGACTCAATGATTAACAATGAACCCTGTGGGAGTCTCACTGATTAACACTGAACCCTGTGGGAGTCTCACTGATTAACACTGAACCCTGTGGGAGCCTCACTGATTAACACTGAACCCAATGGGAGTCTCACTGATTAACAATGAACCCTGTGGGAGTCGCACTGATTAACACTGAACCCTGTGGGAGTCTCACTGATTAACAATGAACCCTATGGGAGTCTCACTGATTAACAATGAACCCTGTGGGAGTCTCACTGATTAACACTGAACCCTGTGGGAGTCTCACTGATTAACACTGAACCCTGTGGGAGTCTCACTGATTAACACTGAACCCTGTGGGAGTCTCACTGATTAACACTCAACCCTGTGGGAGTCTCACTGATTAACACTGAACCCTATGGGAGTCTCACTGATGAACCCTGAACCCTGTGGGAGTCTCACTGATTAACACTGAACCCTATGGGAGTCTCACTGATGAACCCTGAACCCTGTGGGAGTCTCACTGATTAACACTCAACCCTGTGGGAGTCTCACTGATTAACACTGAACCCTATGGGAGTCTCACTGATGAACCCTGAACCCTGTAGGAGTCTCACTGATTAACACTGAACCCTATGGGAGTCTCACTGATTAACACTGAACACTA
This sequence comes from Petromyzon marinus, assembly GCF_048934315.1. NCBI lineage: Eukaryota > Metazoa > Chordata > Hyperoartia > Petromyzontiformes > Petromyzontidae > Petromyzon > Petromyzon marinus. The sequence goes on from NW_027423501.1 coordinate 2,280,601, forward strand.
TGGGAGTCTCACTGATTAACACTGAACCCTATGAGAGTCTCACTGATTAACACTGAACCCTATGGGAGTCTCACTGATTAACACTGAACCCTGTGGAAGTCTCACCGATTAACACTCAACCCTGTGGGAGTCTCACTGATTAACACTCAACCCTGTGGGAGTCTCACTGATTAACACTGAACTCTGTGGGAGTCTCACTGATGAACCCTGAACCATGTGGGAGTCTCACTGATTAACACTCAACCCTGTGGGAGTCTCACTGATTAACAATGAACCCTATAGAAGTCTCACTGATTAACACTGAACCCTATAGAAGTCTCACTGATTAACACTGAACCCTGTGGGAGTCTCACTGATTAACACTGAACCCTATGGGAGTCTCACTGATTAACACTGAACCCTGTGGGAGTCTCACTGATTAACACTGTTCCCTGTGGGAGTCTCACTGATTAACACTGAACCCTATGGGAGTCTCACTGATTAACACTGAACCCTATGGGAGTCTCACTGATTAACATTGAACCCTATGGGAGTCTCACTGATTAACACTGAACCCTGTGGAAGTCTCACCGATAAACACTCAACCCTGTGGGAGTCTCACTGATTAACACTCAACCCTGTGGGAGTCTCACTGATTAACACTGAACCCTGTGGGAGTCTCATGATGAACCCTGAACCATGTGGGAGTCTCACTGATTAACACTCAAACCTGTGGGAGTCTCACTGATGAACCCTGAACCATGTGGGAGTCTCACTGATTAACACTCAACCCTGTGGGAGTCTCACTGATTAACACTGAACCCTGTGGGAGTCTCACTGATGAACCCTGAACCATGTGGGAGTCTCACTGATTAACACTCAACCCTGTGGGAGTCTCACTGATTAACACTGAACCCTATAGAAGTCTCACTGATTAACACTGAACCCTGTGGGAGTCTCACTGATTAACACTGAACCCTGTGGAAGTCTCACCGATTAAAACTCAACCCTGTGGGAGTCTCACTGATTAACACTCAACCCTGTGGGAGTCTCACTGATTAACACTGAACCCTGTGGGAGTCTCACTGATGAACCCTGAACCATGTGGGAGTCTCACTGATTAACACTCAACCCTGTGGGAGTCTCACTGATTAACACTGAACCCTATAGAAGTCTCACTGATTAACACTGAACCCTGTGGGAGTCTCACTGATTAACACTGAACCCTATGGGAGTCTCACTGATTAACACTGAACCCTGTGGGAGTCTCACTGATTAACACTGTTCCCTGTGGGAGTCTCACTGATTAACACTGAACCCTATGGGAGTCTCACTGATTAACACTGAACCCTATGGGAGTCTCACTGATTAACATTGAACCCTATGGGAGTCTCACTGATTAACACTGAACCCTGTGGAAGTCTCACCGATAAACACTCAACCCTGTGGGAGTCTCACTGATTAACACTCAACCCTGTGGGAGTCTCACTGATTAACACTGAACCCTGTGGGAGTCTCATGATGAACCCTGAACCATGTGGGAGTCTCACTGATTAACACTCAAACCTGTGGGAGTCTCACTGATGAACCCTGAACCATGTGGGAGTCTCACTGATTAACACTCAACCCTGTGGGAGTCTCACTGATTAACACTGGACCCTATAGAAGTCTCACTGATTAACACTGAACCCTGTGGAAGTCTCACTGATTAAAACAGAACCCTATGGGAGTCTCACTGTTTAACACTGAACCCTGTGGGAGTCTCACTGATTAACACTGTACCCTGTGGGAGTCTCACTGATTAACACTGAACCCTATGGGAGTCTCACTGATTAACACTGAACCCTATGGGAGTCTCACTGATTAACACTGTACCCTATGGGAGTCTCACTGATTAACACTGAACCCTATGGGATTCTCACTGATTAACACTGAACCCTATGGGAGTCTCACTGATTAACACTGAACCCTGTGGGAGTCTCACTGATTAACACTGTACCCTATGGGAGTCTCACTGATTAACACTGAACCCTGTTGGAGTCTCACTGATGAACCCTGAACCCTGTGGGAGTCTCACTGATTGACACTGAACCCTATGGGAGTCTCACTGATTAACACTGAACCCTGTGGGAGTCTCACTGATTAACACTGAACCCTATGGGGGTCTCACTGAATAACAATGAACCCTGTGGGAGTCACACTGATTAACACTGAACCCTGTGGGAGTCTCACTGATTAACAATGAACCCTATGGGAGACTCAATGATTAACAATGAACCCTGTGGGAGTCTCACTGATTAACACTGAACCCTGTGGGAGTCTCACTGATTAACACTGAACCCTGTGGGAGCCTCACTGATTAACACTGAACCCAATGGGAGTCTCACTGATTAACAATGAACCCTGTGGGAGTCGCACTGATTAACACTGAACCCTGTGGGAGTCTCACTGATTAACAATGAACCCTATGGGAGTCTCACTGATTAACAATCAACCCTGTGGGAGTCTCACTGATTAACACTGAACCCTGTGGGAGTCTCACTGATTAACACTGAACCCTGTGGGAGTCTCACTGATTAACACTGAACCCTGTGGGAGTCTCACTGATTAACACTCAACCCTGTGGGAGTCTCACTGATTAACACTGAACCCTATGGGAGTCTCACTGATGAACCCTGAACCCTGTGGGAGTCTCACTGATTAACACTGAACCCTATGGGAGTCTCACTGATGAACCCTGAACCCTGTGGGAGTCTCACTGATTAACACTCAACCCTGTGGGAGTCTCACTGATTAACACTGAACCCTATGGGAGTCTCACTGATGAACCCTGAACCCTGTAGGAGTCTCACTGATTAACACTGAACCCTATGGGAGTCTCACTGATTAACACTGAACACTATGGGAGTCTCACTGATTAACACTGAACCCTATGAGAGTCTCACTGATTAACACTGAACCCTATGGGAGTCTCACTGATTAACACTGAACCCTGTGGAAGTCTCACCGATTAACACTCAACCCTGTGGGAGTCTCACTGATTAACACTCAACCCTGTGGGAGTCTCACTGATTAACACTGAACTCTGTGGGAGTCTCACTGATGAACCCTGAACCATGTGGGAGTCTCACTGATTAACACTCAACCCTGTGGGAGTCTCACTGATTAACAATGAACCCTATAGAAGTCTCACTGATTAACACTGAACCCTATAGAAGTCTCACTGATTAACACTGAACCCTGTGGGAGTCTCACTGATTAACACTGAACCCTATGGGAGTCTCCCTGATTAACACTGAACCCTGTGGGAGTCTCACTGATTAACACTGTTCCCTGTGGGAGTCTCACTGATTAACACTGAACCCTATGGGAGTCTCACTGATTAACACTGAACCCTATGGGAGTCTCACTGATTAACATTGAACCCTATGGGAGTCTCACTGATTAACACTGAACCCTGTGGAAGTCTCACCGATAAACACTCAACCCTGTGGGAGTCTCACTGATTAACACTCAACCCTGTGGGAGTCTCACTGATTAACACTGAACCCTGTGGGAGTCTCATGATGAACCCTGAACCATGTGGGAGTCTCACTGATTAACACTCAAACCTGTGGGAGTCTCACTGATGAACCCTGAACCATGTGGGAGTCTCACTGATTAACACTCAACCCTGTGGGAGTCTCACTGATTAACACTGGACCCTATAGAAGTCTCACTGATTAACACTGAACCCTGTGGAAGTCTCACTGATTAAAACAGAACCTTATGGGAGTCTCACTGTTTAACACTGAACCCTGTGGGAGTCTCACTGATTAACACTGTACCCTGTGGGAGTCTCACTGATTAACACTGAACCCTATGGGAGTCTCACTGATTAACACTGAACCCTATGGGAGTCTCACTGATTAACACTGTACCCTATGGGAGTCTCACTGATTAACACTGAACCCTATGGGATTCTCACTGATTAACACTGAACCCTATGGGAGTCTCACTGATTAACACTGAACCCTGTGGGAGTCTCACTGATTAACACTGTACCCTATGGGAGTCTCACTGATTAACACTGAACCCTGTTGGAGTCTCACTGATGAACCCTGAACCCTGTGGGAGTCTCACTGATTGACACTGAACCCTATGGGAGTCTCACTGATTAACACTGAACCCTGTGGGAGTCTCACTGATTAACACTGAACCCTATGGGGGTCTCACTGAATAACAATGAACCCTGTGGGAGTCACACTGATTAACACTGAACCCTGTGGGAGTCTCACTGATTAACAATGAACCCTATGGGAGACTCAATGATTAACAATGAACCCTGTGGGAGTCTCACTGATTAACACTGAACCCTGTGGGAGTCTCACTGATTAACACTGAACCCTGTGGGAGTCTCACTGATTAACACTGAACCCAATGGGAGTCTCACTGATTAACAATGAACCCTGTGGGAGTCGCACTGATTAACACTGAACCCTGTGGGAGTCTCACTGATTAACAATGAACCCTATGGGAGTCTCACTGATTAACAATGAACCCTGTGGGAGTCTCACTGATTAACACTGAACCCTGTGGGAGTCTCACTGATTAACACTGAACCCTGTGGGAGTCTCACTGATTAACACTGAACCCTGTGGGAGTCTCACTGATTAACACTCAACCCTGTGGGAGTCTCACTGATTAACACTGAACCCTATGGGAGTCTCACTGATGAACCCTGAACCCTGTGGGAGTCTCACTGATTAACACTGAACCCTATGGGAGTCTCACTGATGAACCCTGAACCCTGTGGGAGTCTCACTGATTAACACTCAACCCTGTGGGAGTCTCACTGATTAACACTGAACCCTATGGGAGTCTCACTGATGAACCCTGAACCCTGTAGGAGTCTCACTGATTAACACTGAACCCTATGGGAGTCTCACTGATTAACACTGAACACTATGGGAGTCTCACTGATTAACACTGAACCCTATGAGAGTCTCACTGATTAACACTGAACCCTATGGGAGTCTCACTGATTAACACTGAACCCTGTGGAAGTCTCACCGATTAACACTCAACCCTGTGGGAGTCTCACTGATTAACACTCAACCCTGTGGGAGTCTCACTGATTAACACTGAACTCTGTGGGAGTCTCACTGATGAACCCTGAACCATGTGGGAGTCTCACTGATTAACACTCAACCCTGTGGGAGTCTCACTGATTAACAATGAACCATATAGAAGTCTCACTGATTAACACTGAACCCTGTGGGAGCCTCACTGATTAACACTGAACCCTATGGGAGTCTCAGTGATTAACACTGAACCCTGTGGGAGTCTCACTGATTAACACTGTACCCTGTGGGAGTCTCACTGATTAACACTGAACCCTATGGGAGTCTCACTGATTAACACTGAACCCTATGGGAGTCTCACTGATTAACACTGAACCCTCTGGGAGTTTCACTGATTAACACTGAACCCTGTGGAAGTCTCACCGATTAACACTCAACCCTGTGGGAGTCTCACTGATTAACACTCAACCCTGTGGGAGTCTCACTGATTAACACTGAACCCTGTGGGAGTCTCACTGATGAACCCTGAACCATGTGGGAGTCTCACTGATTAACACTGTACCCTGTGGGAGTCTCACTGATTAACACTGAACCCTATGGGAGTCTCACTGATTAACACTGAACCCTATGGGAGTCTCACTGATTAACACTGTACCCTATGGGAGTCTCACTGATTAACACTGAACCCTATGGGAGTCGCACTGATTAACACTGTACCCTATGGGAGTCTCACTGATTAACACTGAACCCTGTTGGAGTCTCACTGATTAACACTGAACCCTGTGGGAGTCTCACTGATTAACACTGAACCCTATGGGGGTCTCACTGAATAAAAATGAACCCTGTGGGAGTCACACTGATTAACACTGAACCCTGTGGGAGTCTCACTGATTAACACTGAACCCTGTGGGAGTCTCACTGATTAACACTGAACCCTGTGGGAGTCTCACTGATTAACACTGAACCCAATGGGAGTCTCACTGATTAACAATGAACCCTGTGGGAGTCGCACTGATTAACACTGAACCCTGTGGGAGTCTCACTGATTAACAATGAACCCTATGGGAGTCTCACTGATTAACAATGAACCCTGTGGGAGTCTCACTGATTAACACTGAACCCTGTGGGAGTCTCACTGATTAACACTGAACCCTGTGGGAGTCTCACTGATTAACACTGAACCCTGTGGGAGTCTCACTGATTAACACTCAACCCTGTGGGAGTCTCACTGATTAACACTGAACCCTATGGGAGTCTCACTGATGAACCCTGAACCCTGTGGGAGTCTCACTGATTAACACTGAACCCTATGGGAGTCTCACTGATGAACCCTGAACCCTGTGGGAGTCTCACTGATTAACACTCAACCCTGTGGGAGTCTCACTGATTAACACTGAACCCTATGGGAGTCTCACTGATGAACCCTGAACCCTGTAGGAGTCTCACTGATTAACACTGAACCCTATGGGAGTCTCACTGATTAACACTGAACACTATGGGAGTCTCACTGATTAACACTGAACCCTATGAGAGTCTCACTGATTAACACTGAACCCTATGGGAGTCTCACTGATTAACACTGAACCCTGTGGAAGTCTCACCGATTAACACTCAACCCTGTGGGAGTCTCACTGATTAACACTCAACCCTGTGGGAGTCTCACTGATTAACACTGAACTCTGTGGGAGTCTCACTGATGAACCCTGAACCATGTGGGAGTCTCACTGATTAACACTCAACCCTGTGGGAGTCTCACTGATTAACAATGAACCCTATAGAAGTCTCACTGATTAACACTGAACCCTGTGGGAGTCTCACTGATTAACACTGAACCCTATGGGAGTCTCAGTGATTAACACTGAACCCTGTGGGAGTCTCACTGATTAACACTGTACCCTGTGGGAGTCTCACTGATTAACACTGAACCCTATGGGAGTCTCACTGATTAACACTGAACCCTATGGGAGTCTCACTGATTAACACTGAACCCTCTGGGAGTTTCACTGATTAACACTGAACCCTGTGGAAGTCTCACCGATTAACACTCAACCCTGTGGGAGTCTCACTGATTAACACTCAACCCTGTGGGAGTCTCACTGATTAACACTGAACCCTGTGGGAGTCTCACTGATGAACCCTGAACCATGTGGGAGTCTCACTGATTAACACTGTACCCTGTGGGAGTCTCACTGATTAACACTGAACCCTATGGGAGTCTCACTGATTAACACTGAACCCTATGGGAGTCTCACTGATTAACACTGTACCCTATGGGAGTCTCACTGATTAACACTGAACCCTATGGGAGTCGCACTGATTAACACTGTACCCTATGGGAGTCTCACTGATTAACACTGAACCCTGTTGGAGTCTCACTGATTAACACTGAACCCTGTGGGAGTCTCACTGATTAACACTGAACCCTATGGGGGTCTCACTGAATAAAAATGAACCCTGTGGGAGTCACACTGATTAACACTGAACCCTGTGGGAGTCTCACTGATTAACACTGAACCCTGTGGGAGTCTCACTGATTAACACTGAGCCCTGTGGGAGTCTCACTGATTAACACTGAACCCAATGGGAGTCTCACTGATTAACAATGAACTCTGTGGGAGTCGCACTGATTAACACTGAACCCTGTGGGAGTCTTACTGATTAACAATGAACCCTATGGGAGTCTCACTGATTAACAATGAACCCTGTGGGAGTCTCACTGATTAACACTGAACCCTGTGGGAGTCTCACTGATTAACACTGAACCCTGTGGAAGTCTCACTGATTAACACTGAACCCTGTGGGAGTCTCACTGATTAACACTCAACCCTGTGGGAGTCTCACTGATTAACACTGAACCCTATGGGAGTCTCACTGATGAACCCTGAACCCTGTGGGAGTCTCACTGATGAACCCTGAACCCTGTAGGAGTCTCACTGATTAACACTGAACCCTATGGGAGTCTCACTGATTAACACTGAACCCTATGGGAGTCTCACTGATTAACACTGAACCCTATGGGAGTCTCACTGATTAACACTGAACCCTATGGGAGTCTCTCTGATTAACACTGAACCCTGTGGAAGTCTCACCGATTAACACTCAACCCTGTGGGAGTCTCACTGATTAACACTCAACCCTGTGGGAGTCTCACTGATTAACACTGAACCCTGTGGGAGTCTCACTGATGAACCCTGAACCATGTGGGATTCTCACTGATTAACACTCAACCCTGTGGGAGTCTCACTGATTAACACTGAACCCTATAGAAGTCTCACTGATTAACACTGAACCCTGTGGGAGTCTCACTGATTAACACTGAACCCTGTGGAAGTCTCACCGATTAACACTCAACCCTGTGGGAGTCTCACTGATTAACACTCAACCCTGTGGGAGTCTCACCGATTAACACTCAACCCTGTGGGAGTCTCACTGATTAACACTCAACCCTGTGGGAGTCTCACTGATTAACACTGAACCCTGTGGGAGTCTCACTGATGAACCCTGAACCATGTGGGAGTCTCACTGATTAACACTCAAATCTGTGGGAGTCTCACTGATTAACACTGAACCCTGTGGGAGTCTCACTGATGAACCCTGAACCATGTGGGAGTCTCACTGATTAACACTCAACCCTGTGGGAGTCTCACTGATTAACACTGAACCCTATAGAAGTCTCACTGATTAACACTGAACCCTGTGGGAGTCTCACTGATTAACACTGAACCCTATGGGGGTCTCACTGAATAAAAATGAACCCTGTGGGAGTCACACTGATTAACACTGAACCCTGTGGGAGTCTAACTGATTAACACTGAACCCTGTGGGAGTCTCACTGATTAACACTGAACCCTGTGGGAGTCTCACTGATTAACACTGAACCCAATGGGAGTCTCACTGATTAACACTGAACCCTATGGGATTCTCACTGATTAACACTGAACCCTATGGGAGTCTCACTGATTAACACTGAACCCTGTGGGAGTCTCACTGATTAACACTGTACCCTATGGGAGTCTCACTGATTAACACTGAACCCTGTTGGAGTCTCACTGATTAACACTGAACCCTGTGGGAGTCTCACTGATTAACACTGAACCCTATGGGGGTCTCACTGAATAAAAATTAACCCTGTGGGAGTCACACTGATTAACACTGAACCCTGTGGGAGTCTCACTGATTAACAATGAACCCTATGGGAGACTCACTGATTAACAATGAACCCTGTGGGAGTCTCACTGATTAACACTGAACCCTGTGGGAGTCTCACTGATTAACACTGAACCCTGTGGGAGTCTCACTGATTAACACTGAACCCAATGGGAGTCTCACTGATTAACAATGAACTCTGTGGGAGTCGCACTGATTAACACTGAACCCTGTGGGAGTCTTACTGATTAACAATGAACCCTATGGGAGTCTCACTGATTAACAATGAACCCTGTGGGAGTCTCACTGATTAACACTGAACCCTGTGGGAGTCTCACTGATTAACACTGAACCCTGTGGGAGTCTCACTGATTAACACTGAACCCTGTGGGAGTCTCACTGATTAACACTCAACCCTGTGGGAGTCTCACTGATTAACACTGAACCCTATGGGAGTCTCACTGATGAACCCTGAACCCTGTGGGAGTCTCACTGATGAACCCTGAACCCTGTAGGAGTCTCACTGATTAACACTGAACCCTATGGGAGTCTCAGTGATTAACACTGAACCCTATGGGATTCTCACTGATTAACACTGAACCCTATGGGAGTCTCACTGATTAACACTGAACCCTATGGGAGTCTCACTGATTAACACTGAACCCTGTGGAAGTCTCACCGATTAACACTCAACCCTGTGGGAGTCTCACTGATTAACACTCAACCCTGTGGGAGTCTCACTGATTAACACTGAACCCTGTGGGAGTCTCACTGATGAACCCTGAACCATGTGGGAGTCTCACTGATTAACACTCAACCCTGTGGGAGTCTCACTGATTAACACTGAACCCTATAGAAGTCTCACTGATTAACACTGAACCCTGTGGGAGTCTCACTGATTAACACTGAACCCTGTGGAAGTCTCACCGATTAACACTCAACCCTGTGGGAGTCTCACTGATTAACACTCAACCCTATGGGAGTCTCACTGATTAACACTGAACCCTGTGGGAGTCTCACTGATGAACCCTGAACCATGTGGGAGTCTCACTGATTAACACTCAACCCTGTGGGAGTCTCACTGATTAACACTGAACCCTATAGAAGTCTCACTGATTAACACTGAACCCTGTGGGAGTCTCACTGATTAACACTGAACCCTATGGGAGTCTCACTGATTAACACTGAACCCTGTGGGAGTCTCACTGATTAACACTGTACCCTGTGGGAGTCTCACTGATTAACACTGAACCCTATGGGAGTCTCACTGATTAACACTGAACCCTATGGGAGTCTCACTGATTAACACTGAACCCTATGGGAGTCTCACTGATTAACACTGAACCCTGTGGAAGTCTCACCGATAAACACTCAACCCTGTGGGAGTCTCACTGATTAACACTCAACCCTGTGGGAGTCTCACTGATTAACACTGAACCCTGTGGGAGTCTCATGATGAACCCTGAACCATGTGGGAGTCTCACTGATTAACACTCAAACCTGTGGGAGTCTCACTGATGATCCCTGAACCATGTGGGAGTCTCACTGATTAACACTCAACCCTGTGGGAGTCTCACTGATTAACACTGGACCCTATAGAAGTCTCATTGATTAACACTGAACCCTGTGGGAGTCTCACTGATTAACACAGAACCCTATGGGAGTCTCACTGATTAACACTGAACCCTGTGGGAGTCTCACTGATTAACACTGTACCCTGTGGGAGTCTCACTGATTAACACTGAACCCTATGGGAGTCTCACTGATTAACACTGAACCCTATGGGAGTCTCACTGATTAACACTGTACCCTATGGGAGTCTCACTGATTAACACTGAACCCTATGGGATTCTCACTGATTAACACTGAACCCTATGGGAGTCTCACTGATTAACACTGAACCCTGTGGGAGTCTCACTGATTAACACTGTACCCTATGGGAGTCTCACTGATTAACACTGAACCCTGTTGGAGTCTCACTGATGAACCCTGAACCCTGTGGGAGTCTCACTGATTGACACTGAACCCTATGGGAGTCTCACTGATTAACACTGAACCCTGTGGGAGTCTCACTGCTTAACACTGAACCCTATGGGGGTCTCACTGAATAACAATGAACCCTGTGGGAGTCACACTGATTAACACTGAACCCTGTGGGAGTCTCACTGATTAACAATGAACCCTATGGGAGACTCAATGATTAACAATGAACCCTGTGGGAGTCTCACTGATTAACACTGAACCCTGTGGGAGTCTCACTGATTAACACTGAACCCTGTGGGAGTCTCACTGATTAACACTGAACCCAATGGGAGTCTCACTGATTAACAATGAACCCTGTGGGAGTCGCACTGATTAACACTGAACCCTGTGGGAGTCTCACTGATGAACCCTGAACCCTGTAGGAGTCTCACTGATTAACACTGAACCCTATGGGAGTCTCACTGATTAACACTCAACCCTGTGGGAGTCTCACTGATTAACACTGAACCCTATGGGAGTCTCACTGATTAACACTCAACCCTGTGGGAGTCTCACTGATTAACACTGAACCCTGTGGGAGTCTCACTGATTAAAACTGAACCCTATGGGAGTCTCACTGATTAACACTGAACAATGTGGGAGTCTCACTGATTAACACTGTACCCTGTGGGAGTCTCACTGATTAACAATGAACCCTGTGGGAGTCGCACTGATTAACACTGACCCTGTGGGAGTCTCACTGATTAACAATGAACCCTATGGGAGTCTCACTGATTAAAACTGTACCCTATGGGAGTTTCACTGATTAACATTGAACCCTGTGGGAGTCTCACTGATTAAGACTGAACCCTGTGGGAGTCTCACTGATTAACACTGAACCCAATGGGAGTCTCACTGATTAACAATGAACCCTGTGGGAGTCGCACTGATTAACACTGAACCCTCTGGGAGTCTCACTGATTAACAATGAACCCTATGGGAGTCTCACTGATTAACAATGAACCCTATGGGAGTCTCACTGATTAACACTGAACCCTGTGGGAGTCTCACTGATTAACACTGAACCCTGTGGGAGTCTCACTGATTAACACTGAACCCTATGGGAGTCTCACTGATTAACAATGAACCCTGTGGGAGTCGCACTGATTAACACTGAACCCTCTGGGAGTCTCACTGATTAACAATGAACCCTATGGGAGTCTCACTGATTAAAACTGTACCCTATGGGAGTTTCACTGATTAACACTGAACCCTATGGGAGTGTCACTGATTAAAATTGAACCCTGTGGGAGTCTCACTGATTAACACTGAACCCTGTGGGAGTCTCACTGATTAACACTGAACCCTACGGGAGTCTCACTGATTAACACTGAACCCTGTGGGAGTCTCAGTGATTAACACTGAACCCTATGGGAGTCTCACTGATTAACACTGAACCCTATGGGAGTTTCACTGATTAACACTGAACCCTGTGGGAGTCTCACTGATTAACACTGAACCCAATGGGAGTCTCACTGATTAACAATGAACCCTGTGGGAGTCGCACTGATTAACACTGAACCCTGTGGGAGTCTCACTGATTAACACTCAACCCTGTGGGAGTCTCACTGATTAACACTGAACCCTATGGGAGTCTCACTGATGAACCCTGAACCCTGTGGGAGTCTCACTGATTAACACTGAACCCTATGGGAGTCTCACTGATGAACCCTGAACCCTGTGGGAGTCTCACTGATTAACACTCAACCCTGTGGGAGTCTCACTGATTAACACTGTACCCTGTGGGAGTCTCACTGATTAACACTGAACCCTATGGGAGTCTCACTGATTAACACTGAACCCTATGGGAGTCTCACTGATTAACACTGTACCCTATGGGAGTCTCACTGATTAACACTGAACCCTATGGGATTCTCACTGATTAACACTGAACCCTATGGGAGTCTCACTGATTAACACTGAACCCTGTGGGAGTCTCACTGATTAACACCGTACCCTATGGGAGTCTCACTGATTAACACTGAACCCTGTTGGAGTCTCACTGATGAACCCTGAACCCTGTGGGAGTCTCACTGATTGACACTGAACCCTATGGGAGTCTCACTGATTAACACTGAACCCTGTGGGAGTCTCACTGCTTAACACTGAACCCTATGGGGGTCTCACTGAATAACAATGAACCCTGTGGGAGTCACACTGATTAACACTGAACCCTGTGGGAGTCTCACTGATTAACAATGAACCCTATGGGAGACTCAATGATTAACAATGAACCCTGTGGGAGTCTCACTGATTAACACTGAACCCTGTGGGAGTCTCACTGATTAACACTGAACCCTGTGGGAGTCTCACTGATTAACACTGAACCCAATGGGAGTCTCACTGATTAACAATGAACCCTGTGGGAGTCGCACTGATTAACACTGAACCCTGTGGGAGTCTCACTGATGAACCCTGAACCCTGTAGGAGTCTCACTGATTAACACTGAACCCTATGGGAGTCTCACTGATTAACACTCAACCCTGTGGGAGTCTCACTGATTAACACTGAACCCTATGGGAGTCTCACTGATTAACACTGAACCCTATAGGAGTCTCACTGATTAACACTGAACCCTGTGGAAGTCTCACCGATTAACACTCAACCCTGTGGGAGTCTCACTGATTAACACTCAACCCTGTGGGAGTCTCACTGATTAACACTGAACCCTGTGGGAGTCTCACTGATTAAAACTGAACCCTATGGGAGTCTCACTGATTAACACTGAACAATGTGGGAGTCTCACTGATTAACACTGTACCCTGTGGGAGTCTCACTGATTAACAATGAACCCTGTGGGAGTCGCACTGATTAACACTGACCCTGTGGGAGTCTCACTGATTAACAATGAACCCTATGGGAGTCTCACTGATTAAAACTGTACCCTATGGGAGTTTCACTGATTAACATTGAACCCTGTGGGAGTCTCACTGATTAAGACTGAACCCTGTGGGAGTCTCACTGATTAACACTGAACCCAATGGGAGTCTCACTGATTAACAATGAACCCTGTGGGAGTCGCACTGATTAACACTGAACCCTCTGGGAGTCTCACTGATTAACAATGAACCCTATGGGAGTCTCACTGATTAACAATGAACCCTATGGGAGTCTCACTGATTAACACTGAACCCTGTGGGAGTCTCACTGATTAACACTGAACCCTGTGGGAGTCTCACTGATTAACACTGAACCCTATGGGAGTCTCACTGATTAACAATGAACCCTGTGGGAGTCGCACTGATTAACACTGAACCCTCTGGGAGTCTCACTGATTAACAATGAACCCTATGGGAGTCTCACTGATTAAAACTGTACCCTATGGGAGTTTCACTGATTAACACTGAACCCTATGGGAGTGTCACTGATTAAAATTGAACCCTGTGGGAGTCTCACTGATTAACACTGAACCCTGTGGGAGTCTCACTGATTAACACTGAACCCTACGGGAGTCTCACTGATTAACACTGAACCCTGTGGGAGTCTCAGTGATTAACACTGAACCCTATGGGAGTCTCACTGATTAACACTGAACCCTATGGGAGTTTCACTGATTAACACTGAACCCTGTGGGAGTCTCACTGATTAACACTGAACCCAATGGGAGTCTCACTGATTAACAATGAACCCTGTGGGAGTCGCACTGATTAACACTGAACCCTGTGGGAGTCTCACTGATTAACACTCAACCCTGTGGGAGTCTCACTGATTAACACTGAACCCTATGGGAGTCTCACTGATGAACCCTGAACCCTGTGGGAGTCTCACTGATTAACACTCAACCCTGTGGGAGTCTCACTGATTAACACTGAACCCTATGGGAGTCTCACTGATGAACCCTAAACCCTGTAGGAGTCTCACTGATTAACACTGAACCCTATGGGAGTCTCACTGATTAACACTGAACCCTATAGGAGTCTCACTGATTAACACTGAACCCTATGGGAGTCTCACTGATTAACACTGAACCCTATAGGAGTCTCACTGATTAACACTGAACCCTGTGGAAGTCTCACCGATTAACACTCAACCCTGTGGGAGTCTCACTGATTAACACTCAACCCTGTGGGAGTCTCACTGATTAACACTGAACCCTGTGGGAGTCTCACTGATGAACCCTGAACCATGTGGGAGTCTCACTGATTAACACTCAACCCTGTGGGAGTCTCACTGATTAACACTGAACCCTATAGAAGTCTCACTGATTAACACTGAACCCTGTGGGAGTCTCACTGATTAACACTGAACCCTATGGGAGTCTCACTGATTAACACTGAACCCTGTGGGAGTCTCACTGATGAACCCTGAACCATGTGGGAGTCTCATCTGATTAACACTCAACCCTGTTCGAGTCTCACTGATTAACACTGAACCCTATAGAAGTCTCACTGATTAACACTGAACCCTGTGGGAGTCTCACTGATTAACACTGAACCCTATGGGAGTCTCACTGATTAACACTGAACCCTATGGGAGTCTCACTGATTAACACTGAACAATGTGGGAGTCTCACTGATTAACACTGTACCCTGTGGGAGTCTCACTGATTAACAATGAACCCTGTGGGAGTCGCACTGATTAACACTGAACCCTGTGGGAGTCTCACTGATTAACAATGAACCCTATGGGAGTCTCACTGATTAAAACTGAACCCTATGGGAGTCTCACTGATTAACACTGAACAATGTGGGAGTCTCACTGATTAACACTGTACCCTGTGGGAGTCTCACTGATTAACAATGAACCCTGTGGGAGTCGCACTGATTAACACTGACCCTGTGGGAGTCTCACTGATTAACAATGAACCCTATGGGAGTCTCACTGATTAAAACTGTACCCTATGGGAGTTTCACTGATTAACACTGAACCCTGTGGGAGTCTCACTGATTAAGACTGAACCCTGTGGGAGTCTCACTGATTAACACTGAACCCAATGGGAGTCTCACTGATTAACAATGAACCCTGTGGGAGTCGCACTGATTAACACTGAACCCTCTGGGAGTCTCACTGATTAACAATGAACCCTATGGGAGTCTCACTGATTAACAATGAACCCTATGGGAGTCTCACTGATTAACACTGAACCCTGTGGGAGTCTCACTGATTAACACTGAACCCTGTGGGAGTCTCACTGATTAACACTGAACCCTATGGGAGTCTCACTGATGAACCCTGAACCCTGTGGGAGTCTCACTGATTAACACTCAACCCTGTGGGAGTCTCACTGATTAACACTGAACCCTATGGGAGTCTCACTGATGAACCCTAAACCCTGTAGGAGTCTCACTGATTAACACTGAACCCTATGGGAGTCTCACTGATTAACACTGAACCCTATAGGAGTCTCACTGATTAACACTGAACCCTATGGGAGTCTCACTGATTAACACTGAACCCTATAGGAGTCTCACTGATTAACACTGAACCCTGTGGAAGTCTCACCGATTAACACTCAACCCTGTGGGAGTCTCACTGATTAACACTCAACCCTGTGGGAGTCTCACTGATTAACACTGAACCCTGTGGGAGTCTCACTGATGAACCCTGAACCATGTGGGAGTCTCACTGATTAACACTCAACCCTGTGGGAGTCTCACTGATTAACACTGAACCCTATAGAAGTCTCACTGATTAACACTGAACCCTGTGGGAGTCTCACTGATTAACACTGAACCCTATGGGAGTCTCACTGATTAACACTGAACCCTGTGGGAGTCTCACTGATGAACCCTGAACCATGTGGGAGTCTCATCTGATTAACACTCAACCCTGTTCGAGTCTCACTGATTAACACTGAACCCTATAGAAGTCTCACTGATTAACACTGAACCCTGTGGGAGTCTCACTGATTAACACTGAACCCTATGGGAGTCTCACTGATTAACACTGAACCCTATGGGAGTCTCACTGATTAACACTGAACAATGTGGGAGTCTCACTGATTAACACTGTACCCTGTGGGAGTCTCACTGATTAACAATGAACCCTGTGGGAGTCGCACTGATTAACACTGAACCCTGTGGGAGTCTCACTGATTAACAATGAACCCTATGGGAGTCTCACTGATTAAAACTGAACCCTATGGGAGTCTCACTGATTAACACTGAACAATGTGGGAGTCTCACTGATTAACACTGAACCCTATGGGAGTCTCACTGATTAACACTGAACCCTGTGAGAGTCTCACTGATTAAGTCTGAACTCTATGGGAGTCTCACTGATTAACACTGAACCCTATGGGAGTCTCACTCATGAACCCTAAACCCTGTAGGAGTCTCACTGATTAACACTGAACCCTATGGGAGTCTCACTGATTAACACTGAACCCTATAGGAGTCTCACTGATTAACACTGAACCCTATGGGAGTCTCACTGATTAACACTGAACCCTATAGGAGTCTCACTGATTAACACTGAACCCTGTGGAAGTCTCACCGATTAACACTCAACCCTGTGGGAGTCTCACTGATTAACACTCAACCCTGTGGGAGTCTCACTGATTAACACTGAACCCTGTGGGAGTCTCACTGATGAACCCTGAACCATGTGGGAGTCTCACTGATTAACACTCAACCCTGTGGGAGTCTCACTGATTAACACTGAACCCTATAGAAGTCTCACTGATTAACACTGAACCCTGTGGGAGTCTCACTGATTAACACTGAACCCTATGGGAGTCTCACTGATTAACACTGAACCCTGTGGGAGTCTCACTGATGAACCCTGAACCATGTGGGAGTCTCATCTGATTAACACTCAACCCTGTTCGAGTCTCACTGATTAACACTGAACCCTATAGAAGTCTCACTGATTAACACTGAACCCTGTGGGAGTCTCACTGATTAACACTGAACCCTATGGGAGTCTCACTGATTAACACTGAACCCTATGGGAGTCTCACTGATTAACACTGAACAATGTGGGAGTCTCACTGATTAACACTGTACCCTGTGGGAGTCTCACTGATTAACAATGAACCCTGTGGGAGTCGCACTGATTAACACTGAACCCTGTGGGAGTCTCACTGATTAACAATGAACCCTATGGGAGTCTCACTGA
The DNA here is from genome assembly GCF_048934315.1 of Petromyzon marinus. Lineage (NCBI taxonomy): Eukaryota > Metazoa > Chordata > Hyperoartia > Petromyzontiformes > Petromyzontidae > Petromyzon > Petromyzon marinus. The sequence continues at coordinate 2,298,871 of NW_027423501.1, forward strand.
TTAAAACTGAACCCTATGGGAGTCTCACTGATTAACACTGAACAATGTGGGAGTCTCACTGATTAACACTGTACCCTGTGGGAGTCTCACTGATTAACAATGAACCCTGTGGGAGTCGCACTGATTAACACTGACCCTGTGGGAGTCTCACTGATTAACAATGAACCCTATGGGAGTCTCACTGATTAAAACTGTACCCTATGGGAGTTTCACTGATTAACACTGAACCCTGTGGGAGTCTCACTGATTAAGACTGAACCCTGTGGGAGTCTCACTGATTAACACTGAACCCAATGGGAGTCTCACTGATTAACAATGAACCCTGTGGGAGTCGCACTGATTAACACTGAACCCTCTGGGAGTCTCACTGATTAACAATGAACCCTATGGGAGTCTCACTGATTAACAATGAACCCTATGGGAGTCTCACTGATTAACACTGAACCCTGTGGGAGTCTCACTGATTAACACTGAACCCTGTGGGAGTCTCACTGATTAACACTGAACCCTATGGGAGTCTCACTGATTAACAATGAACCCTGTGGGAGTCGCACTGATTAACACTGAACCCTCTGGGAGTCTCACTGATTAACAATGAACCCTATGGGAGTCTCACTGATTAAAACTGTACCCTATGGGAGTTTCACTGATTAACACTGAACCCTATGGGAGTGTCACTGATTAAAATTGAACCCTGTGGGAGTCTCACTGATTAACACTGAACCCTGTGGGAGTCTCACTGATGAACCCTGAACCATGTGGGAGTCTCACTGATTAACACTCAACCCTGTGGGAGTCTCACTGATTAACACTGAACCCTATAGAAGTCTCACTGATTAACACTGAACCCTGTGGGAGTCTCACTGATTAACACTGAACCCTATGGGAGTCTCACTGATTAACACTGAACCCTGTGGGAGTCTCACTGATGAACCCTGAACCATGTGGGAGTCTCATCTGATTAACACTCAACCCTGTTCGAGTCTCACTGATTAACACTGAACCCTATAGAAGTCTCACTGATTAACACTGAACCCTGTGGGAGTCTCACTGATTAACACTGAACCCTATGGGAGTCTCACTGATTAACACTGAACCCTATGGGAGTCTCACTGATTAACACTGAACAATGTGGGAGTCTCACTGATTAACACTGTACCCTGTGGGAGTCTCACTGATTAACAATGAACCCTGTGGGAGTCGCACTGATTAACACTGAACCCTGTGGGAGTCTCACTGATTAACAATGAACCCTATGGGAGTCTCACTGATTAAAACTGAACCCTATGGGAGTCTCACTGATTAACACTGAACAATGTGGGAGTCTCACTGATTAACACTGTACCCTGTGGGAGTCTCACTGATTAACAATGAACCCTGTGGGAGTCGCACTGATTAACACTGACCCTGTGGGAGTCTCACTGATTAACAATGAACCCTATGGGAGTCTCACTGATTAAAACTGTACCCTATGGGAGTTTCACTGATTAACACTGAACCCTGTGGGAGTCTCACTGATTAAGACTGAACCCTGTGGGAGTCTCACTGATTAACACTGAACCCAATGGGAGTCTTACTGATTAACAATGAACCCTGTGGGAGTCGCACTGATTAACACTGAACCCTCTGGGAGTCTCACTGATTAACAATGAACCCTATGGGAGTCTCACTGATTAACAATGAACCCTATGGGAGTCTCACTGATTAACACTGAACCCTGTGGGAGTCTCACTGATTAACACTGAACCCTGTGGGAGTCTCACTGATTAACACTGAACCCTATGGGAGTCTCACTGATTAACAATGAACCCTGTGGGAGTCGCACTGATTAACACTGAACCCTCTGGGAGTCTCACTGATTAACAATGAACCCTATGGGAGTCTCACTGATTAAAACTGTACCCTATGGGAGTTTCACTGATTAACACTGAACCCTATGGGAGTGTCACTGATTAAAATTGAACCCTGTGGGAGTCTCACTGATTAACACTGAACCCTGTGGGAGTCTCACTGATTAACACTGAACCCTATGGGAGTCTCACTGATTAACGCTGAACCCTGTGGGAGTCTCAGTGATTAACACTGAACCCTATGGGAGTCTCACTGATTAACACTGAACCCTATGGGAGTTTCACTGATTAACACTGAACCCTGTGGGAGTCTCACTGATTAACACTGAACCCTGTGGGAGTCTCACTGATTAACACTCAACCCTGTGGGATTCTCACTGATTAACACTGAACCCTATGGGAGTCTCACTGATGAACCCTGAACCCTGTGGGAGTCTCACTGATTAACACTGAACCCTATGGGAGTCTCACTGATTAACACTGAACCCTATGGGAGTCTCACTGATTAACACTGAACCCTATGGGAGTCTCACTGATTAACATTGAACCCTATGGGAGTCTCACTGATTAACACTGAACCCTGTGGGAGTCTCACCGATTAACACTCAACCCTGTGGGAGTCTCACTGATTAACACTCAACCCTGTGGGAGTCTCACTGATTAACACTGAACCCTGTGGGAGTCTCACTGATGAACCCTGAACCATGTGGGAGTCTCACTGATTAACACTGAACCCTATTGGAGTCTCACTGATTAACACTGAACCCTATGGGAGTCTCACTGATTAACACTGTACCCTATGGGAGTCTCACTGATTAACACAACCCTATGGGATTCTCACTGATTAACACGGAACCCTATGGGAGTCTCACTGATTAACACTGAACCCTGTGGGAGTCTCACTGATTAACACTGAACCCTATGGGAGTCTCACTGATTAACACTGAACCCTGTGGGAGTCTCACTGATTAACACTAAACCCTATGGGATTCTCACTGATTAACACTGAACCCTGTGGGAGTCTTTCTGATGAACCCTGAACCCTGTGGGAGTCTCACTGATTAACACTGAACCCTATGGGAGTCTCACTGATTAACACTGTACCCTATGGGAGTCTCACTGATTAACACTGAACCCTATGGGAGTCTCACTGATTAACACTGAACCCTGTGGGAGTCTCACTGATTAACACTGTACCCTGTGGGAGTCTCACTGATTAACACTGAACCCTATGGGAGTCTCACTGATTAACACTGAACCCTATGGGAGTCTCACTGATTAACACTGTACCCTATGGGAGTCTCACTGATTAACACTGAACCCTATGGGATTCTCACTGATTAACACTGAACCCTATGGGAGTCTCACTGATTAACACTGAACCCTGTGGGAGTCTCACTGATTAACACTGAACCCTATGGGAGTCTCACTGATTAACAGTGAACCCTGTGGGAGTCGCACTGATTAACACTGAACCCTGTGGGGGTCTCACTGATTAACAATGAACCCTATGGGAGTCTCACTGGTTAACAATGAACCCTGTGGGAGTCTCACTGATTAACACTGAACCCTGTGGGAGTCTCACTGATTAACACTGAACCCTGTGGGAGTCTCACTGATTAACACTGAACGCTAGGGGAGTCTCACTGATTAACAATGAACCCTATGGGAGTCTCACTGATTAAAACTGTACCCTATGGGAGTTTCACTGTTTAACACTGAACCCTATGGGAGTCTCACTGATTAACATTGAACCCTGTGGGAGTCTCACTGATTAACACTAAACCCTGTGGGAGTCTTACTGATTAACACTGAACCCTATGGGAGTCTCACTGATTAACAATGAACCCTGTGGGAGTCTCACTGATTAACAATGAACCCGATGGGAGTCTCACTGATTAAAACTGTACCCTATGGGAGTTTCACTGTTTAACACTGAACCCTATGGGAGTGTCACTGATTAACACTGAACCCTGTGGGAGTCGCATTGATTAACACTGAACCCTGTGGGAGTCTCACTGAATAACAATGAACCCTATGGGAGTCTCACTGATTAACAATGAACCCTGTGGGAGTCTCACTGATTAACAATGAACCCTGTGGGAGTCTCAATTATTAAAACTGTACCCTATGGGAGTTTCACTGATTAACACTGAACCCTATGGGAGTCTCACTGATTAACATTGAACCCTGTGGGAGTCTCACTGATTAACACTGAACCCTGTGGGAGTCTCACTGATTAACACTGAACCATGTGGGAGTCTCACTGATTAACACTGTACCCTGTGGGAGTCTCACTGATTAACACTGAACCCTATGGGAGTCTCACTGATTAACACTGAACCCTATGGGAGTCTCACTGATTAACACTGTACCCTATGGGAGTCTCACTGATTAACACTGAACCCTATGGGATTCTCACTGATTAACACTGAACCCTATGGGAGTCTCACTGATTAACACTGAACCCTGTGGGAGTCTCACTGATGAACCCTAAACCCTGTGGGAGTCTCACTGATTAACACTGAACCCTATGGGAGTCTCACTGATTAACAATGAACCCTGTGGGAGTCGCACTGATTAACACTGAACCCTGTGGGAGTCTCACTGATTAACAATGAACCCTATGGGAGTCTCACTGATTAACAATGAACCCTGTGGGAGTCTCACTGATTAACAATGAACCCTGTGGGAGTCGCATTGATTAACACTGAACCCTGTGGGAGTCTCACTGATTAACAATGAACCCTATGGGAGTCTCACTGATTAACAATGAACCCTGTGGGAGTCTCACTGATTAACAATGAACCCTGTGGGAGTCTCAATGATTAATACTGTACCCTATGGGAGTTTCACTGATTAACACTGAACCCTATGGGAGTCTCACTGATTAACATTGAACCCTGTGGGAGTCTCACTGATTAACACTGAACCCTGTGGGAGTCTCACTGATTAACACTGAACCCTGTGGGAGTCTCACTGATTAACACTGTACCCTGTGGGAGTCTCACTGATTAACACTGAACCCTATGGGAGTCTCACTGATTAACACTGAACCCTATGGGAGTCTCACTGATTAACACCGTACCCTATGGGAGTCTCACTGATTAACACTGAACCCTATGGGATTCTCACTGATTAACACTGAACCCTATGGGAGTCTCACTGATTAACACTGAACCCTGTGGGAGTCTCACTGATGAACCCTGAACCCTGTGGGAGTCTCACTGATTAACACTGAACCCTATGGGAGTCTCACTGATTAACAATGAACCCTGTGGGAGTCGCACTGATTAACACTGAACCCTGTGGGAGTCTCACTGATTAACAATGAACCCTATGGGAGTCTCACTGATTAAAACTGTACCCTATGGGAGTTTCACTGATTAACACTGAACCCTATGGGAGTCTCACTGATTAACATTGAACCCTGTGGGAGTCTCACTGATTAACACTGAACCCTGTGGGAGTCTTACTGATTAACACTGAACCCTATGGGAGTCTCACTGATTAACACTGAACCCTGTGGGAGTCTCACTGATTAACAATGAACCCTATGGGAGTCTCACTGATTAAAACTGTGCCCTATGGGAGTTTCATTGATTAACACTGAACCCTATGGGAGTGTCACTGATTAACACTGAACCCTGTGGGAGTCTCACTGATGAACCCTAAACCCTGTGGGAGTCTCACTGATTAAAACTGTACCCTATGGGAGTTTCACTGTTTAACACTGAACCCTATGGGAGTCTCACTGATTAACATTGAACCCTGTGGGAGTCTCACTGATTAACACTAAACCCTGTGGGAGTCTTACTGATTAACACTGAACCCTATGGGAGTCTCACTGATTAACAATGAACCCTGTGGGAGTCTCACTGATTAACATTGAACCCGATGGGAGTCTCACTGATTAAAACTGTACCCTATGGGAGTTTCACTGTTTAACACTGAACCCTATGGGAGTGTCACTGATTAACACTGAACCCTGTGGGAGTCGCATTGATTAACACTGAACCCTGTGGGAGTCTCACTGAATAACAATGAACCCTATGGGAGTCTCACTGATTAACAATGAACCCTGTGGGAGTCTCACTGATTAACAATGAACCCTGTGGGAGTCTCAATGATTAAAACTGTACCCTATGGGAGTTTCACTGATTAACACTGAACCCTATGGGAGTCTCACTGATTAACATTGAACCCTGTGGGAGTCTCACTGATTAACACTGAACCCTGTGGGAGTCTCACTGATTAACACTGAACCATGTGGGAGTCTCACTGATTAACACTGTACCCTGTGGGAGTCTCACTGATTAACACTGAACCCTATGGGAGTCTCACTGATTAACACTGAACCCTATGGGAGTCTCACTGATTAACACTGTACCCTATGGGAGTCTCACTGATTAACACTGAACCCTATGGGATTCTCACTGATTAACACTGAACCCTATGGGAGTCTCACTGATTAACACTGAACCCTGTGGGAGTCTCACTGATGAACCCTAAACCCTGTGGGAGTCTCACTGATTAACACTGAACCCTATGGGAGTCTCACTGATTAACAATGAACCCTGTGGGAGTCGCACTGATTAACACTGAACCCTGTGGGAGTCTCACTGATTAACAATGAACCCTATGGGAGTCTCACTGATTAACAATGAACCCTGTGGGAGTCTCACTGATTAACAATGAACCCTGTGGGAGTCGCATTGATTAACACTGAACCCTGTGGGAGTCTCACTGATTAACAATGAACCCTATGGGAGTCTCACTGATTAACAATGAACCCTGTGGGAGTCTCACTGATTAACAATGAACCCTGTGGGAGTCTCAATGATTAAAACTGTACCCTATGGGAGTTTCACTGATTAACACTGAACCCTATGGGAGTCTCACTGATTAACATTGAACCCTGTGGGAGTCTCACTGATTAACACTGAACCCTGTGGGAGTCTCACTGATTAACACTGAACCCTGTGGGAGTCTCACTGATTAACACTGTACCCTGTGGGAGTCTCACTGATTAACACTGAACCCTATGGGAGTCTCACTGATTAACACTGAACCCTATGGGAGTCTCACTGATTAACACCGTACCCTATGGGAGTCTCACTGATTAACACTGAACCCTATGGGATTCTCACTGATTAACACTGAACCCTATGGGAGTCTCACTGATTAACACTGAACCCTGTGGGAGTCTCACTGATGAACCCTGAACCCTGTGGGAGTCTCACTGATTAACACTGAACCCTATGGGAGTCTCACTGATTAACAATGAACCCTGTGGGAGTCGCACTGATTAACACTGAACCCTGTGGGAGTCTCACTGATTAACAATGAACCCTATGGGAGTCTCACTGATTAAAACTGTACCCTATGGGAGTTTCACTGATTAACACTGAACCCTATGGGAGTCTCACTGATTAACATTGAACCCTGTGGGAGTCTCACTGATTAACACTGAACCCTGTGGGAGTCTTACTGATTAACACTGAACCCTATGGGAGTCTCACTGATTAACACTGAACCCTGTGGGAGTCTCACTGATTAACAATGAACCCTATGGGAGTCTCACTGATTAAAACTGTGCCCTATGGGAGTTTCATTGATTAACACTGAACCCTATGGGAGTGTCACTGATTAACACTGAACCCTGTGGGAGTCTCACTGATGAACCCTAAACCCTGTGGGAGTCTCACTGATTAACACCGAACCCTATGGGAGTCTCACTGATTAACACTGAACCCTATGGGAGTCTCACTGATTAACACTGAACCCTGTGGGAGTCTCACTGATTAAAACTGTACCCTATAGGAGTTTCACTGATTAACAATGAACCCTATGGGAGTCTCACTGATTAACATTGGACCCTGTGGGAGTCTCACTGATTAACACTGAACCCTATGGGAGTCTCACTGATTAACATTGAACCCTGTGGGAGTCTCACTGATTAACACTGAACCCTATGGGAGTCTCACTGATTAACACTGAACCCTGTGGGAGTCTCACTGATTAACACTGAACCCTATGGGAGTCTCACTGATTAACACTGTACCCTATGGGAGTCTCACTGATTAACACTGAACCCTATGGGATTCTCACTGATTAACACTGAACCCTATGGGAGTCTCACTGATTAACACTGAACCCTGTGGGAGTCTCACTGATGAACCCTAAACCCTGTGGGAGTCTCACTGATTAACACTGAACCCTATGGGAGTCTCACTGATTAACAATGAACCCTGTGGGAGTCGCACTGATTAACACTGAACCCTGTGGGAGTCTCACTGATTAACAATGAACCCTATGGGAGTCTCACTGATTAAAACTGTACCCTATGGGAGTTTCACTGATTAACACTGAACCCTATGGGAGTCTCACTGATTAACATTGAACCCTGTGGGAGTCTCACTGATTAACACTGAACCCTGTGGGAGTCTTACTGATTAACACTGAACCCTATGGGAGTCTCACTGATTAACACTGAACCCTGTGGGGGTCTCACTGATTAACAATGAACCCTATGGGAGTCTCACTGATTAAAACTGTGCCCTATGGGAGTTTCATTGATTAACACTGAACCCTATGGGAGTGTCACTGATTAACACTGAACCCTGTGGGAGTCTCACTGATGAACCCTAAACCCTGTGGGAGTCTCACTGATTAACACCGAACCCTATGGGAGTCTCACTGATTAACACTGAACCCTATGGGAGTCTCATTGATTAACACTGAACCCTGTGGGAGTCTCACTGATGAACCCTAAACCCTGTGGGAGTCTCACTGATTAACACTGAACCCTATGGGAGTCTCACTGATTAACAATGAACCCTGTGGGAGTCGCACTGATTAACACTGAACCCTGTGGGAGTCTCACTGATTAACAATGAACCCTATGAGAGTCTCACTGATTAACAATGAACCCTGTGGGAGTCTCACTGATTAACAATGAACCCTGTGGGAGTCGCATTGATTAACACTGAACCCTGTGGGAGTCTCACTGATTAACAATGAACCCTATGGGAGTCTCACTGATTAACAATGAACCCTGTGGGAGTCTCACTGATTAACAATGAACCCTGTGGGAGTCTCAATGATTAAAACTGTACCCTATGGGAGTTTCACTGATTAACACTGAACCCTATGGGAGTCTCACTGATTAACATTGAACCCTGTGGGAGTCTCACTGATTAACACTGAACCATGTGGGAGTCTCACTGATTAACACTGAACCCTGTGGGAGTCTCACTGATTAACACTGTACCCTGTGGGAGTCTCACTGATTAACACTGAACCCTATGGGAATCTCACTGATTAACACTGAACCCTATGGGAGTCTCACTGATTAACACTGTACCCTATGGGAGTCTAACTGATTAACACTGAACCCTATGGGATTCTCACTGATTAACACTGAACCCTGTGGGAGTCTAACTGATGAACCCTAAACCCTGTGGGAGTCTCACTGATTAACACTGAACCCTATGGGAGTCTCACTGATTAACAATGAACCCTGTGGGAGTCGCACTGATTAACACTGAACCCTGTGGGAGTCTCACTGATTAACAATGAACCCTATGGGAGTCTCACTGATTAAACTGTACCCTATGGGAGTTTCACTGATTAACACTGAACCCTATGGGAGTCTCACTGATTAACATTGAACCCTGTGGGAGTCTAACTGATTAACACTGAACCCTGTGGGAGTCTTACTGATTAACACTGAACCCTATGGGAGTCTCACTGATTAACACTGAACCCTGTGGGAGTCTCACTGATTAACAATGAACCCTATGGGAGTCTCACTGATTAAAACTGTGCCCTATGGGAGTTTCATTGATTAACACTGAACCCTATGGGAGTGTCACTGATTAACACTGAACCCTGTGGGAGTCTCACTGATGAACCCTAAACCCTGTGGGAGTCTCACTGATTAACACTGAACCCTATGGGAGTCTAACTGATTAACACTGAACCTTATGGGAGTCTCACTGATTAACACTGAACCCTGTGGGAGTCTCACTGATGAACCCTAAACCCTGTGGGAGTCTCACTGATTAACACTGAACCCTATGGGAGTCTCACTGATTAACAATGAACCCTGTGGGAGTCGCACTGATTAACACTGAACCCTGTGGGAGTCTCACTGATTAACAATGAACCCTATGGGAGTCTCACTGATTAACAATGAACCCTGTGGGAGTCTCACTGATTAACAATGAACCCTGTGGGAGTCGCATTGATTAACACTGAACCCTGTGGGAGTCTCACTGATTAACAATGAACCCTGTGGGAGTCTCAATGATTAAAACTGTACCCTATGGGAGTTTCACTGATTAACACTGAACCCTATGGGAGTCTCACTGATTAACATTGAACCCTGTGGGAGTCTCACTGATTAACACTGAACCCTGTGGGAGTCTCACTGATTAACACTGAACCCTGTGGGAGTCTCACTGATTAACACTGTACCCTGTGGGAGTCTCACTGATTAACACTGAACCCTATGGGAGTCTCACTGATTAACACTGAACCCTATGGGAGTCTCAATGATTAACACTGTACCCTATGGGAGTCTCACTGATTAACACTGAACCCTATGGGATTCTCACTGATTAACACTGAACCCTATGGGAGTCTCACTGATTAACACTGAACCCTGTGGGAGTCTCACTGATGAACCCTAAACCCTGTGGGAGTCTCACTGATTAACACTGAACCCTATGGGAGTCTCACTGATTAACAATGAACCCTGTGGGAGTCACACTGATTAACACTGAACCCTGTGGGAGTCTCACTGATTAACAATGAACCCTATGGGAGTCTCACTGATTAACAATGAACCCTGTGGGAGTCTCACTGATTAACAATGAACCCTGTGGGAGTCGCATTGATTAACACTGAACCCTGTGGGAGTCTCACTGATTAACAATGAACCCTATGGGAGTCTCACTGATTAACAATGAACCCTGTGGGAGTCTCACTGATTAACAATGAACCCTGTGGGAGTCTCAATGATTAAAACTGTACCCTATGGGAGTTTCATTGATTAACACTGAACCCTATGGGAGTCTCACTGATTAACATTGAACCCTGTGGGAGTCTCACTGATTAACACTGAACCCTGTGGGAGTCTCACTGATTAACACTGAACCCTGTGGGAGTCTCACTGATTAACACTGTACCCTGTGGGAGTCTCACTGATTAACACTGAACCCTATGGGAGTCTCACTGATTAACACTGAACCCTATGGGAGCCTCACTGATTAACACTGTACCCTATGGGAGTCTCACTGATTAACACTGTACCCTATGGGATTCTCACTGATTAACACTGAACCCTATGGGAGTCTCACTGATTAACACTGAACCCTGTGGGAGTCTCACTGATGAACCCTAAACCCTGTGGGAGTCTCACTGATTAACACTGAACCCTATGGGAGTCTCACTGATTAACAATGAACCCTGTGGGAGTCGCACTGATTAACACTGAACCCTGTGGGAGTCTCACTGATTAACAATGAACCCTATGGGAGTCTCACTGATTAAAACTGTACCCTATGGGAGTTTCACTGATTAACACTGAACCCTATGGGAGTCTCACTGATTAACATTGAACCCTGTGGGAGTCTCACTGATTAACACTGAACCCTGTGGGAGTCTTACTGATTAACACTGAACCCTATGGGAGTCTCACTGATTAACACTGAACCCTGTGGGAGTCTCACTGATTAACAATGAACCCTATGGGAGTCTCACTGATTAAAACTGTGCCCTATGGGAGTTTCATTGATTAACACTGAACCCTATGGGAGTGTCACTGATTAACACTGAACCCTGTGGGAGTCTCACTGATGAACCCTAAACCCTGTGGGAGTCTCACTGATTAACACTGAACCCTATGGGAGTCTCACTGATTAACACTGAACCCTGTGGGAGTCTCACTGATTAACACTGAACCCTATGGGTCTCACTGATTAACAGTGAACCCTGTGGGAGTCGCACTGATTAACACTGAACCCTGTGGGAGTCTCACTGTTTAACAATGGACCCTATGGGAGTCTCACTGATTAACAATGAACCCTGTGGGAGTCTCACTGATTAACACTGAACCCTGTGGGAGTCTCACTGATTAACACTGAACCCTGTGGGAGTCTCACTGATTAACACTGAACCCTATGGGAGTCTAACTGATTAACAATGAACCCTGTGGGAGTCGCACTGATTAACACTGAACCCTGTGGGAGTCTCACTGATTAACAATGAACCCTATGGGAGTCTCACTGATTAAAACTGTACCCTATGGGAGTTTCACTGATTAACACTGAACCCTATGGGAGTCTCACTGATTAACATTGAACCCTGTGGGGGTCTCACTGATTAACACTTAACCCTCTGGGAGTCTCACTGATTAACACTGAACCATATGGGAGTCTCACTGATTAACACTGAACCCTGTGGGAGTCTCACTGATTAACACTGAACCCTGTGGGAGTCTCACTGATTAACACTGAACCCTATGGGAGTCTCACTGATTAACACTGAACCCTGTGGGAGTCTCACTGATTAACACTCAACCCTGTGGGAGTCTCACTGATTAACACTCAACCCTGTGGGAGTCTCACTGATTAACACTGAACCCTATGGAAGTCTCACTGATTAACACTGAACCCTGTGGGAGTCTCACTGATTAACACTGTACCCTATGGGAGTCTCACTGATTGACACTGAACCCTATGGGAGTCTCACTGATTAACAATGAACCCTGTGGGAGTCTCACTGATTAACACTGAACCCTGTGGGAGTCTCACTGATTAACACTGAACCCTGTGGGAGTCTCACTGATTAACACTGAACCCTATGGGAGTCTCACTGATTAACAATGGACCCTGTGGGAGTCGCACTGATTAACACTGAACCCTGTGGGAGTCTCACTGATTAACAATGAACCCTATGGGAGACTCACTGATTAAAACTGTACCCTATGGGAGTTTCACTGATTAACATTGAACCCAATGGGAGTCTCACTGATTAACATTGAACCCTGTGGGAGTCTCACTGATTAACACTGAACCCTGTGGGAGTCTTACTGATTAACACTGAACCCTATGGGAGTCTCACTGATTAACACTGAACCCTGTGGGAGTCTCACTGATTAACAATGAACCCTATGGGAGTCTCACTGATTAAAACTGTGCCCTATGGGAGTTTCACTGATTAACACTGAACCCTTTGGGAGTGTCACTGATTAACACTGAACCCTGTGGGAGTCTCACTGATGAACCCTAAACCCTGTGGGAGTCTCACTGATTAACACTGAACCCTATGGGAGTCTCACTGATTAACACTGAACCCTGTGGGAGTCTCACTGATTAACACTGAACCCTATGGGAGTCTCACTGATTAACAGTGAACCCTGTGGGAGTCGCACTGATTAACACTGAACCCTGTGGGAGTCTCACTGATTAACAATGGACCCTATGGGAGTCTCACTGATTAACAATGAACACTGTGGGAGTCTCACTGATTGACACTGAACCCTGTGGGAGTCTCACTGATTAACACTGAACCCTGTGGGAGTCTCACTGATTAACACTGAACCCTATGGGAGTCTAACTGATTAACAATGAACCCTGTGGGAGTCGCACTGATTAACACTGAACCCTGTGGGAGTCTCACTGATTAACAATGAACCCTATGGGAGTCTCACTGATTAAAACTGTACCCTATGGGAGTTTCACTGATTAACACTGAACCCTATGGGAGTCTCACTGATTAACATTGAACCCTGTGGGAGTCTCACTGATTAACACTGAACCCTGTGGGAGTCTCACTGATTAACACTGAACCCTATGGGAGTCTCACTGATTAACACTGAACCCTGTCGGAGTCTCACTGATTAACACTGAACCCTGTGGGAGTCTCACTGATTAACACTGAACCCTGTGGGAGTCTCACTGATTAACACTGAACCCTATGGGTCTCACTGATTAACAGTGAACCCTGTGGGAGTCGCACTGATTAACACTGAACCCTGTGGGAGTCTCACTGATTAACAATGGACCCTATGGGAGTCTCACTGATTAACAATGAACCCTGTGGGAGTCTCACTGATTAACACTGAACCCTGTGGGAGTCTCACTGATTAACACTGAACCCTGTGGGAGTCTCACTGATTAACACTGAACCCTGTGGGAGTCTCACTGATTAACACTGAAGCCTGTGGGAGTCTCACTGATTAACACTGAACCCTATGGGAGTCTCATTGATTAACACTGAACCCTATGGGAGTCTCACTGATTAACACATGGACCCTGTGGGAGTCTCACTGATTAACACTGAACACTGTGGGAGTCTCACTTGATTAACACTGAACCCTGTGGGAGTCTCACTGATTAACACTGAACACTGTGGGAGTCTAACTGATTAACAATGAACCCTGTGGGAGTCGCACTGATTAACACTGAACCCTGTGGGAGTCTCACTGATTAACAATGAACCCTATGGGAGTCTCACTGATTAAAACTGTACCCTATGGGAGTTTCACTGATTAACACTGAACCCTATGGGAGTCTCACTGATTAACATTGAACCCTGTGGGGGTCCCACTGATTAACACTTAACCCTCTGGGAGTCTCACTGATTAACACTGAACCCTATGGGAGTCTCACTGATTAACACTGAACCCTGTGGGAGTCTCACTGATTAACACTGAACCCTGTGGAAGTCTCACTGATTAACACTGAACCCTATGGGAGTCTCACTGATTAACACTGAACCCTGTGGGAGTCTCACTGATTAACACTCAACCCTGTGGGAGTCTCACTGATTAACACTCAACCCTGTGGGAGTCTCACTGATTAACACTGAACCCTATGGAAGTCTCACTGATTAACACTGAACCCTGTGGGAGTCTCACTGATTAACACTGTACCCTATGGGAGTCTCAGTGATTGACACTGAACCCTATGGGAGTCTCACTGATTAACAATGAACCCTGTGGGAGTCTCACTGATTAACACTGAACCCTGTGGGAGTCTCACTGATTAACACTGAACCCTGTGGGAGTCGCACTGATTAACACTGAACCCTGTGGGAGTCTCACTGATTAACAATGAACCCTATGGGAGTCTCACTGATTAAAACTGTACCCTATGGGAGTTTCACTGATTAACACTGAACCCTATGGGAGTCTCACTGATTAACATTGAACCCTGTGGGAGTCTCACTGATTAACACTGAACCCTGTGGGAGTCTTACTGATTAACACTGAACCCTATGGGAGTTTCACTGATTAACACTGAACCCTGTGGGAGTCTCACTGATTAACAATGAACCCTATGGGAGTCTCACTGATTAAAACTGTGCCCTATGGGAGTTTCATTGATTAACACTGAACCCTATGGGAGTGTCACTGATTAACACTGAACCCTGTGGGAGTCTCACTGATGAACCCTAAACCCTGTGGGAGTCTCACTGATTAACACTGAACCCTATGGGAGTCTCACTGATTAACACTGAACCCTGTGGGAGACTCACTGATTAACACTGAACCCTATGGGTCTCACTGATTAACAGTGAACCCTGTTGGAGTCGCACTGATTAACACTGAACCCTGTGGGAGTCTCACTGATTAACAATGGACCCTATGGGAGTCTCACTGATTAACAATGAACCCTGTGGGAGTCTCACTGATTAACACTGAACCCTGTGGGAGTCTCACTGATTAACACTGAACCCTGTGGGAGTCTCACTGATTAACACTGAACCCTATGGGAGTCTAACTGATTAACAATGAACCCTGTGGGAGTCGCACTGATTAACACTGAACCCTGTGGGAGTCTCACTGATTAACAATGAACCCTATGGGAGTCTCACTGATTAAAACTGTACCCTATGGGAGTTTCACTGATTAACACTGAACCCTATGGGAGTCTCACTGATTAACATTGAACCCTATGGGAGTCTCACTGATTAACACTGAACCCTGTGGGAGTCTCACTGATTAACACTCAACCCTGTGGGAGTCTCACTGATTAACACTCAACCCTGTGGGAGTCTCACTGATTAACACTGAACCCTATGGAAGTCTCACTGATTAACACTGAACCCTGTGGGAGTCTCACTGATTAACACTGTACCCTATGGGAGTCTCACTGATTGACACTGAACCCTATGGGAGTCTCACTGATTAACAATGAACCCTGTGGGAGTCTCACTGATTAACACTGAACCCTGTGGGAGTCTCACTGATTAACACTGAACCCTATGGGAGTCTCACTGATTAACAATGAACCCTGTGGGAGTCGCACTGATTAACACTGAACCCTGTGGGAGTCTCACTGATTAACAATGAACCCTATGGGAGACTCACTGATTAAAACTGTACCCTATGGGAGTTTCACTGATTAACACTGAACCCTATGGGAGTCTCACTGATTAACATTGAACGCTGTGGGAGTCTCACTGATTAACACTGAACCCTGTGGGAGTCTTACTGATTAACACTGAACCCTATGGGAGTCTCACTGATTAACACTGAACCCTGTGGGAGTCTCACTGATTAACAATGAACCCTATGGGAGTCTCACTGATTAAAACTGTGCCCTATGGGAGTTTCACTGATTAACACTGAACCCTTTGGGAGTGTCATTGATTAACACTGAACCCTGTGGGAGTCTCACTGATGAACCCTAAACCCTGTGGGAGTCTCACTGATTAACACTGAACCCTATGGGAGTCTCACTGATTAACACTGAACCCTGTGGGAGTCTCACTGATTAACACTGAACCCTATGGGAGTCTCACTGATTAACAGTGAACCCTGTGGGAGTCGCACTGATTAACACTGAACCCTGTGGGAGTCTCACTGATTAACAATGGACCCTATGGGAGTCTCACTGATTAACAATGAACACTGTGGGAGTCTCACTGATTAACACTGAACCCTGTGGGAGTCTCACTGATTAACACTGAACCCTGTGGGAGTCTCACTGATTAACACTGAACCCTATGGGAGTCTAACTGATTAACAATGAACCCTGTGGGAGTCGCACTGATTAACACTGAACCCTGTGGGAGTCTCACTGATTAACAATGAACCCTATGGGAGTCTCACTGATTAAAACTGTACCCTATGGGAGTTTCACTGATTAACATTGAACCCTATGGGAGTCTCACTGATTAACATTGAACCCTGTGGGAGTCTCACTGATTAACACTGAACCCTGTGGGAGTCTCACTGATTAACACTGAACCCTATGGGATTCTCACTGATTAACACTGAACCCTGTCGGAGTCTCACTGATTAACACTGAACCCTGTGGGAGTCTCACTGATTAACACTGAACCCTGTGGGAGTCTCACTGATTAACACTGAACCCTATGGGTCTCACTGATTAACAGTGAACCCTGTGGGAGTCGCACTGATTAACACTGAACCCTGTGGGAGTCTCACTGATTAACAATGGACCCTATGGGAGTCTCACTGATTAACAATGAACCCTGTGGGAGTCTCACTGATTAACACTGAACCCTGTGGATGTCTCACTGATTAACACTAACCCTGTGGGAGTCTCACTGATTAACACTGAATCCCTAGGGGAGTCTTACTGATTAACAATGAACCCTGTGGGAGTCGCACTGATTAACACTGAACCCTGTGGGAGTCTCACAGATTAACAATGAACCCTATGGGAGTCTCACTGATTAAAACTGTACCCTATGGGAGTTTCACTGATTAACACTGAACCCTATGGGAGTCTCACTGATTAACATTGAACCCTGTGGGGGTCTCACTGATTAACACTTAACCCTCTGGGAGTCTCACTGATTAACACTGAACCCTATGGGAGTCTCACTGATTAACACTGAACCCTGTGGGAGTCTCACTGATTAACACTGAACCCTGTGGGAGTCTCACTGATTAACACTGAACACTATGGGAGTCTCACTGATTAACACTGAACCCTGTGGGAGTCTCACTGATTAACACTCAACCCTGTGGGAGTCTCACTGATTAACACTCAACCCTGTGGGAGTCTCACTGATTAACACTGAACCCTATGGAAGTCTCACTGATTAACACTGAACCCTATGGGAGTCTCACTGATTGACACTGAACCCTATGGGAGTCTCACTGATTAACAATGAACCCTGTGGGAGTCTCAATGATTAACACTGAACCCTGTGGGAGTCTCACTGATTAACACTGAACCCTGTGGGAGTCTCACTGATTAACACTGAACCCTATGGGAGTCTCACTGATTAACAATGAACCCTGTGGGAGTCGCACTGATTAACACTGAACCCTGTGGGAGTCTCACTGATTAACAATGAACCCTATGGGAGACTCACTGATTAAAACTGTACCCTATGGGAGTTTCACTGATTAACACTGAACCCTATGGGAGTCACACTGATTAACATTGAACCCTGTGGGAGTCTCACTGATTAACACTGAACCCTGTGGGAGTCTTACTGATTAACACTGAACCCTATGGGAGTCTAACTGATTAACACTGAACCCTGTGGGAGTCTCACTGATTAACAATGAACCCTATGGGAGTCTCACTGATTAAAACTGTGCCCTATGGGAGTTTCACTGATTAACACTGAACCCTTTGGGAGTGTCACTGATTAACACTGAACCCTGTGGGAGTCTCACTGATGAACCCTAAACCCTGTGGGAGTCTCACTGATTAACACTGAACCCTATGGGAGTCTCACTGATTAACACTGAACCCTGTGGGAGTCTCACTGATTAACACTGAACCCTATGGGAGTCTCACTGATTAACAGTGAACCCTGTGGGAGTCGCACTGATTAACACTGAACCCTGTGGGAGTCTCACTGATTAACAATGGACCCTATGGGAGTCTCACTGATTAACAATGAACACTGTGGGAGTCTCACTGATTAACACTGAACCCTGTGGGAGTCTCACTGATTAACACTGAACCCTGTGGGAGTCTCACTGATTAACACTGAACCCTATGGGAGTCTAACTGATTAACAATGAACCCTGTGGGAGTCGCACTGATTAACACTGAACCCTGTGGGAGTCTCACTGATTAACAATGAACCCTATGGGAGTCTCACTGATTAAAACTGTACCCTATGGGAGTTTCACTGATTAACACTGAACCCTATGGGAGTCTCACTGATTAACATTGAACCCTGTGGGAGTCTCACTGATTAACACTGAACCCTGTGGGAGTCTCACTGATTAACACTGAACCCTATGGGAGTCTCACTGATTAACACTGAACCCTGTCGGAGCCTCACTGATTAACACTGAACACTGTGGGAGTCTCACTGATTAACACTGAACCCTGTGGGAGTATCACTGATTAACACTGAACCCTATGGGTCTCACTGATTAACAGTGAACCCTGTGGGAGTCGCACTGATTAACACTGAACCCTGTGGGAGTCTCACTGATTAACAATGGACCCTATGGGAGTCTCACTGATTAACAATGAACCCTGTGGGAGTCTCACTGATTAACACTGAACCCTGTGGGTGTCTCACTGATTAACACTGAACCCTGTGGGAGTCTCACTGATTAACACTGAACCCTATGGGAGTCTAACTGATTAACAATGAACCCTGTGGGAGTCGCACTGATTAACACTGAACCCTGTGGGAGTCTCACTGATTAACAATGAACCCTATGGGAGTCTCACTGATTAAAACTGTACCTTATGGGAGTTTCACTGATTAACACTGAACCCTATGGGAGTCTCACTGATTAACATTGAACCCTGTGGGGGTCTCACTGATTAACACTTAACCCTCTGGGAGTCTCACTGATTAACACTGAACCCTATGGGAGTCTCACTGATTAACACTGAACCCTGTGGGAGTCTCACTGATTAACACTGAACCCTGTGGGAGTCTCACTGATTAACACTGAACCCTATGGGAGTCTCACTGATTAACACTGAACCCTGTGGGAGTCTCACTGATTAACACTCAACCCTGTGGGAGTCTCACTGATTAACACTCAACCCTGTGGGAGTCTCACTGATTAACACTGAACCCTATGGAAGTCTCACTGATTAACACTGAACCCTGTGGGAGTCTCACTGATTAACACTGTACCCTATGGGAGTCTCACTGATTGACACTGAACCCTATGGGAGTCTCACTGATTAACAATGAACCCTGTGGGAGTCTCACTGATTAACACTGAACCCTGTGGGAGTCTCACTGATTAACACTGAACCCTGTGGGAGTCTCACTGATTAACACTGAACCCTATGGGAGTCTCACTGATTAACAATGAACCCTGTGGGAGTCGCACTGATTAACACTGAACCCTGTGGGAGTCTCACTGATTAACAATGAACCCTATGGGAGTCTCACTGATTAAAACTGTACCCTATGGGAGTTTCACTGATTAACACTGAACCCTATGGGAGTCTCACTGATTAACATTGAACCCTGTGGGAGTCTCACTGATTAACACTGAACCCTGTGGGAGTCTTACTGATTAACACTGAACCCTATGGGAGTCTCACTGATTAACACTGAACCCTGTGGGAGTCTCACTGATTAACAATGAACCCTATGGGAGTCTCACTGATTAAAACTGTGCCCTATGGGAGTTTCACTGATTAACACTGAACCCTATGGGAGTGTCACTGATTAACACTGAACCCTGTGGGAGTCTCACTGATGAACCCTAAACCCTGTGGGAGTCTCACTGATTAACACTGAACCCTATGGGAGTCTCACTGATTAACACTGAACCCTGTGTGAGAGTTTCACTGATTAACACTGAACCCTATGGGAGTCTCACTGATTAACAGTGAACCCTGTGGGAGTTGCACTGATTAACACTGGACCCTGTGGGAGGCTCACTGATTAACAATGGACCCTATGGGAGTCTCACTGATTAACAATGAACACTGTGGAAGTCTCACTGATTAACACTGAACCCTGTGGGAGTCTCACTGATTAACACTGAACCCTGTGGGAGTCTCACTGATTAACACTGAACCCTATGGGAGTCTAACTGATTAACAATGAACCCTGTGAGAGTCGCACTGATTAACACTGAACCCTGTGGGAGTCTCACTGATTAACAATGAACCCTATGGGAGTCTCACTGATTAAAACTGTACCCTATGGGAGTTTCACTGATTAACACTGAACCCTATGGGAGTCTCACTGATTAACATTGAACCCTGTGGGAGTCTCAATGATTAACACTGAACCGTGTGGGAGTCTCACTGATTAACACTGAACCCTATGGGAGTCTCACTGATTAACACTGAACCCTGTCGGAGTCTCACTGATTAACACTGAACCCTGTGGGAGTCTCACTGATTAACACTGAACCCTATGGGAGTCTCACTGATTAACACTGAACCCTGTGGGAGTCTCACTGATTAACACTCAACCCTGTGTGAGTCTCACTGATTAACACTCAACCCTGTGGGAGTCTCACTGATTAACACTGAACCCTATGGAAGTCGCACTGATTAACACTGAACCCTGTGGGAGTCTCACTGATTAACACTGTACCCTATGGGAGTCTCACTGATTGACACTGAACCCTATGGGAGTCTCACTGATTAACACTGAACCCTGTGGGAGTCTCACTGATTAACACTGTACCCTGTGGGAGTCTCACTGATTAACACTGAACCCTATGTTAGTCTCACTGATTAACACTGAACCCTATGGGAGTCTGACTGATTAAAACTGTACCCTATGGGAGTCTCACTGATTAACACTGAACCCTATGGGATTCTCACTGATTAACACTGAACCCTATGGGAGTCTCACTGATTAACACTGAACCCTGTGGGAGTCTCACTGATTAACACCGAACCCTATGGGAGTCTCACTGATTAACACTGAACCCTGTGGGAGTCTCACTGATTAACACTAAACCCTATGGGAGTCTGACTGATTAACACTGAACCCTATGGGAGTCTAACTGATTAACAATGAACCCTGTGGGAGTCTCACTGATTAACAATGAACCCTATGGGAGTCTCACTGATTAACAATGAACCCTGTGGGAGTCGCACTGATTAACACTGAATCCTGTGGTAGTCTCACTGATTAACAATGAACCCTATGGGAGTCTCACTGATTAAAACTGTACCCTATGGGAGTTTCACTGATCAACACTGAACCCTATGGTAGTCTCACTGATTAACATTGAACCCTGTGGGAGTCTAACTGATTAACACTGAACCCTGTGGGAGTCTCACTGATTAACACTGAACCCTACGGGAGTCTCACTGATTAACACTGAACCCTGTGGGAGTCTCACTGATTAACACTGAACCCTGTGGGAGTCTCACTGATTAACACTGAACCCTATGGGAGTCTCACTGATTAACACTGAACCCATTGGGAGTCTCACTGATTAACACTCAACCTTGTGGGAGTCTCACTGATTAACACTCAACCCTGTGGGAGTCTCACTGATTAACACTGAACCCTATGGAAGTCTCACTGATTAACACTGAACCCTTTTGGAGTCTCACTGATTAACACTGTACCCTATGGGAGTCTCACTGATTAACACTGAACCCTATGGGAGTCTCACTGATTAACACTGCACCCTGTGGGAGTCTCACTGATTAACACTGTACCCTGTGGGAGTCTCACTGATTAACACTGAACCCTATGGGAGTCTCACTGATTAACACTGAACCCTATGGGAGTCTCACTGATTAACACAGTACCCTATGGGAGTCTCACTGATTAACACTGAACCCTGTGGGAGTCTCACTGATTAACACTGAACCCTATGGAAGTCTCACTGATTAACACTGAACCCTATGGGAGTCTCACTGATTAACACTGAACACTGTGGGAGTCTCACTGATTAACACTGTACCCTGTGGGAGTCTCACTGATTAACACTGAACCCTATGGGAGTCTCACTGATTAACACTGAACCCTATGGGAGTCTCACTGATTAACACTGTACCCTATGGGAGTCTTACTGATTAACACTGAACCCTATGGGATTCTCACTGATTAACACTGAACCCTATGGGAGTCTCACTGATTAACACTGAACCCTGTGGGAGTCTCACTGATTAACACTGCACCCTGTGGGAGTCTCACTGATTAACACTGTACCCTGTGGGAGTCTCACTGATTAACACTGAACCCTATGGGAGTCTCACTGATTAACACTGAACCCTATGGGAGTCTCACTGATTAACACAGTACCCTATGGGAGTCTCACTGATTAACACTGAACCCTGTGGGAGTCTCACTGATTAACACTGAACCCTATGGAAGTCTCACTGATTAACACTGAACCCTATGGGAGTCTCACTGATTAACACTGAACACTGTGGGAGTCTCACTGATTAACACTGTACCCTGTGGGAGTCTCACTGATTAACACTGAACCCTATGGGAGTCTCACTGATTAACACTGAACCCTATGGGAGTCTCACTGATTAACACTGTACCCTATGGGAGTCTTACTGATTAACACTGAACCCTATGGGATTCTCACTGATTAACACTGAACCCTATGGGAGTCTCACTGATTAACACTGAACCCTGTGGGAGTCTCACTGATTAACACTGAGCCCTATCGGAGTCTCACTGATTAACACTGAACCCTGTGGGAGTCTCACTGATTAACACTGAACCCTATGGGAGTCTCACTGATTAACACTCAACCCTGTGGGAGTCTCACTGATTAACACTGAACCCTATGGAAGTCTCACTGATTAACACAGAACCCTGTGGGAGTCTCACTGATTAACACTGTACCCTATGGGAGTCTCACTGATTGACACTGAACCCTATGGGAGTCTCACTGATTAACAATGAACCCTGTGGGAGTCTCACTGATTAACACTGAACCCTGTGGGAGTCTCACTGATTAACACTGAACCCTGTGGGAGTCTCACTGATTAACACTGAACCCTATGGGAGTCTCACTGATTAACAATGAACCCTGTGGGAGTCGCACTGATTAACACTGAACCCTGTGGGAGTCTCACTGATTAACAATGAACCCTATGGGAGTCTCACTGATTAAAACTGTATCCTATGCGAGTTTCACTGATTAACACTGAACCCTATGGGAGTCTCACTGATTAACATTGAACCCTGTGGGAGTCTCACTGATTAACACTGAACCCTGTGGGAGTCTTACTGATTAATACTGAACCCTATGGGAGTCTCACTGATTAACACTGAACCCTGTGGGAGTCTCACTGATTAACAATGAACCCTATGGGAGTCTCACTGATTAAAACTGTGCCCTATGGGAGTTTCACTGATTAACACTGAACCCTATGGGAGTGTCACTGATTAACACTGAACCCTGTGGGAGTCTCACTGATGAACCCTAAACCCTGTGGGAGTCTCACTGATTAACACTGAACCCTATGGGAGTCTCACTGATTAACACTGAACCCTGTGTGAGAGTCTCACTGATTAACACTGAACCCTGTGGGAGTCTCACTGATTAACACTGAACCCTGTGGGAGTCTCACTGATTAACACTGAACCCTATGGGAGTCTAACTGATTAACAATGAACCCTGTGGGAGTCGCACTGATTAACACTGAACCCTGTGGGAGTCTCACTGATTAACAATGAACCCTATGGGAGTCTCACTGATTAAAACTGTACCCTATGGGAGTTTCACTGATTAACACTGAACCCTATGGGAGTCTCACTGATTAACAATGAACCCTATGGGAGTCTCACTGATTAAAACTGTACCCTATGGGAGTTTCACTGATTAACACTGAACCCTATGGGAGTCTCACTGATTAACATTGAACCCTGTGGGAGTCTCAATGATTAACACTGAACCGTGTGGGAGTCTCACTGATTAACACTGAACCCTATGGGAGTCTCACTGATTAACACTGAACCCTGTCGGAGTCTCACTGATTAACACTGAACCCTGTGGGAGTCTCACTGATTAACACTGAACCCTATGGGAGTCTCACTGATTAACACTGAACCCTGTGGGAGTCTCACTGATTAACACTCAACCCTGTGTGAGTCTCACTGATTAACACTCAACCCTGTGGGAGTCTCACTGATTAACACTGAACCCTATGGAAGTCGCACTGATTAACACTGAACCCTGTGGGAGTCTCACTGATTAACACTGTACCCTATGGGAGTCTCACTGATTGACACTGAACCCTATGGGAGTCTCACTGATTAACACTGAACCCTGTGGGAGTCTCACTGATTAACACTGTACCCTGTGGGAGTCTCACTGATTAACACTGAACCCTATGTTAGTCTCACTGATTAACACTGAACCCTATGGGAGTCTGACTGATTAAAACTGTACCCTATGGGAGTCTCACTGATTAACACTGAACCCTATGGGATTCTCACTGATTAACACTGAACCCTATGGGAGTCTCACTGATTAACACTGAACCCTGTGGGAGTCTCACTGATTAACACCGAACCCTATGGGAGTCTCACTGATTAACACTGAACCCTGTGGGAGTCTCACTGATTAACACTAAACCCTATGGGAGTCTGACTGATTAACACTGAACCCTATGGGAGTCTAACTGATTAACAATGAACCCTGTGGGAGTCTCACTGATTAACAATGAACCCTATGGGAGTCTCACTGATTAACAATGAACCCTGTGGGAGTCGCACTGATTAACACTGAATCCTGTGGTAGTCTCACTGATTAACAATGAACCCTATGGGAGTCTCACTGATTAAAACTGTACCCTATGGGAGTTTCACTGATCAACACTGAACCCTATGGTAGTCTCACTGATTAACATTGAACCCTGTGGGAGTCTCACTGATTAACACTGAACCCTGTGGGAGTCTCACTGATTAACACTGAACCCTACGGGAGTCTCACTGATTAACACTGAACCCTGTGGGAGTCTCACTGATTAACACTGAACCCTGTGGGAGTCTCACTGATTAACACTGAACCCTATGGGAGTCTCACTGATTAACACTGAACCCATTGGGAGTC
The DNA here is from genome assembly GCF_048934315.1 of Petromyzon marinus. Lineage (NCBI taxonomy): Eukaryota > Metazoa > Chordata > Hyperoartia > Petromyzontiformes > Petromyzontidae > Petromyzon > Petromyzon marinus. The sequence goes on from NW_027423501.1 coordinate 2,324,710, forward strand.
TCACTGATTAACACTCAACCTTGTGGGAGTCTCACTGATTAACACTCAACCCTGTGGGAGTCTCACTGATTAACACTGAACCCTATGGAAGTCTCACTGATTAACACTGAACCCTTTTGGAGTCTCACTGATTAACACTGTACCCTATGGGAGTCTCACTGATTAACACTGAACCCTATGGGAGTCTCACTGATTAACACTGCACCCTGTGGGAGTCTCACTGATTAACACTGTACCCTGTGGGAGTCTCACTGATTAACACTGAACCCTATGGGAGTCTCACTGATTAACACTGAACCCTATGGGAGTCTCACTGATTAACACAGTACCCTATGGGAGTCTCACTGATTAACACTGAACCCTGTGGGAGTCTCACTGATTAACACTGAACCCTATGGAAGTCTCACTGATTAACACTGAACCCTATGGGAGTCTCACTGATTAACACTGAACACTGTGGGAGTCTCACTGATTAACACTGTACCCTGTGGGAGTCTCACTGATTAACACTGAACCCTATGGGAGTCACACTGATTAACACTGAACCCTATGGGAGTCTCACTGATTAACACTGTACCCTATGGGAGTCTTACTGATTAACACTGAACCCTATGGGATTCTCACTGATTAACACTGAACCCTATGGGAGTCTCACTGATTAACACTGAACCCTGTGGGAGTCTCACTGATTAACACTGCACCCTGTGGGAGTCTCACTGATTAACACTGTACCCTGTGGGAGTCTCACTGATTAACACTGAACCCTATGGGAGTCTCACTGATTAACACTGAACCCTATGGGAGTCTCACTGATTAACACAGTACCCTATGGGAGTCTCACTGATTAACACTGAACCCTGTGGGAGTCTCACTGATTAACACTGAACCCTATGGAAGTCTCACTGATTAACACTGAACCCTATGGGAGTCTCACTGATTAACACTGAACACTGTGGGAGTCTCACTGATTAACACTGTACCCTGTGGGAGTCTCACTGATTAACACTGAACCCTATGGGAGTCTCACTGATTAACACTGAACCCTATGGGAGTCTCACTGATTAACACTGTACCCTATGGGAGTCTTACTGATTAACACTGAACCCTATGGGATTCTCACTGATTAACACTGAACCCTATGGGAGTCTCACTGATTAACACTGAACCCTGTGGGAGTCTCACTGATTAACACTGAGCCCTATCGGAGTCTCACTGATTAACACTGAACCCTGTGGGAGTCTCACTGATTAACACTGAACCCTATGGGAGTCTCACTGATTAACACTCAACCCTGTGGGAGTCTCACTGATTAACACTGAACCCTATGGAAGTCTCACTGATTAACACAGAACCCTGTGGGAGTCTCACTGATTAACACTGTACCCTATGGGAGTCTCACTGATTGACACTGAACCCTATGGGAGTCTCACTGATTAACAATGAACCCTGTGGGAGTCTCACTGATTAACACTGAACCCTGTGGGAGTCTCACTGATTAACACTGAACCCTGTGGGAGTCTCACTGATTAACACTGAACCCTATGGGAGTCTCACTGATTAACAATGAACCCTGTGGGAGTCGCACTGATTAACACTGAACCCTGTGGGAGTCTCACTGATTAACAATGAACCCTATGGGAGTCTCACTGATTAAAACTGTATCCTATGCGAGTTTCACTGATTAACACTGAACCCTATGGGAGTCTCACTGATTAACATTGAACCCTGTGGGAGTCTCACTGATTAACACTGAACCCTGTGGGAGTCTTACTGATTAATACTGAACCCTATGGGAGTCTCACTGATTAACACTGAACCCTGTGGGAGTCTCACTGATTAACAATGAACCCTATGGGAGTCTCACTGATTAAAACTGTGCCCTATGGGAGTTTCACTGATTAACACTGAACCCTATGGGAGTGTCACTGATTAACACTGAACCCTGTGGGAGTCTCACTGATGAACCCTAAACCCTGTGGGAGTCTCACTGATTAACACTGAACCCTATGGGAGTCTCACTGATTAACACTGAACCCTGTGTGAGAGTCTCACTGATTAACACTGAACCCTATGGGAGTCTCACTGATTAACAGTGAACCCTGTGGGAGTCGCACTGATTAACACTGAACCCTGTGGGAGTCTCACTGATTAACAATGGACCCTATGGGAGTCTCACTGATTAACAATGAACACTGTGGGAGTCTCACTGATTAACACTGAACCCTGTGGGAGTCTCACTGATTAACACTGAACCCTGTGGGAGTCTCACTGATTAACACTGAACCCTATGGGAGTCTAACTGATTAACAATGAACCCTGTGGGAGTCGCACTGATTAACACTGAACCCTGTGGGAGTCTCACTGATTAACAATGAACCCTATGGGAGTCTCACTGATTAAAACTGTACCCTATGGGAGTTTCACTGATTAACACTGAACCCTATGGGAGTCTCACTGATTAACATTGAACCCTGTGGGAGTCTCAATGATTAACACTGAACGCTGTGGGAGTCTCACTGATTAACACTGAACCCTATGGGAGTCTCACTGATTAACACTGAACCCTGTCGGAGTCTCACTGATTAACACTGAACCCTGTGGGAGTCTCACTGATTAACACTGAACCCTATGGGAGCCTCACTGATTAACCTGAACCCTGTGGGAGTCTCACTGATTAACACTCAACCCTGTGGGAGTCTCACTGATTAACACTCAACCCTGTGGGAGTCTCAATGATTAACACTGAACCCTATGGAAGTCGCACTGATTAAAACTGAACCCTGTGGGAGTCTCACTGATTAACACTGTACCCTATGGGAGTCTCACTGATTGACACTGAACCCTATGGGAGTCTCACTGATTAACACTGAACCCTGAGGGAGTCTCATTGATTAACACTGTACCCTGTGGGAGTCTCACTGATTAACACTGAACCCTATGTTAGTCTCACTGATTAACACTGAACCCTATGGGAGTCTGACTGATTAAAACTGTACCCTATGGGAGTCTCACTGATTAACACTGAACCCTATGGGATTCTCACTGATTAACACTGAACCCTATGGGAGTCTCACTGATTAACACTGAACCCTGTGGGAGTCTCACTGATTAACACCGAACCCTATGGGAGTCTCACTGATTAACACTGAACCCTGTGGGAGTCTCACTGATTAACACTAAACCCTATGGGAGTCTGACTGATTAACACTGAACCCTATGGGAGTCTAACTGATTAACAATGAACCCTGTGCGAGTCTCACTGATTAACAATGAACCATATGGGAGTCTCACTGATTAACAATGAACCCTGTGGGAGTCGCACTGATTAACACTGAGCTCCTGTGGTAGTCTCACTGATTAACAATGAACCCTATGGGAGTCTCACTGATTAAAACTGTACCCTATGGGAGTTTCACTGATCAACACTGAACCCTATGGTAGTCTCACTGATTAACATTGAACCCTGTGGGAGTCTCACTGATTAACACTGAACCCTGTGGGAGTCTCACTGATTAACACTGAACCCTACGGGAGTCTCACTGATTAACACTGAACCCTGTGGGAGTCTCACTGATTAACACTGAACCCTGTGGGAGTCTCACTGATTAACACTGAACCCTGTGGGAGTCTCACTGATTAACACTCAACCTTGTGGGAGTCTCACTGATTAACACTGAACCCTATGGAAGTCTCACTGATTAACACTGAACCCTGTGGGAGTCTCACTGATTAACACTGTACCCTATGGGAGTCTCACTGATTAACATTGAACCCTATGGGATTCTCACTGATTAACACTGCACCCTGTGGGAGTCTCACTGATTAACACTGTACCCTGTGGGAGTCTCACTGATTAACACTGAACCCTATGGGAGTCTCACTGATTAACACTGAACCCTATGGGAGTCTCACTGATTAACACAGTACCCTATGGGAGTCTCACTGATTAACACTGAACCCTGTGGGAGTCTCACTGATTAACACTGAACCCTATGGAAGTCTCACTGATTAACACTGAACCCTATGGGAGTCTCACTGATTAACACTGAACAATGTGGGAGTCTCACTGATTAACACTGTACCCTGTGGGAGTCTCACTGATTAACACTGAACCCTATGGGAGTCTCACTGATTAACACTGAACTCTATGGGAGTCTCACTGATTAACACTGTACCCTATGGGAGTCTCACTGATTAACACTGAACCCTATGGGATTCTCACTGATTAACACTGAACCCTATGGGAGTCTCACTGATTAACACTGAACCCTGTGGGAGTCTCACTGATTAACACTGAGCCCTATCGGAGTCTCACTGATTAACACTGAACCCTGTGGGAGTCTCACTGATTAACACTGAACCCTATGGGAGTCTCACTGATTAACACTGAACCCTGTGGGAGTCTCACTGATGAACCCTGAACCCTGTGGGAGTCTCACTGATTAACACTGAACCCTATGGGAGTCTCACTGATTAACACTGAACCCTGTGGGAGTCTCACTGATTAACACTGAACCCTATGGGAGTCTCACTGATTAACAATGAACCCTGTGGGAGTCGCACTGATTAACACTGAACCCTGTGGGAGTCTCACTGATTAACAATGAACCCTATGGGAGTCTCACTGATTAACAATGAACCCTGTGGGAGTCTCACTGATTAACACTGAACCCTGTGGGAGTCTCACTGATTAACACTGAACCCTGTGGGAGTCTCACTGATTAACATTGAACCCAATGGGAGTCTCACTGATTAACAATGAACCCTGTGGGAGTCGCACTGATTAACACTGAACCCTCTGGGAGTCTCAATGATTAACAATGAACCCTATGGGAGTCTCACTGATTAACAATGAACCCTGTGGGAGTCTCACTGATTAACACTGAACCCTGAGGGAGTCTGACTGATTAACACTGAACCCTGTGGGAGTCTGACTGATTAACACTGAACCCTATGGGAGTCTCACTGATTAACAATGAACCCTTTGGGAGTCGCACTGATTAACACTGAACCCTGCGGGAGACTCACTGATTAACAATGAACCCTATGGGAGTCTCACTGATTAAAACTGTACCCTATGGGAGTTTCACTGATTAACACTGAACCCTATGGGAGTGTCACTGATTAACATTGAACCCTGTGGGAGTCTCACTGATTAACACTGAACCCTGTGGGAGTCTCACTGATTAACACTGAACCCTACGGGAGTCTCACTGATTAACACTGAACCCTGTGGGAGTCTCAGTGATTAACACTGAACCCTATGGGAGTCTCACTGATTAACACTGAACCCTATGGGAGTTTCACTGATTAAAACTGAACCCTGTGGGAGTCTCACTGATTAACACTCAACCCTGTGCGAGTCTCACTGATTAACACTGAACCCTGTGGGAGTCTCACTGATGAACCCTGAACCCTGTGGGAGTCTCACTGATTAACACTGAACCCTATGGGAGTCTCACTGATTAACACTGAACCCTGTGGGAGTCTCACTGATTAACACTGAACCCTATGGGAGTCTCACTGATTAACAATGAACCCTGTGGGAGTCGCACTGATTAACACTGAACCCTGTGGGAGTCTCACTGATTAACAATGAACCCTATGGGAGTCTCACTGATTAACAATGAACCCTGTGGGAGTCTCACTGATTAACACTGAACCCTGTGGGAGTCTCACTGATTAACACTGAACCCTGTGGGAGTCTCACTGATTAACATTGAACCCAATGGGAGTCTCACTGATTAACAATGAACCCTGTGGGAGTCGCACTGATTAACACTGAACCCTCTGGGAGTCTCAATGATTAACAATGAACCCTATGGGAGTCTCACTGATTAACAATGAACCCTGTGGGAGTCTCACTGATTAACACTGAACCCTGAGGGAGTCTGACTGATTAACACTGAACCCTGTGGGAGTCTGACTGATTAACACTGAACCCTATGGGAGTCTCACTGATTAACAATGAACCCTTTGGGAGTCGCACTGATTAACACTGAACCCTGCGGGAGACTCACTGATTAACAATGAACCCTATGGGAGTCTCACTGATTAAAACTGTACCCTATGGGAGTTTCACTGATTAACACTGAACCCTATGGGAGTGTCACTGATTAACATTGAACCCTGTGGGAGTCTCACTGATTAACACTGAACCCTGTGGGAGTCTCACTGATTAACACTGAACCCTACGGGAGTCTCACTGATTAACACTGAACCCTGTGGGAGTCTCAGTGATTAACACTGAACCCTATGGGAGTCTCACTGATTAACACTGAACCCTATGGGAGTTTCACTGATTAAAACTGAACCCTGTGGGAGTCTCACTGATTAACACTCAACCCTGTGCGAGTCTCACTGATTAACACTGAACCCTGAGGGAGTCTGACTGATTAACACTGAACCCTGTGGGAGTCTGACTGATTAACACTGAACCCTATGGGAGTCTCACTGATTAACAATGAACCCTTTGGGAGTCGCACTGATTAACACTGAACCCTGCGGGAGACTCACTGATTAACAATGAACCCTATGGGAGTCTCACTGATTAAAACTGTACCCTATGGGAGTTTCACTGATTAACACTGAACCCTATGGGAGTGTCACTGATTAACATTGAACCCTGTGGGAGTCTCACTGATTAACACTGAACCCTGTGGGAGTCTCACTGATTAACACTGAACCCTACGGGAGTCTCACTGATTAACACTGAACCCTGTGGGAGTCTCAGTGATTAACACTGAACCCTATGGGAGTCTCACTGATTAACACTGAACCCTATGGGAGTTTCACTGATTAAAACTGAACCCTGTGGGAGTCTCACTGATTAACACTCAACCCTGTGCGAGTCTCACTGATTAACACTGAACCCTGTGGGAGTCTCACTGATGAACCCTGAACCCTGTGGGAGTCTCACTGATTAACACTGAACCCTATGGGAGTCTCACTGATTAACACTGAACCCTGTGGGAGTCTCACTGATTAACACTGAACCCTATGGGAGTCTCACTGATTAACAATGAACCCTGTGGGAGTCGCACTGATTAACACTGAACCCTGTGGGAGTCTCACTGATTAACAATGAACCCTATGGGAGTCTCACTGATTAACAATGAACCCTGTGGGAGTCTCACTGATTAACACTGAACCCTGTGGGAGTCTCACTGATTAACACTGAACCCTGTGGGAGTCTCACTGATTAACATTGAACCCAATGGGAGTCTCACTGATTAACAATGAACCCTGTGGGAGTCGCACTGATTAACACTGAACCCTCTGGGAGTCTCAATGATTAACAATGAACCCTATGGGAGTCTCACTGATTAACAATGAACCCTGTGGGAGTCTCACTGATTAACACTGAACCCTGAGGGAGTCTGACTGATTAACACTGAACCCTGTGGGAGTCTGACTGATTAACACTGAACCCTATGGGAGTCTCACTGATTAACAATGAACCCTTTGGGAGTCGCACTGATTAACACTGAACCCTGCGGGAGACTCACTGATTAACAATGAACCCTATGGGAGTCTCACTGATTAAAACTGTACCCTATGGGAGTTTCACTGATTAACACTGAACCCTATGGGAGTGTCACTGATTAACATTGAACCCTGTGGGAGTCTCACTGATTAACACTGAACCCTGTGGGAGTCTCACTGATTAACACTGAACCCTACGGGAGTCTCACTGATTAACACTGAACCCTGTGGGAGTCTCAGTGATTAACACTGAACCCTATGGGAGTCTCACTGATTAACACTGAACCCTATGGGAGTTTCACTGATTAAAACTGAACCCTGTGGGAGTCTCACTGATTAACACTCAACCCTGTGCGAGTCTCACTGATTAACACTGAACCCTATGGTAGTCTCACTGATGAACCCTGAACCATGTGGGAGTCTCACTGATTAACACTGAACCCTATTGGAGTATCACTGATCAACACTGAACCCTATGGGAGTCTCACTGATTAACACTGTACCCTATGGGAGTCTCACTGATTAACACTGAACCCTATGGGATTCTCACTGATTAACACTGAACCCTATGGGAGTCTCACTGATTAAACTCTGAACCCTGTGGGAGTCTCACTGATTAACACTGAACCCTATGGGAGTCTCACTGATTAACACTGAACCCTGTGGGAGTCTCACTGATTAACACTAAACCCTATGGGAGTCTCACTGATTAACACTGAACCCTGTGGGAGTCTTACTGATGAACCCTGAACCCTGTGGGAGTCTCAATGATTAACACTGAACCCTATGGGAGTCTCACTGATTAACACTGAACCCTGTGGGAGTCTCACTGATTAACACTGAGCCCTATCGGAGTCTCACTGATTAACACTGAACCCTGTGGGAGTCTCACTGATTAACACTGAACCCTATGGGAGTCTCACTGATTAACACTGAACCCTGTGGGAGTCTCACTGATGAACCCTGAACCCTGTGGGAGTCTCACTGATTAACACTGAACCCTATGGGAGTCTCACTGATTAACACTGAACCCTGTGGGAGTCTCACTGATTAACACTGAACCCTATGGGAGTCTCACTGATTAACACTGAACCCTGTGGGAGACTCACTGATTAACACTGAACCCTGTGGGAGTCTCACTGATTAACAATGAACCCTATGGGAGTCTCACTGATGAACCCTGAACCCTGTGGGAGTCTCACTGATTAACACTGAACCCTATGGGAGTCTCACTGATTAACACTGAACCCTGTGGGAGTCTCACTGATTAACACTGAACCCTATGGGAGTCTCACTGATTAACAATGAACCCTGTGGGAGTCGCACTGATTAACACTGAACCCTGTGGGAGTCTCACTGATTAACAGTGAACCCTATGGGAGTCTCACTGATTAACAATGAACCCTGTGGGAGTCTCACTGATTAACACTGAACCCTGAGGGAGTCTCACTGATTAACACTGAACCCTGTGGGAGTCTCACTGATTAACATTGAACCCAATGGGAGTCTCACTGATTAACAATGAACCCTGTGGGAGTCGCACTGATTAAAACTGAACCCTCTGGGAGTCTCAATGATTAACAATGAACCCTATGGGAGTCTCACTGATTAACAATGAACCCTGTGGGAGTCTCACTGATTAACACTGAACCCTGAGGGAGTCTGACTGATTAACACTGAACCCTGTGGGAGTCTCACTGATTAACACTGAACCCTATGGGAGTCTCACTGATTAACAATGAACCCTTTGGGAGTCGCACTGATTAACACTGAACCCTGCGGGAGACTCACTGATTAACAATGAACCCTATGGGAGTCTCACTGATTAAAACTGTACCCTATGGGAGTTTCACTGATTAACACTGAACCCTATGGGAGTGTCACTGATTAACATTGAACCCTGTGGGAGTCTCACTGATTAACACTGAACCCTGTGGGAGTCTCACTGATTAACACTGAACCCTACGGGAGTCTCACTGATTAACACTGAACCCTGTGGGAGTCTCAGTGATTTACACTGAACCCTATGGGAGTCTCACTGATTAACACTGAACCCTATGGGAGTTTCACTGATTAACACTGAACCCTGTGGGAGTCTCACTGATTAACACTCAACCCTGTGGGAGTCTCACTGATTAACACTGAACCCTATGGTAGTCTCACTGATGAACCCTGAACCATGTGGGAGTCTCACTGATTAACACTGAACCCTATTGGAGTATCACTGATCAACACTGAACCCTATGGGAGTCTCACTGATTAACACTGTACCCTATGGGAGTCTCACTGATTAACACTGAACCCTATGGGATTCTCACTGATTAACACTGAACCCTATGGGAGTCTCACTGATTAAACTCTGAACCCTGTGGGAGTCTCACTGATTAACACTGAACCCTATGGGAGTCTCACTGATTAACACTGAACCCTGTGGGAGTCTCACTGATTAACACTAAACCCTATGGGAGTCTCACTGATTAACACTGAACCCTGTGGGAGTCTTACTGATGAACCCTGAACCCTGTGGGAGTCTCAATGATTAACACTGAACCCTATGGGAGTCTCACTGATTAACACTGAACCCTGTGGGAGTCTCACTGATTAACACTGAGCCCTATCGGAGTCTCACTGATTAACACTGAACCCTGTGGGAGTCTCACTGATTAACACTGAACCCTATGGGAGTCTCACTGATTAACATTGAACCCTGTGGGAGTCTCACTGATGAACCCTGAACCCTGTGGGAGTCTCACTGATTAACACTGAACCCTATGGGAGTCTCACTGATTAACACTGAACCCTGTGGGAGTCTCACTGATTAACACTGAACCCTATGGGAGTCTCACTGATTAACAATGAACCCTGTGGGAGTCGCACTGATTAACACTGAACCCTGTGGGAGTCTCATTGATTAACAATGAACCCTATGGGAGTCTCACTGATTAACAATGAACCCTGTGGGAGTCTCACTGATTAACACTGAACCCTGTGGGAGTCTCACTGATTAACACTGAACCCTGTGGGAGTCTCACTGATTAACATTGAACCCAATGGGAGTCTCACTGATTAACAATGAACCCTGTGGGAGTCGCACTGATTAACACTGAACCCTCTGGGAGTCTCAATGATTAACAATGAACCCTATGGGAGTCTCACTGATTAACAATGAACCCTGTGGGAGTCTCACTGATTAACACTGAACCCTGAGGGAGTCTGACTGATTAACACTGAACCCTGTGGGAGTCTCACTGATTAACACTGAACCCTATGGGAGTCTCACTGATTAACAATGAACCCTTTGGGAGTCGCAATGATTAACACTGAACCCTGCGGGAGACTCACTGATTAACAATGAACCCTATGGGAGTCTCACTGATTAAAACTGTACCCTATGGGAGTTTCACTGATTAACACTGATCCCTATGGGAGTGTCATTGATTAACACTGAACCCTATGGGAGTCTCACTGATTAACACTGAACCCTGTGGGAGTCTCACTGATTAACACTGAACCCTATGGGAGTCTCACTGATTAACAATGAACCCTGTGGGAGTCGCACTGATTAACACTGAACCCTGTGGGAGTCTCACTGATTAACAATGAACCCTATGGGAGTCTCACTGATTAACAATGAACCCTGTGGGAGTCTCACTGATTAACACTGAACCCTGTGGGAGTCTCACTGATTAACACTGAACCCTGTGGGAGTCTCACTGATTAACATTGAACCCAATGGGAGTCTCACTGATTAACAATGAACCCTGTGGGAGTCGCACTGATTAACACTGAACCCTCTGGGAGTCTCAATGATTAACAATGAACCCTATGGGAGTCTCACTGATTAACAATGAACCCTGTGGGAGTCTCACTGATTAACACTGAACCCTGAGGGAGTCTGACTGATTAACACTGAACCCTGTGGGAGTCTCACTGATTAACACTGAACCCTATGGGAGTCTCACTGATTAACAATGAACCCTTTGGGAGTCGCACTGATTAACACTGAACCCTGCGGGAGACTCACTGATTAACAATGAACCCTATGGGAGTCTCACTGATTAAAACTGTACCCTATGGGAGTTTCACTGATTAACACTGAACCCTATGGGAGTGTCACTGATTAACATTGAACCCTGTGGGAGTCTCACTGATTAACACTGAACCCTGTGGGAGTCTCACTGATTAACACTGAACCCTACGGGAGTCTCACTGATTAACACTGAACCCTGTGGGAGTCTCAGTGATTAACACTGAACCCTATGGGAGTCTCACTGATTAACACTGAACCCTATGGGAGTTTCACTGATTAACACTGAACCCTGTGGGAGTCTCACTGATTAACACTCAACCCTGTGGGAGTCTCACTGATTAACACTGAACCCTATGGTAGTCTCACTGATGAACCCTGAACCATGTGGGAGTCTCACTGATTAACACTGAACCCTATTTGAGTATCACTGATCAACACTGAACTCTATGGGAGTCTCACTGATTAAAACTGTACCCTATGGGAGTTTCACTGATTAACACTGATCCCTATGGGAGTGTCACTGATTAACACTGAACCCTATGGGAGTCTCACTGATTAACACTGAACCCTGTGGGAGTCTCACTGATTAACACTGAACCCTATGGGAGTCTCACTGATTAACAATGAACCCTGTGGGAGTCGCACTGATTAACACTGAACCCTGTGGGAGTCTCACTGATTAACAATGAACCCTATGGGAGTCTCACTGATTAACAATGAACCCTGTGGGAGTCTCACTGATTAACACTGAACCCTGTGGGAGTCTCACTGATTAACACTGAACCCTGTGGGAGTCTCACTGATTAACATTGAACCCAATGGGAGTCTCACTGATTAACAATGAACCCTGTGGGAGTCGCACTGATTAACACTGAACCCTCTGGGAGTCTCAATGATTAACAATGAACCCTATGGGAGTCTCACTGATTAACAATGAACCCTGTGGGAGTCTCAGTGATTAACACTGAACCCTGAGGGAGTCTGACTGATTAACACTGAACCCTGTGGGAGTCTCACTGATTAACACTGAACCCTATGGGAGTCTCACTGATTAACAATGAACCCTTTGGGAGTCGCACTGATTAACACTGAACCCTGCGGGAGACTCACTGATTAACAATGAACCCTATGGGAGTCTCACTGATTAAAACTGTACCCTATGGGAGTTTCACTGATTAACACTGAACCCTATGGGAGTGTCACTGATTAACATTGAACCCTGTGGGAGTCTCACTGATTAACACTGAACCCTGTGGGAGTCTCACTGATTAACACTGAACCCTACGGGAGTCTCACTGATTAACACTGAACCCTGTGGGAGTCTCAGTGATTAACACTGAACCCTATGGGAGTCTCACTGATTAACACTGAACCCTATGGGAGTTTCACTGATTAACACTGAACCCTGTGGGAGTCTCACTGATTAACACTCAACCCTGTGGGAGTCTCACTGATTAACACTGAACCCTATGGTAGTCTCACTGATGAACCCTGAACCATGTGGGAGTCTCACTGATTAACACTGAACCCTATTGGAGTATCACTGATCAACACTGAACCCTATGGGAGTCTCACTGATTAACACTGTACCCTATGGGAGTCTCACTGATTAACACTGAACCCTATGGGATTCTCACTGATTAACACTGAACCCTATGGGAGTCTCACTGATTAAACTCTGAACCCTGTGGGAGTCTCACTGATTAACACTGAACCCTATGGGAGTCTCACTGATTAACACTGAACCCTGTGGGAGTCTCACTGATTAACACTAAACCCTATGGGAGTCTCACTGATTAACACTGAACCCTGTGGGAGTCTTACTGATGAACCCTGAACCCTGTGGGAGTCTCAATGATTAACACTGAACCCTATGGGAGTCTCACTGATTAACACTGAACCCTGTGGGAGTCTCGCTGATTAACACTGAGCCCTATCGGAGTCTCACTGATTAACACTGAACCCTGTGGGAGTCTCACTGATTAACACTGAACCCTATGGGAGTCTCACTGATTAACACTGAACCCTGTGGGAGTCTCACTGATGAACCCTGAACCCTGTGGGAGTCTCACTGATTAACACTGAACCCTATGGGAGTCTCACTGATTAACACTGAACCCTGTGGGAGTCTCACTGATTAACACTGAACCCTATGGGAGTCTCACTGATTAACAATGAACCCTGTGGGAGTCTCACTGATTAACACTGAACCCTGTGGGAGTCTCACTGATTAACACTGAACCCTATGGGAGTCTCACTGATTAACAATGAACCCTGTGGGAGTCGCACTGATTAACACTGAACCCTGTGGGAGTCTCACTGATTAACAATGAACCCTATGGGAGTCTCACTGATTAACAATGAACCCTGTGGGAGTCTCACTGATTAACACTGAACCCTGTGGGAGTCTCACTGATTAACACTGAACCCTGTGGGAGTCTCACTGATTAACATTGAACCCAATGGGAGTCTCACTGATTAACAATGAACCCTGTGGGAGTCGCACTGATTAACACTGAACCCTCTGGGAGTCTCAATGATTAACAATGAACCCTATGGGAGTCTCACTGATTAACAATGAACCCTGTGGGAGTCTCACTGATTAACACTGAACCCTGAGGGAGTCTGACTGATTAACACTGAACCCTGTGGGAGTCTCACTGATTAACACTGAACCCTATGGGAGTCTCACTGATTAACAATGAACCCTTTGGGAGTCGCACTGATTAACACTGAACCCTGCGGGAGACTCACTGATTAACAATGAACCCTATGGGAGTCTCACTGATTAAAACTGTACCCTATGGGAGTTTCACTGATTAACACTGAACCCTATGGGAGTGTCACTGATTAACATTGAACCCTGTGGGAGTCTCACTGATTAACACTGAACCCTGTGGGAGTCTCACTGATTAACACTGAACCCTACGGGAGTCTCACTGATTAACACTGAACCCTGTGGGAGTCTCAGTGATTAACACTGAACCCTATGGGAGTCTCACTGATTAACACTGAACCCTATGGGAGTTTCACTGATTAACACTGAACCCTGTGGGAGTCTCACTGATTAACACTCAACCCTGTGGGAGTCTCACTGATTAACACTGAACCCTATGGTAGTCTCACTGATGAACCCTGAACCATGTGGGAGTCTCACTGATTAACACTGAACCCTATTGGAGTATCACTGATCAACACTGAACCCTATGGGAGTCTCACTGATTAACACTGTACCCTATGGGAGTCTCACTGATTAACACTGAACCCTATGGGATTCTCACTGATTAACACTGAACCCTATGGGAGTCTCACTGATTAAACTCTGAACCCTGTGGGAGTCTCACTGATTAACACTGAACCCTATGGGAGTCTCACTGATTAACACTGAACCCTGTGGGAGTCTCACTGATTAACACTAAACCCTATGGGAGTCTCACTGATTAACACTGAACCCTGTGGGAGTCTTACTGATGAACCCTGAACCCTGTGGGAGTCTCAATGATTAACACTGAACCCTATGGGAGTCTCACTGATTAACACTGAACCCTGTGGGAGTCTCACTGATTAACACTGAGCCCTATCGGAGTCTCACTGATTAACACTGAACCCTGTGGGAGTCTCACTGATTAACACTGAACCCTATGGGAGTCTCACTGATTAACACTGAACCCTGTGGGAGTCTCACTGATGAACCCTGAACCCTGTGGGAGTCTCACTGATTAACACTGAACCCTATGGGAGTCTCACTGATTAACACTGAACCCTGTGGGAGTCTCACTGATTAACACTGAACCCTATGGGAGTCTCACTGATTAACAATGAACCCTGTGGGAGTCTCACTGATTAACACTGAACCCTGTGGGAGTCTCACTGATTAACACTGAACCCTATGGGAGTCTCACTGATTAACAATGAACCCTGTGGGAGTCGCACTGATTAACACTGAACCCTGTGGGAGTCTCACTGATTAACAATGAACCCTATGGGAGTCTCACTGATTAACAATGAACCCTGTGGGAGTCTCACTGATTAACACTGAACCCTGTGGGAGTCTCACTGATTAACACTGAACCCTGTGGGAGTCTCACTGATTAACATTGAACCCAATGGGAGTCTCACTGATTAACAATGAACCCTGTGGGAGTCGCACTGATTAACACTGAACCCTCTGGGAGTCTCAATGATTAACAATGAACCCTATGGGAGTCTCACTGATTAACAATGAACCCTGTGGGAGTCTCACTGATTAACACTGAACCCTGAGGGAGTCTGACTGATTAACACTGAACCCTGTGGGAGTCTCACTGATTAACACTGAACCCTATGGGAGTCTCACTGATTAACAATGAACCCTTTGGGAGTCGCACTGATTAACACTGAACCCTGCGGGAGACTCACTGATTAACAATGAACCCTATGGGAGTCTCACTGATTAAAACTGTATCCTATGGGAGTTTCACTGATTAACACTGAACCCTATGGGAGTGTCACTGATTAACACTGAACCCTATGGGAGTCTCACTGATTAACACTGAACCCTGTGGGAGTCTCACTGATTAACACTGAACCCTATGGGAGTCTCACTGATTAACAATGAACCCTGTGGGAGTCGCACTGATTAACACTGAACCCTGTGGGAGTCTCACTGATTAACAATGAACCCTATGGGAGTCTCACTGATTAACAATGAACCCTGTGGGAGTCTCACTGATTAACACTGAACCCTGTGGGAGTCTCACTGATTAACACTGAACCCTGTGGGAGTCTCACTGATTAACATTGAACCCAATGGGAGTCTCACTGATTAACAATGAACCCTGTGGGAGTCGCACTGATTAACACTGAACCCTCTGGGAGTCTCAATGATTAACAATGAACCCT
Source organism: Petromyzon marinus (assembly GCF_048934315.1). Lineage (NCBI taxonomy): Eukaryota > Metazoa > Chordata > Hyperoartia > Petromyzontiformes > Petromyzontidae > Petromyzon > Petromyzon marinus. Next base: position 2,341,106 of record NW_027423501.1, read on the forward strand.
ATGGGAGTCTCACTGATTAACAATGAACCCTGTGGGAGTCTCACTGATTAACACTGAACCCTGAGGGAGTCTGACTGATTAACACTGAACCCTGTGGGAGTCTCACTGATTAACACTAAACCCTATGGGAGTCTCACTGATTAACAATGAACCCTTTGAGAGTCGCACTGATTAACACTGAACCCTGCGGGAGACTCACTGATTAACAATGAACCCTATGGGAGTCTCACTGATTAACAATGAACCCTATGGGAGTCTCACTGATTAACACTGAACCCTATGGGAGTGTCACTGATTAACACTGAACCCTATGGGAGTGTCACTGATTAACATTGAACCCTGTGGGAGTCTCACTGATTAACACTGAACCCTGTGGGAGTCTCACTGATTAACACTGAACCCTACGGGAGTCTCACTGATTAACACTGAACCCTGTGGGAGTCTCAGTGATTAACACTGAACCCTATGGGAGTCTCACTGATTAACACTGAACCCTATGGGAGTTTCACTGATTAACACTGAACCCTGTGGGAGTCTCACTGATTAACACTCAACCCTGTGGGAGTCTCACTGATTAACACTGAACCCTATGGTAGTCTCACTGATGAACCCTGAACCATGTGGGAGTCTCACTGATTAACACTGATCCCTATTGGAGTATCACTGATCAACACTGAACCCTATGGGAGTCTCACTGATTAACACTGTACCCTATGGGAGTCTCACTGATTAACACTGAACCCTATGGGATTCTCACTGATTAACACTGAACCCTATGGGAGTCTCACTGATTAAACTCTGAACCCTGTGGGAGTCTCACTGATTAACACTGAACCCTATGGGAGTCTCACTGATTAACACTGAACCCTGTGGGAGTCTCACTGATTAACACTAAACCCTATGGGAGTCTCACTGATTAACACTGAACCCTGTGGGAGTCTTACTGATGAACCCTGAACCCTGTGGGAGTCTCAATGATTAACACTGAACCCTATGGGAGTCTCACTGATTAACACTGAACCCTGTGGGAGTCTCACTGATTAACACTGAGCCCTATCGGAGTCTCACTGATTAACACTGAACCCTGTGGGAGTCTCACTGATTAACACTGAACCCTATGGGAGTCTCACTGATTAACACTGAACCCTGTGGGAGTCTCACTGATGAACCCTGAACCCTGTGGGAGTCTCACTGATTAACACTGAACCCTGTGGGAGTCTCACTGATTAACACTGAACCCTGTGGGAGTCTCACTGATTAACACTGAACCCTATGGGAGTCTCACTGATTAACAATGAACCCTGTGGGAGTCGCACTGATTAACACTGAACCCTGTGGGAGTCTCACTGATTAACAATGAACCCTATGGGAGTCTCACTGATTAACAATGAACCCTGTGGGAGTCTCACTGATTAACACTGAACCCTGTGGGAGTCTCACTGATTAACACTGAACCCTGTGGGAGTCTCACTGATTAACATTGAACCTAATGGGAGACTCACTGATTAACAATGAACCCTGTGGGAGTCGCACTGATTAACACTGAACCCTCTGGGAGTCTCAATGATTAACAATGAACCCTATGGGAGTCTCACTGATTAACAATGAACCCTGTGGGAGTCTCACTGATTAACACTGAACCCTGAGGGAGTCTGACTGATTAACACTGAACCCTGTGGGAGTCTCACTGATTAACACTGAACCCTATGGGAGTCTCACTGATTAACAATGAACCCTTTGGGAGTCGCACTGATTAACACTGAACCCTATGGGAGTCTCACTGATTAACACTGAACCCTGTGGGAGTCTTACTGATGAACCCTGAACCCTGTGGGAGTCTCAATGATTAACACTGAACCCTATGGGAGTCTCACTGATTAACACTGAACCCTGTGGGAGTCTCACTGATTAACACTGAGCCCTATCGGAGTCTCACTGATTAACACTGAACCCTGTGGGAGTCTCACTGATTAACACTGAACCCTATGGGAGTCTCACTGATTAACACTGAACCCTGTGGGAGTCTCACTGATGAACCCTGAACCCTGTGGGAGTCTCACTGATTAACACTGAACCCTATGGGAGTCTCACTGATTAACACTGAACCCTGTGGGAGTCTCACTGATTAACACTGAACCCTATGGGAGTCTCACTGATTAACAATGAACCCTGTGGGAGTCGCACTGATTAACACTGAACCCTGTGGGAGTCTCACTGATTAACAATGAACCCTATGGGAGTCTCACTGATTAACAATGAACCCTGTGGGAGTCTCACTGATTAACACTGAACCCTGTGGGAGTCTCACTGATTAACACTGAACCCTGTGGGAGTCTCACTGATTAACATTGAACCCAATGGGAGTCTCACTGATTAACAATGAACCCTGTGGGAGTCGCACTGATTAACACTGAACCCTCTGGGAGTCTCAATGATTAACAATGAACCCTATGGGAGTCTCACTGATTAACAATGAACCCTGTGGGAGTCTCACTGATTAACACTGAACCCTGAGGGAGTCTGACTGTTTAACACTGAACCCTGTGGGAGTCTCACTGATTAACACTGAACCCTATGGGAGTCTCACTGATTAACAATGAACCCTTTGGGAGTCGCACTGATTAACACTGAACCCTGCGGGAGACTCACTGATTAACAATGAACCCTATGGGAGTCTCACTGATTAAAACTGTACCCTATGGGAGTTTCACTGATTAACACTGAACCCTATGGGAGTGTCACTGATTAACACTGAACCCTATGGGAGTCTCACTGATTAACACTGAACCCTGTGGGAGTCTCACTGATTAACACTGAACCCTATGGGAGTCTCACTGATTAACAATGAACCCTGTGGGAGTCGCACTGATTAACACTGAACCATGTGGGAGTCTCACTGATTAACAATGAACCCTATGGGAGTCTCACTGATTAACAATGAACCCTGTGGGAGTCTCACTGATTAACACTGAACCCTGTGGGAGTCTCACTGATTAACACTGAACCCTGTGGGAGTCTCACTGATTAACATTGAACCCAATGGGAGTCTCACTGATTAACAATGAACCCTGTGGGAGTCGCACTGATTAACACTGAACCCTCTGGGAGTCTCAATGATTAACAATGAACCCTATGGGAGTCTCACTGATTAACAATGAACCCTGTGGGAGTCTCACTGATTAACACTGAACCCTGAGGGAGTCTGACTGATTAACACTGAACCCTGTGGGAGTCTCACTGATTAACACTGAACCCTATGGGAGTCTCACTGATTAACAATGAACCCTTTGGGAGTCGCACTGATTAACACTGAACCCTGCGGGAGACTCACTGATTAACAATGAACCCTATGGGAGTCTCACTGATTAAAACTGTACCCTATGGGAGTTTCACTGATTAACACTGAACCCTATGGGAGTGTCACTGATTAACATTGAACCCTGTGGGAGTCTCACTGATTAACACTGAACCCTGTGGGAGTCTCACTGATTAACACTGAACCCTACGGGAGTCTCACTGATTAACACTGAACCCTGTGGGAGTCTCAGTGATTAACACTGAACCCTATGGGAGTCTCACTGATTAACACTGAACCCTATGGGAGTTTCACTGATTAACACTGAACCCTGTGGGAGTCTCACTGATTAACACTCAACCCTGTGGGAGTCTCACTGATTAACATTGAACCCTATGGTAGTCTCACTGATGAACCCTGAACCATGTGGGAGTCTCACTGATTAACACTGAACCCTATTGGAGTATCACTGATCAACACTGAACCCTATGGGAGTCTCACTGATTAACACTGTACCCTATGGGAGTCTCACTGATTAACACTGAACCCTATGGGATTCTCACTGATTAACACTGAACCCTATGGGAGTCTCACTGATTAAACTCTGAACCCTGTGGGAGTCTCACTGATTAACACTGAACCCTATGGGAGTCTCACTGATTAACAATCAACCCTGTGGGAGTCTCACTGATTAACACTGAACCCTGAGGGAGTCTGACTGATTAACACTGAACCCTGTGGGAGTCTCACTGATTAACACTGAACCCTATGGGAGTCTCACTGATTAACAATGAACACTTTGGGAGTCGCACTGATTAACACTGAACCCTGCGGGAGACTCACTGATTAACAATGAACACTATGGGAGTCTCACTGATTAAAACTGTACCCTATGGGAGTTTCACTGATTAACACTGAACCCTATGGGAGTGTCACTGATTAACATTGAACCCTGTGGGAGTCTCACTGATTAACACTGAACCCTGTGGGAGTCTCACTGATTAACACTGAACCCTACGGGAGTCTCACTGATTAACACTGAACCCTGGGGGAGTCTCAGTGATTAACACTGAACCCTATGGGAGTCTCACTGATTAACACTGAACCCTATGGGAGTTTCACTGATTAACACTGAACCCTGTGGGAGTCTCACTGATTAACACTCAACCCTGTGGGAGTCTCACTGATTAACATTGAACCCTATGGTAGTCTCACTGATGAACCCTGAACCATGTGGGAGTCTCACTGATTAACACTGAACCCTATTGGAGTATCACTGATCAACACTGAACCCTATGGGAGTCTCACTGATTAACACTGTACCCTATGGGAGTCTCACTGATTAACACTGAACCCTATGGGATTCTCACTGATTAACACTGAACCCTATGGGAGTCTCACTGATTAAACTCTGAACCCTGTGGGAGTCTCACTGATTAACACTGAACCCTATGGGAGTCTCACTGATTAACACTGAACCCTGTGGGAGTCTCACTGATTAACACTAAACCCTATGGGAGTCTCACTGATTAACACTGAACCCTGTGGGAGTCTTACTGATGAACCCTGAACCCTGTGGGAGTCTCAATGATTAACACTGAACCCTATGGGAGTCTCACTGATTAACACTGAACCCTGTGGGAGTCTCACTGATTAACACTGAGCCCTATCGGAGTCTCACTGATTAACACCGAACCCTGTGGGAGTCTCACTGATTAACACTGAACCCTATGGGAGTCTCACTGATTAACACTGAACCCTGTGGGAGTCTCACTGATGAACCCTGAACCCTGTGGGAGTCTCACTGATTAACACTGAACCCTATGGGAGTCTCACTGATTAACACTGAACCCTGTGGGAGTCTCACTGATTAACACTGAACCCTATGGGAGTCTCACTGATTAACAATGAACCCTGTGGGAGTCGCACTGATTAACACTGAACCCTGTGGGAGTCTCACTGATTAACAATGAACCCTATGGGAGTCTCACTGATTAACAATGAACCCTGTGGGAGTCTCACTGATTAACACTGAACCCTGTGGGAGTCTCACTGATTAACACTGAACCCTGTGGGAGTCTCACTGATTAACATTGAACCCAATGGGAGTCTCACTGATTAACAATGAACCCTGTGGGAGTCGCACTGATTAACACTGAACCCTCTGGGAGTCTCAATGATTAACAATGAACCCTATGGGAGTCTCACTGATTAACAATGAACCCTGTGGGAGTCTCACTGATTAACACTGAACCCTGAGGGAGTCTGACTGATTAACACTGAACCCTGTGGGAGTCTCACTGATTAACACTGAACCCTATGGGAGTCTCACTGATTAACAATGAACCCTTTGGGAGTCGCACTGATTAACACTGAACCCTGCGGGAGACTCACTGATTAACAATGAACCCTATGGGAGTCTCACTGATTAAAACTGTACCCTATGGGAGTTTCACTGATTAACACTGAACCCTATGGGAGTGTCACTGATTAACATTGAACCCTGTGGGAGTCTCACTGATTAACACTGAACCCTGTGGGAGTCTCACTGATTAACACTGAACCCTACGGGAGTCTCACTGATTAACACTGAACCCTGTGGGAGTCTCAGTGATTAACACTGAACCCTATGGGAGTCTCACTGATTAACACTGAACCCTATGGGAGTTTCACTGATCAACACTGAACCCTGTGGGAGTCTCACTGATTAACACTCAACCCAGTGGGAGTCTCACTGATTAACACTGAACCCTATGGTAGTCTCACTGATGAACCCTGAACCATGTGGGAGTCTCACTGATTAACACTGAACCCTATTGGAGTATCACTGATCAACACTGAACCCTATGGGAGTCTCATTGATTAACACTGTACCCTATGGGAGTCTCACTGATTAACACTGAACCCTATGGGATTCTCACTGATTAACACTGAACCCTATGGGAGTCTCACTGATTAAACTCTGAACCCTGTGGGAGTCTCACTGATTAACACTGAACCCTATGGGAGTCTCACTGATTAACACTGAACCCTGTGGGAGTCTCACTGATTAACACTAAACCCTATGGGAGTCTCACTGATTAACACTGAACCCTGTGGGAGTCTTACTGATGAACCCTGAACCCTGTGGGAGTCTCAATGATTAACACTGAACCCTATGGGAGTCTCACTGATTAACACTGTACCCTATGGGAGTCTCACTGATTAACACTGAACCCTATGGGAGTCTCACTGATTAACACTGAACCCTGTGGGAGTCTCACTGATTAACACTGTACCCTGTGGGAGTCTCACTGATTAACACTGAACCCTATGGGAGTCTCACTGATTAACACTGAACCCTATGGGAGTCTCACTGACTAACACTGTACCCTATGGGAGTATCACTGATTAACACTGAACCCTATGGGATTCTCACTGATTAACACTGAACCCTATGGGAGTCTCACTGATTAACACTGAACCCTGTGGGAGTCGCACTGATTAACACTGAACCCTGTGGGAGTATCACTGATTAACAATGAACCCTATGGGATTCTCACTGATTAACACTGAACCCTATGGGAGTCTCACTGATTAACAATGAACCCTGTGGGAGTCTCACTGATTAACACTGAACCCTGTGGGAGTCTCACTGATTAACACTGAACCCTGTGGGAGTCTCACTGATTAACACTGAACCCAATGGGAGTCTCACTGATTAACAATGAACCCTGTGGGAGTCGCACTGATTAACACTGAACCCTCTGGGAGTCTCACTGATTAACAATGAACCCTATGGGAGTCTCACTGATTAACAATGAACCCTGTGGGAGTCTCACTGATTAACACTGAACTCTGTGGGAGTCGCACTGATTAACACTGAACCCTGTGGGAGTCTCACTGATTAACAATGAACCCTATGGGAGTCTCACTGATTAACAATGAACCCTGTGGGAGTCTCACTGATTAACACTGAACCCTGTGGGAGACTCACTGATTAACACTGAACCCTGTGGGAGTCTCACTGATTAACATTGAACCCAATGGGAGTCTCACTGATTAACAATGAACCCTGTGGGAGTCGCACTGATTAACACTGAACCCTCTGGGAGTCTCAATGATTAACAATGAACCCTATGGGAGTCTCACTGATTAACAATGAACCCTGTGGGAGTCTCACTGATTAACACTGAACCCTGAGGGAGTCTGACTGTTTAACACTGAACCCTGTGGGAGTCTCACTGATTAACACTGAACCCTATGGGAGTCTCACTGATTAACAATGAACCCTTTGGGAGTCGCACTGATTAACACTGAACCCTGCGGGAGACTCACTGATTAACAATGAACCCTATGGGAGTCTCACTGATTAAAACTGTACCCTATGGGAGTTTCACTGATTAACACTGAACCCTATGGGAGTGTCACTGATTAACATTGAACCCTGTGGGAGTCTCACTGATTAACACTGAACCCTGTGGGAGTCTCACTGATTAACACTGAACCTACGGGAGTCTCACTGATTAACACTGAACCCTGTGGGAGTCTCAGTGATTAACACTGAACCCTATGGGAGTCTCACTGATTAACACTGAACCCTATGGGAGTTTCACTGATTAACACTGAACCCTGTGGGAGTCTCACTGATTAACACTCAACCCTGTGGGAGTCTCACTGATTAACATTGAACCCTATGGTAGTCTCACTGATGAACCCTGAACCATGTGGGAGTCTCACTGATTAACACTGAACCCTATTGGAGTATCACTGATCAACACTGAACCCTATGGGAGTCTCACTGATTAACACTGTACCCTATGGGAGTCTCACTGATTAACACTGAACCCTATGGGATTCTCACTGATTAACACTAAACCCTATGGGAGTCTCACTGATTAAACTCTGAACCCTGTGGGAGTCTCACTGATTAACACTGAACCCTATGGGAGTCTCACTGATTAACAATGAACCCTGTGGGAGTCTCACTGATTAACACTGAACCCTGAGGGAGTCTGACTGATTAACACTGAACCCTGCGGGAGACTCACTGATTAACAATGAACCCTATGGGAGTCTCACTGATTAAAACTGTACCCTATGGGAGTTTCACTGATTAACACTGAACCCTATGGGAGTGTCACTGATTAACATTGAACCCTGTGGGAGTCTCACTGATTAACACTGAACCCTGTGGGAGTCTCACTGATTAACACTGAACCCTACGGGAGTCTCAATGATTAACACTGAACCCTGTGGGAGTCTCAGTGATTAACACTGAACCCTATGGGAGTCTCACTGATTAACACTGAACCCTATGGGAGTTTCACTGATTAACACTGAACCCTGTGGGAGTCTCACTGATTAACACTCAACCCTGTGGGAGTCTCACTGATTAACATTGAACCCTATGGTAGTCTCACTGATGAACCCTGAACCATGTGGGAGTCTCACTGATTAACACTGAACCCTATTGGAGTATCACTGATCAACACTGAACCCTATGGGAGTCTCACTGATTAACACTGTACCCTATGGGAGTCTCACTGATTAACACTGAACCCTATGGGATTCTCACTGATTAACACTGAACCCTATGGGAGTCTCACTGGTTAAACTCTGAACCCTGTGGGAGTCTCACTGATTAACACTGAACCCTATGGGAGTCTCACTGATTAACACTGAACCCTGTGGGAGTCTCACTGATTAACACTAAACCCTATGGGAGTCTCACTGATTAACACTGAACCCTGTGGGAGTCTTACTGATGAACCCTGAACCCTGTGGGAGTCTCAATGATTAACACTGAACCCTATGGGAGTCTCACTGATTAACACTGAACCCTGTGGGAGTCTCACTGATTAACACTGAGCCCTATCGGAGTCTCACTGATTAACACTGAACCCTGTGGGAGTCTCACTGATTAACACTGAACCCTATGGGAGTCTCACTGATTAACACTGAACCCTGTGGGAGTCTCACTGATTAACACTGAACCCTGTGGGAGTCTCACTGATTAACACTCAACCCTGTGGGAGTCTCACTGATTAACATTGAACCCTATGGTAGTCTCACTGATGAACCCTGAACCATGTGGGAGTCTCACTGATTAACACTGAACCCTATTGGAGTATCACTGATCAACACTGAACCCTATGGGAGTCTCACTGATTAACACTGTACCCTATGGGAGTCTCACTGATTAACACTGAACCCTATGGGATTCTCACTGATTAACACTGAACCCTATGGGAGTCTCACTGATTAAACTCTGAACCCTGTGGGAGTCTCACTGATTAACACTGAACCCTATGGGAGTCTCACTGATTAACACTGAACCCTGTGGGAGTCTCACTGATTAACACTAAACCCTATGGGAGTCTCACTGATTAACACTGAACCCTGTGGGAGTCTTACTGATGAACCCTGAACCCTGTGGGAGTCTCAATGATTAACACTGAACCCTATGGGAGTCTCACTGATTAACACTGAACCCTGTGGGAGTCTCACTGATTAACACTGAGCCCTATCGGAGTCTCACTGATTAACACTGAACCCTGTGGGAGTCTCACTGATTAACACTGAACCCTATGGGAGTCTCACTGATTAACACTGAACCCTGTGGGAGTCTCACTGATGAACCCTGAACCCTGTGGGAGTCTCACTGATTAACACTGAACCCTAAGGGAGTCTCACTGATTAACACTGAACCCTGTGGGAGTCTCACTGATTAACACTGAACCCTATGGGAGTCTCACTGATTAACAATGAACCCTGTGGGAGTTGCACTGATTAACACTGAACCCTGTGGGAGTCTCACTGATTAACAATGAACCCTATGGGAGTCTCACTGATTAACAATGAACCCTGTGGGAGTCTCACTGATTAACACTGAACCCTGTGGGAGTCTCACTGATTAACACTGAACCCTGTGGGAGTCTCACTGATTAACATTGAACCCAATGGGAGTCTCACTGATTAACAATGAACCCTGTGGGAGTCGCACTGATTAACACTGAACCCTCTGGGAGTCTCAATGATTAACAATGAACCCTATGGGAGTCTCACTGATTAACAATGAACCCTGTGGGAGTCTCACTGATTAACACTGAACCCTGAGGGAGTCTGACTGATTAACACTGAACCCTGTGGGAGTCTCACTGATTAACACTGAACCCTATGGGAGTCTCACTGATTAACAATGAACCCTTTGGGAGTCGCACTGATTAACACTGAACCCTGCGGGAGACTCACTGATTAACAATGAACCCTATGGGAGTCTCACTGATTAAAACTGTACCCTATGGGAGTTTCACTGATTAACACTGAACCCTATGGGAGTGTCACTGATTAACATTGAACCCTGTGGGAGTCTCACTGATTAACACTGAACCCTGTGGGAGTCTCACTGATTAACACTGAACCCTACGGGAGTCTCACTGATTAACACTGAACCCTGTGGGAGTCTCAGTGATTAACACTGAACCCTATGGGAGTCTCACTGATTAACACTGAACCCTATGGGAGTTTCACTGATTAACACTGAACCCTGTGGGAGTCTCACTGATTAACACTCAACCCTGTGGGAGTCTCACTGATTAACACTGAACCCTATGGTAGTCTCACTGATGAACCCTGAACCATGTGGGAGTCTCACTGATTAACACTGAACCCTTTTGGAGTATCACTGATCAACACTGAACCCTATGGGAGTCTCATTGATTAACACTGTACCCTATGGGAGTCTCACTGATTAACACTGAACCCTATGGGATTCTCACTGATTAACACTGAACCCTATGGGAGTCTCACTGATTAAACTCTGAACCCTGTGGGAGTCTCACTGATTAACACTGAACCCTATGGGAGTCTCACTGATTAACACTGAACCCTGTGGGAGTCTCACTGATTAACACTAAACCCTATGGGAGTCTCACTGATTAACACTGAACCCTGTGGGAGTCTTAATGATGAACCCTGAACCCTGTGGGAGTCTCAATGATTAACACTGAACCCTATGGGAGTCTCACTGATTAACACTGTACCCTATGGGAGTCTCACTGATTAACACTGAACCCTATGGGAGTCTCACTGATTAACACTGAACCCTGTGGGAGTCTCACTGATTAACACTGTACCCTGTGGGAGTCTCACTGATTAACACTGAACCCTATGGGAGTCTCACTGATTAACACTGAACCCTATGGGAGTCTCACTGATTAACACTCAACCCTGTGGGAGTCTCACTGATTAACATTGAACCCTATGGTAGTCTCACTGATGAACCCTGAACCATGTGGGAGTCTCACTGATTAACACTGAACCCTATTGGAGTATCACTGATCAACACTGAACCCTATGGGAGTCTCACTGATTAACACTGTACCCTATGGGAGTCTCACTGATTAACACTGAACCCTATGGGATTCTCACTGATTAACACTGAACCCTATGGGAGTCTCACTGATTAAACTCTGAACCCTGTGGGAGTCTCACTGATTAACACTGAACCCTATGGGAGTCTCACTGATTAACAATGAACCCTGTGGGAGTCTCACTGATTAACACTGAACCCTGAGGGAGTCTGACTGATTAACACTGAACCCTGTGGGAGTCTTACTGATTAACACTGAACCCTATGGGAGTCTCACTGATTAACAATGAACCCTTTGGGAGTCGCACTGATTAACACTGAACCCTGCGGGAGACTCACTGATTAACAATGAACCCTATGGGAGTCTCACTGATTAAAACTGTACCCTATGGGAGTTTCACTGATTAACACTGAACCCTATGGGAGTGTCACTGATTAACATTGAACCCTGTGGGAGTCTCACTGATTAACACTGAACCCTGTGGGAGTCTCACTGATTAACACTGAACCCTACGGGAGTCTCACTGATTAACACTGAACCCTGTGGGAGTCTCAGTGATTAACACTGAACCCTATGGGAGTCTCACTGATTAACACTGAACCCTGTGGGAGTCTCACTGATTAACACTAAACCCTATGGGAGTCTCACTGATTAACACTGAACCCTGTGGGAGTCTTACTGATGAACCCTGAACCCTGTGGGAGTCTCAATGATTAACACTGAACCCTATGGGAGTCTCACTGATTAACACTGAACCCTGTGGGAGTCTCACTGATTAACACTGAGCCCTATCGGAGTCTCACTGATTAACACTGAACCCTGTGGGAGTCTCACTGATTAACACTGAACCCTATGGGAGTCTCACTGATTAACACTGAACCCTGTGGGAGTCTCACTGATGAACCCTGAACCCTGTGGGAGTCTCACTGATTAACACTGAACCCTATGGGAGTCTCACTGATTAACACTGAACCCTGTGGGAGTCTCACTGATTAACACTGAACCCTATGGGAGTCTCACTGATTAACAATGAACCCTGTGGGAGTCGCACTGATTAACACTGAACCCTGTGGGAGTCTCACTGATTAACAATGAACCCTATGGGAGTCTCACTGATTAACAATGAACCCTGTGGGAGTCTCACTGATTAACACTGAACCCTGTGGGAGTCTCACTGATTAACATTGAACCCAATGGGAGTCTCACTGATTAACAATGAACCCTGTGGGAGTCGCACTGATTAACACTGAACCCTCTGGGAGTCTCAATGATTAACAATGAACCCTATGGGAGTCTCACTGATTAACAATGAACCCTGTGGGAGTCTCACTGATTAACACTGAACCCTGAGGGAGTCTGACTGATTAACACTGAACCCTGTGGGAGTCTCACTGATTAACACTGAACCCTATGGGAGTCTCACTGATTAACAATGAACCCTTTGGGAGTCGCACTGATTAACACTGAACCCTGCGGGAGACTCACTGATTAACAATGAACCCTATGGGAGTCTCACTGATTAAAACTGTACCCTATGGGAGTTTCACTGATTAACACTGAACCCTATGGGAGTGTCACTGATTAACATTGAACCCTGTGGGAGTCTCACTGATTAACACTGAACCCTGTGGGAGTCTCACTGATTAACACTGAACCCTACGGGAGTCTCACTGATTAACACTGAACCCTGTGGGAGTCTCAGTGATTAACACTGAACCCTATGGGAGTCTCACTGATTAACACTGAACCCTATGGGAGTTTCACTGATTAACACTGAACCCTGTGGGAGTCTCACTGATTAACACTCAACCCTGTGGGAGTCTCACTGATTAACACTGAACCCTATGGTAGTCTCACTGATGAACCCTGAACCATGTGGGAGTCTCACTGATTAACACTGAACCCTTTTGGAGTATCACTGATCAACACTGAACCCTATGGGAGTCTCATTGATTAACACTGTACCCTATGGGAGTCTCACTGATTAACACTGAACCCTATGGGATTCTCACTGATTAACACTGAACCCTATGGGAGTCTCACTGATTAAACTCTGAACCCTGTGGGAGTCTCACTGATTAACACTGAACCCTATGGGAGTCTCACTGATTAACACTGAACCCTGTGGGAGTCTCACTGATTAACACTAAACCCTATGGGAGTCTCACTGATTAACACTGAACCCTGTGGGAGTCTTACTGATGAACCCTGAACCCTGTGGGAGTCTCAATGATTAACACTGAACCCTATGGGAGTCTCACTGATTAACACTGTACCCTATGGGAGTCTCACTGATTAACACTGAACCCTATGGGAGTCTCACTGATTAACACTGAACCCTGTGGGAGTCTCACTGATTAACACTGTACCCTGTGGGAGTCTCACTGATTAACACTGAACCCTATGGGAGTCTCACTGATTAACACTGAACCCTATGGGAGTCTCACTGATTAACACTCAACCCTGTGGGAGTCTCACTGATTAACATTGAACCCTATGGTAGTCTCACTGATGAACCCTGAACCATGTGGGAGTCTCACTGTTTAACACTGAACCCTATTGGAGTATCACTGATCAACACTGAACCCTATGGGAGTCTCACTGATTAACACTGTACCCTATGGGAGTCTCACTGATTAACACTGAACCCTATGGGATTCTCACTGATTAACACTGAACCCTATGGGAGTCTCACTGATTAAACTCTGAACCCTGTGGGAGTCTCACTGATTAACACTGAACCCTATGGGAGTCTCACTGATTAACAATGAACCCTGTGGGAGTCTCACTGATTAACACTGAACCCTGAGGGAGTCTGACTGATTAACACTGAACCCTGTGGGAGTCTCACTGATTAACACTGAACCCTATGGGAGTCTCACTGATTAACAATGAACCCTTTGGGAGTCGCACTGATTAACACTGAACCCTGCGGGAGACTCACTGATTAACAATGAACCCTATGGGAGTCTCACTGATTAAAACTGTACCCTATGGGAGTTTCACTGATTAACACTGAACCCTATGGGAGTGTCACTGATTAACATTGAACCCTGTGGGAGTCTCACTGATTAACACTGAACCCTGTGGGAGTCTCACTGATTAACACTGAACCCTACGGGAGTCTCACTGATTAACACTGAACCCTGTGGGAGTCTCAGTGATTAACACTGAACCCTATGGGAGTCTCACTGATTAACACTGAACCCTATGGGAGTTTCACTGATTAACACTGAACCCTGTGGGAGTCTCACTGATTAACACTCAACCCTGTGGGAGTCTCACTGATTAACATTGAACCCTATGGTAGTCTCACTGATGAACCCTGAACCATGTGGGAGTCTCACTGATTAACACTGAACCCTATTGGAGTATCACTGATCAACACTGAACCCTATGGGAGTCTCACTGATTAACACTGTACCCTATGGGAGTCTCACTGATTAACACTGAACCCTATGGGATTCTCACTGATTAACACTGAACCCTATGGGAGTCTCACTGATTAAACTCTGAACCCTGTGGGAGTCTCACTGATTAACACTGAACCCTATGGGAGTCTCACTGATTAACACTGAACCCTGTGGGAGTCTCACTGATTAACACTAAACCCTATGGGAGTCTCACTGATTAACACTGAACCCTGTGGGAGTCTTACTGATGAACCCTGAACCCTGTGGGAGTCTCAATGATTAACACTGAACCCTATGGGAGTCTCACTGATTAACACTGAACCCTGTGGGAGTCTCACTGATTAACACTGAGCCCTATCGGAGTCTCACTGATTAACACTGAACCCTGTGGGAGTCTCACTGATTAACACTGAACCCTATGGGAGTCTCACTGATTAACACTGAACCCTGTGGGAGTCTCACTGATGAACCCTGAACCCTGTGGGAGTCTCACTGATTAACACTGAACCCTATGGGAGTCTCACTGATTAACACTGAACCCTGTGGGAGTCTCACTGATTAACACTGAACCCTATGGGAGTCTCACTGATTAACAATGAACCCTGTGGGAGTCGCACTGATTAACATTGAACTCTGTGGGAGTCTCACTGATTAACAATGAACCCTATGGGAGTCTCACTGATTAACAATGAACCCTGTGGGAGTCTCACTGATTAACACTGAACCCTATGGGAGTGTCACTGATTAACATTGAACCCTGTGGGAGTCTCACTGATTAACACTGAACCCTGTGGGAGTCTCACTGATTAACACTGAACCCTACGGGAGTCTCACTGATTAACACTGAACCCTGTGGGAGTCTCAGTGATTAACACTGAACCCTATGGGAGTCTCACTGATTAACACTGAACCCTATGGGAGTTTCACTGATTAACACCGAACCCTGTGGGAGTCTCACTGATTAACACTCAACCCTGTGGGAGTCTCACTGATTAACACTGAACCCTATGGTAGTCTCACTGATGAACCCTGAACCATGTGGGAGTCTCACTGATTAACACTGAACCCTATTGGAGTATCACTGATCAACACTGAACCCTATGGGAGTCTCATTGATTAACACTGTACCCTATGGGAGTCTCACTGATTAACACTGAACCCTATGGGATTCTCACTGATTAACACTGAACCCTATGGGAGTCTCACTGATTAAACTCTGAACCCTGTGGGAGTCTCACTGATTAACACTGAACCCTATGGGAGTCTCACTGATTAACACTGAACCCTGTGGGAGTCTCACTGATTAACACTAAACCCTATGGGAGTCTCACTGATTAACACTGAACCCTGTGGGAGTCTTACTGATGAACCCTGAACCCTGTGGGAGTCTCAATGATTAACACTGAACCCTATGGGAGTCTCACTGATTAACACTGTACCCTATGGGAGTCTCACTGATTAACACTGAACCCTATGGGAGTCTCACTGATTAACACTGAACCCTGTGGGAGTCTCACTGATTAACACTGTACCCTGTGGGAGTCTCACTGATTAACACTGAACCCTATGGGAGTCTCACTGATTAACACTGAACCCTATGGGAGTCTCACTGACTAACACTGTACCCTATGGGAGTCTCACTGATTAACACTGAACCCTATGGAATTCTCACTGATTAACACTGAACCCTATGGGAGTCTCACTGATTAACACTGAACCCTGTGGGAGTCGCACTGATTAACACTGAACCCTGTGGGAGTCTCACTGATTAACAATGAACCCTGTGGGAGTCTCACTGATTAACACTGAACCCTGTGGGAGTCTCACTGATTAACACTGAACCCTGTGGGAGTCTCACTGATTAACACTGAACCCAATGGGAGTCTCACTGATTAACAATGAACCCTGTGGGAGTCGCACTGATTAACACTGAACCCTCTGGGAGTCTCACTGATTAACAATGAACCCTATGGGAGTCTCACTGATTAACAATGAACCCTGTGGGAGTCTCACTGATTAACACTGAACCCTGAGGGAGTCTGACTGATTAACACTGAACCCTGTGGGAGTCTCACTGATTAACACTGAACCCTATGGGAGTCTCACTGATTAACAATGAACCCTTTGGGAGTCGCACTGATTAACACTGAACCCTGTGGGAGTCTCACTGATTAACAATGAACCCTATGGTAGTCTCACTGATTAAAACTGCACCCTATGGGAGTTTCACTGATTAACACTGAACCCTATGGGAGTGTCACTGATTAACATTGAACCCTGTGGGAGTCTCACTGATTAACACTGAACCCTGTGGGAGTCTCACTGATTAACACTGAACCCTACGGGAGTCTCACTGATTAACACTGAACCCTGTGGGAGTCTCAGTGATTAACACTGAACCCTATGGGAGTCTCACTGATTAACACTGAACCCTATGGGAGTTTCACTGATTAACACTGAACCCTGTGGGAGTCTCACTGATTAACACTGAACCCTGTGGGAGTCTCACTGATGAACCCTGAACCATGTGGGAGTCTCACTGATTAACACTGAACCCTATTGGGGTCTCATTGATTAACACTGAACCCTATGGGAGTCTCACTGATTAACACTGTACCCTATGGGAGTCTCACTGATTAACACTGAACCCTATGGGATTCTCACTGATTAACACTGAACCCTATGGGAGTCTCACTGATTAAAGTCTGAACCCTGTGGGAGTCTCACTGATTAACACTCAACCCTATGGGAGTCTCACTGATTAACACTGAACCCTGTGGGAGTCTCACTGATTAACACTAAACCCTCTGGGAGTCTCATTGATTAACACTGAACCCTGTGGGAGTCTTACTGATGAACCCTGAACCCTGTGGGAGTCTCAATGATTAACACTGAACCCTATGGGAGTCTCACTGATTAACACTGTACCCTATGGGAGTCTCACTGATTAACACTGAACCCTATGGGAGTCTCACTGATTAACACTGAACCCTGTGGGAGTCTCACTGATTAACACTGTACCCTGTGGGAGTCTCACTGATTAACACTGAACCCTATGGGAGTCTCACTGATTAACACTGAACCCTATGGGAGTCTCACTGACTAACACTGTACCCTATGGGAGTCTCACTGATTAACACTGAACCCTATGGGATTCTCACTGATTAACACTGAACCCTATGGGAGTCTCACTGATTAACACTGAACTCTGTGGGAGTCGCACTGATTAACACTGAACCCTGTGGGAGTCTCACTGATTAACAATGAACCCTATGGGATTCTCACTGATTAACACTGAACCCTATGGGAGTCTCACTGATTAACAATGAACCCTGTGGGAGTCTCACTGATTAACACTGAACCCTGTGGAAGTCTCACTGATTAACACTGAACCCTGTGGGAGTCTCACTGATTAACACTGAACCTAATGGGAGTCTCACTGATTAACAATGAACCCTGTGGGAGTCGCACTGATTAACACTGAACCCTCTGGGAGTCTCACCGATTAACAATGAACCCTATGGGAGTCTCACTGATTAACAATGAACCCTGTGGGAGTCTCACTGATTAACACTGAACCCTGAGGGAGTCTGACTGATTAACACTGAACCCTGTGGGAGTCTCACTGATTAACACTGAACCCTATGGGAGTCTCACTGATTAACAATGAACCCTTTGGGAGTCGCACTGATTAACACTGAACCCTGTGGGAGTCTCACTGATTAACAATGAACCCTATGGGAGTCTCACTGATTAAAACTGTACCCTATGGGAGTTTCACTGATTAACACTGAACCCTATGGGAGTGTCACTGATTAACATTGAACCATGTGGGAGTCTCACTGATTAACACTGAACCCTGTGGGAGTCTCACTGATTAACACTGAACCCTACGGGAGTCTCACTGATTAACACTGAACCCTGTGGGAGTCTCAGTGATTAACACTGAACCCTATGGGAGTCTCACTGATTAACACTGAACCCTATGGGAGTTTCACTGATTAACACTGAACCCTGTGGGAGTCTCACTGATTAACACTGAACCCTGTGGGAGTCTCACTGATTAACACTCAACCCTGTGGGAGTCTCACTGATTAACACTGAACCCTATGGGAGTCTCACTGATGAACCCTGAACCATGTGGGAGTCTCACTGATTAACACTGAACCCTATTGGGGTCTCACTGATTAACACTGAACCCTATGGGAGTCTCACTGATTAACACTGTACCCTATGGGAGTCTCACTGATTAACACTGAACCCTATGGGATTCTCACTGATTAACACTGAACCCTATGGGAGTCTCACTGATTAAAGTCTGAACCCTGTGGGAGTCTCACTGATTAACACTGAACCCTATGGGAGTCTCACTGATTAACACTGAACCCTGTGGGAGTCTCACTGATTAACACTAAACCCTATGGGAGTCTCACTGATTAACACTGAACCCTGTGGGAGTCTTACTGATGAACCCTGAACCCTGTGGGAGTCTCAATGATTAACACTGAACTCTGTGGGAGTCGCACTGATTAACACTGAACCCTGTGGGAGTCTCACTGATTAACAATGAACCCTGTGGGATTCTCACTGATTAACACTGAACCCTATGGGAGTCTCACTGATTAACAATGAACCCTGTGGGAGTCTCACTGATTAACACTGAACCCTGTGGAAGTCTCACTGATTAACACTGAACCCTGTGGGAGTCTCACTGATTAACACTGAACCCAATGGGAGTCTCACTGATTAACAATGAACCCTGTGGGAGTCG
Source organism: Petromyzon marinus (assembly GCF_048934315.1). NCBI lineage: Eukaryota > Metazoa > Chordata > Hyperoartia > Petromyzontiformes > Petromyzontidae > Petromyzon > Petromyzon marinus. Next base: position 2,360,939 of record NW_027423501.1, read on the forward strand.
CACTGATTAACACTGAACCCTCTGGGAGTCTCACTGATTAACAATGAACCCTATGGGAGTCTCACTGATTAACAATGAACCCTGTGGGAGTCTCACTGATTAACACTGAACCCTGAGGGAGTCTGACTGATTAACACTGAACCCTGTGGGAGTCTCACTGATTAACACTGAACCCTATGGGAGTCTCACTGATTAACAATGAACCCTTTGGGAGTCGCACTGATTAACACTGAACCCTGTGGGAGTCTCACTGATTAACAATGAACCCTATGGGAGTCTCACTGATTAAAACTGTACCCTATGGGAGTTTCACTGATTAACACTGAACCCTATGGGAGTGTCACTGATTAACATTGAACCCTGTGGGAGTCTCACTGATTAACACTGAACCCTGTGGGAGTCTCACTGATTAACACTGAACCCTACGGGAGTCTCACTGATTAACACTGAACCCTGTGGGAGTCTCAGTGATTAACACTGAACCCTATGGGAGTCTCACTGATTAACACTGAACCCTATGGGAGTTTCACTGATTAACACTGAACCCTGTGGGAGTCTCACTGATTAACACTGAACCCTGTGGGAGTCTCACTGATTAACACTCAACCCTGTGGGAGTCTCACTGATTAACACTGAACCCTATGGGAGTCTCACTGATGAACCCTGAACCATGTGGGAGTCTCACTGATTAACACTGAACCCTATTGGGGTCTCACTGATTAACACTGAACCCTATGGGAGTCTCACTGATTAACACTGTACCCTATGGGAGTCTCACTGATTAACACTGAACCCTATGGGATTCTCACTGATTAACACTGAACCCTATGGGAGTCTCACTGATTAAAGTCTGAACCCTGTGGGAGTCTCACTGATTAACACTGAACCCTATGGGAGTCTCACTGATTAACACTGAACCCTGTGGGAGTCTCACTGATTAACACTAAACCCTATGGGAGTCTCACTGATTAACACTGAACCCTGTGGGAGTCTTACTGATGAACCCTGAACCCTGTGGGAGTCTCAATGATTAACACTGAACCCTATGGGATTCTCACTGATTAACACTGAACCCTATGGGAGTCTCACTGATTAAAGTCTGAACCCTGTGGGAGTCTCACTGATTAACACTGAACCCTATGGGAGTCTCACTGATTAACACTGAACCCTGTGGGAGTCTCACTGATTAACACTAAACCCTATGGGAGTCTCACTGATTAACACTGAACCCTGTGGGAGTCTTACTGATGAACCCTGAACCCTGTGGGAGTCTCAATGATTAACACTGAACCCTATGGGAGTCTCACTGATTAACACTGTACCCTATGGGAGTCTCACTGATTAACACTGAACCCTATGGGAGTCTCACTGATTAACATTGAACCCTGTGGGAGTCTCACTGATTAACACTGTACCCTGTGGGAGTCTCACTGATTAACACTGAACCCTATGGGAGTCTCACTGATTAACACTGAACCCTATGGGAGTCTCACTGACTAACACTGTACCCTATGGGAGTCTCACTGATTAACACTGAACCCTATGGGATTCTCACTGATTAACACTGAACCCTATGGGAGTCTCACTGATTAACACTGAACCCTGTGGGAGTCGCACTGATTAACACTGAACCCTGTGGGAGTCTCACTGATTAACAATGAACCCTATGGGATTCTCACTGATTAACACTGAACCCTATGGGAGTCTCACTGATTAACAATGAACCCTGTGGGAGTCTCACTGATTAACACTGAACCCTGTGGGAGTCTCACTGATTAACACTGAACCTTGTGGGAGTCTCACTGATTAACACTGAACCCAATGGGAGTCTCACTGATTAACAATGAACCCTGTGGGAGTCGCACTGATTAACACTGAACCCTCTGGGAGTCTCACTGATTAACAATGAACCTTATGGGAGTCTCACTGATTAACAATGAACCCTGTGGGAGTCTCACTGATTAACACTGAACCCTGAGGGAGTCTGACTAATTAACACTGAACCCTGTGGGAGTCTCACTGATTAACACTGAACCCTATGGGAGCCTCACTGATTAACAATGAACCCTTTGGGAGTCGCACTGATTAACACTGAACCCTGTGAGAGTCTCACTGATTAACAATGAACCCTATGGGAGTCTCACTGATTAAAACTGTACCCTATGGGAGTTTCACTGATTAACACTGAACCCTATGGGAGTGTCACTGATTAACATTGAACCCTGTGGGAGTCTCACTGATTAACACTGAACCCTGTGGGAGTCTCACTGATTAACACTGAACCCTACGGGAGTCTCACTGATTAACACTGAACCCTGTGGGAGTCTCAGTGATTAACACTGAACCCTATGGGAGTCTCACTGATTAACACTGAACCCTATGGGAGTTTCACTGATTAACACTGAACCCTGTGGGAGTCTCACTGATTAACACTGAACCCTGTGGGAGTCTCACTGATTAACACTCAACCCTGTGGGGGTCTCACTGATTAACACTGAACCCTATGGGAGTCTCACTGATGAACCCTGAACCATGTGGGAGTCTCATTGATTAACACTGAACCCTATTGGGGTATCACTGATTAACAATGAACCCTATGGGAGTCTCACTGATTAACACTGTACCCTATGGGAGTCTCACTGATTAACACTGAACCCTATGGGATTCTCACTGATTAACACTGAACCCTATGGGAGTCTCACTGATTAAAGTCTGAACCCTGTGGGAGTCTCACTGATTAACACTGAACCCTATGGGAGTCTCACTGATTAACACTGAACCCTGTGGGAGTCTCACTGATTAACACTAAACCCTATGGGAGTCTCACTGATTAACACTGAACCCTGTGGGAGTCTTACTGATGAACCCTGAACCCTGTGGGAGTCTCAATGATTAACACTGAACCCTATGGGAGTCTCACTGATTAACACTGAACCCTATGGGAGTCTCACTGACTAACACTGTACCCTATGGGAGTCTCACTGATTAACACTGAACCCTATGGGATTCTCACTGATTAACACTGAACCCTATGGGAGTCTCACTGATTAACACTGAACCCAGTGGGAGTCGCACTGATTAACACTGAACCCTGTGGGAGTCTCACTGATTAACAATGAACCCTATGGGATTCTCACTGATTAACACTGAACCCTATGGGAGTCTCACTGATTAACACTGAACCCTGTGGGAGTCTCACTGATTAACACTGAACCCTGTGGGAGTCTCACTGATTAACACTGAACCCAATGGGAGTCTCACTGATTAACAATGAACCCTGTGGGAGTCGCACTGATTAACACTGAACCCTCTGGGAGTCTCACTGATTAACAATGAATCCTATGGGAGTCTCACTGATTAACAATGAACCCTGTGGGAGTCTCACTGATTAACACTGAACCCTGAGGGAGTCTGACTGATTAACACTGAACCCTGTGGGAGTCTCACTGATTAACACTGAACCCTATGGGAGTCTCACTGATTAACAATGAACCCTTTGGGAGTCACACTGATTAACACTGAACCCTGTGGGAGTCTCACTGATTAACAATGAACCCTATGGGAGTCTCACTGATTAAAACTGTACCCTATGGGAGTTTCACTGATTAACACTGAACCCTATGGGAGTGTCACTGATTAACATTGAACCCTGTGGGAGTCTCACTGATTAACACTGAACCCTATGGGAGTCTCACTGATTAACACTGAACCCTGTGGGAGTCTCACTGATTAACACTAAACCCTATGGGAGTCTCACTGATTAACACTGAACCCTGTGGGAGTCTTACTGATGAACCCTGAACCCTGTGGGAGTCTCAATGATTAACACTGAACCCTATGGGAGTCTCACTGATTAACACTGTACCCTATGGGAGTCTCACTGATTAACACTGAACCCTATGGGAGTCTCACTGATCAACACTGAACCCTGTGGGAGTCTCACTGATTAACACTGTACCCTGTGGGAGTCTCACTGATTAACACTGAACCCTATGGGAGTCTCACTGATTAACACTGAACCCTATGGGAGTCTCACTGACTAACACTGTACCCTATGGGAGTCTCACTGATTAACACTGAACCCTATGGGATTCTCACTGATTAACACTGAACCCTATGGGAGTCTCACTGATTAACACTGAACCCTGTGGGAGTCGCACTGATTAACACTGAACCCTGTGGGAGTCTCACTGATTAACAATGAACCCTATGGGAGTCTCACTGATTAAAACTGTACCCTATGGGAGTTTCACTGATTAACACTGAACCCTATTGGAGTGTCACTGATTAACAATGAACCCTGTTGGAGTCTCACTGATGAACCCTAAACCCTGTGGGAGTCTCACTGATTAACACTGAACCCTATGGGAGTCTCACTGATTAACACTGAACCCTGTGGGAGTCTCACTGATTAACACTGAACCCTATGGGAGTCTCACTGATTAACAGTGAACCCTGTGGGAGTCGCACTGATTAACACTGAACCCTGTGGGAGTTTCACTGATTAACAATGAACCCTATGGGAGTCTCACTGATTAACAATGAACCCTGTGGGAGTCTCACTGATTAACACTGAACCCTGTGGGAGTCTCACTGATTAACACTGAACCCTGTGGGAGTCTCACTGATTAACACTGAACCCTATGGGAGTCTCACTGATTAACAATGAACCCTGTGGGAGTCGCACTGATTAACACTGAACCCTGTGGGAGTCTCACTGATTAACAATTAACCCTATGGGAGTCTCACTGATTAAAACTGTACCCTATGGGAGTTTCACTGATTAACACTGAACCCTATGGGAGTCTCACTGATTAACATTGAACCCTGTGGGAGTCTCACTGATTAACACTGAACCCTATGGGAGTCTCACTGATTAACACTGAACCCTGTGGGAGTCTCACTGATTAACATTGAACCCTGTGGGAGTCTCACTGATTAACACTGAACCCTATGGGAGTCTCACTGATTAACACTGATCCCTGTGGGAGTCTCACTGATTAACACTCAACCCTGTGGGAGTCTCACTGATTAACACTCAACCATGTGGGAGTCTCACTGATTAACACTGAACCCTATGGAAGTCTCACTGATTAACACTGAACCCTGAGGGAGTCTCACTGATTAACACTGTACCCTATGGGAGTCTCACTGATTGACACTGAACCCTATGGGAGTCTCACTGATTAACACTGAACCCTGTGGGAGTCTCACTGATTAACACTGTACCCTGTGGGAGTCTCACTGATTAACACTGAACCCTATGGGAGTCTCACTGATTAACACTGAACCCTATGGGAGTCTCACTGATTAACAATGAACCCTGTGGGAGTCTCACTGATTAACAATGAACCCTATGGGAGTCTCACTGATTAACAATGAACCCTGTGGGAGTCGCATTGATTAACACTGAACCCTGTGGGAGTCTCACTGATTAACAATGAACCCTATGGGAGTCTCAATGATTAAAACTGTACCCAATGGGAGTTTCACTGATTAACATTGAACCCTATGGGAGTCTCACTGATTAACACTGAACCCTGTGGGAGTCTCACTGATTAACACTGAACCCTACGGGAGTCTCACTGATTAACACTGAACCCTGTTGGAGTCTCACTGATTAACACTGAACCCTGTGGGAGTCTCACTGATTAACACTGAACCCTATGGGAGTCTCACTGATTAACACTGAACCCTGTGGGAGTCTCACTGATGAACACTCAACCCTGTGGGAGTCTCACTGATTAACACTCAACCCTGTGGGAGTCTCACTGATTAACACTGAACCCTGTGGGAGTCTCACTGATTAACACTGAACCCTATGGGAGTCTCACTGATTAACACTGAACCCTGTGGGAGTCTCACTGATTAACACTCAACCCTGTGGGAGTCTCACTGATTAACACTCAACCCTGTGGGAGTCTCACTGATTAACACTGAACCCTATGGAAGTCTCACTGATTAACACTGAACCCTGTGGGAGTCTCACTGATTAACACTGTACCCTTTGGGAGTCTCACTGATTAACACTGAACCCTATGGGAGGCTCACTGATTAACACTGCACCCTGTGGGAGTCTCACTGATTAACACTGTACCCTGTGGGAGTCTCACTGATTAACACTGAACCCTAAGGGAGTCTCACTGATTTACACTGAACCCTGTGGGAGTCTCACTGATTAACACTGTACCCTATGGGAGTCTCACTGATTAACACTGAACCCTATGGGAGTCTCACTGATTAAAACTGAACCCTGTGGGAGTCTCACTGATTAACACTGTACCCTATGGGTGTCTCACTGATTAACACTGAACCCTATGGGATTCTCACTGATTAACACTGAACCCTATGGGAGTCTCACTGATTAACACTGAACCCTGTGGGAGTCTCACTGATGAACCCTGAACCCTGTGGGAGTCTCACTGATTAACACTGAACCCTATGGGAGTCTCACTGATTAACACTGAACCCTGTGGGAGTCTCACTGATTAACACTGAACCCTATGGGAGTCTCACTGATTAACAATGAACCCTGTGGGAGTCGCACTGATTAACACTGAACCCTGTGGGAGTCTCACTGATTAACAATGAACCCTATGGGAGTCTCACTGATTAACAATGAACCCTGTGGGAGTCTCACTGATTAACACTGAACCCTGTGGGAGTCTCACTGATTAACACTGAACCCTGTGGGAGTCTCACTGATTAACACTGAACCCTATGGGAGTCTCACTGATTAACAATGAACCCTGTGGGAGTTGCACTGATTAACAATGAACCCTGTGGGAGTTGCACTGATTAACACTGAACCCTGTGGGAGTCTCACTGATTAACAATGAACCCTATGGGAGTCTCACTGATTAACAATGAACCCTGTGGGAGTCTCACTGATTAACACTGAACCCTGTGGGAGTCTCACTGATTAACACTGAACCCTGTGGGAGTCGCACTGATTAACACTGAACCCTGTGGGAGTCTCACTGATTAACAATGAACCCTATGGGAGTCTCACTGATTAACACCGAACCCTATGGGAGTCTAACTGATTAACACTGAACCCTATGGGAGTCTCATTGATTAACACCGAACCCTATGGGAGTCTCACTGATTAACACTGGGCCTTGTGGGAGTCTCACTGATTAACACTGAACCCTGTGGGAGTCTCACTGATTAACACTGGACCCTGTGGGAGTCTCACTGATTAACACTGAACCCTGGGGGAGTCTCACTGATTAACACTGAACCCTATGGGAGTCTCACTGATTAACACTGAACACTATGGGAGTCTCACTGATAAACACTGACCCCTGTGGGAGTCTCACTGATTAACACTGAACCCTATGGGAGTCTCACTGATTAACACCGAACCCTATGGGAGTCTCACTGATTAACACTGAACCCTATGGGAGTCTCACCGATTAATACTGAACCCTGTGGGAGTCTCATTGATTAAAACTGAACCCTGTGGGAGTCTCACTGATTAACACTGAACCCTGTGGGAGTCTCACTGATTAACACTGAACCCTATATGAGTCTCACTGATTAACACCGAACCCTATGGGAGTCTCACTGATTAACACTGAACCCTATGGGAGTCTCACTGATTAACACCGAACCCTATGGGAGTCTCACTGATTAACACTGAACCCTGTGGGAGTCTCACTGATTAACACTGAACCCTATGGGAGTCTCACTGATTAACAATGAACCCTGTGGGAGTCGCACTGATTAACACTGAACCCTGTGGGAGTCTCACTGATTAACAATGAACCCTATGGGAGTCTCACTGATTAACAATGAACCCTGTGGGAGTCTCACTGATTAACACTGAACCCTGTGGGAGTCTCACTGATTAACACTGAACCCTATGGGAGTCTCACTGATTAAAACTGAACCCTGTGGGAGTCTCACTGATTAACACTAAACCCTATGGGAGTCTCACTGATTAACACTGAACCCTATGGGAGTCTCACTGATTAACACTGAACCCTGTGGGAGTCTCACTGATTAACACTCAACCCTGTGGGAGTCTCACTGATTAACACTCAACCCTGTGGGAGTCTCACTGATTAACACTGAACCCTGTGGGAGTCTCACTGATTAACACTGAACCCTATGGGAGTCTCACTGATTAACACTGAACCCTGTGGGAGTCTCACTGATTAACACTCAACCCTGTGGGAGTCTCACTGATTAACACTCAACCCTGTGGGAGTCTCACTGATTAACACTGAACCCTATGGAAGTCTCACTGATTAACACTGAACCCTGTGGGAGTCTCACTGATTAACACTGTACCCTTTGGGAGTCTCACTGATTAACACTGAACCCTATGGGAGGCTCACTGATTAACACTGCACCCTGTGGGAGTCTCACTGATTAACACTGTACCCTGTGGGAGTCTCACTGATTAACACTGAACCCTAAGGGAGTCTCACTGATTTACACTGAACCCTATGGGAGTCTCACTGATTAACACAGTACCCTATGGGAGTCTCACTGATTAACACTGAACCCTGTGGGAGTCTCACTGATTAACACTGAACCCTATGGAAGTCTCACTGATTAACACTGAACCCTGTGGGAGTCTCACTGATTAACACTGTACCCTATGGGAGTCTCACTGATTAACACTGAACCCTATGGGAGTCTCACTGATTAAAACTGAACCCTGTGGGAGTCTCACTGATTAACACTGTACCCTATGGGTGTCTCACTGATTAACACTGAACCCTATGGGATTCTCACTGATTAACACTGAACCCTATGGGAGTCTCACTGATTAACACTGAACCCTGTGGGAGTCTCACTGATGAACCCTGAACCCTGTGGGAGTCTCACTGATTAACACTGAACCCTATGGGAGTCTCACTGATTAACACTGAACCCTGTGGGAGTCTCACTGATTAACACTGAACCCTATGGGAGTCTCACTGATTAACAATGAACCCTGTGGGAGTCGCACTGATTAACACTGAACCCTGTGGGAGTCTCACTGATTAACAATGAACCCTATGGGAGTCTCACTGATTAACAATGAACCCTGTGGGAGTCTCACTGATTAACACTGAACCCTGTGGGAGTCTCACTGATTAACACTGAACCCTGTGGGAGTCTCACTGATTAACACTGAACCCTATGGGAGTCTCACTGATTAACAATGAACCCTGTGGGAGTTGCACTGATTAACACTGAACCCTGTGGGAGTCTCACTGATTAACAATGAACCCTATGGGAGTCTCACTGATTAACAATGAACCCTGTGGGAGTCTCACTGATTAACACTGAACCCTGTGGGAGTCTCACTGATTAACACTGAACCCTGTGGGAGTCGCACTGATTAACACTGAACCCTGTGGGAGTCTCACTGATTAACAATGAACCCTATGGGAGTCTCACTGATTAACACCGAACCCTATGGGAGTCTAACTGATTAACACTGAACCCTATGGGAGTCTCATTGATTAACACCGAACCCTATGGGAGTCTCACTGATTAACACTGGGCCTTGTGGGAGTCTCACTGATTAACACTGAACCCTGTGGGAGTCTCACTGATTAACACTGGACCCTGTGGGAGTCTCACTGATTAACACTGAACCCTGGGGGAGTCTCACTGATTAACACTGAACCCTATGGGAGTCTCACTGATTAACACTGAACACTATGGGAGTCTCACTGATAAACACTGACCCCTGTGGGAGTCTCACTGATTAACACTGAACCCTATGGGAGTCTCACTGATTAACACCGAACCCTATGGGAGTCTCACTGATTAACACTGAACCCTATGGGAGTCTCACCGATTAATACTGAACCCTGTGGGAGTCTCATTGATTAAAACTGAACCCTGTGGGAGTCTCACTGATTAACACTGATCCCTGTGGGAGTCTCACTGATTAACACTGAACCCTATATGAGTCTCACTGATTAACACCGAACCCTATGGGAGTCTCACTGATTAACACTGAACCCTATGGGAGTCTCACTGATTAACACCGAACCCTATGGGAGTCTCACTGATTAACACTGAACCCTGTGGGAGTCTCACTGATTAACACTGAACCCTATGGGAGTCTCACTGATTAACAATGAACCCTGTGGGAGTCGCACTGATTAACACTGAACCCTGTGGGAGTCTCACTGATTAACAATGAACCCTATGGGAGTCTCACTGATTAACAATGAACCCTGTGGGAGTCTCACTGATTAACACTGAACCCTGTGGGAGTCTCACTGATTAACACTGAACCCTATGGGAGTCTCACTGATTAAAACTGAACCCTGTGGGAGTCTCACTGATTAACACTAAACCCTATGGGAGTCTCACTGATTAACACTGAACCCTGTGGGAGTCTTACTGATGAACCCTGAACCCTGTGGGAGTCTCAATGATTAACACTGAACCCTATGGGAGTCTCACTGATTAACACTGTACCCTATGGGAGTCTCACTGATTAACACTGAACCCTATGGGAGTCTCACTGATCAACACTGAACCCTGTGGGAGTCTCACTGATTAACACTGTACCCTGTGGGAGTCTCACTGATTAACACTGAACCCTATGGGAGTCTCACTGATTAACACTGAACCCTATGGGAGTCTCACTGACTAACACTGTACCCTATGGGAGTCTCACTGATTAACACTGAACCCTATGGGATTCTCACTGATTAACACTGAACCCTATGGGAGTCTCACTGATTAACACTGAACCCTGTGGGAGTCGCACTGATTAACACTGAACCCTGTGGGAGTCTCACTGATTAACAATGAACCCTATGGGAGTCTCACTGATTAAAACTGTACCCTATGGGAGTTTCACTGATTAACACTGAACCCTATTGGAGTGTCACTGATTAACAATGAACCCTGTTGGAGTCTCACTGATGAACCCTAAACCCTGTGGGAGTCTCACTGATTAACACTGAACCCTATGGGAGTCTCACTGATTAACACTGAACCCTGTGGGAGTCTCACTGATTAACACTGAACCCTATGGGAGTCTCACTGATTAACAGTGAACCCTGTGGGAGTCGCACTGATTAACACTGAACCCTGTGGGAGTTTCACTGATTAACAATGAACCCTATGGGAGTCTCACTGATTAACAATGAACCCTGTGGGAGTCTCACTGATTAACACTGAACCCTGTGGGAGTCTCACTGATTAACACTGAACCCTGTGGGAGTCTCACTGATTAACACTGAACCCTGTGGGAGTCTCACTGATTAACACTGAACCCTGTGGGAGTCTCACTGATTAACACTGAACCCTGTGGGAGTCTCACTGATTAACAATGAACCCTATGGGAGTCTCACTGATTAACAATGAACCCTGTGGGAGTCTCACTGATTAACACTGAACCCTGTGGGAGTCTCACTGATTAACACTGAACCCTGTGGGAGTCGCACTGATTAACACTGAACCCTGTGGGAGTCTCACTGATTAACAATGAACCCTATGGGAGTCTCACTGATTAACACCGAACCCTATGGGAGTCTCACTGATTAACACTGAACCCTATGGGAGTCTCATTGATTAACACCGAACCCTATGGGAGTCTCACTGATTAACACTGGGCCTTGTGGGAGTCTCACTGATTAACACTGAACCCTGTGGGAGTCTCACTGATTAACACTGGACCCTGTGGGAGTCTCACTGATTAACACTGAACCCTGGGGGAGTCTCACTGATTAACACTGAACCCTATGGGAGTCTCACTGATTAACACTGAACACTATGGGAGTCTCACTGATAAACACTGACCCCTGTGGGAGTCTCACTGATTAACACTGAACCCTATGGGAGTCTCACTGATTAACACCGAACCCTATGGGAGTCTCACTGATTAACACTGAACCCTATGGGAGTCTCACCGATTAATACTGAACCCTGTGGGAGTCTCATTGATTAAAACTGAACCCTGTGGGAGTCTCACTGATTAACACTGAACCCTGTGGGAGTCTCATTGATTAACACTGAACCCTATATGAGTCTCACTGATTAACACCGAACCCTATGGGAGTCTCACTGATTAACACTGAACCCTATGGGAGTCTCACTGATTAACACCGAACCCTATGGGAGTCTCACTGATTAACACTGAACCCTGTGGGAGTCTCACTGATTAACACTGAACCCTATGGGAGTCTCACTGATTAACAATGAACCCTGTGGGAGTCGCACTGATTAACACTGAACCCTGTGGGAGTCTCACTGATTAACAATGAACCCTATGGGAGTCTCACTGATTAACAATGAACCCTGTGGGAGTCTCACTGATTAACACTGAACCCTGTGGGAGTCTCACTGATTAACACTGAACCCTATGGGAGTCTCACTGATTAAAACTGAACCCTGTGGGAGTCTCACTGATTAACAATGAACCCTATGGGAGTCTCACTGATTAACAATGAACCCTATGGGAGTCTCACTGATTAACAATGAACCCTGTGGGAGTCTCACTGATTAACACTGAACCCTGTGGGAGTCTCACTGATTAACACTGAACCCTGTGGGAGTCGCACTGATTAACACTGAACCCTGTGGGAGTCTCACTGATTAACAATGAACCCTATGGGAGTCTCACTGATTAACACCGAACCCTATGGGAGTCTCACTGATTAACACTGAACCCTATGGGAGTCTCATTGATTAACACCGAACCCTATGGGAGTCTCACTGATTAACACTGGGCCTTGTGGGAGTCTCACTGATTAACACTGAACCCTGTGGGAGTCTCACTGATTAACACTGAACCCTGGGGGAGTCTCACTGATTAACACTGAACCCTATGGGAGTCTCACTGATTAACACTGAACACTATGGGAGTCTCACTGATAAACACTGACCCCTGTGGGAGTCTCACTGATTAACACTGAACCCTATGGGAGTCTCACTGATTAACACCGAACCCTATGGGAGTCTCACTGATTAACACTGAACCCTATGGGAGTCTCACCGATTAATACTGAACCCTGTGGGAGTCTCGTTGATTAAAACTGAACCCTGTGGGAGTCTCAATGATTAACACTGAACCCTGTGGGAGTCTCACTGATTAACACTGAACCCTATATGAGTCTCACTGATTAACACCGAACCCTATGGGAGTCTCACTGATTAACACTGAACCCTATGGGAGTCTCACTGATTAACACCGAACCCTATGGGAGTCTCACTGATTAACACTGAACCCTGTGGGAGTCTCACTGATTAACACTGAACCCTATGGGAGTCTCACTGATTAACAATGAACCCTGTGGGAGTCGCACTGATTAACACTGAACCCTGTGGGAGTCTCACTGATTAACAATGAACCCTATGGGAGTCTCACTGATTAACAATAAACCCTGTGGGAGTCTCACTGATTAACACTGAACCCTGTGGGAGTCTCACTGATTAACACTGAACCCTATGGGAGTCTCACTGATTAAAACTGAACCCTGTGGGAGTCTCACTGATTAACACTGTACCCTATGGGTGTCTCACTGATTAACACAGAACCCTATGGGATTCTCACTGATTAACACTGAACCCTATGGGAGTCTCACTGATTAACACTGAACCCTGTGGGAGTCTCACTGATGAACCCTGAACCCTGTGGGAGTCTCACTGATTAACACTGAACCCTATGGGAGTCTCACTGATTAACACTGAACCCTGTGGGTGTCTCACTGATTAACACTGAACCCTATGGGAGTCTCACTGATTAACAATGAACCCTGTGGGAGTCGCACTGATTAACACTGAACCCTGTGGGAGTCTCACTGATTAACAATGAACCCTATGGGAGTCTCACTGATTAACAATGAACCCTGTGGGAGTCTCACTGATTAACACTGAACCCTGTGGGAGTCTCACTGATTAACACTGAACCCTGTGGGAGTCTCACTGATTAACACTGAACCCTATGGGAGGCTCACTGATTAACAAAGAACCCTGTGGGAGTCGCACTGATTAACACTGAACCCTGTGGGAGTCTCACTGATTAACAATGAACCCTATGGGAGTCTCACTGATTAACACCGAACCCTATGGGAGTCTCACTGATTAACACTGAACCCTATGGGAGTCTCATTGATTAACACCGAACCCTATGGGAGTCTCACTGATTAACACTGGGCCTTGTGGGAGTCTCACTGATTAACACTGAACCCTGTGGGAGTCTCACTGATTAACACTGGACCCTGTGGGAGTCTCACTGATTAACACTGAACCCTGGGGGAGTCTCACTGATTAACACTGAACCCTATGGGAGTCTCACTGATTAACACTGAACCCTATGGGAGTCTCACTGATAAACACTGACCCCTGTGGGAGTCTCACTGATTAACACTGAACCCTATGGGAGTCTCACTGATTAACACCGAACCCTATGGGAGTCTCACTGATTAACACTGAACCCTATGGGAGTCTCACCGATTAATACTGAACCCTGTGGGAGTCTCATTGATTAAAACTGAACCCTGTGGGAGTCTCATTGATTAACACTGAACCCTGTGGGAGTCTCACTGATTAACACTGAACCCTATATGAGTCTCACTGATTAACACCGAACCCTATGGGAGTCTCACTGATTAACACTGAACCCTATGGGAGTCTCACTGATTAACACCGAACCCTATGGGAGTCTCACTGATTAACACTGAACCCTGTGGGAGTCTCACTGATTAACACTGAACCCTATGGGAGTCTCATTGATTAACAATGAACCCTGTGGGAGTCGCACTGATTAACACTGAACCCTGTGGGAGTCTCACTGATTAACAATGAACCCTATGGGAGTCTCACTGATTAACAATGAACCCTGTGGGAGTCTCACTGATTAACACTGAACCCTGTGGGAGTCTCACTGATTAACACTGAACCCTGTGGGAGTCTCACTGATTAACACTGAACCCTATGGGAGGCTCACTGATTAACAAAGAACCCTGTGGGAGTCGCACTGATTAACACTGAACCCTGTGGGAGTCTCACTGATTAACAATGAACCCTATGGGAGTCTCACTGATTAACACCGAACCCTATGGGAGTCTCACTGATTAACACTGAACCCTATGGGAGTCTCATTGATTAACACCGAACCCTATGGGAGTCTCACTGATTAACACTGGGCCTTGTGGGAGTCTCACTGATTAACACTGAACCCTGTGGGAGTCTCACTGATTAACACTGGACCCTGTGGGAGTCTCACTGATTAACACTGAACCCTGGGGGAGTCTCACTGATTAACACTGAACCCTATGGAAGTCTCACTGATTAACACTGAACCCTATGGGAGTCTCACTGATAAACACTGACCCCTGTGGGAGTCTCACTGATTAACACTGAACCCTATGGGAGTCTCACTGATTAACACCGAACCCTATGGGAGTCTCACTGATTAACACTGAACCCTATGGGAGTCTCACCGATTAATACTGAACCCTGTGGGAGTCTCATTGATTAAAACTGAACCCTGTGGGAGTCTCACTGATTAACACTGAACCCTGTGGGAGTCTCACTGATTAACACTGAACCCTATATGAGTCTCACTGATTAACACCGAACCCTAAGGGAGTCTCACTGATTAACACTGAACCCTATGGGAGTCTCACTGATTAACACCGAACCCTATGGGAGTCTCACTGATTAACACTGAACCCTATGGGAGTCTCACCGATTAATACTGAACCATGTGGGAGTCTCATTGATTAAAACTGAACCCTGTGGGAGTCTCACTGATTAACACTGAAACCTATGGGAGTCTCACCGATTAATACTGAACCATGTGGGAGTCTCATTGATTAAAACTGAACCCTGTGGGAGTCTCACTGATTAACACTGAACCCTATGGGAGTCTCACTGATTAACACTGAACCCTATGGGAGTCTCACTGATAAACACTGAACCCTGTGGGAGTCTCACTGATTAACACTGAACCCTATGGGTGTCTCACTGATTAACACTGAACCCTGTGGGAGTCTCACTGATTAACACTGAAACCTCTGGGAATTTCACTGATTAACACTGAACCCTGTGGTAGTCTCACTGATTAACACTGAACCCTAAGGGAGTCTCACTGATTAACACTGAACCCTATGGGAGTCTCACCGATTAATACTGACCCAATGGGAGTCTCACTGATTAACACTGGACCCTGTGGGAGTCTCACTGATTAACACTGAACCCTATGGGAATCTCGCTGATTAACACTGAACCCTGTGGGAGTCTCACTGATTAACACTGAACCCTATGGGAGTCTCACTGATTAACACTGAACCCTATGGGAGTCTCAATGATTTAAACTGTACCCAATGGGAGTTTCACTGATTAACACTGAACCCTATGGGAGTCTCACTGATTAACATTGAACCCTGTGGGAGTCTCACTGATTAACACTGAACCCTGTGGGAGTCTCACTGATTAACACTGAACCCTATGGGAGTCTCACTGATTAACATTGAACCCTGTGGGAGTCTCACTGATTAACACTGAACCCTGTGGGAGTCTCACTGATTAACACTGAACCCTACGGGAGTCTCACTGATTAACCCTGAACCCTTTGGGAGTCTCACTGATTAACACTGAACCCTGTGGGAGTCTCACTGATTAACACTGAACCCTATGGGAGTCTCACTGATTAACACTGAACCCTATGGGAGTCTCACTGATTAACACCGAACCCTATGGGAGTCTCACTGATTAACACTGAACCCTATGGGAGTCTCACCGATTAATACTGAACCCTGTGGGAGTCTCATTGATTAAAACTGAACCCTGTGGGAGTCTCATTGATTAACACTGAACCCTGTGGGAGTCTCACTGATTAACACTGAACCCTATATGAGTCTCACTGATTAACACCGAACCCTATGGGAGTCTCACTGATTAACACTGAACCCTATGGGAGTCTCACTGATTAACACCGAACCCTATGGGAGTCTCACTGATTAACACTGAACCCTGTGGGAGTCTCACTGATTAACACTGAACCCTATGGGAGTCTCACTGATTAACACCGAACCCTATGGGAGTCTCACTGATTAACACTGAACCCTATGGGAGTCTCACCGATTAATACTGAACCCTGTGGGAGTCTCATTGATTAAAACTGAACCCTGTGGGAGTCTCATTGATTAACACTGAACCCTGTGGGAGTCTCACTGATTAACACTGAACCCTATATGAGTCTCACTGATTAACACCGAACCCTATGGGAGTCTCACTGATTAACACTGAACCCTATGGGAGTCTCACTGATTAACACCGAACCCTATGGGAGTCTCACTGATTAACACTGAACCCTGTGGGAGTCTCACTGATTAACACTGAACCCTATGGGAGTCTCATTGATTAACAATGAACCCTGTGGGAGTCGCACTGATTAACACTGAACCCTGTGGGAGTCTCACTGATTAACAATGAACCCTATGGGAGTCTCACTGATTAACAATGAACCCTGTGGGAGTCTCACTGATTAACACTGAACCCTGTGGGAGTCTCACTGATTAACACTGAACCCTGTGGGAGTCTCACTGATTAACACTGAACCCTATGGGAGGCTCACTGATTAACAAAGAACCCTGTGGGAGTCGCACTGATTAACACTGAACCCTGTGGGAGTCTCACTGATTAACAATGAACCCTATGGGAGTCTCACTGATTAACACCGAACCCTATGGGAGTCTCACTGATTAACACTGAACCCTATGGGAGTCTCATTGATTAACACCGAACCCTATGGGAGTCTCACTGATTAACACTGGGCCTTGTGGGAGTCTCACTGATTAACACTGAACCCTGTGGGAGTCTCACTGATTAACACTGGACCCTGTGGGAGTCTCACTGATTAACACTGAACCCTGGGGGAGTCTCACTGATTAACACTGAACCCTATGGAAGTCTCACTGATTAACACTGAACCCTATGGGAGTCTCACTGATAAACACTGACCCCTGTGGGAGTCTCACTGATTAACACTGAACCCTATGGGAGTCTCACTGATTAACACCGAACCCTATGGGAGTCTCACTGATTAACACTGAACCCTATGGGAGTCTCACCGATTAATACTGAACCCTGTGGGAGTCTCATTGATTAAAACTGAACCCTGTGGGAGTCTCACTGATTAACACTGAACCCTGTGGGAGTCTCACTGATT
The DNA here is from genome assembly GCF_048934315.1 of Petromyzon marinus. Classification (NCBI taxonomy): domain Eukaryota; kingdom Metazoa; phylum Chordata; class Hyperoartia; order Petromyzontiformes; family Petromyzontidae; genus Petromyzon; species Petromyzon marinus. Next base: position 2,379,084 of record NW_027423501.1, read on the forward strand.
AACACTGAACCCTATATGAGTCTCACTGATTAACACCGAACCCTATGGGAGTCTCACTGATTAACACTGAACCCTATGGGAGTCTCACTGATTAACACCGAACCCTATGGGAGTCTCACTGATTAACACTGAACCCTATGGGAGTCTCACCGATTAATACTGAACCATGTGGGAGTCTCATTGATTAAAACTGAACCCTGTGGGAGTCTCACTGATTAACACTGAAACCTATGGGAGTCTCACCGATTAATACTGAACCATGTGGGAGTCTCATTGATTAAAACTGAACCCTGTGGGAGTCTCACTGATTAACACTGAACCCTATGGGAGTCTCACTGATTAACACTGAACCCTATGGGAGTCTCACTGATAAACACTGAACCCTGTGGGAGTCTCACTGATTAACACTGAACCCTATGGGTGTCTCACTGATTAACACTGAACCCTGTGGGAGTCTCACTGATTAACACTGAAACCTCTGGGAATTTCACTGATTAACACTGAACCCTGTGGTAGTCTCACTGATTAACACTGAACCCTAAGGGAGTCTCACTGATTAACACTGAACCCTATGGGAGTCTCACCGATTAATACTGACCCAATGGGAGTCTCACTGATTAACACTGGACCCTGTGGGAGTCTCACTGATTAACACTGAACCCTATGGGAATCTCGCTGATTAACACTGAACCCTGTGGGAGTCTCACTGATTAACACTGAACCCTATGGGAGTCTCACTGATTAACACTGAACCCTATGGGAGTCTCAATGATTTAAACTGTACCCAATGGGAGTTTCACTGATTAACACTGAACCCTATGGGAGTCTCACTGATTAACATTGAACCCTGTGGGAGTCTCACTGATTAACACTGAACCCTGTGGGAGTCTCACTGATTAACACTGAACCCTATGGGAGTCTCACTGATTAACATTGAACCCTGTGGGAGTCTCACTGATTAACACTGAACCCTGTGGGAGTCTCACTGATTAACACTGAACCCTACGGGAGTCTCACTGATTAACCCTGAACCCTTTGGGAGTCTCACTGATTAACACTGAACCCTGTGGGAGTCTCACTGATTAACACTGAACCCTATGGGAGTCTCACTGATTAACACTGAACCCTGTGGGAGTCTCACTGATTAACACTCAACCCTGTGGGAATCTCACTGATTAACACTGTACCCTATGGGAGTCTCACTGATTAACACTGAACCCTATGGGAGGCTCACTGATTAACACTGCACCCTGTGGGAGTCTCACTGATTAACACTGTACCCTGTGGGAGTCTCACTGATTAACACTGAACCCTATGGGAGTCTCACTGATTTACACTGAACCCTATGGGAGTCTCACTGATTAACACAGTACCCTATGGGAGTCTCACTGATTAACACTGAACCCTGTGGGAGTCTCACTGATTAACACTGAACCCTATGGAAGTCTCAATGATTAACACTGAACCCTGTGGGAGTCTCACTGATTAACACTGTACCCTATGGGAGTCTCACTGATTAACACTGAACCCTATGGGAGTCTCACTGATTAAAACTGAACCCTGTGGGAGTCTCACTGATTAACACTGTACCCTATGGGTGTCTCACTGATTAACACTGAACCCTATGGGATTCTCACTGATTAACACTGAACCCTATGGGAGTCTCACTGATTAACACTGAACCCTGTGGGAGTATCACTGATTAACACTGAACCCTATGGGAGTCTCACTGATTAACACTGAACCCTGTGGGAGTCTCACTGATTAACACTAAACCCTATGGGAGTCTCACTGATTAATACTGAACCCTGTGGGAGTCTCACTGATGAACCCTGAACCCTGTGGGAGTCTCACTGATTAACACTGAACCCTATGGGAGTCTCACTGATTAACACTGAACAATGTGGGAGTCTCACTGATTAACACTGAACCCTATGGGAGTCTCACTGATTAACAATGAACCCTGTGGGATTCGCACTGATTAAGACTGAACCCTGTGGGAGTCTCACTGATTAACAATGAACCCTATGGGAGTCTCACTGATTAACAATGAACCCTGTGGGAGTCTCACTGATTAACAATGAACCCTGTGGGAGTCTCACTGATTAACACTGAACCCTGTGGGAGTCTCACTGATTAACACTGAACCCTATGGGAGTCTCACTGATTAACAAAGAACCCTGTGGGAGTCGCACTGATTAACACTGAACCCTGTGGGAGTCTCACTGATTAACAATGAACCCTATGGGAGTCTCACTGATTAACACCGAACCCTATGGGAGTCTCACTGATTAACACTGAACCCTATGGGAGTCTCATTGATTAACACCGAACCCTATGGGAGTCTCACTGATTAACACTGGGCCTTGTGCGAGTCTCACTGATTAACACTGAACCCTATGGGAGTCTCAATGATTTAAACTGTACCCAATGGGAGTTTCACTGATTAACACTGAACCCTATGGGAGTCTCACTGATTAACATTGAACCCTGTGGGAGTCTCACTGATTAACACTGAACCCTGTGGGAGTCTCACTGATTAACACTGAACCCTATGGGAGTCTCACTGATTAACATTGAACCCTGTGGGAGTCTCACTGATTAACACTGAACCCTGTGGGAGTCTCACTGATTAACACTGAACCCTACGGGAGTCTCACTGATTAACCCTGAACCCTTTGGGAGTCTCACTGATTAACACTGAACCCTGTGGGAGTCTCACTGATTAACACTGAACCCTATGGGAGTCTCACTGATTAACACTGAACCCTGTGGGAGTCTCACTGATTAACACTCAACCCTGTGGGAATCTCACTGATTAACACTGTACCCTATGGGAGTCTCACTGATTAACACTGAACCCTATGGGAGGCTCACTGATTAACACTGCACCCTGTGGGAGTCTCACTGATTAACACTGTACCCTGTGGGAGTCTCACTGATTAACACTGAACCCTATGGGAGTCTCACTGATTTACACTAAACCCTATGGGAGTCTCACTGATTAACACAGTACCCTATGGGAGTCTCACTGATTAACACTGAACCCTGTGGGAGTCTCACTGATTAACACTGAACCCTATGGAAGTCTCAATGATTAACACTGAACCCTGTGGGAGTCTCACTGATTAACACTGTACCCTATGGGAGTCTCACTGATTAACACTGAACCCTATGGGAGTCTCACTGATTAAAACTGAACCCTGTGGGAGTCTCACTGATTAACACTGTACCCTATGGGTGTCTCACTGATTAACACTGAACCCTATGGGATTCTCACTGATTAACACTGAACCCTATGGGAGTCTCACTGATTAACACTGAACCCTGTGGGAGTATCACTGATTAACACTGAACCCTATGGGAGTCTCACTGATTAACACTGAACCCTGTGGGAGTCTCACTGATTAACACTAAACCCTATGGGAGTCTCACTGATTAATACTGAACCCTGTGGGAGTCTCACTGATGAACCCTGAACCCTGTGGGAGTCTCACTGATTAACACTGAACCCTATGGGAGTCTCACTGATTAACACTGAACAATGTGGGAGTCTCACTGATTAACACTGAACCCTATGGGAGTCTCACTGATTAACAATGAACCCTGTGGGATTCGCACTGATTAAGACTGAACCCTGTGGGAGTCTCACTGATTAACAATGAACCCTATGGGAGTCTCACTGATTAACAATGAACCCTGTGGGAGTCTCACTGATTAACAATGAACCCTGTGGGAGTCTCACTGATTAACACTGAACCCTGTGGGAGTCTCACTGATTAACACTGAACCCTATGGGAGTCTCACTGATTAACAAAGAACCCTGTGGGAGTCGCACTGATTAACACTGAACCCTGTGGGAGTCTCACTGATTAACAATGAACCCTATGGGAGTCTCACTGATTAACACCGAACCCTATGGGAGTCTCACTGATTAACACTGAACCCTATGGGAGTCTCATTGATTAACACCGAACCCTATGGGAGTCTCACTGATTAACACTGGGCCTTGTGCGAGTCTCACTGATTAACACTGAACCCTATGGGAGTCTCAATGATTTAAACTGTACCCAATGGGAGTTTCACTGATTAACACTGAACCCTATGGGAGTCTCACTGATTAACATTGAACCCTGTGGGAGTCTCACTGATTAACACTGAACCCTGTGGGAGTCTCACTGATTAACACTGAACCCTATGGGAGTCTCACTGATTAACATTGAACCCTGTGGGAGTCTCACTGATTAACACTGAACCCTGTGGGAGTCTCACTGATTAACACTGAACCCTACGGGAGTCTCACTGATTAACCCTGAACCCTTTGGGAGTCTCACTGATTAACACTGAACCCTGTGGGAGTCTCACTGATTAACACTGAACCCTATGGGAGTCTCACTGATTAACACTGAACCCTGTGGGAGTCTCACTGATTAACACTCAACCCTGTGGGAATCTCACTGATTAACACTGTACCCTATGGGAGTCTCACTGATTAACACTGAACCCTATGGGAGGCTCACTGATTAACACTGCACCCTGTGGGAGTCTCACTGATTAACACTGTACCCTGTGGGAGTCTCACTGATTAACACTGAACCCTATGGGAGTCTCACTGATTTACACTAAACCCTATGGGAGTCTCACTGATTAACACAGTACCCTATGGGAGTCTCACTGATTAACACTGAACCCTGTGGGAGTCTCACTGATTAACACTGAACCCTATGGAAGTCTCAATGATTAACACTGAACCCTGTGGGAGTCTCACTGATTAACACTGTACCCTATGGGAGTCTCACTGATTAACACTGAACCCTATGGGAGTCTCACTGATTAAAACTGAACCCTGTGGGAGTCTCACTGATTAACACTGTACCCTATGGGTGTCTCACTGATTAACACTGAACCCTATGGGATTCTCACTGATTAACACTGAACCCTATGGGAGTCTCACTGATTAACACTGAACCCTGTGGGAGTATCACTGATTAACACTGAACCCTATGGGAGTCTCACTGATTAACACTGAACCCTGTGGGAGTCTCACTGATTAACACTAAACCCTATGGGAGTCTCACTGATTAATACTGAACCCTGTGGGAGTCTCACTGATGAACCCTGAACCCTGTGGGAGTCTCACTGATTAACACTGAACCCTATGGGAGTCTCACTGATTAACACTGAACAATGTGGGAGTCTCACTGATTAACACTGAACCCTATGGGAGTCTCACTGATTAACAATGAACCCTGTGGGATTCGCACTGATTAAGACTGAACCCTGTGGGAGTCTCACTGATTAACAATGAACCCTATGGGAGTCTCACTGATTAACAATGAACCCTGTGGGAGTCTCACTGATTAACAATGAACCCTGTGGGAGTCTCACTGATTAACACTGAACCCTGTGGGAGTCTCACTGATTAACACTGAACCCTATGGGAGTCTCACTGATTAACAAAGAACCCTGTGGGAGTCGCACTGATTAACACTGAACCCTGTGGGAGTCTCACTGATTAACAATGAACCCTATGGGAGTCTCACTGATTAACACCGAACCCTATGGGAGTCTCACTGATTAACACTGAACCCTATGGGAGTCTCATTGATTAACACCGAACCCTATGGGAGTCTCACTGATTAACACTGGGCCTTGTGCGAGTCTCACTGATTAACACTGAACCCTGTGGGAGTCTCACTGATTAACACTGGACCCTGTGGGAGTCTCACTGATTAACACTGAACCCTGTGGGAGTCTCACTGATTAACACTGAACCCTATGGGAGTCTCACTGATTAACACTGAACCCTATGGGAGTCTCACTGATAAACACTGAACCCTGCGGGAGTCTCACTGATTAACACTGAACCCTATGGGAGTCTCACTGATTAACACCGAACCCTATGGGAGTCTCACTGATTAACACTGAACCCTATGGGAGTCTCACCGATTAATACTGAACCCTGTGGGAGTCTCATTGATTAAAACTGAACCCTGTGGGAGTCTCACTGATTAACACTGAACCCTGTGGGAGTCTCACTGATTAACACTGAACCCTATATGAGTCTCACTGATTAACACCGAACCCTATGGGAGTCTCACTGATTAACACTGAACCCTATGGGAGTCTCACTGATTAACACCGAACCCTATGGGAGTCTCACTGATTAACAATGAACCCTATGGGAGTCTCACCGATTAATACTGAACCATGTGGGAGTCTCATTGATTAAAACTGAACCCTGTGGGAGTCTCACTGATTAACACTGAACCCTATGGGAGTCTCACCGATTAATACTGAACCATGTGGGAGTCTCATTGATTAAAACTGAACCCTGTGGGAGTCTCACTGATTAACACTGAACCCTATGGGAGTCTCACTGATTAACACTGAAACCTGTGGGAATTTCACTGATTAACACTGAACCCTTTGGGAGTCTCACTGATTAACACTGAACCCTATGGGAGTCTCACTGATTAACAAAGAACCCTGTGGGAGTCGCACTGATTAACACTGAACCCTGTGGGAGTCTCACTGATTAACAATGAACCCTGTGGGAGTCTCACTGATTAACAATGAACCCTATGGGAGTCTCACTGATTAACAAAGAACCCTGTGGGAGTCGCACTGATTAACACTGAACCCTGTGGGAGTCTCACTGATTAACAATGAACCCTGTGGGAGTCTCACTGATTAACACTGAACCCTATGGGAGTCTCACTGATTAACAAAGAACCCTGTGGGAGTCTCACTGATTAACACTGAACCCTATGGGAGTCTCACTGATTAACACTGAACCCTATGGGAGTCTCACTGATAAACACTGAACCCTGTGGGAGTCTCACTGATTAACACTGAACCCTATGGGTGTCTCACTGATTAACACTGAACCCTGTGGGAGTCTCACTGATTAACACTGAAACCTGTGGGAATTTCACTGATTAACACTGAACCCTGTGGGAGTCTCACTGATTAACACTGAACCCTATGGGAGTCTCACTGATTAACAAAGAACCCTGTGGGAGTCGCACTGATTAACACTGACCCTGTGGGAGTCTCACTGATTAACAATGAACCCTATGGGAGTCTCACTGATTAACACCGAACCCTATGGGAGTCTCACTGATTAACACTGAACCCTATGGGAGTCTCATTGATTAACACCGAACCCTATGGGAGTCTCACTGATTAACACTGGGCCTTGTGGGAGTCTCACTGATTAACACTGAACCCTGTGGGAGTCTCACTGATTAACACTGGACCCTGTGGGAGTCTCACTGATTAACATTGAACCCTGTGGGAGTCTCACTGATTAACACTGAACCCTATGGGAGTCTCACTGATTAACACTGAGCCCTATGGGAGTCTCACTGATAAACACTGAACTCTGTGGGAGTCTCACTGATTAACACTGAACCCAATGGGAGTCTCACTGATTAACACTGAACCCTATGGGAGTCTCACTGATTAACACTGAACCCTATGGGAGTCTCACCGATTAATACTGAACCCTGTGGGAGTCTCATTGATTAAAACTGAACCCTGTGGGAGTCTCACTGATTAACACTGAACCCTGTGGGAGTCTCACTGATTAACACTGAACCCTATATGAGTCTCACTGATTAACACCGAACCCTATGGGAGTCTCACTGATTAACACTGAACCCTATGGGAGTCTCACTGATTAACACCGAACCCTATGGGTGTCTCATGATTAACACTGAACCCTATGGGAGTCTTACCGATTAATACTGAACCATGTGGGAGTCTCATTGATTAAAACTGAACCCTGTGGGAGTCTCACTGATTAACACTGAACCCTATGGGAGTCTCACCGATTAATACTGAACCATGTGGGAGTCTCATTGATTAAAACTGAACCCTGTGGGAGTCTCACTGATTAACACTGAACCCTATGGGAGTCTCACTGATTAACACTGAACCCTATGGGAGTCTCACTGATAAACACTGAACCCTGTGGGAGTCTCACTGATTAACACTGAACCCTATGGGTGTCTCACTGATTAACACTGAACCCTGTGGGAGTCTCACTGATTAACACTGAAACCTGTGGGAATTTCACTGATTAACACTGAACCCTGTGGTAGTCTCAATTATTAACACTGAACCCTAAGGGAGTCTCACTGATTAACACTGAACCCTATGGGAGTCTCACCGATTAATACTGACCCAATGGGAGTCTCACTGATTAACACTGAACCCTGTGGGAGTCTCACTGATTAACACTGAACCCTATGGGAATCTCGCTGATTAACACTGAACCCTGTGGGAGTCTCACTGATTAACACTGAACCCTATGGGAGTCTCACTGATTAACACTGAACCCTGTGAGAGTCTCACTGATTAACACTGGACCCTATGGGAGTCTCACTGATTAACACTGAACCCTGTGGGAGTCTCACTGATTAACACTGAACCCTATGGGAGTCTCACTGATTAACACTGAACCCTGTGGGAGTCTCACTGATTAACACTGAACCCTATGGGAGTCTCACTGATTAACACTGAACCCTATGGGAGTCTCACTGATTAACACTGAACCCTTTGGGAGTCTCACTGATTAACACTGAACCCTGTGGGAGTCTCACTGATTAACACTGAACCCTATGGGAGTCTCACCGATTAATACTGAACGCTGTGGGAGTCTCACTGATTAACACCGAACCCTATGGGAGTCTCACTGATTAACACTGAACCCTATGGGAGTCTCACTGATTAACACTGAACCCTATGGGAGTATCACTGATTAACACGAACCCTATGGGAGTCTCACTGATTAACACTGAACCGTATGGGAGTCTCACTGATTAACACTGAACCCTTTGGGAGTCTCACTGATTAACACTGAACCCTGTGGGAGTCTCACTGATTAACACTGAACCCTATGGGAGTCTCACCGATTAATACTGAACCATGTGGGAGTCTCATTGATTAAAACTGAACCCTGTGGGAGTCTCACTGATTAACACTGAACCCTATGGGAGTCTCACCGATTAATACTGAACCATGTGGGAGTCTCATTGATTAAAACTGAACCCTGTGGGAGTCTCACTGATTAACACTGAACCCTATGGGAGTCTCACTGATTAACACTGAACCCTATGGGAGTCTCACTGATAAACACTGAACCCTGTGGGAGTCTCACTGATTAACACTGAACCCTATGGGTGTCTCACTGATTAACACTGAACCCTGTGGGAGTCTCACTGTTTAACACTGAAACCTGTGGGAATTTCACTGATTAACACTGAACCCTGTGGTAGTCTCACTGATTAACACTGAACCCTAAGGGAGTCTCACTGATTAACACTGAACCCTATGGGAGTCTCACCGATTAATACTGACCCAATGGGAGTCTCACTGATTAACACTGGACCCTGTGGGAGTCTCACTGATTAACACTGAACCCTATGGGAATCTCGCTGATTAACACTGAACCCTGTGGGAGTCTCATTGATTAACACTGAACCCTATGGGAGTCTCACTGATTAACACTGAACCCTATGGGAGTCTCAATGATTTAAACTGTACCCAATGGGAGTTTCACTGATTAACACTGAACCCTATGGGAGTCTCACTGATTAACATTGAACCCTGTGGGAGTCTCACTGATTAACACTGAACCCTGTGGGAGTCTCACTGATTAACACTGAACCCTATGGGAGTCTCACTGATTAACATTGAACCCTGTGGGAGTCTCACTGATTAACACTGAACCCTGTGGGAGTCTCACTGATTAACACTGAACCCTACGGGAGTCTCACTGATTAACCCTGAACCCTGTGGGAGTCTCACTGATTAACACTGAACCCTGTGGGAGTCTCACTGATTAACACTGAACCCTATGGGAGTCTCACTGATTAACACTGAACCCTGTGGGAGTCTCACTGATTAACACTCAACCCTGTGGGAGTCTCAATGATTTAAACTGTACCCAATGGGAGTTTCACTGATTAACACTGAACCCTACGGGAGTCTCACTGATTAACACTGAACCCTGTGGGAGTCTCACTGATTAACACTGAACCCTATGGGAATCTCGCTGATTAACACTGAACCCTGTGGGAGTCTCATTGATTAACACTGAACCCTATGGGAGTCTCACTGATTAACACTGAACCCTATGGGAGTCTCAATGATTTAAACTGTACCCAATGGGAGTTTCACTGATTAACACTGAACCCTATGGGAGTCTCACTGATTAACATTGAACCCTGTGGGAGTCTCACTGATTAACACTGAACCCTGTGGGAGTCTCACTGATTAACACTGAACCCTATGGGAGTCTCACTGATTAACATTGAACCCTGTGGGAGTCTCACTGATTAACACTGAACCCTGTGGGAGTCTCACTGATTAACACTGAACCCTACGGGAGTCTCACTGATTAACCCTGAACCCTGTGGGAGTCTCACTGATTAACACTGAACCCTGTGGGAGTCTCACCGATTAATACTGACCCAATGGGAGTCTCACTGATTAACACTGGACCCTGTGGGAGTCTCACTGATTAACACTGAACCCTATGGGAATCTCGCTGATTAACACTGAACCCTGTGGGAGTCTCATTGATTAACACTGAACCCTATGGGAGTCTCACTGATTAACACTGAACCCTATGGGAGTCTCAATGATTTAAACTGTACCCAATGGGAGTTTCACTGATTAACACTGAACCCTATGGGAGTCTCACTGATTAACATTGAACCCTGTGGGAGTCTCACTGATTAACACTGAACCCTGTGGGAGTCTCACTGATTAACACTGAACCCTATGGGAGTCTCACTGATTAACATTGAACCCTGTGGGAGTCTCACTGATTAACACTGAACCCTGTGGGAGTCTCACTGATTAACACTGAACCCTACGGGAGTCTCACTGATTAACCCTGAACCCTGTGGGAGTCTCACTGATTAACACTGAACCCTGTGGGAGTCTCACTGATTAACACTGAACCCTATGGGAGTCTCACTGATTAACACTGAACCCTGTGGGAGTCTCACTGATTAACACTCAACCCTGTGGGAATCTCACTGATTAACACTGTACCCTATGGGAGTCTCACTGATTAACACTGAACCCTATGGGAGGCTCACTGATTAACACTGCACCCTGTGGGAGTCTCACTGATTAACACTGTACCCTGTGGGAGTCTCACTGATTAACACTGAACCCTATGGGAGTCTCACTGATTTACACTGAACCCTATGGGAGTCTCACTGATTAACACAGTACCCTATGGGAGTCTCACTGATTAACACTGAACCCTGTGGGAGTCTCACTGATTAACACTGAACCCTATGGAAGTCTCAATGATTAACACTGAACCCTGTGGGAGTCTCACTGATTAACACTGTACCCTATGGGAGTCTCACTGATTAACACTGAACCCTATGGGAGTCTCACTGATTAAAACTGAACCCTGTGGGAGTCTCACTGATTAACACTGTACCCTATGGGTGTCTCACTGATTAACACTGAACCCTATGGGATTCTCACTGATTAACACTGAACCCTATGGGAGTCTCACTGATTAACACTGAACCCTGTGGGAGTATCACTGATTAACACTGAACCCTATGGGAGTCTCACTGATTAACACTGAACCCTGTGGGAGTCTCACTGATTAACACTAAACCCTATGGGAGTCTCACTGATTAATACTGAACCCTGTGGGAGTCTCACTGATGAACCCTGAACCCTGTGGGAGTCTCACTGATTAACACTGAACCCTATGGGAGTCTCACTGATTAACAATGAACCCTGTGGGATTCGCACTGATTAAGACTGAACCCTGTGGGAGTCTCACTGATTAACAATGAACCCTATGGGAGTCTCACTGATTAACAATGAACCCTGTGGGAGTCTCACTGATTAACAATGAACCCTGTGGGAGTCTCACTGATTAACACTGAACCCTGTGGGAGTCTCACTGATTAACACTGAACCCTATGGGAGTCTCACTGATTAATACTGAACCCTGTGGGAGTCTCACTGATGAACCCTGAACCCTGTGGGAGTCTCACTGATTAACACTGAACCCTATGGGAGTCTCACTGATTAACACTGAACAATGTGGGAGTCTCACTGATTAACACTGAACCCTATGGGAGTCTCACTGATTAACAATGAACCCTGTGGGATTCGCACTGATTAAGACTGAACCCTGTGGGAGTCTCACTGATTAACAATGAACCCTATGGGAGTCTCACTGATTAACAATGAACCCTGTGGGAGTCTCACTGATTAACAATGAACCCTGTGGGAGTCTCACTGATTAACACTGAACCCTGTGGGAGTCTCACTGATTAACACTGAACCCTATGGGAGTCTCACTGATTAACAAAGAACCCTGTGGGAGTCGCACTGATTAACACTGAACCCTGTGGGAGTCTCACTGATTAACAATGAACCCTATGGGAGTCTCACTGATTAACACCGAACCCTATGGGAGTCTCACTGATTAACACTGAACCCTATGGGAGTCTCATTGATTAACACCGAACCCTATGGGAGTCTCACTGATTAACACTGGGCCTTGTGCGAGTCTCACTGATTAACACTGAACCCTATGGGAGTCTCAATGATTTAAACTGTACCCAATGGGAGTTTCACTGATTAACACTGAACCCTATGGGAGTCTCACTGATTAACATTGAACCCTGTGGGAGTCTCACTGATTAACACTGAACCCTGTGGGAGTCTCACTGATTAACACTGAACCCTATGGGAGTCTCACTGATTAACATTGAACCCTGTGGGAGTCTCACTGATTAACACTGAACCCTGTGGGAGTCTCACTGATTAACACTGAACCCTACGGGAGTCTCACTGATTAACCCTGAACCCTTTGGGAGTCTCACTGATTAACACTGAACCCTGTGGGAGTCTCACTGATTAACACTGAACCCTATGGGAGTCTCACTGATTAACACTGAACCCTGTGGGAGTCTCACTGATTAACACTCAACCCTGTGGGAATCTCACTGATTAACACTGTACCCTATGGGAGTCTCACTGATTAACACTGAACCCTATGGGAGGCTCACTGATTAACACTGCACCCTGTGGGAGTCTCACTGATTAACACTGTACCCTGTGGGAGTCTCACTGATTAACACTGAACCCTATGGGAGTCTCACTGATTTACACTGAACCCTATGGGAGTCTCACTGATTAACACAGTACCCTATGGGAGTCTCACTGATTAACACTGAACCCTGTGGGAGTCTCACTGATTAACACTGAACCCTATGGAAGTCTCAATGATTAACACTGAACCCTGTGGGAGTCTCACTGATTAACACTGTACCCTATGGGAGTCTCACTGATTAACACTGAACCCTATGGGAGTCTCACTGATTAAAACTGAACCCTGTGGGAGTCTCACTGATTAACACTGTACCCTATGGGTGTCTCACTGATTAACACTGAACCCTATGGGATTCTCACTGATTAACACTGAACCCTATGGGAGTCTCACTGATTAACACTGAACCCTGTGGGAGTATCACTGATTAACACTGAACCCTATGGGAGTCTCACTGATTAACACTGAACCCTGTGGGAGTCTCACTGATTAACACTAAACCCTATGGGAGTCTCACTGATTAATACTGAACCCTGTGGGAGTCTCACTGATGAACCCTGAACCCTGTGGGAGTCTCACTGATTAACACTGAACCCTATGGGAGTCTGACTGATTAACACTGAACAATGTGGGAGTCTCACTGATTAACACTGAACCCTATGGGAGTCTCACTGATTAACAATGAACCCTGTGGGATTCGCACTGATTAAGACTGAACCCTGTGGGAGTCTCACTGATTAACAATGAACCCTATGGGAGTCTCACTGATTAACAATGAACCCTGTGGGAGTCTCACTGATTAACAATGAACCCTGTGGGAGTCTCACTGATTAACACTGAACCCTGTGGGAGTCTCACTGATTAACACTGAACCCTATGGGAGTCTCACTGATTAACAAAGAACCCTGTGGGAGTCGCACTGATTAACACTGAACCCTGTGGGAGTCTCACTGATTAACAATGAACCCTATGGGAGTCTCACTGATTAACACCGAACCCTATGGGAGTCTCACTGATTAACACTGAACCCTATGGGAGTCTCATTGATTAACACCGAACCCTATGGGAGTCTCACTGATTAACACTGGGCCTTGTGCGAGTCTCACTGATTAACACTGAACCCTGTGGGAGTCTCACTGATTAACACTGGACCCTGTGGGAGTCTCACTGATTAACACTGAACCCTGTGGGAGTCTCACTGATTAACACTGAACCCTATGGGAGTCTCACTGATTAACACTGAACCCTATGGGAGTCTCACTGATAAACACTGAACCCTGCGGGAGTCTCACTGATTAACACTGAACCCTATGGGAGTCTCACTGATTAACACCGAACCCTATGGGAGTCTCACTGATTAACACTGAACCCTATGGGAGTCTCACCGATTAATACTGAACCCTGTGGGAGTCTCATTGATTAAAACTGAACCCTGTGGGAGTCTCACTGATTAACACTGAACCCTGTGGGAGTCTCACTGATTAACACTGAACCCTATATGAGTCTCACTGATTAACACCGAACCCTATGGGAGTCTCACTGATTAACACTGAACCCTATGGGAGTCTCACTGATTAACACCGAACCCTATGGGAGTCTCACTGATTAACAATGAACCCTATGGGAGTCTCACCGATTAATACTGAACCATGTGGGAGTCTCATTGATTAAAACTGAACCCTGTGGGAGTCTCACTGATTAACACTGAACCCTATGGGAGTCTCACCGATTAATACTGAACCATGTGGGAGTCTCATTGATTAAAACTGAACCCTGTGGGAGTCTCACTGATTAACACTGAACCCTATGGGAGTCTCACTGATTAACACTGAAACCTGTGGGAATTTCACTGATTAACACTGAACCCTTTGGGAGTCTCACTGATTAACACTGAACCCTATGGGAGTCTCACTGATTAACAAAGAACCCTGTGGGAGTCGCACTGATTAACACTGAACCCTGTGGGAGTCTCACTGATTAACAATGAACCCTGTGGGAGTCTCACTGATTAACAATGAACCCTATGGGAGTCTCACTGATTAACAAAGAACCCTGTGGGAGTCGCACTGATTAACACTGAACCCTGTGGGAGTCTCACTGATTAACAATGAACCCTGTGGGAGTCTCACTGATTAACACTGAACCCTATGGGAGTCTCACTGATTAACAAAGAACCCTGTGGGAGTCTCACTGATTAACACTGAACCCTATGGGAGTCTCACTGATTAACACTGAACCCTATGGGAGTCTCACTGATAAACACTGAACCCTGTGGGAGTCTCACTGATTAACACTGAACCCTATGGGTGTCTCACTGATTAACACTGAACCCTGTGGGAGTCTCACTGATTAACACTGAAACCTGTGGGAATTTCACTGATTAACACTGAACCCTGTGGGAGTCTCACTGATTAACACTGAACCCTATGGGAGTCTCACTGATTAACAAAGAACCCTGTGGGAGTCGCACTGATTAACACTGACCCTGTGGGAGTCTCACTGATTAACAATGAACCCTATGGGAGTCTCACTGATTAACACCGAACCCTATGGGAGTCTCACTGATTAACACTGAACCCTATGGGAGTCTCATTGATTAACACCGAACCCTATGGGAGTCTCACTGATTAACACTGGGCCTTGTGGGAGTCTCACTGATTAACACTGAACCCTGTGGGAGTCTCACTGATTAACACTGGACCCTGTGGGAGTCTCACTGATTAACATTGAACCCTGTGGGAGTCTCACTGATTAACACTGAACCCTATGGGAGTCTCACTGATTAACACTGAGCCCTATGGGAGTCTCACTGATAAACACTGAACTCTGTGGGAGTCTCACTGATTAACACTGAACCCAATGGGAGTCTCACTGATTAACACTGAACCCTATGGGAGTCTCACTGATTAACACTGAACCCTATGGGAGTCTCACCGATTAATACTGAACCCTGTGGGAGTCTCATTGATTAAAACTGAACCCTGTGGGAGTCTCACTGATTAACACTGAACCCTGTGGGAGTCTCACTGATTAACACTGAACCCTATATGAGTCTCACTGATTAACACCGAACCCTATGGGAGTCTCACTGATTAACACTGAACCCTATGGGAGTCTCACTGATTAACACCGAACCCTATGGGTGTCTCATGATTAACACTGAACCCTATGGGAGTCTTACCGATTAATACTGAACCATGTGGGAGTCTCATTGATTAAAACTGAACCCTGTGGGAGTCTCACTGATTAACACTGAACCCTATGGGAGTCTCACCGATTAATACTGAACCATGTGGGAGTCTCATTGATTAAAACTGAACCCTGTGGGAGTCTCACTGATTAACACTGAACCCTATGGGAGTCTCACTGATTAACACTGAACCCTATGGGAGTCTCACTGATAAACACTGAACCCTGTGGGAGTCTCACTGATTAACACTGAACCCTATGGGTGTCTCACTGATTAACACTGAACCCTGTGGGAGTCTCACTGATTAACACTGAAACCTGTGGGAATTTCACTGATTAACACTGAACCCTGTGGTAGTCTCAATGATTAACACTGAACCCTAAGGGAGTCTCACTGATTAACACTGAACCCTATGGGAGTCTCACCGATTAATACTGACCCAATGGGAGTCTCACTGATTAACACTGAACCCTGTGGGAGTCTCACTGATTAACACTGAACCCTATGGGAATCTCGCTGATTAACACTGAACCCTGTGGGAGTCTCACTGATTAACACTGAACCCTATGGGAGTCTCACTGATTAACACTGAACCCTGTGAGAGTCTCACTGATTAACACTGGACCCTATGGGAGTCTCACTGATTAACACTGAACCCTGTGGGAGTCTCACTGATTAACACTGAACCCTATGGGAGTCTCACTGATTAACACTGAACCCTGTGGGAGTCTCACTGATTAACACTGAACCCTATGGGAGTCTCACTGATTAACACTGAACCCTATGGGAGTCTCACTGATTAACACTGAACCCTTTGGGAGTCTCACTGATTAACACTGAACCCTGTGGGAGTCTCACTGATTAACACTGAACCCTATGGGAGTCTCACCGATTAATACTGAACGCTGTGGGAGTCTCACTGATTAACACCGAACCCTATGGGAGTCTCACTGATTAACACTGAACCCTATGGGAGTCTCACTGATTAACACTGAACCCTATGGGAGTATCACTGATTAACACGAACCCTATGGGAGTCTCACTGATTAACACTGAACCGTATGGGAGTCTCACTGATTAACACTGAACCCTTTGGGAGTCTCACTGATTAACACTGAACCCTGTGGGAGTCTCACTGATTAACACTGAACCCTATGGGAGTCTCACCGATTAATACTGAACCATGTGGGAGTCTCATTGATTAAAACTGAACCCTGTGGGAGTCTCACTGATTAACACTGAACCCTATGGGAGTCTCACCGATTAATACTGAACCATGTGGGAGTCTCATTGATTAAAACTGAACCCTGTGGGAGTCTCACTGATTAACACTGAACCCTATGGGAGTCTCACTGATTAACACTGAACCCTATGGGAGTCTCACTGATAAACACTGAACCCTGTGGGAGTCTCACTGATTAACACTGAACCCTATGGGTGTCTCACTGATTAACACTGAACCCTGTGGGAGTCTCACTGTTTAACACTGAAACCTGTGGGAATTTCACTGATTAACACTGAACCCTGTGGTAGTCTCACTGATTAACACTGAACCCTAAGGGAGTCTCACTGATTAACACTGAACCCTATGGGAGTCTCACCGATTAATACTGACCCAATGGGAGTCTCACTGATTAACACTGGACCCTGTGGGAGTCTCACTGATTAACACTGAACCCTATGGGAATCTCGCTGATTAACACTGAACCCTGTGGGAGTCTCATTGATTAACACTGAACCCTATGGGAGTCTCACTGATTAACACTGAACCCTATGGGAGTCTCAATGATTTAAACTGTACCCAATGGGAGTTTCACTGATTAACACTGAACCCTATGGGAGTCTCACTGATTAACATTGAACCCTGTGGGAGTCTCACTGATTAACACTGAACCCTGTGGGAGTCTCACTGATTAACACTGAACCCTATGGGAGTCTCACTGATTAACATTGAACCCTGTGGGAGTCTCACTGATTAACACTGAACCCTGTGGGAGTCTCACTGATTAACACTGAACCCTACGGGAGTCTCACTGATTAACCCTGAACCCTGTGGGAGTCTCACTGATTAACACTGAACCCTGTGGGAGTCTCACTGATTAACACTGAACCCTATGGGAGTCTCACTGATTAACACTGAACCCTGTGGGAGTCTCACTGATTAACACTCAACCCTGTGGGAGTCTCAATGATTTAAACTGTACCCAATGGGAGTTTCACTGATTAACACTGAACCCTACGGGAGTCTCACTGATTAACACTGAACCCTGTGGGAGTCTCACTGATTAACACTGAACCCTATGGGAATCTCGCTGATTAACACTGAACCCTGTGGGAGTCTCATTGATTAACACTGAACCCTATGGGAGTCTCACTGATTAACACTGAACCCTATGGGAGTCTCAATGATTTAAACTGTACCCAATGGGAGTTTCACTGATTAACACTGAACCCTATGGGAGTCTCACTGATTAACATTGAACCCTGTGGGAGTCTCACTGATTAACACTGAACCCTGTGGGAGTCTCACTGATTAACACTGAACCCTATGGGAGTCTCACTGATTAACATTGAACCCTGTGGGAGTCTCACTGATTAACACTGAACCCTGTGGGAGTCTCACTGATTAACACTGAACCCTACGGGAGTCTCACTGATTAACCCTGAACCCTGTGGGAGTCTCACTGATTAACACTGAACCCTGTGGGAGTCTCACCGATTAATACTGACCCAATGGGAGTCTCACTGATTAACACTGGACCCTGTGGGAGTCTCACTGATTAACACTGAACCCTATGGGAATCTCGCTGATTAACACTGAACCCTGTGGGAGTCTCATTGATTAACACTGAACCCTATGGGAGTCTCACTGATTAACACTGAACCCTATGGGAGTCTCAATGATTTAAACTGTACCCAATGGGAGTTTCACTGATTAACACTGAACCCTATGGGAGTCTCACTGATTAACATTGAACCCTGTGGGAGTCTCACTGATTAACACTGAACCCTGTGGGAGTCTCACTGATTAACACTGAACCCTATGGGAGTCTCACTGATTAACATTGAACCCTGTGGGAGTCTCACTGATTAACACTGAACCCTGTGGGAGTCTCACTGATTAACACTGAACCCTACGGGAGTCTCACTGATTAACCCTGAACCCTGTGGGAGTCTCACTGATTAACACTGAACCCTGTGGGAGTCTCACTGATTAACACTGAACCCTATGGGAGTCTCACTGATTAACACTGAACCCTGTGGGAGTCTCACTGATTAACACTCAACCCTGTGGGAATCTCACTGATTAACACTGTACCCTATGGGAGTCTCACTGATTAACACTGAACCCTATGGGAGGCTCACTGATTAACACTGCACCCTGTGGGAGTCTCACTGATTAACACTGTACCCTGTGGGAGTCTCACTGATTAACACTGAACCCTATGGGAGTCTCACTGATTTACACTGAACCCTATGGGAGTCTCACTGATTAACACAGTACCCTATGGGAGTCTCACTGATTAACACTGAACCCTGTGGGAGTCTCACTGATTAACACTGAACCCTATGGAAGTCTCAATGATTAACACTGAACCCTGTGGGAGTCTCACTGATTAACACTGTACCCTATGGGAGTCTCACTGATTAACACTGAACCCTATGGGAGTCTCACTGATTAAAACTGAACCCTGTGGGAGTCTCACTGATTAACACTGTACCCTATGGGTGTCTCACTGATTAACACTGAACCCTATGGGATTCTCACTGATTAACACTGAACCCTATGGGAGTCTCACTGATTAACACTGAACCCTGTGGGAGTATCACTGATTAACACTGAACCCTATGGGAGTCTCACTGATTAACACTGAACCCTGTGGGAGTCTCACTGATTAACACTAAACCCTATGGGAGTCTCACTGATTAATACTGAACCCTGTGGGAGTCTCACTGATGAACCCTGAACCCTGTGGGAGTCTCACTGATTAACACTGAACCCTATGGGAGTCTCACTGATTAACAATGAACCCTGTGGGATTCGCACTGATTAAGACTGAACCCTGTGGGAGTCTCACTGATTAACAATGAACCCTATGGGAGTCTCACTGATTAACAATGAACCCTGTGGGAGTCTCACTGATTAACAATGAACCCTGTGGGAGTCTCACTGATTAACACTGAACCCTGTGGGAGTCTCACTGATTAACACTGAACCCTATGGGAGTCTCACTGATTAACAAAGAACCCTGTGGGAGTCGCACTGATTAACACTGAACCCTGTGGGAGTCTCACTGATTAACAATGAACCCTATGGGAGTCTCACTGATTAACACCGAACCCTATGGGAGTCTCACTGATTAACACTGAACCCTATGGGAGTCTCATTGATTAACACCGAACCCTATGGGAGTCTCACTGATTAACACTGGGCCTTGTGCGAGTCTCACTGATTAACACTGAACCCTGTGGGAGTCTCACTGATTAACACTGGACCCTTTGGGAGTCTCACTGATTAACACTGAACCCTGTGGGAGTCTCACTGATTAACACTGAACCCTATGGGAGTCTCACTGATTAACACTGAACCCTATGGGAGTCTCACTGATAAACACTGAACCCTGCGGGAGTCTCACTGATTAACACTGAACCCTATGGGAGTCTCACTGATTAACACCGAACCCTATGGGAGTCTCACTGATTAACACTGAACCCTATGGGAGTCTCACCGATTAATACTGAACCCTGTGGGAGTCTCATTGATTAAAACTGAACCCTGTGGGAGTCTCACTGATTAACACTGAACCCTGTGGGAGTCTCACTGATTAACACTGAACCCTATATGAGTCTCACTGATTAACACCGAACCCTATGGGAGTCTCACTGATTAACACTGAACCCTATGGGAGTCTCACTGATTAACACCGAACCCTATGGGAGTCTCACTGATTAACAATGAACCCTATGGGAGTCTCACCGATTAATACTGAACCATGTGGGAGTCTCATTGATTAAAACTGAACCCTGTGGGAGTCTCACTGATTAACACTGAACCCTATGGGAGTCTCACTGATTAACATTGAACCCTGTGGGAGTCTCACTGATTAACACTGAACCCTGTGGGAGTCTCACTGATTAACACTGAACCCTACGGGAGTCTCACTGATTAACCCTGAACCCTGTGGGAGTCTCACTGATTAACACTGAACCCTGTGGGAGTCTCACCGATTAATACTGACCCAATGGGAGTCTCACTGATTAACACTGGACCCTGTGGGAGTCTCACTGATTAACACTGAACCCTATGGGAATCTCGCTGATTAACACTGAACCCTGTGGGAGTCTCATTGATTAACACTGAACCCTATGGGAGTCTCACTGATTAACACTGAACCCTATGGGAGTCTCAATGATTTAAACTGTACCCAATGGGAGTTTCACTGATTAACACTGAACCCTATGGGAGTCTCACTGATTAACATTGAACCCTGTGGGAGTCTCACTGATTAACACTGAACCCTGTGGGAGTCTCACTGATTAACACTGAACCCTATGGGAGTCTCACTGATTAACATTGAACCCTGTGGGAGTCTCACTGATTAACACTGAACCCTGTGGGAGTCTCACTGATTAACACTGAACCCTACGGGAGTCTCACTGATTAACCCTGAACCCTGTGGGAGTCTCACTGATTAACACTGAACCCTGTGGGAGTCTCACTGATTAACACTGAACCCTATGGGAGTCTCACTGATTAACACTGAACCCTGTGGGAGTCTCACTGATTAACACTCAACCCTGTGGGAATCTCACTGATTAACACTGTACCCTATGGGAGTCTCACTGATTAACACTGAACCCTATGGGAGGCTCACTGATTAACACTGCACCCTGTGGGAGTCTCACTGATTAACACTGTACCCTGTGGGAGTCTCACTGATTAACACTGAACCCTATGGGAGTCTCACTGATTTACACTGAACCCTATGGGAGTCTCACTGATTAACACAGTACCCTATGGGAGTCTCACTGATTAACACTGAACCCTGTGGGAGTCTCACTGATTAACACTGAACCCTATGGAAGTCTCAATGATTAACACTGAACCCTGTGGGAGTCTCACTGATTAACACTGTACCCTATGGGAGTCTCACTGATTAACACTGAACCCTATGGGAGTCTCACTGATTAAAACTGAACCCTGTGGGAGTCTCACTGATTAACACTGTACCCTATGGGTGTCTCACTGATTAACACTGAAACCTGTGGGAATTTCACTGATTAACACTGAACCCTTTGGGAGTCTCACTGATTAACACTGAACCCTATGGGAGTCTCACTGATTAACAAAGAACCCTGTGGGAGTCGCACTGATTAACACTGAACCCTGTGGGAGTCTCACTGATTAACAATGAACCCTGTGGGAGTCTCACTGATTAACAATGAACCCTATGGGAGTCTCACTGATTAACAAAGAACCCTGTGGGAGTCGCACTGATTAACACTGAACCCTGTGGGAGTCTCACTGATTAACAATGAACCCTGTGGGAGTCTCACTGATTAACACTGAACCCTATGGGAGTCTCACTGATTAACAAAGAACCCTGTGGGAGTCTCACTGATTAACACTGAACCCTATGGGAGTCTCACTGATTAACACTGAACCCTATGGGAGTCTCACTGATAAACACTGAACCCTGTGGGAGTCTCACTGATTAACACTGAACCCTATGGGTGTCTCACTGATTAACACTGAACCCTGTGGGAGTCTCACTGATTAACACTGAAACCTGTGGGAATTTCACTGATTAACACTGAACCCTGTGGGAGTCTCACTGATTAACACTGAACCCTATGGGAGTCTCACTGATTAACAAAGAACCCTGTGGGAGTCGCACTGATTAACACTGACCCTGTGGGAGTCTCACTGATTAACAATGAACCCTATGGGAGTCTCACTGATTAACACCGAACCCTATGGGAGTCTCACTGATTAACACTGAACCCTATGGGAGTCTCATTGATTAACACCGAACCCTATGGGAGTCTCACTGATTAACACTGGGCCTTGTGGGAGTCTCACTGATTAACACTGAACCCTGTGGGAGTCTCACTGATTAACACTGGACCCTGTGGGAGTCTCACTGATTAACATTGAACCCTGTGGGAGTCTCACTGATTAACACTGAACCCTATTGGAGTCTCACTGATTAACACTGAGCCCTATGGGAGTCTCACTGATAAACACTGAACCCTGTGGGAGTCTCACTGATTAACACTGAACCCAATGGGAGTCTCACTGATTAACACTGAACCCTATGGGAGTCTCACTGATTAACACTGAACCCTATGGGAGTCTCACCGATTAATACTGAACCCTGTGGGAGTCTCATTGATTAAAACTGAACCCTGTGGGAGTCTCACTGATTAACACTGAACCCTGTGGGAGTCTCACTGATTAACACTGAACCCTATATGAGTCTCACTGATTAACACCGAACCCTATGGGAGTCTCACTGATTAACACTGAACCCTATGGGAGTCTCACTGATTAACACCGAACCCTATGGGTGTCTCATGATTAACACTGAACCCTATGGGAGTCTTACCGATTAATACTGAACCATGTGGGAGTCTCATTGATTAAAACTGAACCCTGTGGGAGTCTCACTGATTAACACTGAACCCTATGGGAGTCTCACCGATTAATACTGAACCATGTGGGAGTCTCATTGATTAAAACTGAACCCTGTGGGAGTCTCACTGATTAACACTGAACCCTATGGGAGTCTCACTGATTAACACTGAACCCTATGGGAGTCTCACTGATAAACACTGAACCCTGTGGGAGTCTCACTGATTAACACTGAACCCTATGGGTGTCTCACTGATTAACACTGAACCCTGTGGGAGTCTCACTGATTAACACTGAAACCTGTGGGAATTTCACTGATTAACACTGAACCCTGTGGTAGTCTCAATGATTAACACTGAACCCTAAGGGAGTCTCACTGATTAACACTGAACCCTATGGGAGTCTCACCGATTAATACTGACCCAATGGGAGTCTCACTGATTAACACTGAACCCTGTGGGAGTCTCACTGATTAACACTGAACCCTATGGGAATCTCGCTGATTAACACTGAACCCTGTGGGAGTCTCACTGATTAACACTGAACCCTATGGGAGTCTCACTGATTAACACTGAACCCTGTGAGAGTCTCACTGATTAACACTGGACCCTATGGGAGTCTCACTGATTAACACTGAACCCTGTGGGAGTCTCACTGATTAACACTGAACCCTATGGGAGTCTCACTGATTAACACTGAACCCTGTGGGAGTCTCACTGATTAACACTGAACCCTATGGGAGTCTCACTGATTAACACTGAACCCTATGGGAGTCTCACTGATTAACACTGAACCCTTTGGGAGTCTCACTGATTAACACTGAACCCTGTGGGAGTCTCACTGATTAACACTGAACCCTATGGGAGTCTCACCGATTAATACTGAACGCTGTGGGAGTCTCACTGATTAACACCGAACCCTATGGGAGTCTCACTGATTAACACTGAACCCTATGGGAGTCTCACTGATTAACACTGAACCCTATGGGAGTATCACTGATTAACACGAACCCTATGGGAGTCTCACTGATTAACACTGAACCGTATGGGAGTCTCACTGATTAACACTGAACCCTTTGGGAGTCTCACTGATTAACACTGAACCCTGTGGGAGTCTCACTGATTAACACTGAACCCTATGGGAGTCTCACCGATTAATACTGAACCATGTGGGAGTCTCATTGATTAAAACTGAACCCTGTGGGAGTCTCACTGATTAACACTGAACCCTATGGGAGTCTCACCGATTAATACTGAACCATGTGGGAGTCTCATTGATTAAAACTGAACCCTGTGGGAGTCTCACTGATTAACACTGAACCCTATGGGAGTCTCACTGATTAACACTGAACCCTATGGGAGTCTCACTGATAAACACTGAACCCTGTGGGAGTCTCACTGATTAACACTGAACCCTATGGGTGTCTCACTGATTAACACTGAACCCTGTGGGAGTCTCACTGTTTAACACTGAAACCTGTGGGAATTTCACTGATTAACACTGAACCCTGTGGTAGTCTCACTGATTAACACTGAACCCTAAGGGAGTCTCACTGATTAACACTGAACCCTATGGGAGTCTCACCGATTAATACTGACCCAATGGGAGTCTCACTGATTAACAATGAACCCTATGGGAGTCTCACTGATTAACAAAGAACCCTGTGGGAGTCGCACTGATTAACACTGAACCCTGTGGGAGTCTCACTGATTAACAATGAACCCTGTGGGAGTCTCACTGATTAACACTGAACCCTATGGGAGTCTCACTGATTAACAAAGAACCCTGTGGGAGTCTCACTGATTAACACTGAACCCTATGGGAGTCTCACTGATTAACACTGAACCCTATGGGAGTCTCACTGATAAACACTGAACCCTGTGGGAGTCTCACTGATTAACACTGAACCCTATGGGTGTCTCACTGATTAACACTGAACCCTGTGGGAGTCTCACTGATTAACACTGAAACCTGTGGGAATTTCACTGATTAACACTGAACCCTGTGGGAGTCTCACTGATTAACACTGAACCCTATGGGAGTCTCACTGATTAACAAAGAACCCTGTGGGAGTCGCACTGATTAACACTGACCCTGTGGGAGTCTCACTGATTAACAATGAACCCTATGGGAGTCTCACTGATTAACACCGAACCCTATGGGAGTCTCACTGATTAACACTGAACCCTATGGGAGTCTCATTGATTAACACCGAACCCTATGGGAGTCTCACTGATTAACACTGGGCCTTGTGGGAGTCTCACTGATTAACACTGAACCCTGTGGGAGTCTCACTGATTAACACTGGACCCTGTGGGAGTCTCACTGATTAACATTGAACCCTGTGGGAGTCTCACTGATTAACACTGAACCCTATGGGAGTCTCACTGATTAACACTGAGCCCTATGGGAGTCTCACTGATAAACACTGAACCCTGTGGGAGTCTCACTGATTAACACTGAACCCAATGGGAGTCTCACTGATTAACACTGAACCCTATGGGAGTCTCACTGATTAACACTGAACCCTATGGGAGTCTCACCGATTAATACTGAACCCTGTGGGAGTCTCATTGATTAAAACTGAACCCTGTGGGAGTCTCACTGATTAACACTGAACCCTGTGGGAGTCTCACTGATTAACACTGAACCCTATATGAGTCTCACTGATTAACACCGAACCCTATGGGAGTCTCACTGATTAACACTGAACCCTATGGGAGTCTCACTGATTAACACCGAACCCTATGGGTGTCTCATGATTAACACTGAACCCTATGGGAGTCTTACCGATTAATACTGAACCATGTGGGAGTCTCATTGATTAAAACTGAACCCTGTGGGAGTCTCACTGATTAACACTGAACCCTATGGGAGTCTCACCGATTAATACTGAACCATGTGGGAGTCTCATTGATTAAAACTGAACCCTGTGGGAGTCTCACTGATTAACACTGAACCCTATGGGAGTCTCACTGATTAACACTGAACCCTATGGGAGTCTCACTGATAAACACTGAACCCTGTGGGAGTCTCACTGATTAACACTGAACCCTATGGGTGTCTCACTGATTAACACTGAACCCTGTGGGAGTCTCACTGATTAACACTGAAACCTGTGGGAATTTCACTGATTAACACTGAACCCTGTGGTAGTCTCAATGATTAACACTGAACCCTAAGGGAGTCTCACTGATTAACACTGAACCCTATGGGAGTCTCACCGATTAATACTGACCCAATGGGAGTCTCACTGATTAACACTGAACCCTGTGGGAGTCTCACTGATTAACACTGAACCCTATGGGAATCTCGCTGATTAACACTGAACCCTGTGGGAGTCTCACTGATTAACACTGAACCCTATGGGAGTCTCACTGATTAACACTGAACCCTGTGAGAGTCTCACTGATTAACACTGGACCCTATGGGAGTCTCACTGATTAACACTGAACCCTGTGGGAGTCTCACTGATTAACACTGAACCCTATGGGAGTCTCACTGATTAACACTGAACCCTGTGGGAGTCTCACTGATTAACACTGAACCCTATGGGAGTCTCACTGATTAACACTGAACCCTATGGGAGTCTCACTGATTAACACTGAACCCTTTGGGAGTCTCACTGATTAACACTGAACCCTGTGGGAGTCTCACTGATTAACACTGAACCCTATGGGAGTCTCACCGATTAATACTGAACGCTGTGGGAGTCTCACTGATTAACACCGAACCCTATGGGAGTCTCACTGATTAACACTGAACCCTATGGGAGTCTCACTGATTAACACTGAACCCTATGGGAGTATCACTGATTAACACGAACCCTATGGGAGTCTCACTGATTAACACTGAACCGTATGGGAGTCTCACTGATTAACACTGAACCCTTTGGGAGTCTCACTGATTAACACTGAACCCTGTGGGAGTCTCACTGATTAACACTGAACCCTATGGGAGTCTCACCGATTAATACTGAACCATGTGGGAGTCTCATTGATTAAAACTGAACCCTGTGGGAGTCTCACTGATTAACACTGAACCCTATGGGAGTCTCACCGATTAATACTGAACCATGTGGGAGTCTCATTGATTAAAACTGAACCCTGTGGGAGTCTCACTGATTAACACTGAACCCTATGGGAGTCTCACTGATTAACACTGAACCCTATGGGAGTCTCACTGATAAACACTGAACCCTGTGGGAGTCTCACTGATTAACACTGAACCCTATGGGTGTCTCACTGATTAACACTGAACCCTGTGGGAGTCTCACTGTTTAACACTGAAACCTGTGGGAATTTCACTGATTAACACTGAACCCTGTGGTAGTCTCACTGATTAACACTGAACCCTAAGGGAGTCTCACTGATTAACACTGAACCCTATGGGAGTCTCACCGATTAATACTGACCCAATGGGAGTCTCACTGATTAACAATGAACCCTATGGGAGTCTCACTGATTAACAAAGAACCCTGTGGGAGTCGCACTGATTAACACTGAACCCTGTGGGAGTCTCACTGATTAACAATGAACCCTGTGGGAGTCTCACTGATTAACACTGAACCCTATGGGAGTCTCACTGATTAACAAAGAACCCTGTGGGAGTCTCACTGATTAACACTGAACCCTATGGGAGTCTCACTGATTAACACTGAACCCTATGGGAGTCTCACTGATAAACACTGAACCCTGTGGGAGTCTCACTGATTAACACTGAACCCTATGGGTGTCTCACTGATTAACACTGAACCCTGTGGGAGTCTCACTGATTAACACTGAAACCTGTGGGAATTTCACTGATTAACACTGAACCCTGTGGGAGTCTCACTGATTAACACTGAACCCTATGGGAGTCTCACTGATTAACAAAGAACCCTGTGGGAGTCGCACTGATTAACACTGACCCTGTGGGAGTCTCACTGATTAACAATGAACCCTATGGGAGTCTCACTGATTAACACCGAACCCTATGGGAGTCTCACTGATTAACACTGAACCCTATGGGAGTCTCATTGATTAACACCGAACCCTATGGGAGTCTCACTGATTAACACTGGGCCTTGTGGGAGTCTCACTGATTAACACTGAACCCTGTGGGAGTCTCACTGATTAACACTGGACCCTGTGGGAGTCTCACTGATTAACATTGAACCCTGTGGGAGTCTCACTGATTAACACTGAACCCTATGGGAGTCTCACTGATTAACACTGAGCCCTATGGGAGTCTCACTGATAAACACTGAACCCTGTGGGAGTCTCACTGATTAACACTGAACCCAATGGGAGTCTCACTGATTAACACTGAACCCTATGGGAGTCTCACTGATTAACACTGAACCCTATGGGAGTCTCACCGATTAATACTGAACCCTGTGGGAGTCTCATTGATTAAAACTGAACCCTGTGGGAGTCTCACTGATTAACACTGAACCCTGTGGGAGTCTCACTGATTAACACTGAACCCTATATGAGTCTCACTGATTAACACCGAACCCTATGGGAGTCTCACTGATTAACACTGAACCCTATGGGAGTCTCACTGATTAACACCGAACCCTATGGGTGTCTCATGATTAACACTGAACCCTATGGGAGTCTTACCGATTAATACTGAACCATGTGGGAGTCTCATTGATTAAAACTGAACCCTGTGGGAGTCTCACTGATTAACACTGAACCCTATGGGAGTCTCACCGATTAATACTGAACCATGTGGGAGTCTCATTGATTAAAACTGAACCCTGTGGGAGTCTCACTGATTAACACTGAACCCTATGGGAGTCTCACTGATTAACACTGAACCCTATGGGAGTCTCACTGATAAACACTGAACCCTGTGGGAGTCTCACTGATTAACACTGAACCCTATGGGTGTCTCACTGATTAACACTGAACCCTGTGGGAGTCTCACTGATTAACACTGAAACCTGTGGGAATTTCACTGATTAACACTGAACCCTGTGGTAGTCTCAATGATTAACACTGAACCCTAAGGGAGTCTCACTGATTAACACTGAACCCTATGGGAGTCTCACCGATTAATACTGACCCAATGGGAGTCTCACTGATTAACACTGAACCCTGTGGGAGTCTCACTGATTAACACTGAACCCTATGGGAATCTCGCTGATTAACACTGAACCCTGTGGGAGTCTCACTGATTAACACTGAACCCTATGGGAGTCTCACTGATTAACACTGAACCCTGTGAGAGTCTCACTGATTAACACTGGACCCTATGGGAGTCTCACTGATTAACACTGAACCCTGTGGGAGTCTCACTGATTAACACTGAACCCTATGGGAGTCTCACTGATTAACACTGAACCCTGTGGGAGTCTCACTGATTAACACTGAACCCTATGGGAGTCTCACTGATTAACACTGAACCCTATGGGAGTCTCACTGATTAACACTGAACCCTTTGGGAGTCTCACTGATTAACACTGAACCCTGTGGGAGTCTCACTGATTAACACTGAACCCTATGGGAGTCTCACCGATTAATACTGAACGCTGTGGGAGTCTCACTGATTAACACCGAACCCTATGGGAGTCTCACTGATTAACACTGAACCCTATGGGAGTCTCACTGATTAACACTGAACCCTATGGGAGTATCACTGATTAACACGAACCCTATGGGAGTCTCACTGATTAACACTGAACCGTATGGGAGTCTCACTGATTAACACTGAACCCTTTGGGAGTCTCACTGATTAACACTGAACCCTGTGGGAGTCTCACTGATTAACACTGAACCCTATGGGAGTCTCACCGATTAATACTGAACCATGTGGGAGTCTCATTGATTAAAACTGAACCCTGTGGGAGTCTCACTGATTAACACTGAACCCTATGGGAGTCTCACCGATTAATACTGAACCATGTGGGAGTCTCATTGATTAAAACTGAACCCTGTGGGAGTCTCACTGATTAACACTGAACCCTATGGGAGTCTCACTGATTAACACTGAACCCTATGGGAGTCTCACTGATAAACACTGAACCCTGTGGGAGTCTCACTGATTAACACTGAACCCTATGGGTGTCTCACTGATTAACACTGAACCCTGTGGGAGTCTCACTGTTTAACACTGAAACCTGTGGGAATTTCACTGATTAACACTGAACCCTGTGGTAGTCTCACTGATTAACACTGAACCCTAAGGGAGTCTCACTGATTAACACTGAACCCTATGGGAGTCTCACCGATTAATACTGACCCAATGGGAGTCTCACTGATTAACACTGAACCCTGTGGGAGTCTCACTGATTAACACTGAACCCTATGGGAATCTCGCTGATTAACACTGAACCCTGTGGGAGTCTCACTGATTAACACTGAACCCTATGGGAGTCTCACTGATTAACACTGAACCCTGTGAGAGTCTCACTGATTAACACTGGACCCTATGGGAGTCTCACTGATTAACACTGAACCCTGTGGGAGTCTCACTGATTAACACTGAACCCTATGGGAGTCTCACTGATTAACACTGAACCCTGTGGGAGTCTCACTGATTAACACTGAACCCTATGGGAGACTCACTGATTAACACTGAACCCTATGGGAGTCTCACTGATTAACACTGAACCCTTTGGGAGTCTCACTGATTAACACTGAACCCTGTGGGAGTCTCACTGATTAACACTGAACCCTATGGGAGTCTCACCGATTAATACTGAACGCTGTGGGAGTCTCACTGATTAACACCGAACCCTATGGGAGTCTCACTGATTAACACTGAACCCTATGGGAGTCTCACTGATTAACACTGAACCCTATGGGAGTATCACTGATTAACACCGAACCCTATGGGAGTCTCACTGATTAACACTGAACCCTATGTGAGTCTCACTGATTAACAATGAACCCTTTGGGAGTCTCACTGATTAACACTGAACCCTGTGGGAGTCTCACTGATTAACACTGAACCCTATGGGAGTCTCACCGATTAATACTGAACGCTGTGGGAGTCTCACTGATTAACACCGAACCCTATGGGAGTCTCACTGATTAACACTGAACCCTATGGGAGTCTCACCGATTAATACTGAACCCTGTGGGAGTCTCATTGATTAAAACTGAACCCTGTGGGAGTCTCACTGATTAACACTGAACCCTGTGGGAGTCTCACTGATTAACACTGAACCCTCTGGGAGTCTCACTGATTAACACTGAACCCTATGGGAGTCTCATTGGCTAACACTGAACCCTTTGGGAGTCTCACTGATTAACACTGAACCCTGTGGGAGTCTCACTGATTAACACTGAACCCTGTGGGAGTCTCACTGATTAACACTGAACCCTATGGGAGTCTCACTGATAAACACTGAACCCTATGGGAGTCTCACTGATTAACACTGAACCCTTTGGGAGTCTCACTGATTAACACTGAACCCTGTGGGAGTCTCACTGATTAACACTGAACCCTATGGGAGTCTCACCGATTAATACTGAACGCTGTGGGAGTCTCACTGATTAACACCGAACCCTATGGGAGTCTCACTGATTAACACTGAACCCTATGGGAGTCTCACTGATTAACACTGAACCCTATGGGAGTATCACTGATTAACACTGAACCCTATGGGAGTCTCACTGATTAACACTGAACCATATGGGAGTCTCACTGATTAACACTGAACCCTTTGGGAGTCTCACTGATTAACACTGAACCCTGTGGGAGTCTCACTGATTAACACTGAACCCTATGGGAGTCTCACCGATTAATACTGAACCATGTGGGAGTCTCATTGATTAAAACTGAACCCTGTGGGAGTCTCACTGATTAACACTGAACCCTATGGGAGTCTCACCGATTAATACTGAACCATGTGGGAGTCTCATTGATGAAAACTGAACCCTGTGGGAGTCTCACTGATTAACACTGAACCCTATGGGAGTCTCACTGATTAACACTGAACCCTATGGGAGTCTCACTGATAAACACTGAACCCTGTGGGAGTCTCACTGATTAACACTGAACCCTATGGGTGTCTCACTGATTAACACTGAACCCTGTGGGAGTCTCACTGTTTAACACTGAAACCTGTGGGAATTTCACTGATTAACACTGAACCCTGTGGTAGTCTCACTGATTAACACTGAACCCTAAGGGAGTCTCACTGATTAACACTGAACCCTATGGGAGTCTCACCGATTAATACTGACCCAATGGGAGTCTCACTGATTAACACTGAACCCTGTGGGAGTCTCACTGATTAACACTGAACCCTATGGGAATCTCGCTGATTAACACTGAACCCTGTGGGAGTCTCACTGATTAACACTGAACCCTATGGGAGTCTCACTGATTAACACTGAACCCTGTGAGAGTCTCACTGATTAACACGGGACCCTATGGGAGTCTCACTGATTAACACTGAACCCTGTGGGAGTCTCACTGATTAACACTGAACCCTATGGGAGTCTCACTGATTAACACTGAACCCTGTGGGAGTCTCACTGATTAACACTGAACCCTATGGGAGACTCACTGATTAACACTGAACCCTATGGGAGTCTCACTGATTAACACTGAAACCTTTGGGAGTCTCACTGATTAACACTGAACCCTGTGGGAGTCTCACTGATTAACACTGAACCCTATGGGAGTCTCACCGATTAATACTGAACGCTGTGGGAGTCTCACTGATTAACACCGAACCCTATGGGAGTATCACTGATTAACACTGAACCCTATGGGAGTCTCACTGATTAACACTGAACCCTATGGGAGTATCACTGATTAACACCGAACCCTATGGGAGTCTCACTGATTAACACTGAACCCTATGGGAGTCTCACTGATTAACAATGAACCCTTTGGGAGTCTCACTGATTAACACTGAACCCTGTGGGAGTCTCACTGATTAACACTGAACCCTATGGGAGTCTCACCGATTAATACTGAACGCTGTGGGAGTCTCACTGATTAACACCGAACCCTATGGGAGTCTCACTGATTAACACTGAACCCTATGGGAGTCTCACCGATTAATACTGAACCCTGTGGGAGTCTCATTGATTAAAACTGAACCATGTGGGAGTCTCACTGATTAACACTGAACCCTGTGGGAGTCTCACTGATTAACACTGAACCCTATGGGAGTCTCACTGATTAACACAGAACCCTATGGGAGTCTCATTGGCTAACACTGAACCCTTTGGGAGTCTCACTGATTAACACTGAACCCTGTGGGAGTCTCACTGATTAACACTGAACCCTATGGGAGTCTCACCGATTAATACTGAACCCTGTGGGAGTCTCATTGATTAAAACTGAACCATGTGGGAGTCTTACTGATTAACACTGAACCCTGTGGGAGTCTCACTGATTAACAATGAACCCTATGGGAGTCTCACTGATTAACACTGAACCCTATGGGAGTCTCATCGATGAACACTGAACCCTATGGGAGTCTCACCGATTAATACAGAACCCTGTGGGAGTCTCATTGTTTAAAACTGAACCCTTTGGGAGTCTCACTGATTAACACTGAACCCTGTGGGAGTCTCATTGATTAAGACTGAAACCCTGTGGGAGTCTCACTGATTAACACTGAACCTTATGGGAGTCTCAGTGATTAACACTGAACCCTATGGGAGTCTCACTGATTAACACTGAACGCTATGGAAGTCTCACTGATTACCACTGAACCCTGTGGGAGTCTCACTGATTAACACTGAACCCTGTGGGAGTCTCACTGATTAACACTGAACCCTATGGGAGTCTCACTGATTAACACTGCACCCTGTGGGAGCCCCACTGATTAACACTGAACCCTGTGGGAGTCTCACTGATTAACACTGAACCCTATGGGAGTCTCACCGATTAATACTGAACCACGTGGGAGTCTCATTGATGAAAACTGAACCCTGTGGGAGTCTCACTGATTAACACTGAACCCTATGGGAGTCTCACTGATTAACACTGAACCCTATGGGAGTCTCACTGATAAACACTGAACCCTGTGGGAGTCTCACTGATTAACACTGAACCCTATGGGTGTCTCACTGATTAACACTGAACCCTGTGGGAGTCTCACTGTTTAACACTGAAACCTGTGGGAATTTCACTGATTAACACTGAACCCTGTGGTAGTCTCACTGAATAACACTGAACCCTAAGGGAGTCTCACTGATTAACACTGAACCCTATGGGAGTCTCACCGATTAATACTGACCCAATGGGAGTCTCACTGATTAACACTGAACCCTGTGGGAGTCTCACTGATTAACACTGAACCCTATGGGAATCTCGCTGATTAACACTGAACCCTGTGGGAGTCTCACTGATTAACACTGAACCCTATGGGAGTCTCACTGATTAACACTGAACCCTGTGAGAGTCTCACTGATTAACACGGGACCCTATGGGAGTCTCACTGATTAACACTGAACCCTGTGGGAGTCTCACTGATTAACACTGAACCCTATGGGAGTCTCACTGATTAACACTGAACCCTGTGGGAGTCTCACTGATTAACACTGAACCCTATGGGAGACTCACTGATTAACACTGAACCCTATGGGAGTCTCACTGATTAACACTGAAACCTTTGGGAGTCTCACTGATTAACACTGAACCCTGTGGGAGTCTCACTGATTAACACTGAACCCTATGGGAGTCTCACCGATTAATACTGAACGCTGTGGGAGTCTCACTGATTAACACCGAACCCTATGGGAGTATCACTGATTAACACTGAACCCTATGGGAGTCTCACTGATTAACACTGAACCCTATGGGAGTATCACTGATTAACATCGAACCCTATGGGAGTCTCACTGATTAACACTGAACCCTATGGGAGTCTCACTGATTAACAATGAACCCTTTGGGAGTCTCACTGATTAACACTGAACCCTGTGGGAGTCTCACTGATTAACACTGAACCCTATGGGAGTCTCACCGATTAATACTGAACGCTGTGGGAGTCTCACTGATTAACACCGAACCCTATGGGAGTCTCACTGATTAACACTGAACCCTATGGGAGTCTCACCGATTAATACTGAACCCTGTGGGAGTCTCATTGATTAAAACTGAACCATGTGGGAGTCTCACTGATTAACACTGAACCCTGTGGGAGTCTCACTGATTAACACTGAACCCTATGGGAGTCTCACTGATTAACACAGAACCCTATGGGAGTCTCATTGGCTAACACTGAACCCTTTGGGAGTCTCACTGATTAACACTGAACCCTGTGGGAGTCTCACTGATTAACACTGAACCCTATGGGAGTCTCACCGATTAATACTGAACCCTGTGGGAGTCTCATTGATTAAAACTGAACCATGTGGGAGTCTTACTGATTAACACTGAACCCTGTGGGAGTCTCACTGATTAACAATGAACCCTATGGGAGTCTCACTGATTAACACTGAACCCTATGGGAGTCTCATCGATTAACACTGAACCCTATGGGAGTCTCACCGATTAATACAGAACCCTGTGGGAGTCTCATTGTTTAAAACTGAACCCTTTGGGAGTCTCACTGATTAACACTGAACCCTGTGGGAGTCTCATTGATTAAGACTGAAACCCTGTGGGAGTCTCACTGATTAACACTGAACCTTATGGGAGTCTCAGTGATTAACACTGAACCCTATGGGAGTCTCACTGATTAACACTGAACGCTATGGAAGTCTCACTGATTACCACTGAACCCTGTGGGAGTCTCACTGATTAACACTGAACCCTGTGGGAGTCTCACTGATTAACACTGAACCCTATGGGAGTCTCACTGATTAACACTGCACCCTGTGGGAGCCCCACTGATTAACACTGAACCCTGTGGGAGTCTCACTGATTAACACTGAACCCTGTGGGAGTCTCACTGATTAACACTGAACCCTGTGGGAGTCTCACTGATTAACACTGAACCCTGAGGGAGTCTCACTGATTAACACATGAACCCTGTGGGAGTCTCACTGATTAACACTGAACCCTATGGGAGTCTCACTGATTAACACTGAACCCTATGGGAGTATCACTGATTAACACCGAACCCTATGGGAGTCTCACTGATTAACACTGAACCCTATGGGAGTCTCACTGATTAACACCGAACCCTATGGGAGTCTCACTGATTAACACTGAACCCTATGGGAGTCCCACCGATTAATACTGAACCCTGTGGGAGTCTCATTGATTTAAACTGAACCCTGTGGGAGTCTCACTGATTAACACTGAACCGTGTGGGAGTCTCACTGATTAACACTGAACACTATGGGAGTCTCACTGATTAACACTGAACCCTATGGGAGTCTCATTGGCTAACACTGAACCCTTTGGGAGTCTCACTGATTAACACTGAACCCTGTGGGAGTCTCACTGATTAACATTGAACCCTATGGGAGTCTCACCGATTAATACTGAACCCTGTGGGAGTCTCATTGTTTAAAACTGAACCATGTGGGAGTCTTACTGATTAACACTGAACCCTGTGGGAGTCTCACTGATTAACACTGAACCCTATGGGAGTCTCACTGATTAACACTGAACCCTATGGGAGTCTCATTGATTAACACTGAACCCTGTGGGAGTCTCACTGATTAACACTGAACCCTGTGGGAGTCTCACTGATTAACACTGAACCCTATGGGAGTCTCACTGATTAACACTGAACCCTATGGGAGTCTCATTGGCTAACACTGAACCCTTTGGGAGTCTCACTGATTAACACTGAACCCTGTGGGAGTCTCACTGATTAACACTGAACCCTATGGGAGTCTCACCGATTAACACTGAACCCTGTGGGAGTCTCACTGATTAACACTGAACCCTATGGGAGTTTCATCGATTAACACTGAACCCTATGGGAGTCTCACCGATTAATACAGAACCCTGTGGGAGTCTCATTGTTTAAAACTGAACCCTTTGGGAGTCTCACTGATTAACACTGAACCCTGTGGGAGTCTCATTGATTAAGACTGAAACCCTGTGGGAGTCTCACTGATTAACACTGAACCTTATGGGAGTCTCAGTGATTAACACTGAACCCTATGGGAGTCTCACTGATTAACACTGAACGCTATGGAAGTCTCACTGATTACCACTGAACCCTGTGGGAGTCTCACTGATTAACACTGAACCCTGTGGGAGTCTCACTGATTAACACTGAACCCTATGGGAGTCTCACTGATTAACACTGCACCCTGTGGGAGCCCCACTGATTAACACTGAACCCTGTGGGAGTCTCACTGATTAACACTGAACCCTGTGGGAGTCTCACTGATTAACACTGAACCCTGTGGGAGTCTCACTGATTAACACTGAACCCTGAGGGAGTCTCACTGATTAACACATGAACCCTGTGGGAGTCTCACTGATTAACACTGAACCCTATGGGAGTCTCACTGATTAACACTGAACCCTATGGGAGTATCACTGATTAACACCGAACCCTATGGGAGTCTCACTGATTAACACTGAACCCTATGGGAGTCTCACTGATTAACACCGAACCCTATGGGAGTCTCACTGATTAACACTGAACCCTATGGGAGTCTCACCGATTAATACTGAACCCTGTGGGAGTCTCATTGATTAAAACTGAACCCTGTGGGAGTCTCACTGATTAACACTGAACCGTGTGGGAGTCTCACTGATTAACACTGAACACTATGGGAGTCTCACTGATTAACACTGAACCCTATGGGAGTCTCATTGGCTAACACTGAACCCTTTGGGAGTCTCACTGATTAACACTGAACCCTGTGGGAGTCTCACTGATTAACATTGAACCCTATGGGAGTCTCACCGATTAATACTGAACCCTTTGGGAGTCTCATTGTTTAAAACTGAACCATGTGGGAGTCTTACTGATTAACACTGAACCCTGTGGGAGTCTCACTGATTAACACTGAACCCTATGGGAGTCTCACTGATTAACACTGAACCCTATGGGAGTCTCATTGATTAACACTGAACCCTGTGGGAGTCTCACTGATTAACACTGAACCCTGTGGGAGTCTCACTGATTAACACTGAACCCTATGGGAGTCTCACTGATTAACACTGAACCCTATGGGAGTCTCATTGGCTAACACTGAACCCTTTGGGAGTCTCACTGATTAACACTGAACCCTGTGGGAGTCTCACTGATTAACACTGAACCCTATGGGAGTCTCTCCGATTAATACTGAACCCTGTGGGAGTTTCATTGATTAAAACTGAACCATGTGGGAGTCTTACTGATTAACACTGAACCCTGTGGGAGTCTCACTGATTAACAATGAACCCTATGGGAGTCTCACTGATTAACACTGAACCCTATGGGAGTTTCATCGATTAACACTGAACTCTATGGGAGTCTCACCGATTAATACAGAACCCTGTGGGAGTCTCATTGTTTAAAACTGAACCCTTTGGGAGTCTCACTGATTAACACTGAACCCTGTGGGAGTCTCATTGATTAAGACTGAAACCCTGTGGGAGTCTCACTGATTAACACTGAACCTTATGGGAGTCTCAGTGATTAACACTGAACCCTATGGGAGTCTCACTGATTAACACTGAACGCCATGGAAGTCTCACTGATTACCACTGAACCCTGTGGGAGTCTCACTAATTAACACTGAACCCTGTGGGAGTCTCACTGATTAACACTGAACCCTATGGGAGTCTCACTGATTAACACTGCACCCTGTGGGAGCCCCACTGATTAACACTGAACCCTGTGGGAGTCTCACTGATTAACACTGAACCCTGTGGGAGTCTCACTGATTAACACTGAACCCTGTGGGAGTCTCACTGATTAACACTGAACCCTGAGGGAGTCTCACTGATTAACACATGAACCCTGTGGGAGTCTCACTGATTAACACTGAACCCTATGGGAGTCTCACTGATTAACACTGAACCCTATGGGAGTATCACTGATTAACACCGAACCCTATGGGAGTCTCACTGATTAACACTGAACCCTATGGGAGTCTCACTGATTAACACCGAACCCTATGGGAGTCTCACTGATTAACACTGAACCCTATGGGAGTCTCACCGATTAATACTGAACCCTGTGGGAGTCTCATTGATTAAAACTGAACCCTGTGGGAGTCTCACTGATTAACACTGAACCCTGTGGGAGTCTCATTGATTAAGACTGAAACCCTGTGGGAGTCTCACTGATTAACACTGAACCTTATGGGAGTCTCAGTGATTAACACTGAACCCTATGGGAGTCTCACTGATTAACACTGAACGCTATGGAAGTCTCACTGATTACCACTGAACCCTGTGGGAGTCTCACTGATTAACACTGAACCCTGTGGGAGTCTCACTGATTAACACTGAACCCTATGGGAGTCTCACTGATTAACACTGCACCCTGTGGGAGCCCCACTGATTAACACTGAACCCTGTGGGAGTCTCACTGATTAACACTGAACCCTGTGGGAGTCTCACTGATTAACACTGAACCCTGTGGGAGTCTCACTGATTAACACTGAACCCTGAAGGAGTCTCACTGATTAACACATGAACCCTGTGGGAGTCTCACCGATTAACACTGAACCCTATGGGAGTCTCACTGATTAAAACTGAACCCTGTGGGAGTCTCACTGATTAACACTGAACCCTGTGGGAGTCTCACTGATTAACACTGAACCCTATGGGAGTCTCACTGATTAACACTGAACCCTATGGGAGTCTCATTGGCTAACACTGAACCCTTTGGGAGTCTCACTGATTAACACTGAACCCTGTGGGAGTCTCACTGATTAACACTGAACCCTATGGGAGTCTCACCGATTAATACTGAACCCTGTGGGAGTCTCATTGATTAAAACTGAACCATGTGGGAGTCTTACTGATTAACACTGAACCCTGAGGGAGTCTCACTGATTAACAATGAACCCTATGGGAGTCTCACTGATTAACACTGAACCCTATGGGAGTCTCATCGATTAACACTGAACCCTATGGGAGTCTCACCGATTAATACAGAACCCTGTGGGAGTCTCATTGATTAAGACTGAAACCCTGTGGGAGTCTCACTGATTAACACTGAACCTTATGGGAGTCTCAGTGATTAACACTGAACCCTGTGGGAGTCTCATTGATTAAGACTGAAACCCTGTGGGAGTCTCACTGATTAACACTGAACCTTATGGGAGTCTCAGTGATTAACACTGAACCCTATGGGAGTCTCACTGATTAACACTGAACGCTATGGAAGTCTCACTGATTACCACTGAACCCTGTGGGAGTCTCACTGATTAACACTGAACCCTGTGGGAGTCTCACTGATTAACACTGAACCCTATGGGAGTCTCACTGATTAACACTGCACCCTGTGGGAGCCCCACTGATTAACACTGAACCCTGTGGGAGTCTCACTGATTAACACTGAACCCTGTGGGAGTCTCACTGATTAACACTGAACCCTGTGGGAGTCTCACTGATTAACACTGAACCCTGAGGGAGTCTCACTGATTAACACATGAACCCTGTGGGAGTCTCACTGATTAACACTGAACCCTATGGGAGTCTCACTGATTAACACTGAACCCTATGGGAGTATCACTGATTAACACCGAACCCTATGGGAGTCTCACTGATTAACACTGAACCCTATGGGAGTCTCACTGATTAACACCGAACCCTATGGGAGTCTCACTGATTAACACTGAACCCTATGGGAGTCTCACCGATTAATACTGAACCCTGTGGGAGTCTCATTGATTAAAACTGAACCCTGTGGGAGTCTCACTGATTAACACTGAACCGTGTGGGAGTCTCACTGATTAACACTGAACACTATGGGAGTCTCACTGATTAACACTGAACCCTATGGGAGTCTCATTGGCTAACACTGAACCCTTTGGGAGTCTCACTGATTAACACTGAACCCTGTGGGAGTCTCACTGATTAACATTGAACCCTATGGGAGTCTCACCGATTAATACTGAACCCTGTGGGAATCTCATTGTTTAAAACTGAACCATGTGGGAGTCTTACTGATTAACACTGAACCCTGTGGGAGTCTCACTGATTAACACTGAACCCTATGGGAGTCTCACTGATTAACACTGAACCCTATGGGAGTCTCATTGATTAACACTGAACCCTGTGGGAGTCTCACTGATTAACACTGAACCCTGTGGGAGTCTCACTGATTAACACTGAACCCTATGGGAGTCTCATTGATTAACACTGAACCCTATGGGAGTCTCATTGGCTAACACTGAACCCTTTGGGAGTCTCACTGATTAACACTGAACCCTGTGGGAGTCTCACTGATTAACACTGAACCCTATGGGAGTCTCACCGATTAATACTGAACCCTGTGGGAGTTTCATTGATTAAAACTGAACCATGTGGGAGTCTTACTGATTAACACTGAACCCTGTGGGAGTCTCACTGATTAACAATGAACCCTATGGGAGTCTCACTGATTAACACTGAACCCTATGGGAGTTTCATCGATTAACACTGAACCCTATGGGAGTCTCACCGATTAATACAGAACCCTGTGGGAGTCTCATTGTTTAAAACTGAACCCTTTGGGAGTCTCACTGATTAACACTGAACCCTGTGGGAGTCTCATTGATTAAGACTGAAACCCTGTGGGAGTCTCACTGATTAACACTGAACCTTATGGGAGTCTCAGTGATTAACACTGAACCCTATGGGAGTCTCACTGATTAACACTGAACGCTATGGAAGTCTCACTGATTACCACTGAACCCTGTGGGAGTCTCACTGATTAACACTGAACCCTGTGGGAGTCTCACTGATTAACACTGAACCCTATGGGAGTCTCACTGATTAACACTGCACCCTGTGGGAGCCCCACTGATTAACACTGAACCCTGTGGGAGTCTCACTGATTAACACTGAACCCTGTGGGAGTCTCACTGATTAACACTGAACCCTGTGGGAGTCTCACTGATTAACACTGAACCCTGAGGGAGTCTCACTGATTAACACATGAACCCTGTGGGAGTCTCACTGATTAACACTGAACCCTGTGGGAGTCTCACTGATTAACACTGAACCTTATGGGAGTCTCAGTGATTAACACTGAACCCTATGGGAGTCTCACTGATTAACACTGAACGCTATGGAAGTCTCACTGATTACCACTGAACCCTGTGGGAGTCTCACTGATTAACACTGAACCCTGTGGGAGTCTCACTGATTAACACTGAACCCTATGGGAGTCTCACTGATTAACACTGCACCCTGTGGGAGCCCCACTGATTAACACTGAACCCTGTGGGAGTCTCATTGATTAAGACTGAAACCCTGTGGGAGTCTCACTGATTAACACTGAACCCTATGGGAGTCTCACCGATTAATACTGAACCCTGTGGGAGTTTCATTGATTAAAACTGAACCATGTGGGAGTCTTACTGATTAACACTGAACCCTGTGGGAGTCTCACTGATTAACAATGAACCCTATGGGAGTCTCACTGATTAACACTGAACCCTATGGGAGTTTCATCGATTAACACTGAACCCTATGGGAGTCTCACCGATTAATACAGAACCCTGTGGGAGTCTCATTGTTTAAAACTGAACCCTTTGGGAGTCTCACTGATTAACACTGAACCCTGTGGGAGTCTCATTGATTAAGACTGAAACCCTGTGGGAGTCTCACTGATTAACACTGAACCTTATGGGAGTCTCAGTGATTAACACTGAACCCTATGGGAGTCTCACTGATTAACACTGAACGCTATTGAAGTCTCACTGATTACCACTGAACCCTGTGGGAGTCTCACTGATTAACACTGAACCCTGTGGGAGTCTCACTGATTAACACTGAACCCTATGGGAGTCTCACTGATTAACACTGCACCCTGTGGGAGCCCCACTGATTAACACTAAACCCTGTGGGAGTCTCACTGATTAACACTGAACCCTGTGGGAGTCTCACTGATTAACACTGAACCCTGTGGGAGTCTCACTGATTAACACTGAACCCTGAGGGAGTCTCACTGATTAACACATGAACCCTGTGGGAGTCTCACTGATTAACACTGAACCCTGTGGGAATCTCACTGATTAACACTGAACCATATGGGAGTCTCAGTGATTAACACTGAACCCTATGGGAGTCTCACTGATTAACACTGAACGCTATGGAAGTCTCACTGATTACCACTGAACCCTGTGGGAGTCTCACTGATTAACACTGAACCCTGTGGGAGTCTCACTGATTAACACTGAACCCTATGGG
Organism: Petromyzon marinus; assembly: GCF_048934315.1. Taxonomy (NCBI): domain Eukaryota; kingdom Metazoa; phylum Chordata; class Hyperoartia; order Petromyzontiformes; family Petromyzontidae; genus Petromyzon; species Petromyzon marinus. The sequence continues at coordinate 2,423,232 of NW_027423501.1, forward strand.
AAGTCTCACTGATTAACACTGCACCCTGTGGGAGCCCCACTGATTAACACTGAACCCTGTGGGAGTCTCACTGATTAACACTGAACCCTGTGGGAGTCTCACTGATTAACACTGAACCCTGTGGGAGTCTCACTGATTAACACTGAACCCTGAAGGAGTCTCACTGATTAACACATGAACCCTGTGGGAGTCTCACTGATTAACACTGAACTCTATGGGAGTCTCACTGATTAACACTGAACCCTATGGGAGTATCACTGATTAACACCGAACCCTATGGGAGTCTCACTGATTAACACTGAACCCTATGGGAGTCTCACTGATTAACACCGAACCCTATGGGAGTCTCACTGATTAACACTGAACCCTATGGGAGTCTCACCGATTAATACTGAACCCTGTGGGAGTCTCATTGATTGAAACTGAACCCTGTGGGAGTCTCACTGATTAACACTGAACCCTGTGGGAGTCTCACTGATTAACACTGAACCCTATGGGAGTCTCACTGATTAACAATGAAACCTATGGGAGTCTCATTGGCTAACACTGAACCCTTTGGGAGTCTCACTGATTAACACTGAACCCTGTGGGAGTCTCACTGATTAACACTGAACCCTATGGGAGTCTCACCGATTAATACTGAACCCTGTGGGAGTCTCATTGTTTAAAACTGAACCATGTGGGAGTCTTACTGATTAACACTGAACCCTGTGGGAGTCTCACTGATTAACACTGAACCCTATGGGAGTCTCACTGATTAACACTGAACCCTATGGGAGTCTCATTGATTAACACTGAACCCTGTGGGAGTCTCACTGATTAACACTGAACCCTGTGGGAGTCTCACTGATTAACACTGAACCCTATGGGAGTCTCACTGATTAACACTGAACCCTATGGGAGTCTCATTGGCTAACACTGAACCCTTTGGGAGTCTCACTGATTAACACTGAACCCTGTGGGAGTCTCACTGATTAACACTGAACCCTATGGGAGTCTCACCGATTAATACTGAACCCTGTGGGAGTCTCATTGATTAAAACTGAACCATGTGGGAGTCTTACTGATTAACACTGAACCCTGTGGGAGTCTCACTGATTAACAATGAACCCTATGGGAGTCTCACTGATTAACACTGAACCCTATGGGAGTCTCATCGATTAACACTGAACCCTATGGGAGTCTCACCGATTAATACAGAACCCTGTGGGAGTCTCATTGTTTAAAACTGAACCCTTTGGGAGTCTCACTGATTAACACTGAACCCTGTGGGAGTCTCATTGATTAAGACTGAAACCCTGTGGGAGTCTCACTGATTAACACTGAACCTTATGGGAGTCTCAGTGATTAACACTGAACCCTATGGGAGTCTCACTGATTAACACTGAACGCTATGGAAGTCTCACTGATTACCACTGAACCCTGTGGGAGTCTCACTGATTAACACTGAACCCTGTGGGAGTCTCACTGTTTAACACTGAACCCTATGGGAGTCTCACTGATTAACACTGCACCCTGTGGGAGCCCCACTGATTAACACTGAACCCTGTGGGAGTCTCACTGATTAACTCTGAACCCTGTGGGAGTCTCACTGATTAACACTGAACCCTGTGGGAGTCTCACTGATTAACACTGAACCCTATGGGAAGTCTCACTGATTAACACTGCACCCTGTGGGAGCCCCACTGATTAACACTGAACCCTGTGGGAGTCTCACTGATTAACACTGAACCCTGTGGGAGTCTCACTGATTAACACTGAACCCTGTGGGAGTCTCACTGATTAACACTGAACCCTGAAGGAGTCTCACTGATTAACACATGAACCCTGTGGGAGTCTCACTGATTAACACTGAACTCTATGGGAGTCTCACTGATTAACACTGAACCCTATGGGAGTATCACTGATTAACACCGAACCCTATGGGAGTCTCACTGATTAACACTGAACCCTATGGGAGTCTCACTGATTAACACCGAACCCTATGGGAGTCTCACTGATTAACACTGAACCCTATGGGAGTCTCACCGATTAATACTGAACCCTGTGGGAGTCTCATTGATTGAAACTGAACCCTGTGGGAGTCTCACTGATTAACACTGAACCCTGTGGGAGTCTCACTGATTAACACTGAACCCTATGGGAGTCTCACTGATTAACAATGAAACCTATGGGAGTCTCATTGGCTAACACTGAACCCTTTGGGAGTCTCACTGATTAACACTGAACCCTGTGGGAGTCTCACTGATTAACACTGAACCCTATGGGAGTCTCACCGATTAATACTGAACCCTGTGGGAGTCTCATTGTTTAAAACTGAACCATGTGGGAGTCTTACTGATTAACACTGAACCCTGTGGGAGTCTCACTGATTAACACTGAACCCTATGGGAGTCTCACTGATTAACACTGAACCCTATGGGAGTCTCATTGATTAACACTGAACCCTGTGGGAGTCTCACTGATTAACACTGAACCCTGTGGGAGTCTCACTGATTAACACTGAACCCTATGGGAGTCTCACTGATTAACACTGAACCCTATGGGAGTCTCATTGGCTAACACTGAACCCTTTGGGAGTCTCACTGATTAACACTGAACCCTGTGGGAGTCTCACTGATTAACACTGAACCCTATGGGAGTCTCACCGATTAATACTGAACCCTGTGGGAGTCTCATTGATTAAAACTGAACCATGTGGGAGTCTTACTGATTAACACTGAACCCTGTGGGAGTCTCACTGATTAACAATGAACCCTATGGGAGTCTCACTGATTAACACTGAACCCTATGGGAGTCTCATCGATTAACACTGAACCCTATGGGAGTCTCACCGATTAATACAGAACCCTGTGGGAGTCTCATTGTTTAAAACTGAACCCTTTGGGAGTCTCACTGATTAACACTGAACCCTGTGGGAGTCTCATTGATTAAGACTGAAACCCTGTGGGAGTCTCACTGATTAACACTGAACCTTATGGGAGTCTCAGTGATTAACACTGAACCCTATGGGAGTCTCACTGATTAACACTGAACGCTATGGAAGTCTCACTGATTACCACTGAACCCTGTGGGAGTCTCACTGATTAACACTGAACCCTGTGGGAGTCTCACTGTTTAACACTGAACCCTATGGGAGTCTCACTGATTAACACTGCACCCTGTGGGAGCCCCACTGATTAACACTGAACCCTGTGGGAGTCTCACTGATTAACTCTGAACCCTGTGGGAGTCTCACTGATTAACACTGAACCCTGTGGGAGTCTCACTGATTAACACTGAACCCTGAGGGAGTCTCACTGATTAACACATGAACCCTGTGGGAGTCTCACTGATTAACACTGAACCCTATGGGAGTCTCACTGATTAACACTGAACCCTATGGGAGTATCACTGATTAACACCGAACCCTATGGGAGTCTCACTGATTAACACTGAACCCTATGGGAGTCTCACTGATTAACACCGAACCCTATGGGAGTCTCACTGATTAACACTGAACCCTATGGGAGTCTCACCGATTAATACTGAACCCTGTGGGAGTCTCATTGATTAAAACTGAACCCTGTGGGAGTCTCACTGATTAACACTGAACCGTGTGGGAGTCTCACTGATTAACACTGAACCCTATGGGAGTCTCACTGATTAACACTGAACCCTATGGGAGTCTCATTGACTAACACTGAACCCTTTGGGAGTCTCACTGATTAACACTGAACCCTGTGGGAGTCTCACTGATTAACACTGAACCCTATGGGAGTCTCACCGATTAATACTGAACCCTGTGGGAGTCTCATTGTTTAAAACTGAACCATGTGGGAGTCTTACTGATTAACACTGAACCCTGTGGGAGTCTCACTGATTAACACTGAACCCTATGGGAGTCTCACTGATTAACACTGAACCCTATGGGAGTCTCATTGATTAACACTGAACCCTGTGGGAGTCTCACTGATTAACACTGAACCCTGTGGGAGTCTCACTGATTAACACTGAACCCTGTGGGAGTCTCACTGATTAACACTGAACCCTATGGGAGTCTCACCGATTAATACTGAACCCTGTGGGAGTCTCATTGTTTAAAACTGAACCATGTGGGAGTCTTACTGATTAACACTGAACCCTGTGGGAGTCTCACTGATTAACACTGAACCCTATGGGAGTCTCACTGATTAACACTGAACCCTATGGGAGTCTCATTGATTAACACTGAACCCTGTGGGAGTCTCACTGATTAACACTGAACCCTGTGGGAGTCTCACTGATTAACACTGAACCCTATGGGAGTCTCACTGATTAACACTGAACCCTATGGGAGTCTCATTGGCTAACACTGAACCCTTTGGGAGTCTCACTGATTAACACTGAACCCTGTGGGAGTCTCACTGATTAACACTGAACCCTATGGGAGTCTCACCGATTAATACTGAACCCTGTGGGAGTTTCATTGATTAAAACTGAACCATGTGGGAGTCTTACTGATTAACACTGAACCCTGTGGGAGTCTCACTGATTAACAATGAACCCTATGGGAGTCTCACTGATTAACACTGAACCCTATGGGAGTCTCATCGATTAACACTGAACCCTATGGGAGTCTCACCGATTAATACAGAACCCTGTGGGAGTCTCATTGTTTAAAATTGAACCCTTTGGGAGTCTCACTGATTAACACTGAACCCTGTGGGAGTCTCATTGATTAAGACTGAAACCCTGTGGGAGTCTCACTGATTAACACTGAACCTTATGGGAGTCTCAGTGATTAACACTGATCCCTATGGGAGTCTCACTGATTAACACTGAACGCTATGGAAGTCTCACTGATTACCACTGAACCTTGTGGGAGTCTCACTGATTAACACTGAACCCTGTGGGAGTCTCACTGATTAACACTGAACCCTATGGGAGTCTCATTGATTAACACTTCACCCTGTGGGAGCCCCACTGATTAACACTGAACCCTGTGGGAGTCTCACTGATTAACACTGAACCCTATGGGAGTCTCACCGATTAATACTGAACCCTGTGGGAGTCTCATTGATTAAAACTGAACCCTGTGGGAGTCTCACTGATTAACACTGAACCGTGTGGGAGTCTCACTGATTAACACTGAACCCTATGGGAGTCTCACTGATTAACACTGAACCCTATGGGAGTCTCATTGACTAACACTGAACCCTTTGGGAGTCTCACTGATTAACACTGAACCCTGTGGGAGTCTCACTGATTAACACTGAACCCTATGGGAGTCTCACCGATTAATACTGAACCCTGTGGGAGTCTCATTGTTTAAAACTGAACCATGTGGGAGTCTTACTGATTAACACTGAACCCTGTGGGAGTCTCACTGATTAACACTGAACCCTATGGGAGTCTCACTGATTAACACTGAACCCTATGGGAGTCTCATTGATTAACACTGAACCCTGTGGGAGTCTCACTGATTAACACTGAACCCTGTGGGAGTCTCACTGATTAACACTGAACCCTGTGGGAGTCTCACTGATTAACACTGAACCCTATGGGAGTCTCACCGATTAATACTGAACCCTGTGGGAGTCTCATTGTTTAAAACTGAACCATGTGGGAGTCTTACTGATTAACACTGAACCCTGTGGGAGTCTCACTGATTAACACTGAACCCTATGGGAGTCTCACTGATTAACACTGAACCCTATGGGAGTCTCATTGATTAACACTGAACCCTGTGGGAGTCTCACTGATTAACACTGAACCCTGTGGGAGTCTCACTGATTAACACTGAACCCTATGGGAGTCTCACTGATTAACACTGAACCCTATGGGAGTCTCATTGGCTAACACTGAACCCTTTGGGAGTCTCACTGATTAACACTGAACCCTGTGGGAGTCTCACTGATTAACACTGAACCCTATGGGAGTCTCACCGATTAATACTGAACCCTGTGGGAGTTTCATTGATTAAAACTGAACCATGTGGGAGTCTTACTGATTAACACTGAACCCTGTGGGAGTCTCACTGATTAACAATGAACCCTATGGGAGTCTCACTGATTAACACTGAACCCTATGGGAGTCTCATCGATTAACACTGAACCCTATGGGAGTCTCACCGATTAATACAGAACCCTGTGGGAGTCTCATTGTTTAAAATTGAACCCTTTGGGAGTCTCACTGATTAACACTGAACCCTGTGGGAGTCTCACTGATTAACACTGAACCCTGTGGGAGTCTCACTGATTAACACTGAACCTTATGGGAGTCTCAGTGATTAACACTGATCCCTATGGGAGTCTCACTGATTAACACTGAACGCTATGGAAGTCTCACTGATTACCACTGAACCTTGTGGGAGTCTCACTGATTAACACTGAACCCTGTGGGAGTCTCACTGATTAACACTGAACCCTATGGGAGTCTCATTGATTAACACTGCACCCTGTGGGAGCCCCACTGATTAACACTGAACCCTGTGGGAGTCTCACTGATTAACACTGAACCCTATGGGAGTCTCACCGATTAATACTGAACCCTGTGGGAGTCTCATTGTTTAAAACTGAACCATGTGGGAGTCTTACTGATTAACACTGAACCCTGTGGGAGTCTCACTGATTAACACTGAACCCTATGGGAGTCTCACTGATTAACACTGAACCCTATGGGAGTCTCATTGATTAACACTGAACCCTGTGGGAGTCTCACTGATTAACACTGAACCCTGTGGGAGTCTCACTGATTAACACTGAACCCTATGGGAGTCTCACCGATTAATACTGAACCCTGTGGGAGTCTCATTGTTTAAAACTGAACCATGTGGGAGTCTTACTGATTAACACTGAACCCTGTGGGAGTCTCACTGATTAACACTGAACCCTATGGGAGTCTCACTGATTAACACTGAACCCTATGGGAGTCTCATTGATTAACACTGAACCCTGTGGGAGTCTCACTGATTAACACTGAACCCTGTGGGAGTCTCACTGATTAACACTGAACCCTATGGGAGTCTCACTGATTAACACTGAACCCTATGGGAGTCTCATTGGCTAACACTGAACCCTTTGGGAGTCTCACTGATTAACACTGAACCCTGTGGGAGTCTCACTGATTAACACTGAACCCTATGGGAGTCTCACCGATTAATACTGAACCCTGTGGGAGTTTCATTGATTAAAACTGAACCATGTGGGAGTCTTACTGATTAACACTGAACCCTGTGGGAGTCTCACTGATTAACAATGAACCCTATGGGAGTCTCACTGATTAACACTGAACCCTATGGGAGTCTCATCGATTAACACTGAACCCTATGGGAGTCTCACCGATTAATACAGAACCCTGTGGGAGTCTCATTGTTTAAAATTGAACCCTTTGGGAGTCTCACTGATTAACACTGAACCCTGTGGGAGTCTCATTGATTAAGACTGAAACCCTGTGGGAGTCTCACTGATTAACACTGAACCTTATGGGAGTCTCAGTGATTAACACTGATCCTTATGGGAGTCTCACTGATTAACACTGAACGCTATGGAAGTCTCACTGATTACCACTGAACCTTGTGGGAGTCTCACTGATTAACACTGAACCCTGTGGGAGTCTCACTGATTAACACTGAACCCTATGGGAGTCTCACTGATTAACACTGCACCCTGTGGGAGCCCCACTGATTAACACTGAACCCTGTGGGAGTCTCACTGATTAACACTGAACCCTGTGGGAGTCTCACTGATTAACACTGAACCCTGTGGGAGTCTCACTGATTAACACTGAACCCTGAGGGAGTCTCACTGATTAACACATGAACCCTGTGGGAGTCTCACTGATTAACACTGAACCCTATGGGAGTCTCACTGATTAACACTGAACCCTATGGGAGTATCACTGATTAACACCGAACCCTATGGGAGTCTCACTGATTAACACTGAACCCTATGGGAGTCTCACTGATTAACACCGAACCCTATGGGGGTCTCACTGATTAACACTGAACCCTATGGGAGTCTCACCGATTAATACTGAACCCTGTGGGAGTCTCATTGATTCAAACTGAACCCTGTGGGAGTCTCACTGATTAACACTGAACCCTGTGGGAGTCTCATTGATTAAGACTGAAACACTGTGGGAGTCTCACTGATTAACACTGAACCTTATGGGAGTCTCAGTGATTAACACTGAACCCTATGGGAGTCTCACTGATTAACACTGAACGCTATGGAAGTCTCACTGATTACCACTGAACCCTGTGGGAGTCTCACTGATTAACACTGAACCCTGTGGGAGTCTCACTGATTAACACTGAACCCTATGGGAGTCTCACTGATTAACACTGCACCCTGTGGGAGCCCCACTGATTAACACTGAACCCTGTGGGAGTCTCACTGATTAACACTGAACCCTGTGGGAGTCTCACTGATTAACAATGAACCCTGTGGGAGTCTCACTGATTAACACTGAACCCTGAAGGAGTCTCACTGATGAACACATGAACCCTGTGGGAGTCTCACTGATTAACACTGAACCCTATGGGAGTCTCACTGATTAACACTGAACCCTATGGGAGTATCACTGACTAACACCGAACCCTATGGGAGTCTCACTGATTAACACTGAACCCTATGGGAGTCTCACTGATTAACACCGAACCCTATGGGAGTCTCACTGATTAACACTGAACCCTATGGGAGTCTCACCGATTAATACTGAACCCTGTGGGAGTCTCATTGATTGAAACTGAACCCTGTGGGAGTCTCACTGATTAACACTGAACCCTGTGGGAGTCTCACTGATTAACACTGAACCCTATGGGAGTCTCACTGATTAACACTGAACCCTATGGGAGTCTCATTGGCTAACACTGAACCCTTTGGGAGTCTCACTGTTTAACACTGAACCCTGTGGGAGTCTCACTGATTAACACTGAACCCTATGGGAGTCTCACCGATTAATACTGAACCCTGTGGGAGTCTCATTGTTTAAAACTGAACCATGTGGGAGTCTTACTGATTAACACTGAACCCTGTGGGAGTCTCACTGATTAACACTGAACCCTATGGGAGTCTCACTGATTAACACTGAACCCTATGGGAGTCTCATTGATTAACACTGAACCCTGTGGGAGTCTCACTGATTAACACTGAACCCTGTGGGAGTCTCACTGATTAACACTGAACCCTATGGGAGTCTCACTGATTAACACTGAACCCTATGGGAGTCTCATTGGCTAACACTGAACCCTTTGGGAGTCTCACTGATTAACACTGAACCCTGTGGGAGTCTCACTGATTAACACTGAACCCTATGGGAGTCTCACCGATTAATACTGAACCCTGTGGGAGTCTCATTGATTAAAACTGAACCATGTGGGAGTCTTACTGATTAACACTGAACCCTGTGGGAGTCTCACTGATTAACAATGAACCCTATGGGAGTCTCACTGATTAACACTGAACCCTATGGGAGTCTCATCGATTAACACTGAACCCTATGGGAGTCTCACCGATTAATACAGAACCCTGTGGGAGTCTCATTGTTTAAAACTGAACCCTTTGGGAGTCTCACTGATTAACACTGAACCCTGTGGGAGTCTCATTGATTAAGACTGAAACCCTGTGGGAGTCTCACTGATTAACACTGAACCTTATGGGAGTCTCAGTGATTAACACTGAACCCTATGGGAGTCTCACTGATTAACACTGAACGCTATGGAAGTCTCACTGATTACCATTGAACCCTGTGGGAGTCTCACTGATTAACACTGAACCCTGTGGGAGTCTCACTGATTAACACTGAACCCTATGGGAGTCTCACTGATTAACACTGCACCCTGTGGGAGCCCCACTGATTAACACTGAACCCTGTGGGAGTCTCACTGATTAACACTGAACCCTGTGGGAGTCTCACTGATTAACACTGAACCCTGTGGGAGTCTCACTGATTAACACTGACCCCTGAGGGAGTCTCACTGATTAACACATGAACCCTGTGGGAGTCTCACTGATTAACACTGAACCCTATGGGAGTCTCACTGATTAACACTGAACCCTATGGGAGTATCACTGATTAACACCGAACCCTATGGGAGTCTCACTGATTAACACTGAACCCTATGGGAGTCTCACTGATTAACACCGAACCCTATGGGAGTCTCACTGATTAACACTGAACCCTATGGGAGTCTCACCGATTAATACTGAACCCTGTGGGAGTCTCATTGATTAAAACTGAACCCTGTGGGAGTCTCACTGATTAACACTGAACCCTGTGGGAGTCTCACTGATTAACACTGAACCCTATGGGAGTCTCACTGATTAACACTGAACCCTATGGGAGTCTCATTGGCTAACACTGAACCCTTTGGGAGTCTCACTGATTAACACTGAACCCTGTGGGAGTCTCACTGATTAACACTGAACCCTATGGGAGTCTCACCGATTAATACTGAACCCTGTGGGAGTCTCATTGTTTAAAACTGAACCATGTGGGAGTCTTACTGATTAACACTGAACCCTGTGGGAGTCTCACTGATTAACACTGAACCCTATGGGAGTCTCACTGATTAACACTGAACCCTATGGGAGTCTCATTGATTAACACTGAACCCTGTGGGAGTCTCACTGATTAACACTGAACCCTGTGGGAGTCTCACTGATTAACACTGAACCCTATGGGAGTCTCACCGATTAATACTGAACCCTGTGGGAGTCTCATTGTTTAAAACTGAACCCTGTGGGAGTCTCACTGATTAACACTGAACCCTGTGGGAGTCTCATTGATTAACACTGAAACCCTGTGGGAGTCTCCCTGATTAACACTGAACCTTATGGGAGTCTCAGTGATTAACACTGAACCCTATGGGAGTCTCACTGATTAACACTGAACGCTATGGAAGTCTCACTGATTACCACTGAACCCTGTGGGAGTCTTACTGATTAACAATGAACCCTGTGGGAGTCTCACTGATTAACACTGAACCCTAAGGGAGTCTCACTGATTAACACTGAACCCTATGGGAGTCTCATTGATTAACACTGAACCCTGTGGGAGTCTCACTGATTAACACTGAACCCTGTGGGAGTCTCACTGATTAACACTGAACCCTATGGGAGTCTCACCAATTAATACTGAACCCTGTGGGAGTCTCATTGTTTAAAACTGAACCCTGTGGGAGTCTCACTGATTAACACTGAACCCTGTGGGAGTCTCATTGATTAACACTGAAACCCTGTGGGAGTCTCCCTGATTAACACTGAACCTTATGGGAGTCTCAGTGATTAACACTGAACCCTATGGGAGTCTCACTGATTAACACTGAACGCTATGGAAGTCTCACTGATTACCACTGAACCCTGTGGGAGTCTCACTGATTAACACTGAACCCTGTGGGAGTCTCACTGATTAACACTGAACCCTATGGGAGTCTCACTGATTAACACTGCACCCTGTGGGAGCCCCACCGATTAACACTGAACCCTATGGGAGTCTCACTGATTAACACTGAACACTGTGGGAGCACCACTGATTAAAACTGAACCCTATGGGAGTCTCACTGATTAACACTGAACCCGATGGGAGTCTCACTGATTAACACTGAACCCTATGGGAGTCTCACTGATGAACACTGAACCCTGTGGGAGTCTCACTGATTAACACTGAACCCTATGGGAGTCTCACTGATTAACACTGAACCCTATGGGAGAACGGAGACGAGAGAGAGGGGAGTGGAGCCCTCACCTGCAGCGCGAGGCATGTGGGCCCTGAGTTCCATCCCGTCGCGATGCACTGGAACGTCGCGTTCTGCCCCGCGTTCACCTCCACGTTCCCCAACCGCAGGAAGTGGGGGGCCTTGTCTGTATGTGCGAGAGTGGGGGGGGGGGCAAGAGTTGGAGATGTGTGATCATCATCAGCCACGATTTATCCACTGCTGGACGAAGGCCTCCCTCAAGCCGTCGCCATGGTTCACGGTCCTGCGTTCCAACGATCCACCTGTAGTGTTGAGTCTATGGGTGGTAGTGTTGAGTTATTGTTAAATGAGAATCGCAGTTCCTATGATTACTGTTGTAAAATAGTTTTTTGAGCTTTTTTTTGGTGATTTCGAAAACATAGGGTTAATCTATCTTATGGTTGGTATTGTTTGACATGCATCACACTGGGATTTGAGCATACAGCGTTGTAATACTTTTTTTTAAAGATTTGCTGGTTTATCCATCATCAACACCATCACCCATCATCAACACTCCGGTAATCAATAAATGTTCTTATGGAACATTCTTAATCTATAAGTAAATTAAATGTATATCCTTAGTTTTTTCGGTAAAGTCACGTTGAAAAAACTAAGAATATGAATTACTGCAGTCACGAAAGCTTTAAATCAAAATTTAAATTAAACGTAATTGAGGATTCAGGCTTTGCCTAGAAAAAGGTTAGTAGGCCTCAAGCATTAGGCCTAACGGTTTAAACTTTAATTTGGCTACCCAACTAAGGTGTTTAAAAACTTAATTGCAGAGATCGATAGGTGGCAGATCTTCAGTCACCCCTAAATCTGTTAGTGCATTTTTAACTAATTTGAGGATTAATTCTCACGCCGCAGGCTTCGTCTATCGTCAGTGTGTGTGAGTGTGAGGTTGTCAGTGTGTGTGAGGTTGTCAGCCTGTGTGAGTGTGAGGTTGTCAGTGCGTGAGTGTGAGGTTGTCAGTGTGTGAGTGTGAGGTTGTCAGTGCGTGAGTGTGAGGTTGTCAGTGTGTGTGAGATTGTCAGCCTGTGTGAGTGTGAGGTTGTCAGTGTGTGTGTGAGGTATTTGCGTGGGAGCGGTTGGCACCACGCGGGCTAGGCCGCAGGCTTTCGGCCGTCTGCTCCCTTCGAGTCGCTGCGATTTTTTATTTTATTATTTTTAATCGTGATTTAGTGTGCCGTGTGTATAATGTGTACACGTGTGTATAATGTATGTGTGTAATGTGTACAAGTGTGTGTATAATGTATGTGTGTAATGTGTACAAGTGTGTATAATGTATGTGGTAATGTGTACAAGTGTGTGTATTATGTATGTGTATAATGTGTACATGTGTGTTTAATGTGCGTATAATGTGTTCGTGTGTATATGTGTATCATGTGTATAAGTGTGTGTATAGGTCTATGTATAATGTATGTGTATATGAAGTGTGTGTATATTGCGCACTGTGTTGGTGTGTACTGTTGAGAAGAGTTGAATGGACTTAGTGTGTCCACTACCCAACCACGTGTCTCTCTCCCCGTGTCCCTCTCCTTGTGTCTGTGTCTCCCCGTGTCTCTCTCCAATAGTGTCTCTCCCCGTGTCTCTGTATACTAGTTGTCTCTGTCTGTTTCCCGTGTCTCTCCCCGTGTCTCTCTCCCCGTGTATGTCTCCCCGTGTATGTCTCCTATTGTCTCTTTCCCGTGTCTCTCCTTGTGTTTCTCTCCCCGTGTCTCTCTCCCCTTGTGTCTCTTCCCCCAAACACGAACGATACAACACGACGCTTCGGAGTGCAAAGTTGAGAGAGAGAGAAATGAGCATTTTCCCGGCAGGCGTAACTGGGTGGGGCCGTGGGCTTCCAGTTATTGTAGCGGCCTAGTGCGTGCTCCGTCCACTGCTACTGTTGAGAAGAGTTGAATGGACTTAGTGTGTCACTACCCAACCACGTGTCTCTCTCCCCGTGTCCCTCTCCTTGTGTCTGTGTCTCCCCGTGTCTCTCTCCTCGTGTCTGTGTCCTTGTGTCTCTCTCCAATAGTGTCTCTCCCCGTGTCTCTGTATCCTAGTTGTCTCTGTCTTTTTCCCGTGTCTCTCTCCCCGTGTCTCTCTCCCCGTGTATGTCTCCCCGTGTATGTCTCCTATTGTCTCTTTCCCGTGTCTCTCCTTGTGTTTCTCTCCCCGTGTCTCTCTCCCCTTGTGTCTCTTCCCCCAAACACGAACGATACAACACGACGTTCGGAGTGCAAAGTTGAGAGAGAGAGAAATGAGCATTTTCCCGGCAGGCGTAACTGGGTGGGGCCGTGGGCTTCCAGTTATTGTAGCGGCCTAGTGCGTGCTCCGTCCACTGCTACTGTTGAGAAGAGTTGAATGGACTTAGTGTGTCACTACCCAACCACGTGTCTCTCTCCCCGTGTCCCTCTCCTTGTGTCTGTGTCTCCCCGTGTCTCTCTCCTCGTGTCTGTGTCCTTGTGTCTCTCTCCAATAGTGTCTCTCCCCGTGTCTCTGTATCCTAGTTGTCTCTGTCTTTTTCCCGTGTCTCTCTCCCCGTGTATGTCTCCCCGTGTATGTCTCCTAGTGTCTCTTTCCCGTGTCTCTCCTTGTGTTTCTCTCCCCGTGTCTCTCTCCCCTTGTGTCTCTTCCCCCAAACACGAACGATACAACACGACGTTCGGAGTGCAAAGTTGAGAGAGAGAGAGAAATGAGCATTTTCCCGGCAGGCGTAACTGGGTGGGGCCGTGGGCTTCCAGTTATTGTAGCGGCCTAGTGCGTGCTCCGTCCACTGCTGCCCTGAGGGAAAGCCGCGCTCTCTCCACTGCTGCCCTGGGGCAGAGCTGTGCTCTGTCCACTGCTGCCCTGGGGTGGGGTCGTGCTCTCTCCACTGCTACCCTGAGGCAGGGCCGTGCCCCGTCCACTGCTGCCCGGAGGGAGCCCCGTGCTCTCCACTACTGGCTTGAGGGAGAGCCGCGCTATCTCCACCGCTGCCGTGAGGGAGCCAGCCTCTCTCTCTCCTCTGCTGCCTTGAGGCAGGGTTGTGCTCAATCCACTGCTGCCCTGAGGGAGAGCCGTGCTCTGTCCACTACTGCCCTGAGAGTGAGTCGCGCTCTCTCCACTGCTGCTGCCCCGAGATGTCGCGGGCGCTGCCCCAGAGCAAGGAGGTGCTGCTGCAGTCGTTCAACAAGCGGCTCAAGGACGACGTGCGCTCCATCCTGGACAACTTCATGGAGATCATTCGAGACGGCCGGGGGCTGTTAAACCCTAGCACATGGGCGAGAAGCCGTGCATGTGTGACGAGTGCGGCAAGACGTTTTTCTCACCCTCGGCCTACAAGTATATATTTTTCTATTTCCACTTGTGTGTACATCTGTGTATACCCCGGATATTTTATAGATGGCAATTCTCCTGCTGTGTATCCTACTGCTGTCCCTCCCGGCCATATCTAGTGCCACACTCAACTCTACAAACGGCTACCCTCGTTATTTTGCGTCAATACTTGTTGCTCGATTTGCCACTACACCTGCAAATGAAACAGCTCATAGACACTTCTACACTCCATCATTGTATCCTTTTAAACCCTATCTTTGTCCCATTACTTCACCAGCATTCCTTCCAAACTTCATTCTGCTCTTAAAAATAACACCATCTGCGAGTTGCTGCTATTCGTCCAAGGTTCGCCGCTCTTCATCCTTTCACAGAAAATACTTATGCAAACTGTTAATTCTACTGTTCTTATTCCTGGGTGGCATTGAGCTTCATCCTGGCCCAAATGAAAAGAGCTCGTATAATTCTGTAGATTTTTCTGGCAGGAAAGGTGTTGGTGTTCTACATGTCAACATCAGAGGGCTTGTGATTAAGTCAACTAAAATTAGAAGTGGCAAATCTTGACCCGGACATTTTTTGCCTAACAGAAACATTTCTCACTCCTGCCGTCAATGACTTGCAGATTACGATTGAAAACTACAACCTTTTTCGGCTTGACCGAGGATCTAAAGGAGGTGGAATTGCCATCTATGTTCGTAACACTATTGCATGTTCACCAGCTCACTCGTTTAAAAAATTTTGCTTTGAAGGTCTGGCTCTCAGAATAACTCTCACAAATAATCAACAGATGTTGGAAGTGTGCTGCTATAGACCGCCTTGTGGGAAGGATGTTGAAGCTGCATCGGCACTGAGAGAGCTTTTTGGGGGCCTCCCTAAAGGTGAAATAATTTTAGTGGGTGATCTAAATTGGAATTGGCTAAACCCGTCAGCCGTGGCCACAAATTTTACAGATGAATTTAACTTGTTTCAATTAATAAATGTCCCCACAAGACCCAACCTAAAAAATCCGGGACAGTCAACTCTGCTTGACGTCCTATTGACAAATGCCCCTCACAATTTCGCACTGACTGGTGTTCTGGGTAATAACCTTAGTGATCACTCCTTCATTTTTGGTGTGAGATCATCAGCCAGACCCAAAGCCCCCCCTAAAATTGTTGAGAAGCACTCTTTGAGGCACTTCAGCACTCAGGCATTTACAAATGATGTGCTTCACTCGGATATTGATAAGGTCTGTGATATCCCCAACCTGACTACGGCTTGGGAGACTTTCAGGTACACGTTTCTCCAAATTTTTAACAAACATGCTCCGTTGGTTAGATTTAAAACTAAAGGCAACCGCCCACCATCCTTTGATTACAAAGCTCATGAAAACTAGGGACAAGGCTTGGGCATGTGCTCAGAAAAGTAATTTGGTAAATGACTGGCTAGAATACAGGATTTTAAGGAATAGATGCGTAAAAAAAGTACGGCATGCAAAAAATGCCTTTTTTTCCTCCACTCTCCTGGAATAACATGGAAATGCCAGGATTTTTTGGAAAACAATCAAATCTATCGAAAAGGCATCCAAAACAGAAAATCTGCCCGTTGAGCTTCACAGAAATGGGGAATATTTTTCAGATCCCAAAAAAATAGTTGACAATTTTAACCTTCATTTTTCTGAAGCTGGTAATTTTTTTGATAATGTATTGGGAGTCACCCCTGCTCCTGCAAATTCCTACACCCCTGTCCAAACATTAAACAAATATAGTTTCCAACCAATCCACGAAAGTAATGTTCTGAAACAACTGTCCTACCTCAAAGGGTCCTCTACCGGAGCAGATAGTTTTCCCGTCTTTGCTCTACTAACTGTTGGTCACCTAATATACAAACCTATAGCCCATATTTTCAACCTGTCCATCAAAGAAGCATCAGTTCCTCTGGAATGGAAACATTCCTATGTCCGTCCACTTCACAAAGGGGGCCCTAAAGATGATCCCAATAACTACCGACCTATCTCAATTTTGTCCCCATTGATGAAAATTTTTGAAAAATTATTGAACTACCAAATTAGCAGTTTCCTGTCCACCAACAATCTACTACATCTAAAATAATCTGGGTTCCGGAAAAAATACAGCACCACATCTGCTGCATTAGACTCTTTGAATCAAATTGACAATAGCCTTGATAATAGCAGTACTGTGCCTGTCTTTTTCTTGACCTGTCCAAAGCTTTTGATACAGTTGACCACAACACCCTGCTTAGTAAACTAAGTTGCCTCGGTTTTTCCGAGAACACAGTACAATGGTTAAAAAATTACCTCTTTTCTCGCACCCAAACTGTATTCACAGATGGTTGAGGTCAAACAGTGTTAAGATAACAAAAGGGGTTCCACAGGGTTCCA
Organism: Petromyzon marinus; assembly: GCF_048934315.1. Classification (NCBI taxonomy): domain Eukaryota; kingdom Metazoa; phylum Chordata; class Hyperoartia; order Petromyzontiformes; family Petromyzontidae; genus Petromyzon; species Petromyzon marinus. The sequence continues at coordinate 2,440,610 of NW_027423501.1, forward strand.
TCCTCGGCCCCCTCTTGTTCTCTCTTTATGTCAATGACTTGGGCACTGAACTGGATCATTCCAGGGTAAATCTTTTTGCAGATGACACGATACTGATTACTGCTGGCCGCTCTCCGGATGACGTGATTGCTAAGCTCCAGGGTGATTTCAACAAACTACAACATCAGCTAGTTTCTCTTAAATTAGTCCTGAATACCTCCAAAACCAAGGTGCTATGCTTCTCTCCGGGACTAAAGCAGGAAGTTATTTTTCCCCAATTACATTCCTTGAATAATTATCAAATAGAGCAAGTCAAGATCTATAAGTATCTTGGGGTCATCCTGGATTCAAAACTTAGTTTTGAAGATCACATTGATTATATTGGTAAAAAGACAAAAATAAAAATTGGTTTTCTGTATCGACACAAGCACTGCTTCCCCCCAATGTTCCGTTTAGAATTGATAAAAGCTACCATACTGCCTCTACTTGACTACTGTGACATCGTGTATAAATCAGCCTCAAGTACTGTACTGAAGAAGCTTGATTCCATCTATCACTCGGCCTTAAGATTTGCATTGAACTGCCCATATAGGACTCACCACTGTGATCTCTACATTGGGTCAAACTTAACATCTCTTAATGTTCGACGGCTTGTGCACCAGATCTTATTTATTCACGATGTACTTACAAAAAATTCCACAGACTACCTACTGGATCTCCTCTCTGTTTCAAAGAACAAATTTGACCTCAGGTCTTCGCTCATTTACCAGCTTCACATTCCCTATTGCCATACAAAAACTGGAGGAAGGGCCTTTGCTATTGATGCCCCAGGGTCTGGAATGCTATTGCCAATAAACTGCAACTTGAATCACTACCTATGAGATCTTCACTCAAAACTGCTCTAGAGGAGTTGTACAACCCTAGCTGCCACTGCTATTCAGTGGCCTAAAATATGGCTCTAGATTTTGGTGTTATAATTTATTTATGTAGTTTATTGTAAAAAATTCGGTCACAGTCCCTATGATCACTGTTACATTGGATTTATGGCTTTTATTTTAGTGATTTCGAAAAGTTTTTTTGGCCATGTTTTTGTTTATTGTAGTACGGAGTTAGACTGATGGCCTTAATCTTAGTTGTCTTGTGATTGTTGTTGTTATTTGACTTGCATCCCACTGGGATTTTTGCACACAGCGTTGGTGTACGGTGCTATTTCAGGAATATTTTGATATTTTTTTCCTGTATTTTCTGTTTGCACAGTCACATAATCACTTTAAGTTGTTTTCTTGTTCATGTTTTTTGTTTGTTGCGGTTGCACCCGATTCAAGAGCCGAATGGCTCACAGGGCTATACCAAATAAATTAACTATGAAATAAATGAACTATGAACTGTGGGAGTCTCACTGATTAACACTGAACCCTGTGGGAGTCTCACTGATTAACACTGAACCCTGTGGGAGTCTCACTGATTAACACTGAACCCTATGGGAGTCTTACTGATTAACACTGAACCCTGTGGGAGTCTCACTAATTAACACTGAACCCTATGGAAGTCTCACTGATGAACACTGAACCCAATGGGGGTCTCAATGATTTACACTGAACACTATGGGAGTCTCACTGATTAACACTGAACCCTATGGGAGTCTCACTGATTAACACTGAACCCTGTGGGAGTCTCACTGATTAACACTGAACCCTATGGGAGTCTCACTGATGAACACTGAACCCAATGGGGGTCTCAATGATTTACACTGAACACTATGGGAGTCTCACTGATTAACACTGAACCCTATGGGAGTCTCACTGATTAACACTGAACCCTGTGGGAGTCTCACTAATTAACACTGCACCCTATGGGAGTCTCACTGATGAACACTGAACCCAATGGGGGTCTCAATGATTTACACTGAACACTATGGGAGTCTCACTGATTAACACTGAACCCTATGGGAGTCTCACTGATTAACACTGAACCCTGTGGGAGTCTCACTGATTAACACTGAACCCTGTGGGAGTCTCACTGATTAACACTGAACCCTGTGGGAGTCTCACTGATTAACACTGAACCCTATGGGAGTCTCATTGATTAACACTGAACCCTATGGGAGTCTCACTGATTAACACATGAACCCTGTGGCAGTCTCACTGATTAACACTGAACCCTATGGGAGTCTCACTGATTAACACTGAACCCTATGGGAGTCTCACTGATTAACACTGAACCCTATGGGAGTCTCACTGATGAACACTGAACCCTATGGTAGTCTTACTGATTAACACATGAACCCAGTGGGAGTCTCACTGATTAACACAACCCTATGGGAGTCTCACTGATTAACACTGAACCCTATGGGAGTCTTGTGGGGGCTACCGTCCCCCGCCATCACTGAATTGTCGGGGCCGCTGCTCACCGACTCCCCCGTTCCACTCACACCGCTACCCCCCGGCTGCTCCGTCAGGTCCAGACTAACGACCCCTAACGTCTCGCCCCCCTTTACCTCTGCCTGGGATGTAGACCGCGTTTGCATAGTTTAATTAGCGGCTCGTACGCTCCGCGCTTGCGATGCGTTACACTGTGCAAAGGCGGGGTGGGGCTGTAAGCGCGCTCACCAGTAAATCTCCGTCCCGCCCGTAAACAAACAGGCACGGAGCGTGTTTCCCTCTCACCCGCGCTCCACGTGTGCCGACAATAACAAACACGCCCCTACCATCTGCCCGTAAACAGACCAATCGCACACGAAGGGGTTGGAGCCGGGGGACGGGCGGGCGGGGTTTCTGCCGTGCGCGCGCCGCTGATTGGGGACGCTCGCTTGGCTCTGAGTTAAAGGTCCCGCTCAAACAGTCGCGCGAATACGCGCACGCTCGGCACTCTAACTCGCTATCTCGCGACCAGACCCGTGTGCGGGTGCGTGACCGCGGCACCGCCACCCAGGTACGCGATCGCTAAGCACTATGGTGGGCAATCGTGCGGGCACGTAAACACCACCCGCTTCGTCTCGAGGTGCACAACCGCGCATACACGTAGACACCCAGCGCACACTGCCCTCCACTTCACGCTCCCAAAAGACCACGCAACACAGTTGTTTTTCCCCCCACTAGCGAATTTTATTTACCTGTGATGGTATGGTCAGTGGACGCTAACCTATCCCTCGAAGGTCTTCGAGTCGATTTCCCCTACCGCTCGCCCCGCTCTCTATCCTGGATGTAAAACGGCTGAACTTACGCCTCTCTCACTCGTACTTACTTCTCCCCAATGTACTGACCGCTGTGAGGGAATGAGGCGACGAGCCTGCCGATGCTGGAGTACGTCTCACGGACGTCTCGGATGGCTGACTCTCCTGCTCCCGGGACCGCGATGATCTTGAACCAGAAAAAACCCCCTTGCTACCCCGATCCCCCCCCTTTTTATCCTACCTACAACAAAGGAATGTTTGCTCTTTCCGACCCTTGGCCTCCCGTCCAATCAGGGGCTCGGATTCTCCCGCCCTTTCGATGTCCGGATCCCAGCTCAGATGACGTCGCCGCAGTGATCTCACCGACGTCCGCTCTCTGTTCTCCCGCTACCAGTCCACTGACCCGTGCATGTGTGAGGCTCCACTCGCGGTGGTTCGATGGCCCTTGCCGCGACCATGCAACTTTAATATCAGGTCGCGGCGCCGCAGTGCATGTCAGCTACAGGGGGAGCATCGCCCAATTTCCCGGCCGCAGGAAACCATGAAGTTCGATCCCACTAGGGACTTCTGGACAAAAACCTATCAGCGGGGTGACCTCCCCTCCTGGCTCTACATGGGGCGTGTGTACGTTCGTGTGTGGGGGGGGGGGGGGGGGTGGTGAGGGTGCGCAGCGTCGGCGTCGACATCCCCGGTGGCGGCTTTGCAGCGGTGGGCACGACCTCGGCAGAGTGGCCCTGCTGCAGCGGCCTCACGACTGTGCAGGGGCCAAAACGCGGACGTCTGAGAAGGCACCGGCCCCGGGAGAGTGGCGGGAAATCCCCGGCATAGGTGATGGCGCCGCGGTAGTGGGCGCGGTTCCGCTGGAGCGGCTCCACTGCGGCGGCACCACAGTCTCACTGATTAACATTGAACCCTATGGGAGTCTCACCGATTAACACTGAACCCTATCGGAGTCTCACTGATTAACACTGAACCCTATGGGAGTCTCACTGATTAACACTGAACCCTATGGGAGTCTCACTGATTTATACTGAACCTTATGGGAGTCTCACTGATTAACACTGAACCCTATGGGAGTCTCACTGATTAACACTGAACCCTATGGGAGTCTCACTGATTAACACGGAACCCTATGGGAGTCTCACTGATTAACACTGAACCCTGTGGGAGTCTCACTGATTAACACTGAACCCTGTGGGAGTCTCACTGATTAACACTGAACCCTATGGGAGTCTTACTGATTAACACTGAACCCTGTGGGAGTCTCACTAATTAACACTGAACCCTATGGGAGTCTCACTGATGAACACTGAACCCAATGGGGGTCTCAATGATTTACACTGAACACTATGGGAGTCTCACTGATTAACACTGAACCCTATGGGAGTCTCACTGATTAACACTGAACCCTGTGGGAGTCTCACTGATTAACACTGAACCCTATGGGAGTCTCACTGATGAAAACTGAACCCAATGGGGGTCTCAATGATTTACACTGAACACTATGGGAGTCTCACTGATTAACACTGAACCCTATGGGAGTCTCACTGATTAACACTGAATCCTGTGGGAGTCTCACTGATTAACACTGAACCCTATGGGAGTCTCACTGATTAACACTGAACCCTATTGGAGTCTCACTGATTAACACTGAACCCTATGGGAGTCTCACTGATGAACACTGAACCCTATGGTAGTCTCACTGATTAACACATGAACCCCGTGGGAGTCTCACTGATTAACACTGAACCCTATGGGAGTCTCACTGATTAACACTGAACCCTATGGGAGTCTCACTGATTAACACTGTACCCTATGGGAGTCTCACTGATTAACACTGAACCCTGTGGAAGTCTCACTGATTAACACTGAACCCTATGGGAGTCTCACTGATTAACACTGAACCCTATGCGAGTCTCACTGATTAACACTGAACCCTATGGGAGTCTCACTGATTAACACTGAACCCTGTGGAAGTCTCACTGATTAACACTGAACCCTATGGGAGTCTCACTGATTAACACTGAACCCTATGCGAGTCTCACTGATTAACACTGAACCCTATGGGAGTCTCACTGATTAACACTGAACCCTGTGGGAGTCTCACTAATTAACACTGAACCCTATGGGAGTCTCACTGATGAAGACTGAACCCAATGGGAGTCTCATTGATTTACACTGAACCCTATTGGAGTCTCACTGATTAACACTGAACCCTGTAGGAGTCTCACTAATTAACACTGCACCCTATGGGAGTCTCACTGATGAACACTGAACCCAATGGGAGTCTCAGTGATTTACACTGCACACTATGGGAGTCTCACTGATTAACACTGAACCCAATGGGAGTCTCACTGATTAACACTGAACCTTGTGGGAGTCTCACTGATTAACACTGAACCCTGTGGAAGTCTCACTGATTAACACTGAACCCTATGGGAGTCTCACTGATTAACACTGAACCCTATGCGAGTCTCACTGATTAACACTGAACCCTATGGGAGTCTCACTGATTAACACTGAACCCTGTGGGAGTCTCACTGATTAACACTGAACCCTGGGGGAGTCTCACTGATTAACACTGAACCCTATGGGAGTCTCACTGATTAACACTGAACCCTATGGGAGTCTCACTGATTAACACTGAACCCTATGGGAGTCTCACTGATTAACACTGAACACTGTGGGAGTCCCACCGATTAACACTGAACCCTATCGGAGTCTCACTGATTAACACTGAACCCTATGGGAGTCTCACCAATTAATACTGAACCCTGTGGGAGTCTCACTAATTAACACTGCACCCTATGGGAGTCTCACTGATGAACACTGAACCCAATGGGAGTCTCAGTGATTTACACTGAACACTATGGGAGTCTCACTGATTAACACTGAACCCAATGGGAGTCTCACTGATTAACACTGAACCTTGTGGGAGTGTCACTGATTAACACTGAACCCTGTGGAAGTCTCACTGATTAACACTGAACCCTATGGGAGTCTCACTGATTAACACTGCACCCTATGCGAGTCTCACTGATTAACACTGAACCCTATGGAAGTCTCACTGATTAACACTGAACCCTGTGGGAGTCTCACTGATTAACACTGAACCCTGGGGGAGTCTCACTGATTAACACTGAACCTTATGGGAGTCTCACTGATTAACACTGAACCCTATGGGAGTCTCACTGATTAACACTGAACCCTATGGGAGTCTCACTGATTAACACTGAACCCTATGCGAGTCTCACTGATTAACACTGAACCCTATGGAAGTCTCACTGATTAACACTGAACCCTGTGGGAGTCTCACTGATTAACACTGAACCCTATGAGAGACTCACTGATTAACACTGAACCCTGTAGGAGTCTCACTAATTAACACTGCACCCTATGGGAGTCTCACTGATGAACACTGAACCCAATGGGAGTCTCAGTGATTTACACTGAACACTATGGGAGTCTCACTGATTAACACTGAACCCAATGGGAGTCTCACTGATTAACACTGAACCTTGTGTGAGTCTCACTGATTAACACTGAACCCTGTGGAAGTCTCACTGATTAACACTGAACCCTATGGGAGTCTCACTGATTAACACTGAACCCTATGCGAGTCTCACTGATTAACACTGAACCCTATGGAAGTCTCACTGATTAACACTGAACCCTGTGGGAGTCTCACTGATTAACACTGAACCCTGGGGGAGTCTCACTGATTAACACTGAACCCTGGGGGAGTCTCACTGATTAACACTGAACCTTATGGGAGTCTCACTGATTAACACTGAACCCTATGGGAGTCTCACTGATTAACACTGAACCCTATGGGAGTCTCACTGATTAACACTGAACCCTATGCGAGTCTCACTGATTAACACTGAACCCTATGGAAGTCTCAGTGATTAACACTGAACCCTGTGGGAGTCTCACTGATTAACACTGAACCCTGGGGGAGTCTAACTGATGAAGACTGAACCCAATGGGAGTCTCATTGATTTACACTGAACCCTATTGGAGTCTCACTGATTAACACTGAACCCTATGAGAGTCTCACTGATTAACACTGAACCCTGTAGGAGTCTCACTAATTAACACTGCACCCTATGGGAGTCTCACTGATGAACACTGAACCCAATGGGAGTCTCAGTGATTTACACTGAACACTATGGGAGTCTCACTGATTAACACTGAACCCAATGGGAGTCTCACTGATTAACACTGAACCCTGTGGGAGTCTCACTGATTAACACTGAACCCTGTGGAAGTCTCACTGATTAACACTGAACCCTGTGGGAGTCTCACTGATTAACACTGAACACTATGGGAGTCTCACTGATTAACACTGAACCCTATGGGAGTCTCACTGATTAACACTGAATCCTGTGGGAGTCTCACTGATTAACACTGAACCCTATGGGAGTCTCACTGATTAACACTGAACCCTATTGGAGTCTCACTGATTAACACTGAACCCTATGGGAGTCTCACTGATGAACACTGAACCCTATGGTAGTCTCACTGATTAACACATGAACCCCGTGGGAGTCTCACTGATTAACACTGAACCCTATGGGAGTCTCACTGATTAACACTGAACCCTATGAGAGACTCACTGATTAACACTGAACCCTGTAGGAGTCTCACTAATTAACACTGCACCCTATGGGAGTCTCACTGATGAACACTGAACCCAATGGGAGTCTCAGTGATTTACACTGAACACTATGGGAGTCTCACTGATTAACACTGAACCCAATGGGAGTCTCACTGATTAACACTGAACCTTGTGTGAGTCTCACTGATTAACACTGAACCCTGTGGAAGTCTCACTGATTAACACTGAACCCTATGGGAGTCTCACTGATTAACACTGAACCCTATGCGAGTCTCACTGATTAACACTGAACCCTATGGAAGTCTCACTGATTAACACTGAACCCTGTGGGAGTCTCACTGATTAACACTGAACCCTGGGGGAGTCTCACTGATTAACACTGAACCCTGGGGGAGTCTCACTGATTAACACTGAACCTTATGGGAGTCTCACTGATTAACACTGAACCCTATGGGAGTCTCACTGATTAACACTGAACCCTATGGGAGTCTCACTGATTAACACTGAACCCTATGCGAGTCTCACTGATTAACACTGAACCCTATGGAAGTCTCACTGATTAACACTGAACCCTGTGGGAGTCTCACTGATTAACACTGAACCCTGGGGGAGTCTAACTGATGAAGACTGAACCCAATGGGAGTCTCATTGATTTACACTGAACCCTATTGGAGTCTCACTGATTAACACTGAACCCTATGAGAGTCTCACTGATTAACACTGAACCCTGTAGGAGTCTCACTAATTAACACTGCACCCTATGGGAGTCTCACTGATGAACACTGAACCCAATGGGAGTCTCAGTGATTTACACTGAACACTATGGGAGTCTCACTGATTAACACTGAACCCAATGGGAGTCTCACTGATTAACACTGAACCCTGTGGGAGTCTCACTGATTAACACTGAACCCTGTGGAAGTCTCACTGATTAACACTGAACCCTGTGGGAGTCTCACTGATTAACACTGAACACTATGGGAGTCTCACTGATTAACACTGAACCCTATGGGAGTCTCACTGATTAACACTGAATCCTGTGGGAGTCTCACTGATTAACACTGAACCCTATGGGAGTCTCACTGATTAACACTGAACCCTATTGGAGTCTCACTGATTAACACTGAACCCTATGGGAGTCTCACTGATGAACACTGAACCCTATGGTAGTCTCACTGATTAACACATGAACCCCGTGGGAGTCTCACTGATTAACACTGAACCCTATGGGAGTCTCACTGATTAACACTGAACCCTATGGGAGTCTCACTGATTAACACTGTACCCTATGGGAGTCTCACTGATTAACACTGAACCCTGTGGAAGTCTCACTGATTAACACTGAACCCTATGGGAGTCTCACTGATTAACACTGAACCCTATGCGAGTCTCACTGATTAACACTGAACCCTATGGGAGTCTCACTGATTAACACTGAACCCTGTGGGAGTCTCACTAATTAACACTGAACCCTATGGGAGTCTCACTGATGAAGACTGAACCCAATGGGAGTCTCATTGATTTACACTGAACCCTATTGGAGTCTCACTGATTAACACTGAACCCTGTAGGAGTCTCACTAATTAACACTGCACCCTATGGGAGTCTCACTGATGAACACTGAACCCAATGGGAGTCTCAGTGATTTACACTGAACACTATGGGAGTCTCACTGATTAACACTGAACCCAATGGGAGTCTCACTGATTAACACTGAACCTTGTGGGAGTCTCACTGATTAACACTGAACCCTGTGGAAGTCTCACTGATTAACACTGAACCCTATGGGAGTCTCACTGATTAACACTGAACCCTATGCGAGTCTCACTGATTAACACTGAACCCTATGGGAGTCTCACTGATTAACACTGAACCCTGTGGGAGTCTCACTGATTAACACTGAACCCTGGGGGAGTCTCACTGATTAACACTGAACCCTATGGGAGTCTCACTGATTAACACTGAACCCTATGGGAGTCTCACTGATTAACACTGAACCCTATGGGAGTCTCACTGATTAACACTGAACACTGTGGGAGTCCCACCGATTAACACTGAACCCTATCGGAGTCTCACTGATTAACACTGAACCCTATGGGAGTCTCACTGATTAACACTGAACCCTATGGGAGTCTCACTAATTAACACGGAACCCTATGGGAGTCTCACTGATTAACACTGAACCCTATGGGAGTCTCACTGATTAACACTGAACCCTATGGGAGTCTCACTGATGAACACTGAACCCTATGGGAGTCTCACCGATTAACACTGAACCCTATCGGAGTCTCACTGATTAACACTGAACCCTATGGGAGTCTCACTGATTAACACTGAACCCTATGGGAGTCTCACTGATTTATACTGAACCCTATGGGAGTCTCACTGATTAACACTGAACCCTATGGGAGTCTCACTGATTAACACTGAACCCTATGGGAGTCTCACTGATTAACACGGAACCCTATGGGAGTCTCACTGATTAACACTGAACCCTGTGGGAGTCTCACTGATTAACACTGAACCCTGTGGGAGTCTCACTGATTAACACTGAACCCTATGGGAGTCTCACTGATTAACACTGAACCCTATGGGAGTCTTACTGATTAACACTGAACCCTGTGGGAGTCTCACTAATTAACACTGAACCCTATGGGAGTCTCACTGATGAACACTGAACCCAATGGGGGTCTCATTGATTTACACTGAACACTATGGGAGTCTCACTGATTAACACTGAACCCTATGGGAGTCTCACTGATTAACACTGAACCCTGTGGGAGTCTCACTGATTAACACTGAACCCTATGGGAGTCTCACTGATTAACACTGAACCCTATTGGAGTCTCACTGATTAACACTGAACCCTATGGGAGTCTCACTGATGAACACTGAACCCTATGGTAGTCTCACTGATTAACACATGAACCCCGTGGGAGTCTCACTTATTAACACTGAACCCTATGGGAGTCTCAATGATTAACACTGAACCCTATGGGAGTCTCACTGATTAACACTGAACCCTATGGGAGTCTCACCGATTAACACTGAACCCTATCGGAGTCTCACTGATTAACACTGAACCCTATGGGAGTCTCACTGATTAACACTGAACCCTATGGGAGTCTCACTGATTAACACTGAACCCTATGGGAGTCTCACTGATTAACACTGTACCCTATGGGAGTCTCACTGATTAACACTGAACCCTATGGGAGTCTCACTGATTAACACTGAACCCTGTGGGAGTCTCACTAATTAACACTGAACCCTATGGGAGTCTCACTGATGAAGACTGAACCCAATGGGAGTCTCATTGATTTACAATGAACCCTATTGGAGTCTCACTGATTAACACTGAACCCTATGAGAGTCGCACTGATTAACACTGAACCCTGTAGGAGTCTCACTAATTAACACTGCACCCTATGGGAGTCTCACTGATGAACACTGAACCCAATGGGAGTCTCAGTGATTTACACTGAACACTATGGGAGTCTCACTGATTAACACTGAACCCAATGGGAGTCTCACTGATTAACACTGAACCTTGTGGGAGTGTCACTGATTAACACTGAACCCTGTGGAAGTCTCACTGATTAACACTGAACCCTATGGGAGTCTCACTGATTAACACTGCACCCTATGCGAGTCTCACTGATTAACACTGAACCCTATGGAAGTCTCACTGATTAACACTGAACCCTGTGGGAGTCTCACTGATTAACACTGAACCCTGGGGGAGTCTCACTGATTAACACTGAACCTTATGGGAGTCTCACTGATTAACACTGAACCCTATGGGAGTCTCACTGATTAACACTGAACCCTATGGGAGTCTCACTGATTAACACTGAACCCTATGCGAGTCTCACTGATTAACACTGAACCCTATGGAAGTCTCACTGATTAACACTGAACCCTGTGGGAGTCTCACTGATTAACACTGAACCCTATGAGAGACTCACTGATTAACACTGAACCCTGTAGGAGTCTCACTAATTAACACTGCACCCTATGGGAGTCTCACTGATGAACACTGAACCCAATGGGAGTCTCAGTGATTTACACTGAACACTATGGGAGTCTCACTGATTAACACTGAACCCAATGGGAGTCTCACTGATTAACACTGAACCTTGTGTGAGTCTCACTGATTAACACTGAACCCTGTGGAAGTCTCACTGATTAACACTGAACCCTATGGGAGTCTCACTGATTAACACTGAACCCTATGCGAGTCTCACTGATTAACACTGAACCCTATGGAAGTCTCACTGATTAACACTGAACCCTGTGGGAGTCTCACTGATTAACACTGAACCCTGGGGGAGTCTCACTGATTAACACTGAACCTTATGGGAGTCTCACTGATTAACACTGAACCCTATGGGAGTCTCACTGATTAACACTGAACCCTATGGGAGTCTCACTGATTAACACTGAACCCTATGCGAGTCTCACTGATTAACACTGAACCCTATGGAAGTCTCACTGATTAACACTGAACCCTGTGGGAGTCTCACTGATTAACACTGAACCCTGGGGGAGTCTAACTGATGAAGACTGAACCCAATGGGAGTGTCATTGATTTACACTGAACCCTATTGGAGTCTCACTGATTAACACTGAACCCTATGAGAGTCTCACTGATTAACACTGAACCCTGTAGGAGTCTCACTAATTAACACTGCACCCTATGGGAGTCTCACTGATGAACACTGAACCCAATGGGAGTCTCAGTGATTTACACTGAACACTATGGGAGTCTCACTGATTAACACTGAACCCAATGGGAGTCTCACTGATTAACACTGAACCTTGTGGGAGTCTCACTGATTAACACTGAACCCTGTGGAAGTCTCACTGATTAACACTGAACCCTGTGGGAGTCTCACTGATTAACACTGAACCCTATGGAAGTCTCACTGATTAACACTGAACCCTATGGGAGTCTCACTGATTAACACTGAACCCTATGGGAGTCTCACTGATTAACACTGAACCCTGGGGGAGTCTCACTGATTAACACTGAACCCTGTGGGAGTCTCACCGATTAACACTGAACCCTATCGGAGTCTCACTGATTAACACTGAACCCTATGGGAGTCTCACTGATTAACACTGAACCCTATGGGAGTCTCACTGATTTACACTGAACCCTATGGGAGTCTCACTGATTAACACTGAACCCTATGGGAGTCTCACTGATTAACACTGAACCCTATGGGAGTCTCACTGATTAACACGGAACCCTATGGGAGTCTCACTGATTAACACTGAACCCTATGGGAGTCTCACTGATTAACACTGAACCCTATGGGAGTCTCACTGATGAACACTGAACCCTATGGTAGTCTCACTGATTAACACATGAACCTCACTGATTAACACTGAACCCTATGGGAGTCTCAATGATTAACACTGAACCCTATGGGAGTCTCACTGATTAACACTGAACCCTATGGGAGTCTCACCGATTAACACTGAACCCTATCGGAGTCTCACTGATTAACACTGAACCCTATGGGATTCTCACTGATTAACACTGAACCCTATGGAAGTCTCACTGATTTATACTGAACCCTATGGGAGTCTCACTGATTAACACTGAACCCTATGGGAGTCTCACTGATTAACACTGAACCCTATGGGAGTCTCACTGATTAACACGGAACCCTATGGGAGTCTCACTGATTAACACTGAACCCTGTGGGAGTCTCACTGATTAACACTGAACCCTGTGGGAGTCTCAGTGATTAACACTGAACCCTATGGGAGTCTCACTGATTAACACTGAACCCTATGGGAGTCTCACTGATTAACACTGAACCCTATGGGAGTCTCACTGATTAACACTGAACCCTATGGGAGTGTCACTGATTAACACGGAACCCTATGGGAGTCTCACTGATTAACACTGAACCCTGTGGGAGTCTCACTGATTAACACTGAACCCTGTGGGAGTCTCACTGATGAACACTGAACCCTATGGGAGTCTCACTGATTAACACTGAACCCTATGGGAGTCTTACTGATTAACACTGAACCCTGTGGGAGTCTCATTAATTAACACTGAACCCTATGGGAGTCTCACTGATGAACACTGAACCCAATGGGGGTCTCAATGATTTACACTGAACACTATGGCAGTCTCACTGATTAACACTGAACCCTATGGGAGTCTCACTGATTAACACTGAACCCTGTGGGAGGCTCACTGATTAACACTGAACTCTATGGGAGTCTCACTGATTAACACTGAACCCTATGGGAGTCTCACTGATTAACACTGAACCCTATGGGAGTCTCACTGATGAACACTGAACCCTATGGTAGTCTAACTGATTAACACATGAACCCCGTGGGAGTCTCACTGATTAACACTGAACCCTATGGGAGTCTCAATGATTAACACTGAACCCTATGGGGGTCTCACTGATTAACACTGCACCCTATGGGAGTCTCACCGATTAACACTGAACCCTATCGGAGTCTCACTGATTAATACTGAACCCTATGGGAGTCTCACTGATTAACACTGAACCCTATGGGAGTCTCACTGATAAACACTGAACCCTATGGGAGTCTCACTGATTAACACTGAACCCTATGAGAGTCTCACTGATTAACAATGAACCCTATGGGAGTCTCACTGATTAACACTGAACCCTGTGGGAGTCTCACTAATTAACACTGAACCCTATGGGAGTCTCACTGATGGAGACTGAACCCAATGGGAGTCTCATTGATTTACACTGAACCCTATTGGAGTCTCACTGATTAACACTGAACCCTATGGGAGTCTCACTGATTAACACTGAACCCTGTAGGAGTCTCACTAATTAACACTGCACCCTATGGGAGTCTCACTGATGAACACTGAACCCAATGGGAGTCTCAGTGATTTACACTGAACACTATGGGAGTCTCACTGATTAACACTGAACCCAATGGGAGTCTCACTGATTAACACTGAACCCTATGGGAGTCTCACTGATTAACACGGAACCCTATGGGAGTCTCACTGATTAACACTGAACCCTATGGGAGTCTCACTGATTAACACTGAACCCTATGGGAGTCTCACTGATGAACACTGAACCCTATGGTAGTCTCACTGATTAACACATGAACCTCACTGATTAACACTGAACCCTATGGGAGTCTCAATGATTAACACTGAACCCTATGGGAGTCTCACTGATTAACACTGAACCCTATGGGAGTCTCACCGATTAACACTGAACCCTATCGGAGTCTCACTGATTAACACTGAACCCTATGGGATTCTCACTGATTAACACTGAACCCTATGGAAGTCTCACTGATTTATACTGAACCCTATGGGAGTCTCACTGATTAACACTGAACCCTATGGGAGTCTCACTGATTAACACTGAACCCTATGGGAGTCTCACTGATTAACACGGAACCCTATGGGAGTCTCACTGATTAACACTGAACCCTGTGGGAGTCTCACTGATTAACACTGAACCCTGTGGGAGTCTCAGTGATTAACACTGAACCCTATGGGAGTCTCACTGATTAACACTGAACCCTATGGGAGTCTCACTGATTAACACTGAACCCTATGGGAGTCTCACTGATTAACACTGAACCCTATGGGAGTGTCACTGATTAACACGGAACCCTATGGGAGTCTCACTGATTAACACTGAACCCTGTGGGAGTCTCACTGATTAACACTGAACCCTGTGGGAGTCTCACTGATGAACACTGAACCCTATGGGAGTCTCACTGATTAACACTGAACCCTATGGGAGTCTTACTGATTAACACTGAACCCTGTGGGAGTCTCATTAATTAACACTGAACCCTATGGGAGTCTCACTGATGAACACTGAACCCAATGGGGGTCTCAATGATTTACACTGAACACTATGGCAGTCTCACTGATTAACACTGAACCCTATGGGAGTCTCACTGATTAACACTGAACCCTGTGGGAGGCTCACTGATTAACACTGAACTCTATGGGAGTCTCACTGATTAACACTGAACCCTATGGGAGTCTCACTGATTAACACTGAACCCTATGGGAGTCTCACTGATGAACACTGAACCCTATGGTAGTCTAACTGATTAACACATGAACCCCGTGGGAGTCTCACTGATTAACACTGAACCCTATGGGAGTCTCAATGATTAACACTGAACCCTATGGGGGTCTCACTGATTAACACTGCACCCTATGGGAGTCTCACCGATTAACACTGAACCCTATCGGAGTCTCACTGATTAATACTGAACCCTATGGGAGTCTCACTGATTAACACTGAACCCTATGGGAGTCTCACTGATAAACACTGAACCCTATGGGAGTCTCACTGATTAACACTGAACCCTATGAGAGTCTCACTGATTAACAATGAACCCTATGGGAGTCTCACTGATTAACACTGAACCCTGTGGGAGTCTCACTAATTAACACTGAACCCTATGGGAGTCTCACTGATGGAGACTGAACCCAATGGGAGTCTCATTGATTTACACTGAACCCTATTGGAGTCTCACTGATTAACACTGAACCCTATGGGAGTCTCACTGATTAACACTGAACCCTGTAGGAGTCTCACTAATTAACACTGCACCCTATGGGAGTCTCACTGATGAACACTGAACCCAATGGGAGTCTCAGTGATTTACACTGAACACTATGGGAGTCTCACTGATTAACACTGAACCCAATGGGAGTCTCACTGATTAACACTGAACCTTGTGGGAGTCTCACTGATTAACACTGAACCCTGTGGAAGTCTCACTGATTAACACTGAACCCTATGGGAGTCTCACTGATTAACACTGAACCCTATGCGAGTCTCACTGATTAACACTGAACCCTATGGGAGTCTCACTGATTAACACTGAACCCTGTGGGCGTCTCACTGATTAACACTGAACCCTGTGGGAGTCTCACTGATTAACACTGAACCCTATGGGAGTCTCACTGATTAACACTGAACCCTATGGGAGTCTCACTGATTAATACTGAACCCTATGGGAGTCTCACTGATTAACACTGAACCCTGTGGGAGTCTCACTGATTAACACTGAACCGTGTGGGAGTCTCACTGATTAACCCTGAACCCTATGGGAGTCTCACTGATTAACACTGATCCCTATGGGAGTCTCACTGATTAACACTGAACCCTATGGGAGTCTCTCTGATGAACATTGCACCCTATGGTAGTCTCACTGATTAACACATGAACGCCGTGGGAGTCTCACTGATTAACACTGAACCCTATGGGAGTCTCACTGATTAACACATGAACCCTGAGGGAGTCTCACTGATTAACACAGATCCCTGTGGGAGTCTCACTGATTAACACTGAACCCTGTGGGTGTCTCACTGATTAACACTGATCCCTATGGGAGTCTCATTGATTAACACTGAACCCTATGGGAGTCTCACTGATTAACACATGAACCCTGTGGGAGTACCTCACTGATTTACACTGAACCCTGTGGGAGTCTCACTGATTAACACTGAACCCTGTGGGAGTCTCACTGATTAACACTGAACACTGTGGGAGTCTCACTGATTAACACTGAACCCTGTGGGAGTCTCACTGATTACCCCTGAACCCTGTGGGAGTTTCACTGATTAACACGGAACCCTATGGGAGTCTCACTGATTAACACTTAACCCTATGGGAGTCTCATTGATTAACATTGAACCCTGTGGGAGTCTCAATGATTAACACTGAACCCTATGGGAGTCTCACTGATTAACACTGAACCCTGTGGGAGTCTCACTGATTAACACTGAACCCTGTGGGAGTCTCACTGATTAACACTGAACCCTATGGGAGTCTCACTGATTAACACTGAACCCTGTAGGAGTCTCACTAATTAACACTGCACCCTATGGGAGTCTCACTGATGAACACTGAACCCAATGGGGGTCTCAATGATTTACACTGAACACTATGGGAGTCTCACTGATTAACACTGAACCCTATGGGAGTCTCACTGATTAACACTGAACCCTGTGGGAGTCTCACTGATTAACACTGAACTCTATGGGAGTCTCACTGATTAACACTGAACCCTATGGGAGTCTCACTGATTAACACTGAACCCTATGGGAGTCTCACTGATGAACACTGAACCCTATGGAAGTCTCACTGATTAACACATGAACCCCGTGGGAGTCTCACTGATTAACACTGAACCCTATGGGAGTCTCAATGATTAACACTGAACCCTATGGGAGTCTCACTGATTAACACTGAACCCTATGGGAGTCTCACTGATTAACACGGAACCCTATGGGAGTCTCACTGATTAACACTGAACCCTGTGGGAGTCTCACTGATTAACACTGAACCCTGTGGGAGTCTCAGTGATTAACACTGAACCCTATGGGAGTCTCACTGATTAACACTGAACCCTATGGGAGTCTCACTGATTAACACTGAACCCTGTGGAAGTCTCACTGATTAACACTGAACCCTGTGGGAGTCTCACTGATTAACACTGAACCCTATGGAAGTCTCACTGATTAACACTGAACCCTATGGGAGTCTCACTGATTAACACTGAACCCTATGGGAGTCTCACTGATTAACACTGAACCCTGGGGGAGTCTCACTGATTAACACTGAACCCTGTGGGAGTCTCACCGATTAACACTGAACCCTATCGGAGTCTCACTGATTAACACTGAACCCTATGGGAGTCTCACTGATTAACACTGAACCCTATGGGAGTCTCACTGATTTACACTGAACCCTATGGGAGTCTCACTGATTAACACTGAACCCTATGGGAGTCTCACTGATTAACACTGAACCCTATGGGAGTCTCACTGATTAACACGGAACCCTATGGGAGTCTCACTGATTAACACTGAACCCTATGGGAGTCTCACTGATTAACACTGAACCCTATGGGAGTCTCACTGATGAACACTGAACCCTATGGTAGTCTCACTGATTAACACATGAACCTCACTGATTAACACTGAACCCTATGGGAGTCTCAATGATTAACACTGAACCCTATGGGAGTCTCACTGATTAACACTGAACCCTATGGGAGTCTCACCGATTAACACTGAACCCTATCGGAGTCTCACTGATTAACACTGAACCCTATGGGATTCTCACTGATTAACACTGAACCCTATGGAAGTCTCACTGATTTATACTGAACCCTATGGGAGTCTCACTGATTAACACTGAACCCTATGGGAGTCTCACTGATTAACACTGAACCCTATGGGAGTCTCACTGATTAACACGGAACCCTATGGGAGTCTCACTGATTAACACTGAACCCTGTGGGAGTCTCACTGATTAACACTGAACCCTGTGGGAGTCTCAGTGATTAACACTGAACCCTATGGGAGTCTCACTGATTAACACTGAACCCTATGGGAGTCTCACTGATTAACACTGAACCCTATGGGAGTCTCACTGATTTACACTGAACCCTATGGGAGTCTCACTGATTAACACTGAACCCTATGGGAGTCTCACTGATTAACACTGAACCCTATGGGAGTGTCACTGATTAACACGGAACCCTATGGGAGTCTCACTGATTAACACTGAACCCTGTGGGAGTCTCACTGATTAACACTGAACCCTGTGGGAGTCTCACTGATGAACACTGAACCCTATGGAAGTCTCACTGATTAACACTGAACCCTATGGGAGTCTTACTGATTAACACTGAACCCTGTGGGAGTCTCATTAATTAACACTGAACCCTATGGGAGTCTCACTGATGAACACTGAACCCAATGGGGGTCTCAATGATTTACACTGAACACTATGGCAGTCTCACTGATTAACACTGAACCCTATGGGAGTCTCACTGATTAACACTGAACCCTGTGGGAGGCTCACTGATTAACACTGAACTCTATGGGAGTCTCACTGATTAACACTGAACCCTATGGGAGTCTCACTGATTAACACTGAACCCTATGGGAGTCTCACTGATGAACACTGAACCATATGGTAGTCTAACTGATTAACACATGAACCCCGTGGGAGTCTCACTGATTAACACTGAACCCTATGGGAGTCTCAATGATTAACACTGAACCCTATGGGAGTCTCACTGATTAACACTGCACCCTATGGGAGTCTCACCGATTAACACTGAACCCTATCGGAGTCTCACTGATTAATACTGAACCCTATGGGAGTCTCACTGATTAACACTGAACCCTATGGGAGTCTCACTGATAAACACTGAACCCTATGGGAGTCTCACTGATTAACACTGAACCCTATGGGAGTCTCACTGATTAACAATGAACCCTATGGGAGTCTCACTGATTAACACTGAACCCTGTGGGAGTCTCACTAATTAACACTGAACCCTATGGGAGTCTCACTGATGGAGACTGAACCCAATGGGAGTCTCATTGATTTACACTGAACCCTATTGGAGTCTCACTGATTAACACTGAACCCTATGGGAGTCTCACTGATTAACACTGAACCCTGTAGGAGTCTCACTAATTAACACTGCACCCTATGGGAGTCTCACTGATGAACACTGAACCCAATGGGAGTCTCAGTGATTTACACTGAACACTATGGGAGTCTCACTGATTAACACTGAACCCAATGGGAGTCTCACTGATTAACACTGAACCTTGTGGGAGTCTCACTGATTAACACTGAACCCTGTGGAAGTCTCACTGATTAACACTGAACCCTATGGGAGTCTCACTGATTAACACTGAACCCTATGCGAGTCTCACTGATTAACACTGAACCCTATGGGAGTCTCACTGATTAACACTGAACCCTGTGGGCGTCTCACTGATTAACACTGAACCCTGTGGGAGTCTCACTGATTAACACTGAACCCTATGGGAGTCTCACTGATTAACACTGAACCCTATGGGAGTCTCACTGATTAACACTGAACCCTATGGGAGTCTCACTGATTAACACTGAACCCTGTGGGAGTCTCACTGATTAACACTGAACCGTGTGGGAGTCTCACTGATTAACCCTGAACCCTATGGGAGTCTCACTGATTAACACTGATCCCTATGGGAGTCTCACTGATTAACACTGAACCCTATGGGAGTCTCTCTGATGAACATTGCACCCTATGGTAGTCTCACTGATTAACACATGAACGCCGTGGGAGTCTCACTGATTAACACTGAACCCTATGGGAGTCTCACTGATTAACACATGAACCCTGAGGGAGTCTCACTGATTAACACAGATCCCTGTGGGAGTCTCACTGATTAACACTGAACCCTGTGGGTGTCTCACTGATTAACACTGATCCCTATGGGAGTCTCATTGATTAACACTGAACCCTATGGGAGTCTCACTGATTAACACATGAACCCTGTGGGAGTACCTCACTGATTTACACTGAACCCTGTGGGAGTCTCACTGATTAACACTGAACCCTGTGGGAGTCTCACTGATTAACACTGAACACTGTGGGAGTCTCACTGATTAACACTGAACCCTGTGGGAGTCTCACTGATTACCCCTGAACCCTGTGGGAGTTTCACTGATTAACACGGAACCCTATGGGAGTCTCACTGATTAACACTTAACCCTATGGGAGTCTCATTGATTAACATTGAACCCTGTGGGAGTCTCAATGATTAACACTGAACCCTATGGGAGTCTCACTGATTAACACTGAACCCTGTGGGAGTCTCACTGATTAACACTGAACCCTGTGGGAGTCTCACTGATTAACACTGAACCCTATGGGAGTCTCACTGATTAACACTGAACCCTGTAGGAGTCTCACTAATTAACACTGCACCCTATGGGAGTCTCACTGATGAACACTGAACCCAATGGGGGTCTCAATGATTTACACTGAACACTATGGGAGTCTCACTGATTAACACTGAACCCTATGGGAGTCTCACTGATTAACACTGAACCCTGTGGGAGTCTCACTGATTAACACTGAACTCTATGGAAGTCTCACTGATTAACACTGAACCCTATGGGAGTCTCACTGATTAACACTGAACCCTATGGGAGTCTCATTGATGAACACTGAACCCTATGGTAGTCTCACTGATTAACACATGAACCCCGTGGGAGTCTCACTGATTAACACTGAACCCTATGGGAGTCTCAATGATTAACACTGAACCCTATGGGAGTCTCACTGATTAACACTGAACCCTATGGGAGTCTCACTGATTAACACGGAACCCTATGGGAGTCTCACTGATTAACACTGAACCCTGTGGGAGTCTCACTGATTAACACTGAACCCTGTGGGAGTCTCAGTGATTAACACTGAACCCTATGGGAGTCTCACTGATTAACACTGAACCCTATGGGAGTCTCACTGATTAACACTGAACCCTATGGGAGTCTCACTGATTTACACTGAACCCTATGGGAGTCTCACTGATTAACACTGAACCTTATGGGAGTCTCACTGATTAACACTGAACCCTATGGGAGTCTCACTGATTAACACTGAACCCTATGGGAGTCTCACTGATTAACACTGAACCCTGGGGGAGTCTAACTGATGAAGACTGAACCCAATGGGAGTCTCATTGATTTACACTGAACCCTATTGGAGTCTCACTGATTAACACTGAACCCTATGAGAGTCTCACTGATTAACACTGAACCCTGTAGCAGTCTCACTAATTAACACTGCACCCTATGGGAGTCTCACTGATGAACACTGAACCCAATGGGAGTCTCAGTGATTTACACTGAACACTATGGGAGTCTCACTGATTAACACTGAACCCAATGGGAGTCTCACTGATTAACACTGAACCTTGTGGGAGTCTCACTGATTAACACTGAACCCTGTGGAAGTCTCACTGATTAACACTGAACCCTGTGGGAGTCTCACTGATTAACACTGAACCCTATGGAAGTCTCACTGATTAACACTGAACCCTATGGGAGTCTCACTGATTAACACTGAACCCTATGGGAGTCTCACTGATTAACACTGAACCCTGGGGGAGTCTCACTGATTAACACTGAACCCTGTGGGAGTCTCACCGATTAACACTGAACCCTATCGGAGTCTCACTGATTAACACTGAACCCTATGGGAGTCTCACTGATTAACACTGAACCCTATGGGAGTCTCACTGATTTACACTGAACCCTATGGGAGTCTCACTGATTAACATTGAACCCTATGGGAGTCTCACTGATTAACACGGAACCCTATGGGAGTCTCACTGATTAACACTGAACCCTATGGGAGTCTCACTGATTAACACTGAACCCTATGGGAGTCTCACTGATGAACACTGAACCCTATGGTAGTCTCACTGATTAACACATGAACCTCACTGATTAACACTGAACCCTATGGGAGTCTCAATGATTAACACTGAACCCTATGGGAGTCTCACTGATTAACACTGAACCCTATGGGAGTCTCACCGATTAACACTGAACCCTATCGGAGTCTCACTGATTAACACTGAACCCTATGGGATTCTCACTGATTAACACTGAACCCTATGGAAGTCTCACTGATTTATACTGAACCCTATGGGAGTCTCACTGATTAACACTGAACCCTATGGGAGTCTCACTGATTAACACTGAACCCTATGGGAGTCTCACTGATTAACACGGAACCCTATGGGAGTCTCACTGATTAACACTGAACCCTGTGGGAGTCTCACTGATTAACACTGAACCCTGTGGGAGTCTCAGTGATTAACACTGAACCCTATGGGAGTCTCACTGATTAACACTGAACCCTATGGGAGTCTCACTGATTAACACTGAACCCTATGGGAGTCTCACTGATTTACACTGAACCCTATGGGAGTCTCACTGATTAACACTGAACCCTATGGGAGTCTCACTGATTAACACTGAACCCTATGGGAGTGTCACTGATTAACACGGAACCCTATGGGAGTCTCACTGATTAACACTGAACCCTGTGGGAGTCTCACTGATGAACACTGAACCCAATGGGGGTCTCAATGATTTACACTGAACACTATGGGAGTCTCACTGATTAACACTGAACCCTATGGGAGTCTCACTGATTAACACTGAACCCTGTGGGAGTCTCACTGATTAACACTGAACTCTATGGGAGTCTCACTGATTAACACTGAACCCTATGGGAGTCTCACTGATTAACACTGAACCCTATGGGAGTCTCATTGATGAACACTGAACCCTATGGTAGTCTCACTGATTAACACATGAACCCCGTGGGAGTCTCACTGATTAACACTGAACCCTATGGGAGTGTCACTGATTAACACTGAACCCTATGGGAGTCTCACTGATTAACACTGAACCCTATGGGAGTCTCACTGATTAACACGGAACCCTATGGGAGTCTCACTGATTAACACTGAACCCTGTGGGAGTCTCACTGATTAACACTGAACCCTGTGGGAGTCTCAGTGATTAACACTGAACCCTATGGGAGTCTCACTGATTAACACTGAACCCTATGGGAGTCTCACTGATTAACACTGAACCCTATGGGAGTCTCACTGATTTACACTGAACCCTATGGGAGTCTCACTGATTAACACTGAACCTTATGGGAGTCTCACTGATTAACACTGAACCCTATGGGAGTCTCACTGATTAACACTGAACCCTATGGGAGTCTCACTGATTAACACTGAACCCTATGCGAGTCTCACTGATTAACACTGAACCCTATGGAAGTCTCACTGATTAACACTGAACCCTGTGGGAGTCTCACTGATTAACACTGAACCCTGGGGGAGTCTAACTGATGAAGACTGAACCCAATGGGAGTCTCATTGATTTACACTGAACCCTATTGGAGTCTCACTGATTAACACTGAACCCTATGAGAGTCTCACTGATTAACACTGAACCCTGTAGGAGTCTCACTAATTAACACTGCACCCTATGGGAGTCTCACTGATGAACACTGAACCCAATGGGAGTCTCAGTGATTTACACTGAACACTATGGGAGTCTCACTGATTAACACTGAACCCAATGGGAGTCTCACTGATTAACACTGAACCTTGTGGGAGTCTCACTGATTAACACTGAACCCTGTGGAAGTCTCACTGATTAACACTGAACCCTGTGGGAGTCTCACTGATTAACACTGAACCCTATGGAAGTCTCACTGATTAACACTGAACCCTATGGGAGTCTCACTGATTAACACTGAACCCTATGGGAGTCTCACTGATTAACACTGAACCCTGGGGGAGTCTCACTGATTAACACTGAACCCTGTGGGAGTCTCACCGATTAACACTGAACCCTATCGGAGTCTCACTGATTAACACTGAACCCTATGGGAGTCTCACTGATTAACACTGAACCCTATGGGAGTCTCACTGATTTACACTGAACCCTATGGGAGTCTCACTGATTAACATTGAACCCTATGGGAGTCTCACTGATTAACACGGAACCCTATGGGAGTCTCACTGATTAACACTGAACCCTATGGGAGTCTCACTGATTAACACTGAACCCTATGGGAGTCTCACTGATGAACACTGAACCCTATGGTAGTCTCACTGATTAACACATGAACCTCACTGATTAACACTGAACCCTATGGGAGTCTCAATGATTAACACTGAACCCTATGGGAGTCTCACTGATTAACACTGAACCCTATGGGAGTCTCACCGATTAACACTGAACCCTATCGGAGTCTCACTGATTAACACTGAACCCTATGGGATTCTCACTGATTAACACTGAACCCTATGGAAGTCTCACTGATTTATACTGAACCCTATGGGAGTCTCACTGATTAACACTGAACCCTATGGGAGTCTCACTGATTAACACTGAACCCTATGGGAGTCTCACTGATTAACACGGAACCCTATGGGAGTCTCACTGATTAACACTGAACCCTGTGGGAGTCTCACTGATTAACACTGAACCCTGTGGGAGTCTCAGTGATTAACACTGAACCCTATGGGAGTCTCACTGATTAACACTGAACCCTATGGGAGTCTCACTGATTAACACTGAACCCTATGGGAGTCTCACTGATTTACACTGAACCCTATGGGAGTCTCACTGATTAACACTGAACCCTATGGGAGTCTCACTGATTAACACTGAACCCTATGGGAGTGTCACTGATTAACACGGAACCCTATGGGAGTCTCACTGATTAACACTGAACCCTGTGGGAGTCTCACTGATTAACACTGAACCCTGTGGGAGTCTCACTGATGAACACTGAACCCTATGGGAGTCTCACTGATTAACACTGAACCCTATGGGAGTCTTACTGATTAACACTGAACCCTGTGGGAGTCTCATTAATTAACACTGAACCCTATGGGAGTCTCACTGATGAACACTGAACCCAATGGGGGTCTCAATGATTTACACTGAACACTATGGCAGTCTCACTGATTAACACTGAACCCTATGGGAGTCTCACTGATTAACACTGAACCCTGTGGGAGGCTCACTGATTAACACTGAACTCTATGGTAGTCTCACTGATTAACACTGAACCCTATGGGAGTCTCACTGATTAACACTGAACCCTATGGGAGTCTCACTGATGAACACTGAACCCTATGGTAGTCTAACTGATTAACACATGAACCCCGTGGGAGTCTCACTGATTAACACTGAACCCTATGGGAGTCTCAATGATTAACACTGAACCCTATGGGAGTCTCACTGATTAACACTGCACCCTATGGGAGTCTCACCGATTAACACTGAACCCTATCGGAGTCTCACTGATTAATACTGAACCCTATGGGAGTCTCACTGATTAACACTGAACCCTATGGGAGTCTCACTGATAAACACTGAACCCTATGGGAGTCTCACTGATTAACACTGAACCCTATGGGAGTCTCACTGATTAACAATGAACCCTATGGGAGTCTCACTGATTAACACTGAACCCTGTGGGAGTCTCACTAATTAACACTGAACCCTATGGGAGTCTCACTGATGGAGACTGAACCCAATGGGAGTCTCATTGATTTACACTGAACCCTATTGGAGTCTCACTGATTAACACTGAACCCTATGGGAGTCTCACTGATTAACACTGAACCCTGTAGGAGTCTCACTAATTAACACTGCACCCTATGGGAGTCTCACTGATGAACACTGAACCCAATGGGAGTCTCAGTGATTTACACTGAACACTATGGGAGTCTCACTGATTAACACTGAACCCATTGGGAGTCTCACTGATTAACACTGAACCTTGTGGGAGTCTCACTGATTAACACTGAACCCTGTAGAAGTCTCACTGATTAACACTGAACCCTATGGGAGTCTCACTGATTAACACTGAACCCTATGCGAGTCTCACTGATTAACACTGAACCCTATGGGAGTCTCACTGATTAACACTGAACCCTGTGGGCGTCTCACTGATTAACACTGAACCCTGTGGGAGTCTCACTGATTAACACTGAACCCTATGGGAGTCTCACTGATTAACACTGAACCCTATGGGAGTCTCACTGATTAACACTGAACCCTATGGGAGTCTCACTGATTAACACTGAACCCTGTGGGAGTCTCACTGATTAACACTGAACCGTGTGGGAGTCTCACTGATTAACCCTGAACCCTATGGGAGTCTCACTGATTAACACTGATCCCTATGGGAGTCTCACTGATTAACACTGAACCCTATGGGAGTCTCTCTGATGAACATTGCACCCTATGGTAGTCTCACTGATTAACACATGAACGCCGTGGGAGTCTCACTGATTAACACTGAACCCTATGGGAGTCTCACTGATTAACACATGAACCCTGAGGGAGTCTCACTGATTAACACAGATCCCTGTGGGAGTCTCACTGATTAACACTGAACCCTGTGGGTGTCTCACTGATTAACACTGATCCCTATGGGAGTCTCATTGATTAACACTGAACCCTATGGGAGTCTCACTGATTAACACATGAACCCTGTGGGAGTACCTCACTGATTTACACTGAACCCTGTGGGAGTCTCACTGATTAACACTGAACCCTGTGGGAGTCTCACTGATTAACACTGAACACTGTGGGAGTCTCACTGATTAACACTGAACCCTGTGGGAGTCTCACTGATTACCCCTGAACCCTGTGGGAGTTTCACTGATTAACACGGAACCCTATGGGAGTCTCACTGATTAACACTTAACCCTATGGGAGTCTCATTGATTAACATTGAACCCTGTGGGAGTCTCAATGATTAACACTGAACCCTATGGGAGTCTCACTGATTAACACTGAACCCTGTGGGAGTCTCACTGATTAACACTGAACCCTGTGGGAGTCTCACTGATTAACACTGAACCCTATGGGAGTCTCACTGATTAACACTGAACCCTGTAGGAGTCTCACTAATTAACACTGCACCCTATGGGAGTCTCACTGATGAACACTGAACCCAATGGGGGTCTCAATGATTTACACTGAACACTATGGGAGTCTCACTGATTAACACTGAACCCTCTGGGAGTCTCACTGATTAACACTGAACCCTGTGGGAGTCTCACTGATTAACACTGAACTCTATGGGAGTCTCACTGATTAACACTGAACCCTATGGGAGTCTCACTGATTAACACTGAACCCTATGGGAGTCTCACTGATGAACACTGAACCCTATGGTAGTCTCACTGATTAACACATGAACCCCGTGGGAGTCTCACTGATTAACACTGAACCCTATGGGAGTCTCAATGATTAACACTGAACCCTATGGGAGTCTCACTGATTAACACTGAACCCTATGGGAGTCTCACTGATTAACACGGAACCCTATGGGAGTCTCACTGATTAACACTGAACCCTGTGGGAGTCTCACTGATTAACACTGAACCCTGTGGGAGTCTCAGTGATTAACACTGAACCCTATGGGAGTCTCACTGATTAACACTGAACCCTATGGGAGTCTCACTGATTAACACTGAACCCTATGGGAGTCTCACTGATTTACACTGAACCCTATGGGAGTCTCACTGATTAACACTGAACCCTATGGGAGTCTCACTGATTAACACTGAACCCTATGGGAGTGTCACTGATTAACACGGAACCCCATGGGAGTCTCACTGATTAACACTGAACCCGGTGGGAGTCTCACTGATTAACACTGAACCCTGTGGGAGTCTCACTGATTAACACTGAACCCTATGGGAGTCTCACTGATTAACACTGAACCCTATGGGAGTCTTACTGATTAACACTGAACCCTGTGGGAGTCTCATTAATTAACACTGAACCCTATGGGAGTCTCACTGATGAACACTGAACCCAATGGGGGTCTCAATGATTTACACTGAACACTATGGCAGTCTCACTGATTAACACTGAACCCTATGGGAGTCTCACTGATTAACACTGAACCCTGTGGGAGGCTCACTGATTAACACTGAACTCTATGGGAGTCTCACTGATTAACACTGAACCCTATGGGAGTCTCACTGATTAACACTGAACCCTATGGGAGTCTCACTGATGAACACTGAACCCTATGGTAGTCTAACTGATTAACACATGAACCCCGTGGGAGTCTCACTGATTAACACTGAACCCTATGGGAGTCTCAATGATTAACACTGAACCCTATGGGAGTCTCACTGATTAACACTGCACCCTATGGGAGTCTCACCGATTAACACTGAACCCTATCGGAGTCTCACTGATTAATACTGAACCCTATGGGAGTCTCACTGATTAACACTGAACCCTATGGGAGTCTCACCGATTAACACTGAACCCTATCGGAGTCTCACTGATTAACACTGAACCCTATGGGAGTCTCACTGATTAACACTGAACCCTATGGGAGTCTCACTGATTAACACTGAACCCTATGGGAGTCTCACTGATTAACACTGTACCCTATGGGAGTCTCACTGATTAACACTGAACCCTATGGGAGTCTCACTGATTAACACTGAACCCTGTGGGAGTCTCACTAATTAACACTGAACCCTATGGGAGTCTCACTGATGAAGACTGAACCCAATGGGAGTCTCATTGATTTACAATGAACCCTATTGGAGTCTCACTGATTAACACTGAACCCTATGAGAGTCGCACTGATTAACACTGAACCCTGTAGGAGTCTCACTAATTAACACTGCACCCTATGGGAGTCTCACTGATGAACACTGAACCCAATGGGAGTCTCAGTGATTTACACTGAACACTATGGGAGTCTCACTGATTAACACTGAACCCAATGGGAGTCTCACTGATTAACACTGAACCTTGTGGGAGTGTCACTGATTAACACTGAACCCTGTGGAAGTCTCACTGATTAACACTGAACCCTATGGGAGTCTCACTGATTAACACTGAACCCTATGCGAGTCTCACTGATTAACACTGAACCCTATGGAAGTCTCACTGATTAACACTGAACCCTGTGGGAGTCTCACTGATTAACACTGAACCCTGGGGGAGTCTCACTGATTAACACTGAACCTTATGGGAGTCTCACTGATTAACACTGAACCCTATGGGAGTCTCACTGATTAACACTGAACCCTATGGGAGTCTCACTGATTAACACTGAACCCTATGCGAGTCTCACTGATTAACACTGAACCCTATGGAAGTCTCACTGATTAACACTGAACCCTGTGGGAGTCTCACTGATTAACACTGAACCCTATGAGAGACTCACTGATTAACACTGAACCCTGTAGGAGTCTCACTAATTAACACTGCACCCTATGGGAGTCTCACTGATGAACACTGAACCCAATGGGAGTCTCAGTGATTTACACTGAACACTATGGGAGTCTCACTGATTAACACTGAACCCAATGGGAGTCTCACTGATTAACACTGAACCTTGTGTGAGTCTCACTGATTAACACTGAACCCTGTGGAAGTCTCACTGATTAACACTGAACCCTATGGGAGTCTCACTGATTAACACTGAACCCTATGCGAGTCTCACTGATTAACACTGAACCCTATGGAAGTCTCACTGATTAACACTGAACCCTGTGGGAGTCTCACTGATTAACACTGAACCCTGGGGGAGTCTCACTGATTAACACTGAACCTTATGGGAGTCTCACTGATTAACACTGAACCCTATGGGAGTCTCACTGATTAACACTGAACCCTATGGGAGTCTCACTGATTAACACTGAACCCTATGCGAGTCTCACTGATTAACACTGAACCCTATGGAAGTCTCACTGATTAACACTGAACCCTGTGGGAGTCTCACTGATTAACACTGAACCCTGGGGGAGTCTAACTGATGAAGACTGAACCCAATGGGAGTCTCATTGATTTACACTGAACCCTATTGGAGTCTCACTGATTAACACTGAACCCAATGAGAGTCTCACTGATTAACACTGAACCCTGTAGGAGTCTCACTAATTAACACTGCACCCTATGGGAGTCTCACTGATGAACACTGAACCCAATGGGAGTCTCAGTGATTTACACTGAACACTATGGGAGTCTCACTGATTAACACTGAACCCAATGGGAGTCTCACTGATTAACACTGAACCTTGTGGGAGTCTCACTGATTAACACTGAACCCTGTGGAAGTCTCACTGATTAACACTGAACCCTGTGGGAGTCTCACTGATTAACACTGAACCCTATGGAAGTCTCACTGATTAACACTGAACCCTATGGGAGTCTCAC
Source organism: Petromyzon marinus (assembly GCF_048934315.1). Lineage (NCBI taxonomy): Eukaryota > Metazoa > Chordata > Hyperoartia > Petromyzontiformes > Petromyzontidae > Petromyzon > Petromyzon marinus. The sequence goes on from NW_027423501.1 coordinate 2,472,009, forward strand.
TGATTAACACTGAACCCTATGGGAGTCTCACTGATTAACACTGAACCCTGGGGGAGTCTCACTGATTAACACTGAACCCTGTGGGAGTCTCACCGATTAACACTGAACCCTATCGGAGTCTCACTGATTAACACTGAACCCTATGGGAGTCTCACTGATTAACACTGAACCCTATGGGAGTCTCACTGATTTACACTGAACCCTATGGGAGTCTCACTGATTAACACTGAACCCTATGGGAGTCTCACTGATTAACACTGAACCCTATGGGAGTCTCACTGATTAACACGGAACCCTATGGGAGTCTCACTGATTAACACTGAACCCTATGGGAGTCTCACTGATTAACACTGAACCCTATGGGGGTCTCAATGATTTACACTGAACACTATGGCAGTCTCACTGATTAACACTGAACCCTATGGGAGTCTCACTGATTAACACTGAACCCTGTGGGAGGCTCACTGATTAACACTGAACTCTATGGGAGTCTCACTGATTAACACTGAACCCTATGGGAGTCTCACTGATTAACACTGAACCCTATGGGAGTCTCACTGATGAACACTGAACCATATGGTAGTCTAACTGATTAACACATGAACCCCGTGGGAGTCTCACTGATTAACACTGAACCCTATGGGAGTCTCAATGATTAACACTGAACCCTATGGGAGTCTCACTGATTAACACTGCACCCTATGGGAGTCTCACCGATTAACACTGAACCCTATCGGAGTCTCACTGATTAATACTGAACCCTATGGGAGTCTCACTGATTAACACTGAACCCTATGGGAGTCTCACTGATAAACACTGAACCCTATGGGAGTCTCACTGATTAACACTGAACCCTATGGGAGTCTCACTGATTAACAATGAACCCTATGGGAGTCTCACTGATTAACACTGAACCCTGTGGGAGTCTCACTAATTAACACTGAACCCTATGGGAGTCTCACTGATGGAGACTGAACCCAATGGGAGTCTCATTGATTTACACTGAACCCTATTGGAGTCTCACTGATTAACACTGAACCCTATGGGAGTCTCACTGATTAACACTGAACCCTGTAGGAGTCTCACTAATTAACACTGCACCCTATGGGAGTCTCACTGATGAACACTGAACCCAATGGGAGTCTCAGTGATTTACACTGAACACTATGGGAGTCTCACTGATTAACACTGAACCCAATGGGAGTCTCACTGATTAACACTGAACCTTGTGGGAGTCTCACTGATTAACACTGAACCCTGTGGAAGTCTCACTGATTAACACTGAACCCTATGGGAGTCTCACTGATTAACACTGAACCCTATGCGAGTCTCACTGATTAACACTGAACCCTATGGGAGTCTCACTGATTAACACTGAACCCTGTGGGCGTCTCACTGATTAACACTGAACCCTGTGGGAGTCTCACTGATTAACACTGAACCCTATGGGAGTCTCACTGATTAACACTGAACCCTATGGGAGTCTCACTGATTAACACTGAACCCTATGGGAGTCTCACTGATTAACACTGAACCCTGTGGGAGTCTCACTGATTAACACTGAACCGTGTGGGAGTCTCACTGATTAACCCTGAACCCTATGGGAGTCTCACTGATTAACACTGATCCCTATGGGAGTCTCACTGATTAACACTGAACCCTATGGGAGTCTCTCTGATGAACATTGCACCCTATGGTAGTCTCACTGATTAACACATGAACGCCGTGGGAGTCTCACTGATTAACACTGAACCCTATGGGAGTCTCACTGATTAACACATGAACCCTGAGGGAGTCTCACTGATTAACACAGATCCCTGTGGGAGTCTCACTGATTAACACTGAACCCTGTGGGTGTCTCACTGATTAACACTGATCCCTATGGGAGTCTCATTGATTAACACTGAACCCTATGGGAGTCTCACTGATTAACACATGAACCCTGTGGGAGTACCTCACTGATTTACACTGAACCCTGTGGGAGTCTCACTGATTAACACTGAACCCTGTGGGAGTCTCACTGATTAACACTGAACACTGTGGGAGTCTCACTGATTAACACTGAACCCTGTGGGAGTCTCACTGATTACCCCTGAACCCTGTGGGAGTTTCACTGATTAACACGGAACCCTATGGGAGTCTCACTGATTAACACTTAACCCTATGGGAGTCTCATTGATTAACATTGAACCCTGTGGGAGTCTCAATGATTAACACTGAACCCTATGGGAGTCTCACTGATTAACACTGAACCCTGTGGGAGTCTCACTGATTAACACTGAACCCTGTGGGAGTCTCACTGATTAACACTGAACCCTATGGGAGTCTCACTGATTAACACTGAACCCTGTAGGAGTCTCACTAATTAACACTGCACCCTATGGGAGTCTCACTGATGAACACTGAACCCAATGGGGGTCTCAATGATTTACACTGAACACTATGGGAGTCTCACTGATTAACACTGAACCCTATGGGAGTCTCACTGATTAACACTGAACCCTGTGGGAGTCTCACTGATTAACACTGAACTCTATGGGAGTCTCACTGATTAACACTGAACCCTATGGGAGTCTCACTGATTAACACTGAACCCTATGGGAGTCTCATTGATGAACACTGAACCCTATGGTAGTCTCACTGATTAACACATGAACCCCGTGGGAGTCTCACTGATTAACACTGAACCCTATGGGAGTCTCAATGATTAACACTGAACCCTATGGGAGTCTCACTGATTAACACTGAACCCTATGGGAGTCTCACTGATTAACACGGAACCCTATGGGAGTCTCACTGATTAACACTGAACCCTGTGGGAGTCTCACTGATTAACACTGAACCCTGTGGGAGTCTCAGTGATTAACACTGAACCCTATGGGAGTCTCACTGATTAACACTGAACCCTATGGGAGTCTCACTGATTAACACTGAACCCTATGGGAGTCTCACTGATTTACACTGAACCCTATGGGAGTCTCACTGATTAACACTGAACCCTATGGGAGTCTCACTGATTAACACTGAACCCTATGGGAGTGTCACTGATTAACACGGAACCCCATGGGAGTCTCACTGATTAACACTGAACCCTGTGGGAGTCTCACTGATTAACACTGAACCCTGTGGGAGTCTCACTGATTAACACTGAACCCTATGGGAGTCTCACTGATTAACACTGAACCCTATGGGAGTCTTACTGATTAACACTGAACCCTGTGGGAGTCTCATTAATTAACACTGAACCCTATGGGAGTCTCACTGATGAACACTGAACCCAATGGGGGTCTCAATGATTTACACTGAACACTATGGCAGTCTCACTGATTAACACTGAACCCTATGGGAGTCTCACTGATTAACACTGAACCTTGTGTGAGTCTCACTGATTAACACTGAACCCTGTGGAAGTCTCACTGATTAACACTGAACCCTATGGGAGTCTCACTGATTAACACTGAACCCTATGCGAGTCTCACTGATTAACACTGAACCCTATGGAAGTCTCACTGATTAACACTGAACCCTGTGGGAGTCTCACTGATTAACACTGAACCCTGGGGGAGTCTCACTGATTAACACTGAACCTTATGGGAGTCTCACTGATTAACACTGAACCCTATGGGAGTCTCACTGATTAACACTGAACCCTATGGGAGTCTCACTGATTAACACTGAACCCTATGCGAGTCTCACTGATTAACACTGAACCCTATGGAAGTCTCACTGATTAACACTGAACCCTGTGGGAGTCTCACTGATTAACACTGAACCCTGGGGGAGTCTAACTGATGAAGACTGAACCCAATGGGAGTCTCATTGATTTACACTGAACCCTATTGGAGTCTCACTGATTAACACTGAACCCTATGAGAGTCTCACTGATTAACACTGAACCCTGTAGGAGTCTCACTAATTAACACTGCACCCTATGGGAGTCTCACTGATGAACACTGAACCCAATGGGAGTCTCAGTGATTTACACTGAACACTATGGGAGTCTCACTGATTAACACTGAACCCAATGGGAGTCTCACTGATTAACACTGAACCTTGTGGGAGTCTCACTGATTAACACTGAACCCTGTGGAAGTCTCACTGATTAACACTGAACCCTGTGGGAGTCTCACTGATTAACACTGAACCCTATGGAAGTCTCACTGATTAACACTGAACCCTATGGGAGTCTCACTGATTAACACTGAACCCTATGGGAGTCTCACTGATTAACACTGAACCCTGGGGGAGTCTCACTGATTAACACTGAACCCTGTGGGAGTCTCACCGATTAACACTGAACCCTATCGGAGTCTCACTGATTAACACTGAACCCTATGGGAGTCTCACTGATTAACACTGAACCCTATGGGAGTCTCACTGATTTACACTGAACCCTATGGGAGTCTCACTGATTAACATTGAACCCTATGGGAGTCTCACTGATTAACACGGAACCCTATGGGAGTCTCACTGATTAACACTGAACCCTATGGGAGTCTCACTGATTAACACTGAACCCTATGGGAGTCTCACTGATGAACACTGAACCCTATGGTAGTCTCACTGATTAACACATGAACCTCACTGATTAACACTGAACCCTATGGGAGTCTCAATGATTAACACTGAACCCTATGGGAGTCTCACTGATTAACACTGAACCCTATGGGAGTCTCACCGATTAACACTGAACCCTATCGGAGTCTCACTGATTAACACTGAACCCTATGGGATTCTCACTGATTAACACTGAACCCTATGGAAGTCTCACTGATTTATACTGAACCCTATGGGAGTCTCACTGATTAACACTGAACCCTATGGGAGTCTCACTGATTAACACTGAACCCTATGGGAGTCTCACTGATTAACACGGAACCCTATGGGAGTCTCACTGATTAACACTGAACCCTGTGGGAGTCTCACTGATTAACACTGAACCCTGTGGGAGTCTCAGTGATTAACACTGAACCCTATGGGAGTCTCACTGATTAACACTGAACCCTATGGGAGTCTCACTGATTAACACTGAACCCTATGGGAGTCTCACTGATTTACACTGAACCCTATGGGAGTCTCACTGATTAACACTGAACCCTATGGGAGTCTCACTGATTAACACTGAACCCTATGGGAGTGTCACTGATTAACACGGAACCCTATGGGAGTCTCACTGATTAACACTGAACCCTGTGGGAGTCTCACTGATTAACACTGAACCCTGTGGGAGTCTCACTGATGAACACTGAACCCTATGGGAGTCTCACTGATTAACACTGAACCCTATGGGAGTCTTACTGATTAACACTGAACCCTGTGGGAGTCTCATTAATTAACACTGAACCCTATGGGAGTCTCACTGATGAACACTGAACCCAATGGGGGTCTCAATGATTTACACTGAACACTATGGCAGTCTCACTGATTAACACTGAACCCTATGGGAGTCTCACTGATTAACACTGAACCCTGTGGGAGGCTCACTGATTAACACTGAACTCTATGGTAGTCTCACTGATTAACACTGAACCCTATGGGAGTCTCACTGATTAACACTGAACCCTATGGGAGTCTCACTGATGAACACTGAACCCTATGGTAGTCTAACTGATTAACACATGAACCCCGTGGGAGTCTCACTGATTAACACTGAACCCTATGGGAGTCTCAATGATTAACACTGAACCGTATGGGAGTCTCACTGATTAACACTGCACCCTATGGGAGTCTCACCGATTAACACTGAACCCTATCGGAGTCTCACTGATTAATACTGAACCCTATGGGAGTCTCACTGATTAACACTGAACCCTATGGGAGTCTCACTGATAAACACTGAACCCTATGGGAGTCTCACTGATTAACACTGAACCCTATGGGAGTCTCACTGATTAACAATGAACCCTATGGGAGTCTCACTGATTAACACTGAACCCTGTGGGAGTCTCACTAATTAACACTGAACCCTATGGGAGTCTCACTGATGGAGACTGAACCCAATGGGAGTCTCATTGATTTACACTGAACCCTATTGGAGTCTCACTGATTAACACTGAACCCTATGGGAGTCTCACTGATTAACACTGAACCCTGTAGGAGTCTCACTAATTAACACTGCACCCTATGGGAGTCTCACTGATGAACACTGAACCCAATGGGAGTCTCAGTGATTTACACTGAACACTATGGGAGTCTCACTGATTAACACTGAACCCATTGGGAGTCTCACTGATTAACACTGAACTCTATGGGAGTCTCACTGATTAACACTGAACCCTATGGGAGTCTCACTGATTAACACTGAACCCTATGGGAGTCTCATTGATGAACACTGAACCCTATGGTAGTCTCACTGATTAACACATGAACCCCGTGGGAGTCTCACTGATTAACACTGAACCCTATGGGAGTCTCAATGATTAACACTGAACCCTATGGGAGTCTCACTGATTAACACTGAACCCTATGGGAGTCTCACTGATTAACACGGAACCCTATGGGAGTCTCACTGATTAACACTGAACCCTGTGGGAGTCTCACTGATTAACACTGAACCCTGTGGGAGTCTCAGTGATTAACACTGAACCCTATGGGAGTCTCACTGATTAACACTGAACCCTATGGGAGTCTCACTGATTAACACTGAACCCTATGGGAGTCTCACTGATTTACACTGAACCCTATGGGAGTCTCACTGATTAACACTGAACCCTATGGGAGTCTCACTGATTAACACTGAACCCTATGGGAGTGTCACTGATTAACACGGAACCCCATGGGAGTCTCACTGATTAACACTGAACCCTGTGGGAGTCTCACTGATTAACACTGAACCCTGTGGGAGTCTCACTGATTAACACTGAACCCTATGGGAGTCTCACTGATTAACACTGAACCCTATGGGAGTCTTACTGATTAACACTGAACCCTGTGGGAGTCTCATTAATTAACACTGAACCCTATGGGAGTCTCACTGATGAACACTGAACCCAATGGGCGTCTCAATGATTTACACTGAACACTATGGCAGTCTCACTGATTAACACTGAACCCTATGGGAGTCTCACTGATTAACACTGAACCTTGTGTGAGTCTCACTGATTAACACTGAACCCTGTGGAAGTCTCACTGATTAACACTGAACCCTATGGGAGTCTCACTGATTAACACTGAACCCTATGCGAGTCTCACTGATTAACACTGAACCCTATGGAAGTCTCACTGATTAACACTGAACCCTGTGGGAGTCTCACTGATTAACACTAAACCCTGGGGGAGTCTCACTGATTAACACTGAACCTTATGGGAGTCTCACTGATTAACACTGAACCCTATGGGAGTCTCACTGATTAACACTGAACCCTATGGGAGTCTCACTGATTAACACTGAACCCTATGCGAGTCTCACTGATTAACACTGAACCCTATGGAAGTCTCACTGATTAACACTGAACCCTGTGGGAGTCTCACTGATTAACACTGAACCCTGGGGGAGTCTAACTGATGAAGACTGAACCCAATGGGAGTCTCATTGATTTACACTGAACCCTATTGGAGTCTCACTGATTAACACTGAACCCTATGAGAGTCTCACTGATTAACACTGAACCCTGTAGGAGTCTCACTAATTAACACTGCACCCTATGGGAGTCTCACTGATGAACACTGAACCCAATGGGAGTCTCAGTGATTTACACTGAACACTATGGGAGTCTCACTGATTAACACTGAACCCAATGGGAGTCTCACTGATTAACACTGAACCTTGTGGGAGTCTCACTGATTAACACTGAACCCTGTGGAAGTCTCACTGATTAACACTGAACCCTGTGGGAGTCTCACTGATTAACACTGAACCCTATGGAAGTCTCACTGATTAACACTGAACCCTATGGGAGTCTCACTGATTAACACTGAACCCTATGGGAGTCTCACTGATTAACACTGAACCCTGGGGGAGTCTCACTGATTAACACTGAACCCTGTGGGAGTCTCACCGATTAACACTGAACCCTATCGGAGTCTCACTGATTAACACTGAACCCTATGGGAGTCTCACTGATTAACACTGAACCCTATGGGAGTCTCACTGATTTACACTGAACCCTATGGGAGTCTCACTGATTAACATTGAACCCTATGGGAGTCTCACTGATTAACACGGAACCCTATGGGAGTCTCACTGATTAACACTGAACCCTATGGGAGTCTCACTGATTAACACTGAACCCTATGGGAGTCTCACTGATGAACACTGAACCCTATGGTAGTCTCACTGATTAACACATGAACCTCACTGATTAACACTGAACCCTATGGGAGTCTCAATGATTAACACTGAACCCTATGGGAGTCTCACTGATTAACACTGAACCCTATGGGAGTCTCACCGATTAACACTGAACCCTATCGGAGTCTCACTGATTAACACTGAACCCTATGGGATTCTCACTGATTAACACTGAACCCTATGGAAGTCTCACTGATTTATACTGAACCCTATGGGAGTCTCACTGATTAACACTGAACCCTATGGGAGTCTCACTGATTAACACTGAACCCTATGGGAGTCTCACTGATTAACACGGAACCCTATGGGAGTCTCACTGATTAACACTGAACCCTGTGGGAGTCTCACTGATTAACACTGAACCCTGTGGGAGTCTCAGTGATTAACACTGAACCCTATGGGAGTCTCACTGATTAACACTGAACCCTATGGGAGTCTCACTGATTAACACTGAACCCTATGGGAGTCTCACTGATTTACACTGAACCCTATGGGAGTCTCACTGATTAACACTGAACCCTATGGGAGTCTCACTGATTAACACTGAACCCTATGGGAGTGTCACTGATTAACACGGAACCCTATGGGAGTCTCACTGATTAACACTGAACCCTGTGGGAGTCTCACTGATTAACACTGAACCCTGTGGGAGTCTCACTGATGAACACTGAACCCTATGGGAGTCTCACTGATTAACACTGAACCCTATGGGAGTCTCACTGATTAACACTGAACCCTATGGGAGTCTCACTGATTAACACTGAACCCTATGGGAGTCTCACTGATTTACACTGAACCCTATGGGAGTCTCACTGATTAACACTGAACCCTATGGGAGTCTCACTGATTAACACTGAACCCTATGGGAGTGTCACTGATTAACACGGAACCCCATGGGAGTCTCACTGATTAACACTGAACCCTGTGGGAGTCTCACTGATTAACACTGAACCCTGTGGGAGTCTCACTGATTAACACTGAACCCTATGGGAGTCTCACTGATTAACACTGAACCCTATGGGAGTCTTACTGATTAACACTGAACCCTGTGGGAGTCTCATTAATTAACACTGAACCCTATGGGAGTCTCACTGATGAACACTGAACCCAATGGGGGTCTCAATGATTTACACTGAACACTATGGCAGTCTCACTGATTAACACTGAACCCTATGGGAGTCTCACTGATTAACACTGAACCTTGTGTGAGTCTCACTGATTAACACTGAACCCTGTGGAAGTCTCACTGATTAACACTGAACCCTATGGGAGTCTCACTGATTAACACTGAACCCTATGCGAGTCTCACTGATTAACACTGAACCCTATGGAAGTCTCACTGATTAACACTGAACCCTGTGGGAGTCTCACTGATTAACACTGAACCCTGGGGGAGTCTCACTGATTAACACTGAACCTTATGGGAGTCTCACTGATTAACACTGAACCCTATGGGAGTCTCACTGATTAACACTGAACCCTATGGGAGTCTCACTGATTAACACTGAACCCTATGCGAGTCTCACTGATTAACACTGAACCCTATGGAAGTCTCACTGATTAACACTGAACCCTGTGGGAGTCTCACTGATTAACACTGAACCCTGGGGGAGTCTAACTGATGAAGACTGAACCCAATGGGAGTCTCATTGATTTACACTGAACCCTATTGGAGTCTCACTGATTAACACTGAACCCTATGAGAGTCTCACTGATTAACACTGAACCCTGTAGGAGTCTCACTAATTAACACTGCACCCTATGGGAGTCTCACTGATGAACACTGAACCCAATGGGAGTCTCAGTGATTTACACTGAACACTATGGGAGTCTCACTGATTAACACTGAACCCAATGGGAGTCTCACTGATTAACACTGAACCTTGTGGGAGTCTCACTGATTAACACTGAACCCTGTGGAAGTCTCACTGATTAACACTGAACCCTGTGGGAGTCTCACTGATTAACACTGAACCCTATGGAAGTCTCACTGATTAACACTGAACCCTATGGGAGTCTCACTGATTAACACTGAACCCTATGGGAGTCTCACTGATTAACACTGAACCCTGGGGGAGTCTCACTGATTAACACTGAACCCTGTGGGAGTCTCACCGATTAACACTGAACCCTATCGGAGTCTCACTGATTAACACTGAACCCTATGGGAGTCTCACTGATTAACACTGAACCCTATGGGAGTCTCACTGATTTACACTGAACCCTATGGGAGTCTCACTGATTAACATTGAACCCTATGGGAGTCTCACTGATTAACACGGAACCCTATGGGAGTCTCACTGATTAACACTGAACCCTATGGGAGTCTCACTGATTAACACTGAACCCTATGGGAGTCTCACTGATGAACACTGAACCCTATGGTAGTCTCACTGATTAACACATGAACCTCACTGATTAACACTGAACCCTATGGGAGTCTCAATGATTAACACTGAACCCTATGGGAGTCTCACTGATTAACACTGAACCCTATGGGAGTCTCACCGATTAACACTGAACCCTATCGGAGTCTCACTGATTAACACTGAACCCTATGGGATTCTCACTGATTAACACTGAACCCTATGGAAGTCTCACTGATTTATACTGAACCCTATGGGAGTCTCACTGATTAACACTGAACCCTATGGGAGTCTCACTGATTAACACTGAACCCTATGGGAGTCTCACTGATTAACACGGAACCCTATGGGAGTCTCACTGATTAACACTGAACCCTGTGGGAGTCTCACTGATTAACACTGAACCCTGTGGGAGTCTCAGTGATTAACACTGAACCCTATGGGAGTCTCACTGATTAACACTGAACCCTATGGGAGTCTCACTGATTAACACTGAACCCTATGGGAGTCTCACTGATTTACACTGAACCCTATGGGAGTCTCACTGATTAACACTGAACCCTATGGGAGTCTCACTGATTAACACTGAACCCTATGGGAGTGTCACTGATTAACACGGAACCCTATGGGAGTCTCACTGATTAACACTGAACCCTGTGGGAGTCTCACTGATTAACACTGAACCCTGTGGGAGTCTCACTGATGAACACTGAACCCTATGGGAGTCTCACTGATTAACACTGAACCCTATGGGAGTCTTACTGATTAACACTGAACCCTGTGGGAGTCTCATTAATTAACACTGAACCCTATGGGAGTCTCACTGATGAACACTGAACCCAATGGGGGTCTCAATGATTTACACTGAACACTATGGCAGTCTCACTGATTAACACTGAACCCTATGGGAGTCTCACTGATTAACACTGAACCCTGTGGGAGGCTCACTGATTAACACTGAACTCTATGGTAGTCTCACTGATTAACACTGAACCCTATGGGAGTCTCACTGATTAACACTGAACCCTATGGGAGTCTCACTGATGAACACTGAACCCTATGGTAGTCTAACTGATTAACACATGAACCCCGTGGGAGTCTCACTGATTAACACTGAACCCTATGGGAGTCTCAATGATTAACACTGAACCGTATGGGAGTCTCACTGATTAACACTGCACCCTATGGGAGTCTCACCGATTAACACTGAACCCTATCGGAGTCTCACTGATTAATACTGAACCCTATGGGAGTCTCACTGATTAACACTGAACCCTATGGGAGTCTCACTGATAAACACTGAACCCTATGGGAGTCTCACTGATTAACACTGAACCCTATGGGAGTCTCACTGATTAACAATGAACCCTATGGGAGTCTCACTGATTAACACTGAACCCTGTGGGAGTCTCACTAATTAACACTGAACCCTATGGGAGTCTCACTGATGGAGACTGAACCCAATGGGAGTCTCATTGATTTACACTGAACCCTATTGGAGTCTCACTGATTAACACTGAACCCTATGGGAGTCTCACTGATTAACACTGAACCCTGTAGGAGTCTCACTAATTAACACTGCACCCTATGGGAGTCTCACTGATGAACACTGAACCCAATGGGAGTCTCAGTGATTTACACTGAACACTATGGGAGTCTCACTGATTAACACTGAACCCATTGGGAGTCTCACTGATTAACACTGAACCTTGTGGGAGTCTCACTGATTAACACTGAACCCTGTAGAAGTCTCACTGATTAACACTGAACCCTATGGGAGTCTCACTGATTAACACTGAACCCTATGCGAGTCTCACTGATTAACACTGAACCCTATGGGAGTCTCACTGATTAACACTGAACCCTGTGGGCGTCTCACTGATTAACACTGAACCCTGTGGGAGTCTCACTGATTAACACTGAACCCTATGGGAGTCTCACTGATTAACACTGAACCCTATGGGAGTCTCACTGATTAACACTGAACCCTATGGGAGTCTCACTGATTAACACTGAACCCTGTGGGAGTCTCACTGATTAACACTGAACCGTGTGGGAGTCTCACTGATTAACCCTGAACCCTATGGGAGTCTCACTGATTAACACTGATCCCTATGGGAGTCTCACTGATTAACACTGAACCCTATGGGAGTCTCTCTGATGAACATTGCACCCTATGGTAGTCTCACTGATTAACACATGAACGCCGTGGGAGTCTCACTGATTAACACTGAACCCTATGGGAGTCTCACTGATTAACACATGAACCCTGAGGGAGTCTCACTGATTAACACAGATCCCTGTGGGAGTCTCACTGATTAACACTGAACCCTGTGGGTGTCTCACTGATTAACACTGATCCCTATGGGAGTCTCATTGATTAACACTGAACCCTATGGGAGTCTCACTGATTAACACATGAACCCTGTGGGAGTACCTCACTGATTTACACTGAACCCTGTGGGAGTCTCACTGATTAACACTGAACCCTGTGGGAGTCTCACTGATTAACACTGAACACTGTGGGAGTCTCACTGATTAACACTGAACCCTGTGGGAGTCTCACTGATTACCCCTGAACCCTGTGGGAGTTTCACTGATTAACACGGAACCCTATGGGAGTCTCACTGATTAACACTTAACCCTATGGGAGTCTCATTGATTAACATTGAACCCTGTGGGAGTCTCAATGATTAACACTGAACCCTATGGGAGTCTCACTGATTAACACTGAACCCTGTGGGAGTCTCACTGATTAACACTGAACCCTGTGGGAGTCTCACTGATTAACACTGAACCCTATGGGAGTCTCACTGATTAACACTGAACCCTGTAGGAGTCTCACTAATTAACACTGCACCCTATGGGAGTCTCACTGATGAACACTGAACCCAATGGGGGTCTCAATGATTTACACTGAACACTATGGGAGTCTCACTGATTAACACTGAACCCTCTGGGAGTCTCACTGATTAACACTGAACCCTGTGGGAGCCTCACTGATTAACACTGAACTCTATGGGAGTCTCACTGATTAACACTGAACCCTATGGGAGTCTCACTGATTAACACTGAACCCTATGGGAGTCTCACTGATGAACACTGAACCCTATGGTAGTCTCACTGATTAACACATGAACCCCGTGGGAGTCTCACTGATTAACACTGAACCCTATGGGAGTCTCAATGATTAACACTGAACCCTATGGGAGTCTCACTGATTAACACTGAACCCTATGGGAGTCTCACTGATTAACACGGAACCCTATGGGAGTCTCACTGATTAACACTGAACCCTGTGGGAGTCTCACTGATTAACACTGAACCCTGTGGGAGTCTCAGTGATTAACACTGAACCCTATGGGAGTCTCACTGATTAACACTGAACCCTATGGGAGTCTCACTGATTAACACTGAACCCTATGGGAGTCTCACTGATTTACACTGAACCCTATGGGAGTCTCACTGATTAACACTGAACCCTATGGGAGTCTCACTGATTAACACTGAACCCTATGGGAGTGTCACTGATTAACACGGAACCCCATGGGAGTCTCACTGATTAACACTGAACCCTGTGGGAGTCTCACTGATTAACACTGAACCCTGTGGGAGTCTCACTGATTAACACTGAACCCTATGGGAGTCTCACTGATTAACACTGAACCCTATGGGAGTCTTACTGATTAACACTGAACCCTGTGGGAGTCTCATTAATTAACACTGAACCCTATGGGAGTCTCACTGATGAACACTGAACCCAATGGGGGTCTCAATGATTTACACTGAACACTATGGCAGTCTCACTGATTAACACTGAACCCTATGGGAGTCTCACTGATTAACACTGAACCCTGTGGGAGGCTCACTGATTAACACTGAACTCTATGGGAGTCTCACTGATTAACACTGAACCCTATGGGAGTCTCACTGATTAACACTGAACCCTATGGGAGTCTCACTGATGAACACTGAACCCTATGGTAGTCTAACTGATTAACACATGAACCCCGTGGGAGTCTCACTGATTAACACTGAACCCTATGGGAGTCTCAATGATTAACACTGAACCCTATGGGAGTCTCACTGATTAACACTGCACCCTATGGGAGTCTCACCGATTAACACTGAACCCTATCGGAGTCTCACTGATTAATACTGAACCCTATGGGAGTCTCACTGATTAACACTGAACCCTATGGGAGTCTCACCGATTAACACTGAACCCTATCGGAGTCTCACTGATTAACACTGAACCCTATGGGAGTCTCACTGATTAACACTGAACCCTATGGGAGTCTCACTGATTAACACTGAACCCTATGGGAGTCTCACTGATTAACACTGTACCCTATGGGAGTCTCACTGATTAACACTGAACCCTATGGGAGTCTCACTGATTAACACTGAACCCTGTGGGAGTCTCACTAATTAACACTGAACCCTATGGGAGTCTCACTGATGAAGACTGAACCCAATGGGAGTCTCATTGATTTACAATGAACCCTATTGGAGTCTCACTGATTAACACTGAACCCTATGAGAGTCGCACTGATTAACACTGAACCCTGTAGGAGTCTCACTAATTAACACTGCACCCTATGGGAGTCTCACTGATGAACACTGAACCCAATGGGAGTCTCAGTGATTTACACTGAACACTATGGGAGTCTCACTGATTAACACTGAACCCAATGGGAGTCTCACTGATTAACACTGAACCTTGTGGGAGTGTCACTGATTAACACTGAACCCTGTGGAAGTCTCACTGATTAACACTGAACCCTATGGGAGTCTCACTGATTAACACTGAACCCTATGCGAGTCTCACTGATTAACACTGAACCCTATGGAAGTCTCACTGATTAACACTGAACCCTGTGGGAGTCTCACTGATTAACACTGAACCCTGGGGGAGTCTCACTGATTAACACTGAACCTTATGGGAGTCTCACTGATTAACACTGAACCCTATGGGAGTCTCACTGATTAACACTGAACCCTATGGGAGTCTCACTGATTAACACTGAACCCTATGCGAGTCTCACTGATTAACACTGAACCCTATGGAAGTCTCACTGATTAACACTGAACCCTGTGGGAGTCTCACTGATTAACACTGAACCCTATGAGAGACTCACTGATTAACACTGAACCCTGTAGGAGTCTCACTAATTAACACTGCACCCTATGGGAGTCTCACTGATGAACACTGAACCCAATGGGAGTCTCAGTGATTTACACTGAACACTATGGGAGTCTCACTGATTAACACTGAACCCAATGGGAGTCTCACTGATTAACACTGAACCTTGTGTGAGTCTCACTGATTAACACTGAACCCTGTGGAAGTCTCACTGATTAACACTGAACCCTATGGGAGTCTCACTGATTAACACTGAACCCTATGCGAGTCTCACTGATTAACACTGAACCCTATGGAAGTCTCACTGATTAACACTGAACCCTGTGGGAGTCTCACTGATTAACACTGAACCCTGGGGGAGTCTCACTGATTAACACTGAACCTTATGGGAGTCTCACTGATTAACACTGAACCCTATGGGAGTCTCACTGATTAACACTGAACCCTATGGGAGTCTCACTGATTAACACTGAACCCTATGCGAGTCTCACTGATTAACACTGAACCCTATGGAAGTCTCACTGATTAACACTGAACCCTGTGGGAGTCTCACTGATTAACACTGAACCCTGGGGGAGTCTAACTGATGAAGACTGAACCCAATGGGAGTCTCATTGATTTACACTGAACCCTATTGGAGTCTCACTGATTAACACTGAACCCAATGAGAGTCTCACTGATTAACACTGAACCCTGTAGGAGTCTCACTAATTAACACTGCACCCTATGGGAGTCTCACTGATGAACACTGAACCCAATGGGAGTCTCAGTGATTTACACTGAACACTATGGGAGTCTCACTGATTAACACTGAACCCAATGGGAGTCTCACTGATTAACACTGAACCTTGTGGGAGTCTCACTGATTAACACTGAACCCTGTGGAAGTCTCACTGATTAACACTGAACCCTGTGGGAGTCTCACTGATTAACACTGAACCCTATGGAAGTCTCACTGATTAACACTGAACCCTATGGGAGTCTCACTGATTAACACTGAACCCTATGGGAGTCTCACTGATTAACACTGAACCCTGGGGGAGTCTCACTGATTAACACTGAACCCTGTGGGAGTCTCACCGATTAACACTGAACCCTATCGGAGTCTCACTGATTAACACTGAACCCTATGGGAGTCTCACTGATTAACACTGAACCCTATGGGAGTCTCACTGATTTACACTGAACCCTATGGGAGTCTCACTGATTAACACTGAACCCTATGGGAGTCTCACTGATTAACACTGAACCCTATGGGAGTCTCACTGATTAACACGGAACCCTATGGGAGTCTCACTGATTAACACTGAACCCTATGGGAGTCTCACTGATTAACACTGAACCCTATGGGAGTCTCACTGATGAACACTGAACCCTATGGTAGTCTCACTGATTAACACATGAACCTCACCGATTAACACTGAACCCTATGGGAGTCTCAATGATTAACACTGAACCCTATGGGAGTCTCACTGATTAACACTGAACCCTATGGGAGTCTCACCGATTAACACTGAACCCTATCGGAGTCTCACTGATTAACACTGAACCCTATGGGATTCTCACTGATTAACACTGAACCCTATGGAAGTCTCACTGATTTATACTGAACCCTATGGGAGTCTCACTGATTAACACTGAACCCTATGGGAGTCTCACTGATTAACACTGAACCCTATGGGAGTCTCACTGATTAACACGGAACCCTATGGGAGTCTCACTGATTAACACTGAACCCTGTGGGAGTCTCACTGATTAACACTGAACCCTGTGGGAGTCTCAGTGATTAACACTGAACCCTATGGGAGTCTCACTGATTAACACTGAACCCTATGGGAGTCTCACTGATTAACACTGAACCCTATGGGAGTCTCACCGATTAACACTGAACCCTATCGGAGTCTCACTGATTAACACTGAACCCTATGGGATTCTCACTGATTAACACTGAACCCTATGGAAGTCTCACTGATTTATACTGAACCCTATGGGAGTCTCACTGATTAACACTGAACCCTATGGGAGTCTCACTGATTAACACTGAACCCTATGGGAGTCTCACTGATTAACACGGAACCCTATGGGAGTCTCACTGATTAACACTGAACCCTGTGGGAGTCTCACTGATTAACACTGAACCCTGTGGGAGTCTCAGTGATTAACACTGAACCCTATGGGAGTCTCACTGATTAACACTGAACCCTATGGGAGTCTCACTGATTAACACTGAACCCTATGGGAGTCTCACTGATTTACACTGAACCCTATGGGAGTCTCACTGATTAACACTGAACCCTATGGGAGTCTCACTGATTAACACTGAACCCTATGGGAGTGTCACTGATTAACACGGAACCCTATGGGAGTCTCACTGATTAACACTGAACCCTGTGGGAGTCTCACTGATTAACACTGAACCCTGTGGGAGTCTCACTGATGAACACTGAACCCTATGGGAGTCTCACTGATTAACACTGAACCCTATGGGAGTCTTACTGATTAACACTGAACCCTGTGGGAGTCTCATTAATTAACACTGAACCCTATGGGAGTCTCACTGATGAACACTGAACCCAATGGGGGTCTCAATGATTTACACTGAACACTATGGCAGTCTCACTGATTAACACTGAACCCTATGGGAGTCTCACTGATTAACACTGAACCCTGTGGGAGGCTCACTGATTAACACTGAACTCTATGGGAGTCTCACTGATTAACACTGAACCCTATGGGAGTCTCACTGATTAACACTGAACCCTATGGGAGTCTCACTGATGAACATTGAACCCTATGGTAGTCTAACTGATTAACACATGAACCCCGTGGGAGTCTCACTGATTAACACTGAACCCTATGGGAGTCTCAATGATTAACACTGAACCCTATGGGAGTCTCACTGATTAACACTGCACCCTATGGGAGTCTCACCGATTAACACTGAACCCTATCGGAGTCTCACTGATTAATACTGAACCCTATGGGAGTCTCACTGATTAACACTGAACCCTATGGGAGTCTCA